>NC_139021.1:121064294-121664294 GCF_964662115.1 Mustela nivalis
CCCCACCAATCAGAGAGCCCAATGCAGGGCTCAATCCCAGGACCCTGAGATCATGACCTGAGCTGAAGGCAAAGACTTAACCCACTCAGCCATCCAGGTGCCCTGACATTGCTTTATAAATGTTCAGATCTCATTAGTCAGGCTTATAGATAATAGTTGAATTTTCACATCTGCTGAGGAATTTAGTCTGTTACAATATCATATGTCATATAACTGGAAAACTCCACTGTATACTCAATTAGATACTGAGAATGAAAAAGACAAATAGCATCATAGTTTTATTGCAAAATTAATGTTGATGTCCATAGACCTCTTGAAGGTGTTCTGGAAATGCAAGGGAGTTCTATTACTGGGTAGGCTTGGACCAGATAATGGAAAGCCTTCATTGGTTGAGTTTGATTTTAATAAGCAGTAGGGAGCCACTGAAATTTTCTAACGGAAGATTGAAATAGAGCTGTGCTTCTAAGAAGATTATTCTACAAACAATGCATTTAGGGAAACAATTCAAGTTGTACTATAACTGGTTTTTGAGGTAACTGTAGGAAGCAGTATAACAGGTATTGAGAGTATATTGTATTTTCATCTGACTATAAGTGAAGGAAAAGAGAAAGAAAGGAGTCAAAATGATGCTGCAATTTTGAACCTGGTGGCTGGTAGACTAATATTCTATTAATAGATGTAGGAAACAGGAAAAGAAGCAAGCTTGAAAAAGAAAGTAGATTAGATTTTGGAATATATAAAAAAAGTTTACAGTATTATGTTGAAATACATTTAGTCTTACAGAAATGTTATAAAAAATAATAAAATTCACATGTATTCTTCACATAATTTTCCTTAATATTTACAACTTACATAACCAAAATGAAGAAAGTAGCATAAAGTACAATACTATGAACTAAACTACAGACCTTATTTGGGTTTTGCCAGTTTTTCTACTGTCCTTTTCTTGTTTGAAGATCTAGTCTGGAATCCTACATTGAATTTAATTGGTATGTCTCCTTAGTATATGTATTCTTAATCTGTGACATTTCCTCCATCTTTCCTTGTCTTATAAAAATTATTTAGTGAAAAGAAAAGACACTTATTATAGGTGTAGTGGAAAATACCAATGTCCTTTAATTTTTAAAAAATGCCTAAGAACCTGAGTATTAAAAAAATCACTAATTTTTATATAAAAAGTTACAGAAGTATTGTTAAAGTTGAAACAAGAGACATCTGGGTGGCTCAGATCAAGATCCCAGGGTCCTGGGATTGAGTCCTGCATCAGCCTTCTTGCTCAGTAGGGAACCTGCTTTTCCCTCTCCCTCTGCTGCTCCCTCTGTTGTGCACGCTCTCTCTCTCTATCTCTCCCCCCCTCAATTAAATAAACAAAATATTTTAAAAAAAAAAGTTGAAACAATATAGAAGACATAAAGGAAAAATGACGACCCATTCCCAGAAATAGTAGCTAATAGTTTGGTGTGTATTCTTTTATTTATTTTTTATGCATGTATGTATATATGTTATGGGATCTAATAGGCTTATCCTTCTGTAACTTGTATTTTTCACTCAAAAACTGTATTATAGGCACACAACATTTTTAAATGTAGTATATACAGATCTAGCTCATTCTTTTTAATGGCTGCACAGTGGTTCATAATGTGGCTGTATCATGAAACCATTCTCATATTGATAGAATTTTAGGTTATTCTTGGTTTTTCATAGTCACACAAAATGCCTCACTAAACATCCTAATATATGTATCTTTGGGATTTGGACAATTATTACTATGGGGTGGAATTACCAGGTCAGAGGCTCTATGAATTTTCCACTTTCAAGGTTGTTACCAAATTGCCATTTAAAAGGATGTGTCTTTTTTTTTTTTTTTAAGATTTTATTTATTTGACAGAGACACAGAGAGGGAACACAGCAGGGGGAGTGGGAGAGGGAGGGCTTCTTGCCAAGCAGGGAGCCTGATGTAGGACTTGCATGACCTGAGCCAAAGGCAGACACTTAACGACTGAGCCACCCTAGTGCTCCCAAAAGGATGAGTCTTAACTTAAAAGTCCCTCCAGTAGTAAATGACATGTTTATTTTCCACTAAAGCTATGGATGAAGTATTCTAACAGGTCAACAGTGGTTTGGTAATGGTCTTATGGGTGTTTACACGTTGCTCTCTGTTTTTTGTTTTTTTGTTTTTTTCTTTACAAAGCATTGCTTTGCTTTGTTTTGCTTTTGTAACACAAACACACACTCATATATACCTCTTAATTAAAAATAAATGGTTTCAAATGCTTTGTCTTTGGATTTTTTTTTTTTTTTTTTTTTACACTTTTAATCAGTGTGAGGTAAAAAAGCATGGCCATGAAGACGCCTATGTGGGGAGCTAATGAAACAGTTATTGGGAAGCTACATACAGAGTGCATCCTAGATTTCGGGGGAGTTGGTGGAGTAGGACAAAGTGTTCAAGGAGTGAGAGCCAGGGTCAGGTCATAAACTGTACTTTAGAGGGGCTTCCAGAAGCAGTAAGAATTGTGGAGTTAAGTTTTGGTTCTTATGTGAGTATCTTACAGACTTGAGCAATTTGTATAATTCAGTGTTAATTCTTATAAAGACAGTGGAGAGAAGAGCAAAGGAAGAGATTACTAATCCTTGAAATAACATAGGAATCACTAAATTATTTTTAATACTCCATTTGTGGCTATGGAAATTTCTATATGGAAATATGGAAATAAGAATGCCAGTTAAAACAGAGAAACCGTGAATCAGATTATAAGACTGTTTCTGAGAAACTTGGAGTAAACTAAGTTGAATTTAAAGATTTATAAGTAGTTCTTGGTTTCTTGTGTCTTATCTAAAAGTATAGTAGCTGGGGTGGAGGTGGGCGAGGTGGTGATAGAGTGGGGGACCTCGTTTCATTTGGTCCCTTGAATTTAGCTGGATATCTGTCAAACCATTCTGAATACACATGAATTTAACCTGAGGTGTAAGAAGATTTATCTGGATCTCTACAAGCAGAACAACAACTACTTTTTGCAAGGTAGGAGGTACGGAACCTTGAATCTTCAGGGAAAATATCAGAAGATAAATGAAGGGGGTAGGGAGCCTCCATAAGCCAGTCACCAGAAAGTGATATAACACCAGAGCAAAAAATCAGGACCCTTGGAAATCTGCTCTAGTAAGAGACACCCCTTTTAGAAAAGGGCACAGGGGATGAACAGGGCAGAATTTTAGGTGGATCATTGTGGTATCAGGATTCCAGGAGACTAAGAAAGAATGGGGGAGCCTAAACCAATAGAATGCCCAAGCAGTTGAGTGGGTAGACTGGTTTTGGTCAGTGAGCCCAGAAGGGACTCTCAGCTCTGGTCACATAAACCATGAGCCAAGCCTGTAGGGAGATCTCTGGACCACCCTGAAAAGGACTAGAAGATGTGGGCTGTTTAATATTCTAAGGGAGATATAAAAACAGCTTGCATCCATGATACAGCAATAGATTTCAGGGCAGTGTGGCTCATGAAAGAACACTGGGGTAGCACCCACCATGACCTGGGAGCTGCAGAAGAGGGTGCATACACGGGACCAAGGCTACTGCAATTACAAAATCACATTGTGCAGAGACGCTCACGAGTATCCGTAACTCCTCTGGGAAAGGGGAAATAGCAGGAGCTGTGGGATTCAGCAGTTTGGCTCATAAAGAGGCCGCATCCATGATTGGGCATCAGCTTTTGGGGTAGTATGACCGCTGAAGGGACACTGGGACACCTCCCAGAATGACCTTGGAGCTGCAGAAGAGGGTACACGTGAGTCCATGGCTGCTATTGCAAAGTCACAAAGCACAGAGAGGCTCAGGGGTCCCTGTATCTCCTCCTGGAAAGATGAAACAGACACAAATAGTATGAGTCTGTGGAGCTTGGTAGACAAAGAAGTGGAGATGGTTTGACCTGAGGATTTATTGAAGAAAGGGGACCACAAACCTGTGGCTCTGGACCAGCGATTTCTGCATGGCCATATTTGCTCTGATCCTCTAAAGAGAAGTGGAAAGCCACCATGGAACAAAAGCCACACAACCAACCAGCTCACATTAAGGCCATCCCACTGACCAGGGGTGGGGCAACTCCACCCAAGCAAAGACCCCTGAGAAGTTGAGCAGCAGGTCCCTCCTCCAGAAGACAGGAAGAACAGGTGAATCATAGCTTATTTTCCACAGGACTGTAAGACTCCAGCTCTAGGGGGAAATAATAAAGGGAGCTCCAGGTGTTCTCTCATGACTCATTAATACTTCAGACTAAAATTTTACATTTCTCTGTTTATTTCTTTTCTTTTTCTTCCTTTTCTTGTCTTTTTTTTTAAATCCTGTTCCCATTTCAAATAGATTCTTATTTGCCAACTTGTTTTTAAGTCACTTTTTAACTTTTTCACATCTACATTTTATAGATTTATGCCCCATACAAGCCCATTTTCACTATTCATTTTATCTTGATATATGAGTTCTGATTTCTTTGCAGTTTTGGGATATAGTGTCTTCTAACACAGAATCCAAAAATCCATCAGGAACAGGGGGACCACCCTGCTTTGTCCATCCTGAGAAATTATAATCTGTCACCCTTCCTGCCCCACCCTTTTTATTATTTTGGATCATCTTGGCTTTGGTTGCATATCTGTGGTAGCTTTACACCACTTAGGGTTTTTTGCATGGGTTGTGGTTGATATTGTAGACTCTATTCATTCACTCAACCATCCCTAAATAGAATGACTAGGAGGAGGAACTCTAAGCAAAGAAAAGAACAAAAGACAATGTCCTCTGCCATAGAGCTAATAGATATGGATATAAGCAAGATGTAAGAGATAGAATTCAGGATAGCAATCATGAAGTCAATAGCTAGGGTTGAAAAAAAGCATTAGTGACAATATAGAATCTCTAAGAGCGGAAATGGGATCTAATCAGGCTGAATTAAAAAAATGCTGTGAATGAGATGCAGTCTAAACTGGATAATCTAATAGCCAAGTGTAAATGAGACAGAAGAATGAATCCGTTATCTAGAATATAAGGTGATAGAAAGAAGGAAAGCTGAGGAAGATAGGAATAGGCAGCTAGGGCCCATGAAAATAGACTTAGATCAATGATGCCATGAAATGTTCCAATGTCAGAATTATTGGGATCCCGAAGGGAGTGGAGAGAGAGAGAGGACTAGAACATATTTGAGGAAATTATAGCTAAGAACTTCCCTAATCTCGGGAAGGAAACAAATATTCCTGACCAAGATGCAGAGAGGACCCCTAAAAATAAAAATAGATAAACACCCTGACATATTAGTGAAGCTTGCAAATCTTAGAGCCAATGAAGCTACTTTAAGAGCAGCAAAGGGGGCGAGATCTCTTTTGTACAGAGGGAGGAACGCCATAATAACATCAGACCTATCCACAGAGACCTGGCAAGCCAGAAAGGGCTGACAAGACATAGCCAGGGTACTAAAGGAGAAGAACAAACAGCCAAGAATACTTTATCCAGTAAGGCTGTCATTCAGAATGGATGGAGAGATAAGGAGCTTCCAGGACAGGCAGAAACTGAAAGAATATGTGACCACCAAGCCAGCCCTGCAGGAAATATTAAGGAGGAATACTGTAAACAAAGGAAGACCCCAAGAGTAAGATAGACCAGAAGTTAACAGAGAAAAACCTATAGAAACAGGCACTTTATAGGCAATACAATGGCACTAAAATAATATCTTTCAATAGCCTCTCTCCATGTAAACAGGCTGAATGCTCCTATCAAAGGACAAAGGGTTTCACATTTGATAAGAAAGCAGGGCCCACTCATATGCTGTCTACAAGAAATTCAATTTGAACCTAAAGACACCTCCAGAGAAGGTGAGGGGATGGAGAACCATTTATCATGCTAGTGGGCCTGAAAAGAAAGTAGGGGTAGCAATCCTCATATCAGACAAATTAGATTTTAATCCAAAGACTGTAGTAAGAGATGTAGAGGGACACTATATCATACTTAAGGGGCCTATCTAATGAGAAAAATCTGATATTATAAATATCTGTGCCCCCAATGTGCAAACAGGCAATTATATAAACCAATTAATAACCAAAAAAAAGGAAATATATGGAAAACAATATATTAATAGGGGACTTCAACACCCCACTCACAGCAATGGGCATATCATCTAAGCAAAAGATCAACAAGAAACAAGGGCTTTGAATGATGCACTGGACCAGATGGACTTCACAGATATATGCAGCATAACCTTCCATCCTAAAACAACAGAATACTCATTCTTCTTGAGTGCACATGCAACTTTCTCCAGAATGGATTGCACACAGGGTCACAAATCAGGTCGCAACTGATACCAAAGGATTTGGATCATTCTCTGCATATTTTCAGACCATTATGATTTGAAACTGGAACTCATCACAAGAAGAAATTTGGAAGGAATCCAAACACTTGGAGATGAAAGAACATCCTGCTAAAGAACAAATGGGTCAACCAGGGCATTAAAGAACTAAACAATTAATACAAGCCTATGACAATGAAAACACATCGATTTAAACTTACGGGATACTGCAAAGGCGATCCTAAGAGAGAAGTATATATAGCAGTCCAAGCTGCTCTCAGATAATTAGAACAATCCCAAATGCACAAGCTAAACTTACACCTAAAGGACCTGGAGAAAGAACAGCAAATAAAACCTAAACCAAGCAGCAGAAGAGAAATAATAGAGATTAGAGCAGAAATCAACGAAATAGAAACCAGAACAGTACAATGGATCAATGACACTAGAAGCTCTTCTTTGAAAGAATTAATACGATTGATAAACCTATGCCAGACTTATCAAAAAGAAAAGAGAAGGGATTCAAATTAATAAAATCATGATGAAAGGGGAGAAATCAGGACTAAAGCCAAGAAAATAGAGCAATTATTAGAACTTGTTACCAGCAGCTGTATGTCAACAAGCTAGACAATCTGGAAGAAATGAATGCATTCCTGGTTACTCATAAACTACCAAGACTGAAACAGGAAGAAATAGACAATCTGAACAGACCGATAACCAGCAAGGAAATTGAAACAGTCGTCAAAACCTGCCAAAGATCAAGAGTCCAGGGCCAGGAAGTTTCCCAGGGGAATTCTGTCAAACATTCAAAGAAGAAATCATACTTCTTCTACTGAAGGTGATCCAATAAATAAAATGGAAGGAAAACTTCTAAACTCGTTCTATGAGGCCAGCATTACCCTGATCCCCAAGCCAGACAAAGACCCCATCAAAAGAAAAATTACTGACCAATATCCCTAATGAACATGGACACCAAGATACTCAACAAGATCCTGGCCAATAGGACCCACCAGTACCTTAAAAGGATTATTCACCACGACCAGGTGGGATTTATTCCCGGGATCCAAGGTGGTTCAACATTCACAAATCAGTCAACATGATAGAGCACATTAGCCAAAGAAGAGACAAGAACCCTCTGATCCTCTCAATTGATGCAAAAAAGCATTTGACAAAATACAGCATCTTTTCATGATTAAAACTCTTTCAGAATACAGGGATAGAGGGAGCATACCTCAAAACCATAAAAGGCATCTATGAATAGCACACAACAAATATTCTCAGTGGGAAAAACAGAAAGCTTTTCCCTTCAGGTCAGGAACACAGCAGGGATTCCCACTCTTACCACTTTTGTACAATGTAACAAGGTAATTCAACAACATAATCCTAGCCTCAGCAATCAGACAACATAAAAGACATTCAAATCAGCAAAGAAGAAGTCAAGTTGAAAAGAAACTGAGGAAGACACAAAGAGATGGAAAAGAATCTCATGCTTATGGATTGGAAGAATGAACATCGTTATAATGTTTATGCTGTCCAGAGCAATCTACACATTCAGTGCAATCCCTATCAAAATTCCATGGACAGGGGCGCCTGGGTGGCTTAGTGGGTTGAGGCCTCTGCCTTTGGCTCGGGTCATGATTCCAATGTCCTGGGATTGAGCCCTGCATTGGGCTCTCTGCTCGGCGGGGAGCCTGCTTCCCCTTATCTCCCTGCCTGCCTCTCTGCCTACTTCTGATCTATGTCTGTGAAATAAATAAAATCTAAAAAAAAAAAAAAAAAAGAAATTCATCGACATTTTCACAGAGCCAGAGCAAACAGTCCTAAAATTTATATGGAACCAGAAAAGATCCCGAATCCCCAGGGGAATGTTGAAAAAGAAAACAAAAACTGAGAGCACCAGAATGCATGGCTTCAAGGTATATTACAAAGCTGTGGTCATCAGGATAGCACTGTATTGGCACAAAAACAGACACAGAGATCTGTGGGACAGAGTAGGGAACCCAGAAATGGACCCTCAACTGTATGGTCAACTCATCTTTGACAAAGCAGGAAAGAATATCCAGTGAAGAAAGACTGGTGCTGGAAAAATTGGACAGCCAATAAATGATGCTGGAAAAATTGGACAGCCACATGCAGAAGAATAAAACTGAACCATTCTATTACACCATACAGAAAGATAAGCCCAGAATGCATGAAAGATCTAAATGTGAGACAGGAATTCATTAAAATCCCAGAGGAAAACACAAGCAGTAACCTCTTTGATCTTGGCCACAGTGACTTCTGTCCTTTTTTTTTAGGCCTTTTTAAAATTCATTTTTTAGAGAGAACATTTAAGTAGGGAGGACATCATGCAGAGCAGGTAGAGGGAGAAGCAGGTCCCAGGCTGAGGAAGGAGCCCTGTGCAAGACTCTATCCCAGGACTTGGGATCATGACCTGAGCTGAAGGCAGACGTTTAACCAACTAAGCCACCTACGTGTCCCTACAGTGACTTCTTTCAAGACACATCTCTAAAGGCAAGGGAAGCAAAAGCAAAAATGAACATTCGAGACTTCAAAATAAAAAGCTTTTTCATAGCAAAGGCAATAGTCAACAAACTAAAGAGGAGCTCACAGAATGGGAGAAGATATTTGCAAATAACATTACAGATAAAGGGCTGGTGTCTAAGATCTGTAAAGAATTTCTCAAACTCAAGACCCAGAAAACAAATAATTCAGTCAAGAAATGGGCAGAAGACATGAACAGATACTTTTCCAGAGAGGACATCCAAATGACCAATAGACACATGAAAAATGCTACACATCACTTGCCATCAGGCAAATACAAATCAAAACCATAATGAGATACCACCTTTGACCAGTAAGAATGGCCAAAATTAACAAGACGGAGGAACAAATGTTGGCAAGAATGTGGAGAAAAAAAAATCTTATTACAGTGTTGGTGGGAATGCAAATTGGTGCAACCACTTTCAAAAACAGTAGGGTGGTTCCTCAGATGTTAAAAATAGAACTGCTCTATAACCCAGCAATTGCACTACTGGGTATTTACTCCAAATATACAGATGGCGTGAAAAGAAGGGGCACCTGCACCCCAGTGTTTGTAGCCACAGTGTCCACAATAGCCAAACAGTGGAAGGAGCCATGATGTTCTTCAACGGATGGCATGGATAAATAAGATGTAGTTCATATATACAATGGGGTATTACTCAGCCATCATCAGAAAGGTTGAATACCCATCATTTGCATCAACATGGGTGGAATTGGACAGTATTATTCTATGTGAAATATGTCAAGTAGAGACATATCATTTGGTTTCAGTCTTTTGTGGAACATAAGGAATAGTATGGAGGACCACAGAGAAAGGGAGGGAAAACTGAATGGGAAGAAATCAGAGAGGGAGACAAACTATGAGAAACTCTGGACTCCGGGAGACACACTGAGGGTTGCAGAAGGGAGGGGAGTTGTGGGATGGGGTAACCTGATGATGGGCATTAAGGAGGGCACGCATGATAATGAGCACTGGATGTTATATGCAACTGATGAATTGTTGAACACTACATCAAAAACCAATGATGTACTATATGTTGGCTAAGTGAACATAATTTTTTGTATTGTGTTATGTTAGGCATCATAAAATACATCATTAGTTTTTGATGCAGTGTTCCAAGATCATTTAAATGGATATAATTTAAATAAAATAAGATAAAATAAAATTAAAAGGTTCAAATAAAAAAAACGATACTGGCTGCTGAATAGGCTAAGAAGAAAAGAGTGGGGATTTGGTTTGGTTGTACTTTTGTTGTTACATATTTTCACACTCTTAGCACATCTCAGAATTCCTCATTTTTGTTTTTTCAGACTTAAGGTCTGTATTTTTGTGGGTGAGGGAGGGTATATTTTGAGCCTTTTGTTTTCTGTTGGTCATTCTGTCTGTACTGATGTACCATAGTTTCAGTCACGTATTTCCAAATATAACAGGGTCTGAGAAAGGGATAGAACAGTAGGCATTTAGACTCCTAAAGAGTCTAGGATGTTTAAGTCTCTTCACCTGAGCATTAGTATCATTATTAGTAAGTAATGACCAGTCTCACTCTGAAGAATGTTTGAGGTACTGTCAGCTGCCACTTTCCTATAATAAGTGAGCTTTAAATAGACAACTTAAGAACCTGACCTTTGCAGTTTGGTTGTGAGGTTTTTGTTTCTCATCCTGAGCTCTAACTGCCCCTAACAGAGGAGGAAGAATCAGGGCACAAAAACATACAAACAAGAAAACCTTGACTTTCCTATATTATTTTAAGAGATTTGAAAACAGTCTAACATTTGAAATTTGAACATGATTTAAGGCCATTACAAATTACAATTTGGGGTTTTTTGTTAGTATACAAAATAAATGTGTATTTATGGATAGGTATGACTTATTCACATATATAGTAGCTCTGTAAAATATATACATGCAAATAAATTCCAGCTTTTTAACTATAGAAATTGATTTTCAAAATAACTACTTTTCTAGTTAAAATAAGGGCAACGTAGTCCCATTTACCCATTTATACTAATTTTTGGAAAACTCAACATGATTAATATTTTCAGAAGCAACCTCCTAGAAGTCCAGTTTAGAAAACTATCAAATAAAGCACAGTCACTTCAGATGGGTATATGACTTGGGAATTCCTCCCCCAGTCATTTAAACTGGTTAAATAATTGCATTCTGCTACTAGAGAATTGGATGGTTGTTATCCATTCCATATTAACATTTACTTGAATGCTTATATATGTCAGAGATTGCTGTACATTTCACATGTGTCATTTCTCTTGTTATAGAAACTATGGATAAAAGTAGTAATGCCACTTTACATTAAATGAAGGTTTGGAGAGTTAAAAACAAACAAACAAACAAACAATGTTTTGCCCAAGATCACGTGGCAGTGGAGTAATGGTACCATTATCACATTAACCATTATCACTAAGTCAAGGACTGAAATATTCCTCTTTATTTTTTAATTATACTTGGACCAAAGAAGCTGCTCTGTTAGTTAATTATTATCAGGAAGAAGAGTACAGCACTAGCTGTAAAGATAATAGCAACGAAAACGAATGAACGGACCAAGATATATACTGGAGAAGATTTAGAAGAAGGAGACCAGAGTTGGTACTTGGCTCCGTTTTTAGCTTATATATCACTTTCTTAGGAAAGCTTTCCCTGCCACATCCTATTCCTTATCTGTCTGTTAGAACACTGAACTCGTTGTAATTACCATATTGCAATGATTCTAAGGTGCACATATTTTTCATTTAACATTTCTAAAATCTGGATGCATCTTATCTTATAATTGATGTCGTCTTTTTTTTTTTTTAAGATTTTATTTATTTATTTGACAGGCAGAGATCACAAGTAGGCAGATAGGCAGGCAGAGAGAGAGGAGGAAGCAGGCCCCCTGCTGAGCAGAGAGCCCGATGTGGGACTCGATCCCAGGACTCTGGGATCATGACCTGAGCCGAAGGCAGAGGCTTTAACCCACTGAGCCACCCAGGTGCCCCTAATTGATGTTGTCTTAAAATTAGTTGTCAACATTTCTCCTTAATAATTGGTTCAAAAAATAAGGATGTGATATATGGTCGATGGCATCTTAGATTTGATGATATACAATATTTACATGTGTTCCCATGAAAAGGTTTATATCATCCCAACAGTTTTAAATACCAGGTATATACGGTGATTTTCCAGTTTCTAGTCTAGTCCTCTTTTAAGCTTCAGACCTGTATGTTGAACTACATTTTCCTTCAAAACCACAGGCATCACCAATTCAATATGTCTACTTTCTGAACAAACTTGTCTTTCAGTATTCCCCCATGTCAGTAAATGGAATCTCCGTTTGTACATTTGTGAAGCTGAAAAGCTATCGGTTTGACTGCCAGGGTGTGAATCCCACTTCCACCTTATACTAGTTATGTGAGGACACCGAGACATGTGTCTGTCTTCATCTGTAAAATGGGGAGCATAATAACACCTATCTCTGAGAGTTGTTGGGACATTATTAAAACAAGGAGTAAATGTTAGCTGCCACTGATCTTTATGATACATATCTGTGACCTCTCTCCTTAACTCTGGACATGTAACTCATCCTCAAATCCTGTGAGAGGTAGGCCCTTTAAAATACTTCTGTCCACTTTTATCTCATCGCTGCTTCTCCACTCCAGGCCCTCATTTTTCTCACCTATTGTAACTAATAGCTTCGACTCTTTCTCATCTCTAGTCTATTCAGTACAAAGATCAGTCAACAATCTTTTAAATCAGATCACACAACTTCTTAAAAACCCACAGTTCTTAGTATGGTATGTATTGTTCTCAGTTGTCTGCCTAGCCTCTGCCCACTTTTTCAGCCTCATCTTATGCTGCTCTACCTTGTAGTGTCACTCATTTCTCCCAAAACGAACTCCCACTCATCCTTTACTTTTCTTCTTAGCTGCCACTGCCTCAAACACATGTTCTGATCTTCCAAACTAAAGTAGTTACTTCAGTCCTAGTGTATGATCTTTTATATTGAATTTATACCTTTCATATTTGGGATGAAGATAAGGAAGTTGAGTGATTTCCCCAAGGATTGTAATGCTGATTATGGTAGAACTGGAATGCCAGACGAGGACCGGCCAACTCTAAACTCTCATTTCAATGGTCCTTCCTTTGCTTCCTTGAGAACAGAAGAAAGCATATGAATCAATGTGCGAGGCTTCCAAATATGGCCTGACTTCTCTCCTTTCTTTCTATTTAACCTTCAGGTAGGTTGTTCTCTCAATATCCATTTCTTTGGAAGCCGTCCCTCCCAAATTAGATTGTAAACCTTTGAAGATGTTCGTCTATTCATATGGTACTAATATAACATTCTTCTAGTAGTTCTTATATATACCTAGCAGTTATATAAATTACCTTGTGTACAGTAGATAATGATTAAATATTTTTGTCTTAGGGATGTTAGAGAAAAACAGTATTTTAATCCATTTAATTTATTCAGGGTTTGGTGATTATTTCATGAAAGAATATAGTACTTGCCATGCTCTTCTACCAATCAGTTACTACATTTTCTGTTTTCAGATTTTGAATAGAACTGCCTCAAATTTAATTTTAAAGTAAATAGTTGGTGTCTTCATAGATTATTATGCTTGTTTCACTAGGAAAACAATTAACCTTAAGTATTTTTGCTTTGCTTCAGGAATTAAGTGATCTACAACGAGACCCACCTGCTCATTGTTCCGCTGGACCCGTGGGGGATGACTGTAAGCTTTGCTGTCTTGCTAGAATTTTGCTACCATTAATAATATAGGTTTGAATGTTTGTTAATGACTCCAAAACTCCTTTGTTTGTTTCAGTGTTCCACTGGCAAGCAACTATTATGGGACCTGTAAGTATGATTCATATATATGAAATTAATTCCCTCAGCCATACCTCATTCTTACCATTTCACCTTTGATGAGACGTTTGTGGCTAAAGTTGAGTTTTCATGTACTCTGAACACTCAGGAAGCAAAATACAATGAAAGGATTTTTGATGATTTTCTGGAGCACTGGTGGCAAATCACTTGTTTGGATCACTTTGATGTTTCCCTTTGACAAATCCTTGGTCATTACACATAGTCATGGATCACCCACCATTTGCACCGAGTCTATATGTTACACATTTGCTTTATCTGTTTTTAAGCACAAAAGTCAGTTGTTCAGAACCCAGTATAATGATCCTCACATCAACAATTTTAGTAGAAGAAAAAAATAATATTTTAGTAGGTTAGAAATGACTCTAATTAACTCAGCAATGGAATACCTGCAAGCAACAAGCACCAGTTTGCAATAACTCTTCACTGTTCCTGTGTGTGAGAGGGAACTGGCAAGATAATTGCAACAGATCTGTCTTTGCCAACTCCTGAATTTGTTGTTTTTAGTTTTGTTCTATTGTACTGAACTCAAAATTACCTATTTTATGACTGGCTTTACTTAACACTTACTACCCTTGTTAAGATTATTTTTTTCTGTACCTAGAGGCAGTTAGACTTGAAAAAGACTTTTCTTTTTGTGCACAAAAATCTGATTGCATAGGAATGGGCATAGACTACTTTCTGGGTGAGAATATACATACTAGTAACCTGTTTACATGAACATCATTCTCTCCCTCCCCTGAAAGAATTTTATCTAGTAAGGCATAGAGGTTTTAGTCATATTACTTGTGTTTCACTTTTAAAAAGAAATACTGAATTTTCAGAGCAGAAGTCCTGGGCAAATGTCTCAAATTCCTAAACTGTTAAGTTAGTTTTTTCTAAGGGTAAAATGCAATATATTTAAAGAACAACTTGAAGAATCTAATTATTTGATTTTCATTGCTTACTAAGAACCTTCAAAATACTATTATTTATTTATTTATTTATTAAGGATTTACTTATTTATTTGACAGACCAAGATCACAAGTAGGCAGAGAGGCAGGCAGAGAGAGAGAGAGTGGAAGAAGCAGGCTCCCTGCTGAGCAGCGAGCCCCATGCGGGGCTCGATCCCAGGACCCTGGGATCATGACCTGAGCTGAAGGCAGAGGCTTTAACCCACTGAGCCACCCAGGCGACCCCAAATACTATTATTTAAAGGCCCACCCTTACCATTTGAATTATAGCCCTTCACAGATATTCCTTAGATGAATCACATGTAGCAAATGGTTACAATTATGTTACTCGTACCCCCTTTATTTTAGTAATGCAAACATGCCACTCTCTAATATCATTTGAATTCATTTACATTTTCTACATTCCCTTTAACTTTTGAAGAACTAGAATTAAACTATATATAGTTAGAATAATTATACAGTATAGTCCTCTAATGAATATGCAGAAACTTGGGGAAGTAATGATAGTTTTGCTGTTATTACCAAAGTGGTAATATAACATGATAACATGAAAAATTTCATTAAATATTAAGGAGGGGCACCTGGGTGGCTCAGTTGGTTAAGCATTTGACTTTGGCTTAGGTCATGATCTCAGGGTCCTGGGATTTAGCACTATGTTAAGCTTGTCCCTCTGCTCCTCCCCCTGCTCATGCCCTCTTTCTCAAATAAATAAATTATATATATGTAAGTAGATATATGAATATACGTGTGTGTGTGTGTGTATACACACATATATATATAGAAATATGTGTGTGTGTATTTATATATATATGAAGGAATATATATAAAGGAATTAAAATAGATTTTACCTTTATTCTTTATCATTTTTTTCTTGCTTGTAACATTGAATGTATTTTCTAACTGCCATAAAGAAACATGGCCAAATTTAAATTCTTCCTATATAGTTGGTTCCTAATTTGATTCAATGACTATTGAATTTATCTAGTTTTATTTTGAGCTTTTTTGTGTTTTCCACATTCTATTGTAAACTGTTACTAAGTGAAGATTGGAGGTCTGAATTGTGTGTCATGTAGCCTTTCCTTTTTATAACTTGGTCTTTTTATTTCATTTCTATTCTTGCCCCTCAGTCTTTTTATTTCATTTCTATTCTTGCCCCTTAAAGGACGACCATTGGTGCCCCTCCGAAGCTCAGTCAGTTAAGTGTGCTGACTATTGATTTTAGTTCAGGTCTGATCTCAGGATCATGGGATCAATTCCCATGTCAGTTTCCCTGCTCAGTGAGGAGTCTGTTCAGGGTTTTCTTTCCCCCTCTGCCCCTCCCCCTGCATGCACTCTCTCTAAAATAAATAAATCTTAAAAAAAAAAAAAATACGACCATCAGATCTTAAGTTTTATAAATAAGAAGGTAAATAAATACTAGCCCAAACCCTGTTTCCCATACTGATTACCGCTGCAGAAAATTCTTCTTTTCATAAAGCAATCTTGTGTATATACTAATCTATAAAACTCTAGACTCATAAAAAGATCTGTTTAGGTAAGTAACATCACTGTGTGTGTCCTATTTTTGTGTTTAACTTTGATGTCACCATGATTATTGAAGATTCTTCCTTCATACCTGCAAAAGGAAACCTGTTTTCAAGGTAAATGATTTGAACTTAGGACAGAATGATGGCTTTTTTTTTTCCCCCAAATCAATTTGGGGGAAATCATCTTAGGTTACTAAATAAATATAGTAATCACTAAATAAATATAGTAATCACTAATGCAAATATTTGTAATTTCAGCCTGATAGCGCCTATCAAGGTGGAGTCTTCTTTCTCACTGTACATTTTCCGACAGACTATCCTTTTAAGCCACCAAAGGTATTTTCATTTTTATGATTGATTTGACTCCTTGTCAGAGATTTTACTCTCCACCCCAAGATATGTACATGATGTCAAAGACTGTGGGTAGCTTAGCATGTTCAAACTATTCTGTAAAATCACTGAATTTAAAATATGCTTACTCAAATATTGGACTATATCTGTAAAACAAAAGGCGGTATCTGTTATATGATAAATTAGCTTCCTTACCTTTTTTTCCCCTCCTCATTAGGTATATGTAGTTTGGGAAATTTTTTATGGTCAAGAATCACACTTTTGTATTCAGGGGATTATTTTTGAGAAAGTTGACCCTATTTCTCAGTTCTTAAGTTGTGATTCAACAAAAATTTATTGAGTACCTCCAGTGTTCTGTTAACATTGGGGAATACAGAAATAAATCTGACACAGTCCCTTTATTAAGTATGGTAAGAAAAATAAAAACATTTCCTTATTACATTAAATTTAGACTGGATCTGAAGAGGAAATAAATGATGGTGACATCAAGGAGGGAGACGTTTATTAACAAATACTTCCACTCAGAATAATTATTTTAGATTTTTAAAAACACCTGATTAACATTATATATATGAAACAATGTAACAACAACTCTTGTGGAAAATTAGAATTCTTAGCAGATCCCTTAGGATAGGTAACAGGCTGAGGCTCCTCAACTTTCTTCTGGAACAGGGTTGGCACACTATTTTTAAATTTATTGTCATTTGTAGGTATCAATGATAATCAGGTTAAGAAATGGATTACTTTGAGGGATGATGAAACCCATGGTTAATTACTCCAGGTACTACTCAGGCAGTCATACCAACTAATATAGATTTATTTATTATATTCCAAAATACTTCTCAGTTCCAGGGGGCCAAGGGGAAACTGACTATTTGCTTTCACACTCCCATTAGCTAAAACTATGTGCACAAAGTAGATGCTCAATTTGTTGCTGAATTTCTCCTTAAGGTCATGTAAAGTTGAGGACATTTTACAGATTGGTTCTGTTTTGTTCATAGTTTGTGGGTTGTCACATTTTTGTTTCGTTTTATTTATAGATTGCTTTCACAACAAAAATTTACCATCCAAACATAAACAGTAATGGAAGTATTTGTCTTGATATCCTGAGGTCGCAATGGTCACCAGCTCTGACTGTATCAAAAGGTAATTTTATTTACCAGATTTATAACTATTGATAACAGTGAGACAAGAAAAATATAGCAGAACTATCTAAGGACTAAAGTTTTTAAAAAAATACAATTTACTGTTTTCTTCTGCTTTGATTTTGCTTTGCTTTCATAGCTCTTCTACTACTCTTTTGCTTTTGTCAGTGTGATGTGGCTAATGGTCAAATCTTAATAATAAAATGAGACAAATTTAAATATGTTAGAACTAGAAATTTGGTTGAGCCTACTGACATTTTACCCCTTTAGTTTGGGCTTTAAAGAGAGAGAGTGAAAATCAGATTTTAGGATCAGTTGTGCCATTTATTAAATAGTATTGTTAATGTAATGAGTAAAGCTTTACATCTCTTACTTCATCTAAGAAGACATATTTCACACTTTAGAATAATGTAGTATATTTATTAGGATGTTAGTATAAACTTTTAATAACCAATAGCATTATTTATGACTGATAACATAATCCATGTGGATTCTCAGCTTTAACAGATACATACTTTTTTCTTGCTCAATTATCAGGTGTGTATGTAGACCTTCTAGCCAATAGTTTCTGCTGTGCTAGCGCTCTTAATTCATGTCTTGTTTTTCCAGCAGAAGAGAACCCAACCATCAGAAAATACTGTTTTGAGTTAGAAGCTTCTGCCCCTGAAGTAATTTGGTAGTTTTCCCTTTTTATAAAATTTAAGAAAACTATTTCTCTTGAAGGATTCAGGGGAGGAATGAATCTGTGCTCTTTTAAAAAAATCTTTTTAATAAATGCTACCTGCATGTTTAACTTGTTTTTAAAAGTGATTAGGTTTATAGTAAGCAGGGTCCACAGCAATAATATTTCAAATATTAGGTAAGTAGTAGCCCTTCACGTCAGCTAGTTATTATGAATGGCAGTTTTTCTGACCTAAAATGTTTGTATAAAATGTTCATGTTGATTCTAGTGTCTCTTTAAAAATCACATAGTATAACTGTTATGTACTAGATGCAAGAAAGTTTTTGTGCCACAGGATTATTCGAATTAATACACTCTTTCCTGGAATGGAAATGGAAATGTAATTGATTTGGTGTAAGTGGTTAAGTACTTACACATACAAAAGAAATGGCAGACTGCCAGATATTGAGCACTAATTTTCTAACATCGCTAGCTTTTTTATAAATATTAATTAGTTTTCTTGGCTTCTGGAAACTGCCCTTGAAGAAGAATTTCAAGTAGCCTCACTGTCCTCATATGTAAAATGAGGATTATAAGAGTATTACCATGTAAGGTCACTATGCATCTGGCACATAGAAGACATTCGACTGAATGTTAACTATTATTACCTTTTTCTTTATCTTAAAACATTTGATTTGTGTACATTGTAGTGAAATCAGGGCACATTGCTCTTGGCAGCAGGAGTGGGAAATGAGGAACTTCCCTCTTGCCTTATTTTATAAGGTAGCTTATACTTTGCTTATTTGTACATTTTCTACTTTTTTATATTTTAAATGTCTTATTTTGCTTTCTATTGTGAGTTTAGTCTGGAAACTCTGGAGATGTGAGCCTAGATAATCTACCCTACTAGTTTAATATAAAAGGCTTAAAATTTCAGTAGGCAGATGGAAGATAAAGAAGATGAATAAAATACTAATTTTTTTCATTAGTCCTTAGCAGCTCCCTTTCTGTATTATTTAAGAAATTAACACTGCTTTATAAATTTGCTTGTGGATTTGTAAGACTAGGAAAAGATAAAGGAACATAGTAGAACATCTTGAAATGTTCTTCCAAAGATTCCTCGTACACCCTCAGAAGTTTTGGCATGCAATCATAACAGACAAATCAGGAACCGGAGTCCTTGTTCTTTCCTTTTTCAGATATTTACATTGTTTTTAAGAATGCAGCTATTTGAATTAGTATTTTGATGTGGGAAGAAACAACTACTTTTATAATTTTCACTTATATTTTAAAACATACAAGTTATGAATTGATAATTGTTCACATTATTTTTAAATGACTGTGATACAAATAATGTACATGGAATAAAAGATTCATTGAAAAAAACCTGACAAATATTTCTTCTTTGTAGGCAAACTAGCACGAAGCCAAAGTAAAAAAAGTGCATAAACATGAGTCCAGAATGGTTTGGACTGTTAACTGCAATTGGTTTGCTGTACTTTGAATTGATTAAAACATAGATTTTCTGCATTAAAATAAAATAAAAAATGGATGGTTTCCTTATTAAAGTACAAAAGTATCTTTAAAAAATAGCTAGGTGATTCACAGACCTGTACCCCTGGGGATAAAAATATATGTTTATAAAAAAAATAAAAAATTAAAATCAAAAAAAAAAAAAAAAATAGCTAGGGATGCCTGGGTGGCTCAGTTGGTTAAGTATCTGCCTTCGGTTCAGATCATGATCCTAGGCAGGGTCCTAAGTTTGAGTCCCTCATTGGGCTCCTTGCTCAGCAGGGAGCCTGCCTCTCCCTCTGCCTGCTGCTCCCCTGCTTGTGTGCTGTTTTCCTCATATCAATAAATAAGATCTTTTAAAAAAATACCTAAAGTTAGGATGCTGTTCTAAAAATGTTTTGATTAGGTACCATATTTGGTATATGTATGTATTACCTAAAATTACTTTTATAGAGAACTCTTCAGATTAAATGTTTAGTTACTTTATAAATGCACATTTTTTAAATAAGTAGAAATTCAAATAAAATTTAAAACTTCGAAAGTTATAGTGATTTTGTATTATATACATTGTATGCTAATTTTATACTTTCTAATTAAAAATTAGAAATATTTGCTTCTAAGCTAAGTTAGTCTAAAAAGTAATTTAACATGCTCATTTGATTTTGTTTTCTTTATAAGTTCATTGTCTATATTCAGTAAAAGCGTTTTCATATGTGTAATTGTTATAAAGCAGAAAGATCATTATCTGATGTGATGTTCTTTTTTCAATCTAGTTTTATTGTCCATATGTTCTCTACTTTGTGATCCTAATCCAGATGACCCCTTAGTACCAGATATTGCACAAATCTATAAATCAGACAAAGAAAAGTAAGTGTTTACTTATATTAGTTTCTGCCTGGGTGTATTTCTGTGTGGTCTGCCAAAACACAAGTATTATCAATATATTTAAGTACATTTAATTGTGTTAATTGTACTAAATTTGCCTATCTTTATTAGTCTTTTTACAAACTTGTACTAAGTTTGCCTATCTTTATTAGTCTTTTTACAAGAGATATTATTCCTTCCCATACAGTGTTTAGTCCTTTACTATTTAATAGTAACATGTTCTGCATTTGTGTAATATGTCTGTTTTTTGACAGGAGAGAACCATATATATAGTTCTGGGTAGTAAATTTAAAATTAAAGAATTTGATAGTTGGAAAGGCTTGAATATTTTTCTCCCAGGAAGAGAAGTTATCCCTAACCCCCTCCAAACTGACCCAATTTTCAAGCTGTTTCATCTTGCTGGAACCATTGATTCATTTGCATTTTATAGGTGATGCCCATTCAGGGTTGGCTTTTATAGACTTTGTTAGAAATTGATTTCTTATTTTGTTGTTTATAATTTAGGCATGTTTCTGTATTGGTGGTAGAGAAATCCATCAGTTAAAAAATCACTTGTCGTTTTCTATTTTATTTAATATATGAGCCTAAGTCACATTGACTCAATAATTGGCTTATGAATTATTACTGCAATTAAGTGTAAAAAGGTAGAGTGTACAGTTTTATATAAATAGTTCTTCTAAAAGATTCATTTTATCTGTTTTTATGATATCCCTTTTGTATACCTACAGATACAACAGACATGCAAGAGAATGGACTCAGAAATATGCAATGTAAAGTCAAAAAAAATTTCATATATACCAGAGTACTGTAAAATCTAGGTTTTTTTCAACATTAGCAGTAAATTGAGCACTGTTTACTGTTTCATTGTATCATGAAATCCTTTGATTTTTACCCATTTTACATGTATTTCTGAAGCAAGACAAAACAAACTTCCAAAAATACCCTTCAGACTGTGATGAGAGCATTTGTCATTTTGTATGCATTGAGAAAGACATTTATTATGGTTTTTAAGATACTTGGACATCTGCATCTTCAGCTTACAAGATCTGCAATGCATCTGAAAAGCAACCAAATTATTTTTTGCTGAAACTAAATGTTTTTACATGAGAAATGCTGTATGTGTTGTCTAAGATGTCATCAGTTTTATAAATCTGTATTCAGATTCATTCTTTGTTAGCTCACTTTATAATTTGTATTTTTTTACTGTATAGACTAAATATATTCTATTTACATGTATGTCAACTCATTACCTTTTTCCTGTGAACAGTATTGAAAAAACCCAACAGCTGGTAATTAAATGAATTAACTGTCTGTCTCCCTTGTATTAGGGTAATCGGTAGATTGATCGCAGATTTCTTAAACCTGAAAGGATCTTTACACTGTAATTCTCAGTATCCTGATTATGGAGAAACACTTGTTTTGATTTTGTTATACTTGACTTAACTTTATTGCAATGTGAATTAATTGCACTGCTAAGTAGGAAGATGTGTAACTTTTATTTGTTGCTACTCACATTTGAGTTTTTCTTCTGTATAGGCAATGTTATATTGACACCTTTTACAGATATTAATGTAGCTTTTTCCATATAAATAAAATGCTTTTTCTACTATTTGTCTTGATTACTTAAAGAAATAAATTATCTATAAGTAAGGATCAAAACTATAAAGTTTTGCATGCAAATTAATTCCAAATTGTGCAAATGAGGTCTATTGTATTTGAAATTTTATTGCTTTAGGTTTGTATTTGTTTGCCATATTATTAGTCTAGAGGATGGAACACATTGGACCCTTGTTATAGAAGACAATTTAGAATAAGTTGGGGTTTGTCTTGGATCACATTTTAAGTGAATCATTTACTAAGGTACTGTGATGAATATAAGGCAGGGTCACCCACACTGGAGAAAGTATTGACCTGAAAAATAGTTTAATTATTAAAATGCCCCTCTAGGTAGAATGGACATTGTAATTTCTTAACATTTTAAAATCTAGAATTTTTAAAATAGTAGTTTAGTGCCATCACAGTTTGAAAGAAGACATCCATTTTTTACTATAGATGTTATAAAGAAAATTCTAAAATGATGCTTTCTTCTGTTTTTATAAATTTCCAGTTAAAAGTGGCTTAAATAAGCAGGTTATCTTTGCAGATTTTAAAGAAAGTTAGAAAGTTCTAATGTTCTGACTTGGAAAAAAATACATTTCTAATTATTTAGCATGCTATTTACCAAACTTTGAGTGAGTGTCATTTTTAAGAAGAGTTGTAGCTCTTTGGATTATTGCAGTAGCTGTCTAAGTGTGCAAAAATCTGTGATGGATGTAGTCATTAGTAAAGCATTTAAATCACTTAAGTATTTTACCATGGATCATTATTATTAAAGCACAAAATAACCCATTGTTAGAACATGTGTTTTTATAAATGAGTGTAAAAATATTTAAATGAATTGTGAAATGGATGTTTAAGAAAATATAGGTTTAAAAAGTAACTATATTAAGTAATGTCTTGAAACAAACATATCATGAAAAACACTGCTTTACTAGGTATATGATTATAAGCTACATTCACCCAGAATTTGAACACTCAAGTTCATTAGATTTAAATATTTAGTATATTTTGATAGTAAAGGATTTTGTTTCTTGAATATCTTTCACTTTTTTTAAAACTTTGATTTGTGTGACATTTATTTTTGGAAGTGTCTTTTTTTTCCTTTATTAAAAGTTTTGAAACTCACCTAATTCTTGTTTGCCTTTGCTTACACCTGAATTGTGTGACCAGACTCCAGAGGAGTGAGCACAAGTTCTCATATTAAATAAAAACCTTAAGAATTCTGTGGTGACATAATGATGGGCCAAGTCACCATTTTAGCTCTGTCATTTTTGCTTAATTCTGAGAAGGATATGTCACTTACCTTTTACAACTGCAAGTCTGAAGTCAAGGGCCTTCCTCCATAAAGTAACCATTGATCTAGGGATCCTTAGAATGAGAAAAACAGGTAGTCTTTTGGAGTTTTGGATAGTACCTCTTGAAGTCTTGGGTATTTCAAGACAGTTAAAAATGATATTCAGGTTGAATTCTGGGCACTTGTAAATGTCACATACAGTAAGTCAGAGATACAAGTTGTAAGGGCAGCCTCACCCTCATCTCCCATATTTGTGTATGATTCCTGAAGTACAGACTTTCTACTTGCCTATGTAAAGCATTTATAATTATTCATTTTTGATTTAAGTTGTCCCTCTCATCCCCTTATCCTTAAACTGTTTAGGGAAAATTTAAAATTTACTTTGTATATCAACTGCCTGTCAGTTGCAAAGGATCATAAGGTATCACATGAGAAATACAGAGCACAAGGGCAACCTAGGACTTAATATTCAAAAGCGTAACTTTTCAAAAAAAATTGATAAAAATACCACGTGTAGTTTTTCATTTCTTTTATTTATTCCATGATCAGTTTGTACACGATTCAGCCATTGATGTTTTGCGGGATCTTGCACTCACAGTTCTGTATTTTGGGGGAATTAATTTTCCTCTCAGATTAAAAGAGATTCTTGGTTATGAAACTATTTATCTCATGTTTATTTGTTGGTAGTCAATTTGAACTGGACTCAAAGTTTTTTTTTTTTATAAAGATTTTTATTTATTTATTTGATAGAGAGAGATCACAAGTAGGCAGAGAGGCAGGCAGAGAGAGAGAGGGGGAAGCAGGCTCCCCGCTGAGCGGAGAGCCCGATGTGGGGCTCGATCCCAGGACCCTGAGATCATGACCCAAGCTGAAGACAGAGGCTTAAACCACTGAGCCACCCAGGCGCCCCTGGACTCAAAGTTTTGAGTTCTGCTGTAGAATCATCAGTCCTGTTACGAGGACCAGCCATGGAAAATGTGATCAATAGCCAAGGCCATATAAATAGAGCTTCAGTGTATTCAAATTGTTGGATTTGGTCTGTGAAAATACTACATTACTGTTTATCTTTTTAGTTTAAATCTTTTAAGTGATTGTAATCAATAAAATAAAAACAAACCTGAACTTCAGAAGTTCAGTTTTATTACTCATCAACTGTAAACTAGGACTTTCAATTTTATTTCCTTTAAACAGGGGCTTAAATGCAATTCATTAGCCCTAAGGTATAATGCACATCATTTGTGGAAGTTCTCATTTTTTAAATATGCTTCTCTTACTGTTCTACAGATAAGAAAAGATTTATCTAATTTCACTTGTAAAAATTGCTATGTGTGGATAGTCATTCCTCCTTCTTTTTTTTTTTTTTTTCCTGTACTGAATGATGTCGGTACACTCTTCTTAAACAATTCGCATGCTTTCACCAGGAGTTTTTTCAGTAATAGTGCCAATTAAAAATTTGTGGACAGCTGGTATTTTTTGGCTGTAGAAATAATCTGTAATGTAAAAGTATGTTCATGACAACTTAATAGCATTACATCTCTTATTTGTATTATATTGCATTGTCCTGTTATATGTAAGAAGGTGGTTTTAAATTGTTCATAAATTGAATGAATAGAAGGAGGGAATATTCACCTAAAATATTAGCACTTGGAAGGATTTTTGTATAATAGGATATAGTTCTTTAAAAGCTTACTTTAGCACTCTTGCTTTCTACTGTAGAAGAAGGGATGTGTCTTTCTTACCTCAGGAGGACATAAGTTGCTTTTATTATGTTGACAAATATGTAAGATCTGAGCTATACTTTCCCCATATAACTTGTTTCTGTGAAGATCTCTTTACTTCCAAAGATCACTCTGAAATAGAGTATTGTAAACTCTTAATATATTGTGGGGTACAGTTGTGACACCACTTGTGTTGACTCTTCTAACCTACTAATTTTTTTATTTTTTTATTTTTTGTTGTGTTATGTTAGTCACCATTGAGGACATGATTAGTTTTGATGTAGTGTTCCAAGATTCATTGTTTACATATAACACCCAGTGCTCCATGCAACCCATGCCCTCCTTAATACCCATCACTGGGCTCACCTATCCCCTCCTCCCCGTCCCCTCTAAAACCCTCAGTTTATTTCTTAAGTCCACAGTCTCTCATGGTTCATCTTCCTCTCTGATTCTCCTCTTCCCTTTTCCCTTCCTTCTCCTAATGTCCTCCATGCTATTCCTTATGTTCCATAAGTAAGTGAAACCATATGATAATTGACTTTCTCTGCTTGACTTTTTCACTCAGCATGATCTCCTTGAGTCTCGTCCACGATGATGCAAAAGTTGGGTATTCATCCTTTCTGATGACTGAGTAATATTCTATTGTATACATGGACCACATCTTTATCCATTTGTCTGTTAAAGGGCATCTCTTCTCTTTCCACAGTTTGGCTATTGTAGACATTGCTGCTACCAACTTTGGGATGTATATGGCCCTTCTTTTCACTACATCTGTATCTTTGGGTTAAATACCCAGTAGTGCAATTGCCAGGTCATAACATAGCTCTATTTTTAAGTTTTTGAGGAACCTCAACACTCTTCTAAAGTGGCTGCACCAACTTGCATCCTATCAACACTGTAAGAGCATTTCCCTTTCTCCACATGCTCTCTGACATTTGTTGTTTCTTGCCTTGTTTTTTGCCATTGTAACTGGTATAAGGTGCTATCTCATTGTGATTTTGATTTGAATTTCCCTCATGGCTAATGATGATAAACATTTTTTCATGTGTCTGTTAGTCATTTGTATGTCTTCATGGGAGAAGTGTCTGTTCATGTCTTCTGCTCATGTTTTGACTTAATTATTTGTTTTTTGGGTGTTGAGTTTGAGAAGTTCTTTATAGATCTTGGCTATCAGCCCTTTGTCTGTAGTGTCATTTGTGAATATCTTCTCCCATTCTGTGGGTTGCCTCTTTGTTTTGTTGACTGTTAACTTTGCTGTGCAGAAGCTTTTGATCTTGATGAAGTCCCAAAAGTTCATTTTTGCTTTTGTTTCCATTGCCTTTGGAGACGTGTCTTGAAAGAAGTTGCTGTGGCTGAGGTTACTGCCTATGTTCTCCTCTAGGATTTTGATGGATTCATGTCTCACATTGAGGGCTTTCATCCATTTAGAGTTTATCTTTGTGTACGGTATAAGAGAATGGTTGAGTTTCATTCTTCTGTATGTAGCTGTCCAGTTTTCATAGCACAATTTATTGAAGAGAATTTTATCCCTTGGATAATTTTCCCTGCTTTGTTGAAGATTATTTGACCATAGCATTGAGGGTCCATATATGGGTTCTCTTCTCTGTTCCACTGGTCTATGGTGTCTGTTTCTGTGTCAGTAACTTGCTGTTGTGGTGATCACAGCTCTGTAATAAACCTTGAAATTGGGCAACCTGATGCCCCCAGTTTTGTTGTTCTTTTTCAACATTTCTTGCTGTTGTGGTGATCACAGCTCTGTAATAAACCTTGAAATCGGGCAACCTGATGCCCCCAGTTTTGTTGTTCTTTTTCAACATTTCCTTGGTGATTCAGGGTCTTTTCTGATTCCATGCAAATTTTCCAACACTTTGAAAAATGCCAGTGGCATTTTGATTGGTATGGTGTTGAAAGTATAGATTGCTCTGGGCAGCAATATTTATTCTTCTGACCCATGATCATGGAATGTTTTTTCTATTTTTGTGTGTCTTCTTCAATTTCCTTCATGAGTGTTCTATAGTTCCTAGAGTATAGATCCTTTACCTCTTTGGTTAGGTTTATTTCAAGGTATCTTATAGTTTTTGGTGCTATTGTAAAGGGAATTGATTCTCTAATTTCTCGTTCTGCAGTTTCATTGAAACTGAAAAAAGCCGCATTTGAAGAAAGCCGCTGATTTCTGTGCATTGATTTTTGTCTCCTTCTACATTACTGAATTGCCATATGAGTTCTAGTAATTTGGGGCTAGAATCTTTTGGGTTTCCCACATTAAGAATCATGTGCATCATTTGCAGATGTGCAAAGAGAGAATTGGAAAAAATTCTTTTTTGCCAATTCGAATACCTTTTATTTGTTGTTGTTGTCTGATTTGCTGTTGCTAGGACTTCTAGTACTATGTTGAACAATAGTGGTGAGAGTGGGCATCCTTGTCATATTCCTGATCTTAAAGGAAAGGCTGTCAGCTTTTCCCCATTGAGAATGATATTCGTTATCAGTTTTCATGGGTGGATATTATGGAATTGAGGAATGTTCCCTCTATCACTATAATCTGAAGTTTTAATCAAGAAAGGATCTTATATTTTATCAAAGGCTTTTTCTGCATCAATTGAGAGGACCATGTGGTTCTCTCTTCTCTTACGAAAAGAATCAATCACGTTGATTGATTTGCAGATGTTGAACCACCTTGCATCCCAGGGATAAATGCCACCTTGTCAAGGTGGTAATCTTTTTAACGTACTGTTGGATCCTGTTGGCTAGGATCTTGTTGAGAGTCATGGCATTCATCAGAGATATTGGTCTGAAATTCTCCTTTTTGATGGCATCTTTCGGTTTGGGGATCAGGGTAATTCTGGTCTCATAGAAAGAATCTGGAAGTTTTCCTTCTGTTTCTATTTTTGAAACTGTTTCAGAAGAGTAGATATTATTTCTTTGAATGTTTGGTTGAATTCCCCAGAGAATCCATCAGGTCCTGGACTCTTGTTTTTTGGGAGATTTTTGATCACTGCTTCAATCTCATTAGTTATTGGTCTATTCAGATTGTCAATTTCTTCCTATTTCAGTCTTGGAAGTTTAAAGGTTTCTAGGAATGCATCCATTTCTTCTAGGTTCCTTAAGTTATTGGCATATAACTTGATAATAATTTCTGATTATTGTTTCTATTTCCTTGGTGTTAGTTATGACCTCTCCCCTTCATAATTTTATTCATTTGGGTCCTCTTTCTTTTCTTTTGGATTAGTTTGGCCAGTGGTTTATCAATCTTATTGATTCTTTCAGAAAACTACCTTCTAGTTTCATTGATGTGATCTACTGTATCTCTAGTTTCTATCTCATTGATCTCTGCTCTAATCTTGATTATTTCCCTTCTTGTGCATGGAGTTGGCTTAATTTGTTGTTGATTCTCCAGTTCTTTAAGGTAAAAAGAGAGTTTGTGTATTCAGAATTTTCTTTCTTTCTTTCTTTCTTTCTTTCTTTCTTTCTTTCTTTCTTTCTTTTTTTTTTTTTTCAGTAAGGTTTGGATGGCTATGTATTGCCCCTTAGGACTGCCTTTGCTGTATCCCATAGATTTTGGACTGATGTGTTTTCATTCTCATTGTTTTCCATGAATTGTTTAAGTTCTTCTTTGATTTTCTGGTTGAGCCATACATTCTTGAGCAGGATGGTCTTTAGCTTCCAAGTGTTTGAATTGCATTTTTTTAAAAATTTTATTTTATGTTTTTTCTGTGTGTTTTTTTTTAAAGATTTTATTTATTTACTTGACAGAGAGAAATCACAAGTAGATGGAGAGGCAGGCAGAGAGAGAGAGAGGGAAGCAGGCTCCCTGCTGAGCCGAGAGGCCCATGCGGGACTCGATCCCAGGACCCTGAGATCATGACCCGAGCCGAAGGCAGCGGCTTAACCCACTGAGCCACCCAGGCGCCCTGTTTTTTCTGTGTTTTGAGACTCATTGTTTATGCACCACAACCACTGCCCCATGCAATACATGCAATCTTTAATACCCATCATCAGGCTCACCCATCCTCCCAACCCCCGCCCCTCCAAAACCTTCAATATGCTTCTCAGTGTCCACAGTCTCTCATGCTTCATCTCCCCCTCTGACTTACCCCAATTCATGTTTCCTTTCCTTCTCTTAATGTCCTCTGTGTTATTTCTTATGTTCCACAAGTAAATGTAACCATATGATATTTGACTTTCTCTGCTTGACTTATTTCACTCAGCATAATCTCCTCCAGTCCCATCCATGCTGATACAAAAGTTGGGTATTCATCCTCTCTGTTGGAGGCATAATATTACATTGTATATATGTACCATATTTTCTTTATCCATTCATCTGTTGAAGGGCATCTTGGCTCTTTCCACAGTTTGGCAATTGTAGACATTGCCACTAAGAACATTGGGGTACAGATGGCCCTTCTTTTCACTACATCTATACCTTTGGGGTAAATACCCAGTAGTGCAATTCTAGGGCCATAGGGTAGCTCAAAAATATGTTCTTATTGGCATCATGTTGCCTGTGAGGTCCTTGTTTCTATAGATTGTCTCTGTAAATTTCTGTTCTATATCTCTCTTGGGGTCTTTCTTTTTTTATAGAACCCCCCTTAGTATTTCTTGCAGGCGTGAGCTTAGTGGTCACATATTCTTTCAGTTTTTGCCTATCTTGGAAGCTCTTTATCTCTACATCTATTCTAAATGACAGCCTTACTGGATAAAGTATTCTTGGCTGCATGTTCTTTTGTCTTGCTAGTTTCCTGTGGACAAGTCCGACGTTTTTCTGATGTTCCTCCCTCTGTACATAAGGAATCTCTTCCCCCTAGCTGCCCTTAAGATGTTTTCCCTGGTTTTAAGATTTCTGAGTTTCACTATCACGTGCCTGTGGTCGTTCTGCCCTCCTTGATCTTGGGGTTGTACTCTCTGCGTCTAGGGCATGAGTGCTTGTTTCATTCCCCAGATTAGGGAAATTCTCAACTAGGATTTGTTCAGCTATATCTTCTAGTCCTATCTCTTGGCACCCCCCCCCAACCAAGGGTCCCAATAATTCTGACATTGGAATGTTTCATGGTGTCATTTATTTCACTAATTATGTTTTCATGGATTCTGAGCTGTTGCTCCAGGCCCTCTCCTGATCCTTCTTTTCTATCATTTTGTCTTCTAGATCACTAATTCAATCTTCGGCCTCATTTACCCTAGCTGTTAGAGTATATAGATTAGATTGGATCTCACTGACAGCATTTTTAAGTTCTGCCAGATCAACTCGCACTTCTACCTTTAGAGAATCTATGTTGCCATTAATGGTTTTCTCCATCCTAGCTATTGTCTGCATAAGTGTTACCCTGAAGTCTTTCTGACATCTTGCTTATATCCATATTCATTAGTTCTGTGACAGAGGTCACAGTCTCTGAATTTTTCCTGTGTTGGGAGTTCCTCCTCCTGATCATTCCGCTGAGAGGTGGTTGAAAGAATGCACAAAGTCTAAACTATTGATCACAACCCGAGCAAGATGCACCTGTTTTATAGGGACCTTAGGGTTGTTGGCCTCTTGTTCTTTCAGCCTGTCTTCTGGGAGAGTGTCCTGCTGTGCTTTTACTCAAGCAACACTGTTTGGACAGAATTGTCCTTACCCCTGTCGGGGGGCAGGATGGGCCCAGTGAAAACTGGTTGGGGGGGGGGGGGGCTTTTGTTCTCTGGTGGCTTTCCCTAGTGGTTTTCTATGTCTCTTTCAAGAGTCAGAGCAGAAGTGATGGTATCCAATCCTGTCTTAGAACAGAGAGATTGCAGTCTGTTTTCCAGAAAGCCCTCCATGCCAGACTGACTTTGTTTTTGTCTGTACTTCTAAGAACCACAGTTGTGCACCCCACAGAAGCACTCCCAACTCTTGCTTCCAGATTCAGGCACATCTCTGCCTTTTGTGCTTCTAAAACTGCCAGCTGCCCCCAGTTCACATGCATGCCCCTGCAGCTCCAGGTTTCAGTCCAGGGGCTGCCTTAAAGCCCTTTCCCCATGGCTACAGGTCTGCAAATCTGTGCCTGGTCCCCAGAGGGGGACACTTTTGCACTCCTGTGTTTATTTCACCCTCCTGCCAGTGCTTGTGGTGGCTTTCTCCCCCTTCTGTTTATCTTCTGATATCTGCTCCAGCATCATTGCTCCCCACTTCATACCTTGAAACAAGCCACTGGAGATATTCTGTTGGTATAGATCCTGATATATCTTCTTACATTTCAGACTGATTTCATGGATGTTCAGAGTGGTCTGGCAGATATCCAGCTCAATTCAGGGGACCAGTTGAAATAGGGTCCTCTACTCCTCTGCCATCTTTGCCCCTCTCCCTTATTTTTTGTAAGATTTTTATTTTCTTTTAGAAAGACAGAGTGTGAACGGGGAGGGGGAGAGCAACAAGGAAAGAACCTCAAGCAGACTGTGCTGAGCATGGAGCCCAATGTGGGGCTTGATCCCATGACCCTGAGATCATGACCTGAGCAGAAACCAAGAGTTGAATGTTCAACCCACTGAGATACCCAGGTGCCCCTGACCCACTCGTTTTAACAGCCCACAACCACCCACATATTCAGTATATGAAGATGATTTATAAGACTAAGCATATGGTCATACGCATAGGTAAGAATTATTATAGTGACACAGCAAAGATACATAGCTGGATCAGAAAGAGTTAAAAACTATAGGAATTAGTCTAGAGCCTAGAGGAACCCATATGCAAGCTTCCTGTGCTGTCCTTGAAGAGGCTACACAGAGCGTACTCCCTCCAACAGTGAAATGCATTAACATGGGCACAGTATTTCTGCCTAGGGAAACCTGTTTTAAAAACCCAGGGTTTTTATTGGGTGCTAAATCATATAGGCCCACTTTGCCCACCAAAATTCTAATTTCCCAGAAGAAAAGCAAGTGTTCACCATAAATTACATGGTCTTTAAAACAGTCTGGTCAAGCTAGCACAGCCAATACAACCATATCAAATAGAGAAAATTGCAAAAGCCAAGTTTTTAGATGCCAGCTGAGGACCAACCCTGTAAGCAAGCCCTTCTAAAGATTAGGCCACATCACTTGTTGAAAAGACAGTTTTTTCCCTTGGAATGGTCATGGTATCCTTGAAAATCAGCTGAACATAGAGGCTTATTTCTGGACTCTATATTCTATTGATCTACATGTCTTACGTGAATACCATACTATATTGATCACTGTAGCTTTGTAGTAACTTCTGAAATCAGGAAGTATGGGTCTTCCAGATTCATTAGTTTGTGATCTTGTTTTGATCTTCATGTCCCTTGTGATTCCAAATGCATCTCAGGACCAGCTTTTCCATTTTTTTTTTTCTGCACTTATTAAAAGTCTATATGACTTGAGCTTCTCACAACATGATAGGTCAGTTCTAAGAGAGAGCATCTGGGGACAAGTGTTCTTAGAGAAAATGGAGAAAGCTCCATGACCTTTTATGATCTCACCTTAAGTTACAAAGTGTCACTTCTTGTAGTTTACTGGTTGAAGCAGTCATAAGCCATTTCAAAGGGAAGGGAACATAGACTCCCACCTTTCCATGAGAAAATTTGGGGTCACCACCAAATTCATCTTATGAATTCATTCATGATTTCCTCCATTTCATAGATAGATGATAGATAGATAGATAGATATAGATAGATAGATAGATCAGTAGATATATACTGTTTCATAGCATTCTGTGTAGAGGTCTTGCATATTTTGCATTGGATTTATTCCTAAGTATCTAATTTTTTAAATGTATTAAAAAGATTTTTCTTCCCATTTTCTGTTCTTACTGTATAGAAATCAATTTATAATATTTGCCTTGTATCCTGCAGCTTTACTGAATTGACTTTTTAATGGCTTGTAGAATTTTAAGGTTTTCTATAATCATAATCATGTAACCTGTGAATAATGATAACTTCCTCATTTCCAGTAAATATATGCCTATTATTTCCTTTTCTTTCCTTGTTGCATTAGCTATGACCTCCAGTACCATGCTGAATAAAAATAGTGATAGCAACCGTCCTTTCTTGATTTCTGAGGGAATGCTTTCATTATTTCAGTCTTAAGTATGGTGTTTGTTTATTGTCACATTTCCTTCTATTCTTAATTGGTTGAGCATTTTTATCACTGTTGCATTACATGTTAAATTTCATTGAATACTTTTTCTACATCAGTCAAGATTATTATTGTGTTTTAATCCTTTTTTTCCCCATTAATGGAGTATAAATTCCATTAACTGTTATTTAAGTGTTAAATTGTCTACATTTCTGGACTAAACCCCCTTTAAGATGCACTATCCTCTTTCACAATCACTAACTTCTCAGGGAGAGCTAAGATTGTGGCAGAGGAGAAGGATGCTAGGCTTGACTCATCCTCAAACAACTAGATAAGTATCAAATCATTCTGAATACCCAAGAAATTGACCTGATGACTGACAGAACAAACTGCACAACTAGAGAAAAAGAAGAGGCTGCATGGAGGAAGGTAAGAAGTGCAGAGATATGATCTGGAGTAGAAATGGATTGAGGGTTCTGCAGAGGTGAAGGAGCCCTGGTCAAGGAGAAAGGTGAGAGAGAAAGAGTGGAGTGCACAGGGATATGCACACAGAGAACACTTCCCCAAAGTCATTGGCTGGGAAAATGACTGGCTGATTTTCATGAGTTTTTGCTACCAGTGGGACTCAAAAGACTGGAGTTTCAGAGGTCAGCAGGCTTAGCTGAGATAGAGCCCTGAGGGTGCTGCCCTGTTTCTGAAGAGAAGGTGTGCAAACAACCCCAGGGCAGATGGCATGATCTAAGGATACCCTACGGTGCAGAGGGAATGTTCACTCTTCTTGGGGTGGATCTGTGAAGTGGTATTCACAGAAATGCTTCTCCTGGGATGCCTGGGTGGCTCAGTCAGTAAAGTGTCTGCCTTCAGCTCAGATCATGATCCCAGCGTCCCGGGATCGAGTCCCACATTGAGCTCCTTCCTCAACAGGGAGCCTGCTTCTTCTTCTGCCTGTCGCTCCCCCTGCTTGTGCTCTCTCTCTCTGACAAATAAATAAATAAAATCATTAACTGAAAAAAGGAAGGAAGGAGAAAGAAAAAAAAGAAAGAAAGAGAGAAAGAAATGCTTCTCCTGGGACAAAAGAGCCAGCAGGCACCATTTCTCTCCCCTCCCCCCTCAGCATAGGTGCAGAGACAACTGCTGAGGGTTGCTAACCCAGATGCTGGCTGTTCAGCCTGCTTTGCTTCAAATACAACGATCCTGCACTCTGGTGCCACTGCCTTCAATTGGTCAAACCTGCATCAGTCCAAATGCAGTGACACCCTCCCCCAAAAGACTAGCACAAGCTCCTCTGCCACACCAGGTCCCTAAAGCCTGGAGTTTTCAAAGAAGTCTTGGCTGGGATGCAGCCCACTGTGCTAATCCAGGCAAACAAACAACCAAGAGACAATGTAAAAATAGTGGCTGAAAATACTTAGGACATGCCCAAGGGGAAATTACTTGCTCTTCCCTGAGACAGCAAGCATGAGGTCCTTCCTCTGGGACAAAGGAGCTAGCTGGTGCCATTCCCCTCCCCTGACCATCAGTATAAATCAGCTTCAATAAAAAGTATAGCATCAACTATGGTTGCCTAACCTGCTTACACCAACTCCTGCCCCCTGTGCTCTCCTGATACTGCTTTTCTCAGGCAAGTGTATCTAAGGACCAGTGCACTGGACCTCATCTCCAGAAAACCAGCACAAACCCTTCTATGGACTTCATCTACTAACCAAAGACCTCTGCAAAACTTCAGTTCTAGTGGAAATAGCATCAGGTCTTATTTAATAAGCAAACCAGAGCACACCTAGTTAAAACTCACCACACTCTAGCCAAGAACCCAACACTGCCCACTGCAGGCAAGGAGAATTTCTGCAGATGACTGACCTGATGGGTAGTGCACAACTGAGTGCACAAAGCACACACCAGAGACACTCCCTGATGCACCAGGGTCTGGACACTATATGGCCTTTTCTTCATAAAGCCATTACATTCAGAAGCAGGAAACATAACAGGATTTTCTAACAGACAGAAGAAGACAGAGACTTATACAAAATGCCAAAATGGAGGAATTAATTCCAAAAGAAAGAACAAGAAAAGGTCTTGGCCAGAGATCTAATCAAAACAGATATAAGTAACATGTCTGATGGAGAATTTAAAGAAGGATACTTGCTGGGCTTGAGAAAAGCACAGAAGACATCAGAAGACCCTTACCACAAAGATAAAAGAGTTAAAAAACAATCAAGGAGAAACAAAAAATGCAAAAATTGAGATTTGAAATAGACTGGATGTAATGGCCACAAACATGGAAGAAGCAGAGAGGAGCGAATAAGTGACATAGAAGATAGAATTATGGAAAATAACAAAGCTGAACAAGAGAGAAAGGAGAATGATGGATCATGAGAATAGACAAAGGGAACTCTGACTCCATCAAATGTAATACCATTAGTATCATAGGAGTCCTGGAAAGAGAAAAGAGAGAAAAGGAAGCAGAAGGTTTATTTGAAGAAATAATAGTTGAAAACTTCACTAACCTGGGGAAGAAAACATATTCAAATCTAGGAGGCACAAAGAACTCCAACAAAAACAATAAAAGCAGGCTGACAACAAGACATATTGTAGTTAAATTTGCATAATATAGTAATAAAGAAAAAATCCTAAAAGTAGCAAGACAAAGGGAATCCCTAACTTGCAAGGGAAAACCATAAGGCTAATTGCAGATCTATTCACAGGAACTAGGCAAGCCAGAGGGGAAGAGGCTATATATATATTCTTATATGTATTGAATACATACTGAATATATAAACATATTCAACATGCTGAATAGGCAAAATCTGCAGTCATGAATATCCTATACAGAAAGGCTGTCATGCACAATACAAATAGAGATAAAGAGTTTCCCAGACATGAAGTGTCTGGGTGGCTCAGTTGGTTTAAGCATCTCCCTTCACCTCAGGTCATGATCCCAGGGTCCTCGGATTGAGCCCCATGTCAGGATTCCAGCTCAGTAGGGTCTGCTTTTTCCTCTCTTCCCACACCCCCATCTCATGCTCTCTCTTTCACTCTCTCTTAATTAAATAAGTAAAATCTTTAAAACAAAACAAAACAAAATTGAAGGTGTTCATGACCAATAAGCCAGTCCTGCAAGAGTTAGTAAAGAGGACTCATTGGATGGGAAGGAAAGACCAAATGTGACAAACACTATTTTTCTGGAGAAAATCTCCAGAAACAATGACAAAACAAGCAATAAAATGGCAATAAATACATCTATCCATCTATCCATAATTACCTTGAATGTAAATGGACCAACTGCTCAAATCAAAACACACAGGATTGGATTAAAAACAAGATGCATCTACATGCTGCCTACAAAAGACTCGTTTTAGACCTAAAGACATCTGCAGATTGAAAATAAGGGTATGGAGAACCATCTATGATGCTAATGGACATCAAAAGAAGGTCAAAGTAGCAGTACTTATATCAGACAAACTAAATTTTAAACCAAAGACTGTAATGAGAGATGAAGAAAGACACAATATCATCATAAAGAGGACTATGGAACAAGAAGATTTAACAATTGTAAATATTGAGGCTCCTAACTTGGGAACACCCAAGCATATAAAAGAATCAACAATAATAAAGGATCTCATTGATAATAACACAATAATAGTAGGGGACTTTAACACTCCACTTTAAACAATGGACAGATCTTCTAAGCAGAAAATCAATAAGGAAGCAATGGTTTTGAATGACATATTGGAACAGATGGATTTAACAGACAAATTAAAAACATTTCATCATAAAGAAACAGAATACACATTCTTTTCAGGTGCATATGGGACATTCTCCAGAATAGATCATGTACCAGATCATAAATCAGGCCTCAACAAGTACCAACAGATTGAGATCATACCAAGTGTATTTTCTGACCACAATGATAGAAACTTGAAGTAAACCATAAGAAAAAATTGGAAAGACCACAAATACATGGAGGTTAAATAACATGCTACTAAAGATTGGCTAGCCAGGAAGTCAAAGAAGAAATTAATAAAATACATGTGCACCAAAGAAAAACATGATGGTCCAAAACCTTTGGGATGCAGCAAAAGTGGTCATAAGAAGGGAGTATATAGCAATACAGGCCTAACTCATGAAGCAAGAAAAAAATCTGAAGTAAAAAAACTTAACCTTGTGCCTACAAGAGCTAGAAAAGAACAATAATGAAGCCAAAAGCCAGCATAAGAAGGGAAATAATAGAGTAGATCAGAAATAAATGATATAGAGACTTAAAAAAATTTTAGAACAGATCAATGAAACCAGGAGATGATTCTTTGAAAAAATTAATAAAATTGATCAACCTTTAGCCACACTTATAATAAAGAAAAGAGAAAAGACCTAAATAGATAAAATCACAAATTAGAGGGGGAAAATAATAGCCAAAACTGCAAGAAATAAAATGATAAGAGAATACTATGAAAAATTGCATGCCAACAAATTGGACAATCTGGGAGAAATGGATAAATTTCTAGAAACATATAAACTACCAAACTGAAACAGGAAGAAATAGAGAACTTTTACAGCAAAGAAATAACCAGCAAAGAAACTGAATCAATAATTAAAAGTGTCCCAAAAGCCCCTGTGTGGCTCAGTTGGTTAAGTGTCTGACTCCTGATTTTGGCTCAGGTCATAATCTTGGGGTCATGGGATTGAGCCCTGTCTTGGGCTCTGTGCTTAGAAGGGAATCTGCTTCTCTCCCTCTTCCTCTCTCTCTCTTACCCTCCACTCTCTTTCTATCTAATAAAGAATAAATAAAGATAATTTTTTTTCTCCCAACAATCAAAAGTCCAGGTCCAGAGGACTTCACAGGGGAATTCTATCAAACATATAAAGAAGAATTAATACCTAATATTCTCAAACTATTTAAAAAAATAGAAATTGAAAGAAAACTTTCAAACTCTTTCTATGAGACCAGCATCCCTCTGATTCCAAAATGAGAGAAAGACTCCACTAAAAAAAGAACTATAGTCCCACATCCCTGAGGAACATGGATACAAAAATTCTCAACAAAATACTAGCAAATCATTAAAAGAATCATTCACCACAACCAAGTGGGTTGCATTTCCGGGCTGCAAGGTGATTCAATATTTGCAAATTAATCAGTGTGATATACCACATTAATAAAAGAAAGGATAAGAACCATATGATCCTCTCAATGGATGCTGGAAAAGCATTTGATAAAGTACAACATCCATTTATGATAAAAAAAAAAAAACCCTCAACAAAGAAGATTTAGGGGGAACATACCTCAACACAATAAAAGCCATATGCAAAAAACCAACAGCTAATATCATCCTCAATAGGGAAATACTGAGAGCTTTCTTCTATGGTCAGGAACAGGACAGGGATATCTACTCTCACCACTGTTATTTAACATAGTACTGGAAGTCCTAGTCCCAGCAAGCAGACAACAAAAATAAATAAAAACATCCAAACAGGCAAGGAAAAAAACTTTCAGTATTTGCAGATGACATGATACTCTATGTAGAAAATCCAAAAGAGTCCATGAAAACATTGCTAGAACTAACACACAAATTCAATAATGTTGCAGGATACAAAATCGGTGTCCAGACATCTGTTGCATTTCTATACACCAATAATGAAGCAGCAGAAAGAGAAATCAATCGATCCCATTTTCAACTGCTCCAAAAACTATAAGATCCCTAGGAATAAGCCTAACCAAAGAAGTCAAAGATCTGTACTCTAAAAACTATAAAACACTGATAAAAGAAATCGAAGAGGACAAAAAAAATGGAAAAACATTCCATGCTCATGGATTAGAAAAACAAATATTGTTAAAATGTCTATACCACCTAAAGCAATCTCCACATTCAGTTCAATCCCTGCCCAAATACCAATAGTGTTTTTCACAAAGGTAGAACAAAAAATCCTAAAATTTGTATGGAACCACAAAAGTCCCTGGATAGCCAAAGCAATCTTGAAAAACAAAGCCGGAGGCATCACATTTCTGGACTTCAAGTTACATTACAAAGCCAAAGCAATTAAGACAGTCTGATACTGGCACATAAACAAAGATATAGGTCAGTGGAACAGAAGAGAAAACCCAGAAATGAACCCATAACTAAATGTTCAACTAATCTTTGACAAAGCAGGAAAGAATATCTAACTGAGAAAAGACAGTCTCTTCAGCAAATGGTGCTAGGAAAACTGGAGAGAAATATGCAGAACAATGAAACTGGACCACTTTCTCACACCATACACTGCAAATAAATTCAAAATGGATGAAAGACCTAAATGTGAGGCAGGAAACCATCAAAATCCTGGAGGAAAACACAGCCAATAAGCTTGTTGACATTGGTCCAACTTCTTACTAGATGTGTCTCTTGAGGCAAGGGAAACAACAACAACAAAAAATAAATGATTGGGACTTCATCAAGATGAAAAGTTTCTGCACAGTGAAGGAAACAATCAAAACTAAAAGGCAACCTTCAGAATGGGAAAAGATATGTGCAAATGACTTATCTGATAAAAGGTTAGTATCCAAAATCTATAAGGAACTTATCAAACTCAACACTCAAGAAACCTCTAATCCATTTAGGAAATGGGCAGAAGCTATGAATAGACATTTTTCCAAAGAAGACATACAAATTGTCAACTGGTATATGAAAAGATGCTCAACATCACTCACCATAAGAGAAATACAAATCAAAACCACAATGAGCTATTACCTCATACCAGTCAGAATGACTAAAACAACACTTATAACACAGAAAAAACAGGTGTTGTCAAGGATATGGAGAAAGGGGAACCCTTTTACAGTGTTGATGGGAATACAAACTGGTGCAGCCACTTTGGGAAACTGTGGAGATTCCTCAAAAAGTTAAAAACAGAACTACCTACAATCCAGCAATTGTACCACTGGGTATTTATCCAAAGGATTCAATTGGATACATGCACCATGATATTTATAGTAACATTATTAATAATAGTCAAATTATTAATTTGACTATTGACCGATGTCCATTGACCAATGAATGAATATTGGCCAAATGTCCATTGACTGATGAGTGAATTAAAAAAACCGGTGAGATACACACACACACACACATCCCAGAATGATGTTAGTCAGCCATTAAAAAGAGGCGAGATATATATATATATATATATATATATATATATATATATATATATAATATATATATATAACAGAATTTTAGTCAGCCATAAAAAAAAAGGATGAAATCTTACCATTTGCAATGACATAGTGGAGGTAAAATGTATAATGCTGAGTGAAATAAGTCAGTTAGAGAAAGGCAAATACCATACAATTTAACTCATACATGATATTTAACAAAAGAAATGAACATATGGAGTTAAAAACAGAGATTGGTAAACCAGGAAACAGACTTTCAACTAGGGAAAGCCTGAGGGTCCTGGAGGAGAGGTGGGCAGTGGGGATGGGTTAAATGGTTAATAGTTTAAAGAGGGCACTTGTAGTGATGAGCACTGATTGTTGTATGTAAGTGATGAATCACTAAATTATACACTTGAAACTAATATTATAGTGTATGTTAACTAACTGGAATTTAAATAAATCTTGAAGAAAAAAAAATCACTGACTTCTATTTACTAATATTTTTTTGAGGATTTTGCATCTATATTTATGGTCATAATTTACTCTTTGAATATATTTGTCAAATTTTGCTATTGTAAATTTTGCTAGCCTCCAAAAAAGATTTGGGCAGTATTCCCTCTTTATTCCTCTTGAAGAATTCATGTAAGATTTGTGCTACTTCTTCCTCAAATATTTTGGAGAATATTTAGAAGCCATCTGTGCATAGACTTTCATTTGTGGGAAGATTTTAATAACAAATTCATTATCTTTACTATTTAATAGACACATTCTATTTGTTACTCTCAGTTTTATTAAGTTGTGGTTTTCAAGGAATTTCTGCATTTTATCTAAATTTTCAATCTAGTTGGCATGGAGTTGTTCACGGTATCCTCTATTTTTTTAAGATTTTTATTTATTTAAGAGTGAGGGGGGCGGGGAGTACAAGTGCGGGAGGGGCAAAGGGAGAGGAACAAGGCGACTTCCTGCTGAGCAGGAAGCCTAACTCAGAGCTCAATCCCAGTATCCTGGGATCAAGACCCAAGCCAAAGGTAATGACTTAACCAACTAAGCCAACTAGTTGCTCCCACGGTATTCTTTTTCATAGTCATATCTCTTACATTTTATAATTTTTCTTTTCCTAATGATTATTGCTAGAGGACTACCAGTTTTTTAATCTTCCAAGGAATTCACATTTGATTTTAAAATGTTTCTCTTAGACATTTGTTCTCCGTTTCATTTATGTTTACTATTTTCTTTTTCTTCCTTTAGTTTGATTTTTAAATTATTTTAGGTTCTTGAGATGGAATCAGGTTTTAACCTTTCTTCTTTTGTAATATATGCATTTAAGACTCTCTCTCTCTATATATATATATATAAAATCTCCTTCTAAGTCCCACTTAAGCTGCATCCTACCAATTTTGAAATATTGTATCTTCATTTATCATTAAATTAAAAATATTTTCAAAGTCCTGTTTTGATTTTCCATTTACTCTTGAGTTATAGAAATGTATTATTTAATTTCTCAGCAGTTGGATTTTTGTTTTTTTAGTTATGCTTTTGCAATTGATTTCTATTTAATTTCTCCATGGTCAGAAAACATAGTCTGAATAATTTTAATTTTCAGAAGTGTTTGAAGCTTGCTTTATGACCCAGCATATGGTAAATTTTGATAAAGATTCCATTTACATTTGAAAAGAACATGCATTTGTTGTTATTAGATACAGTGTTTATGTGGTAATTACATCAAGTTTATTAATTGTATTCAGTGTGTATTTGCTTGTTCTCATGGACATTAAGGGTAATATGTTAAAGTTTCCCCTTTATGATTATGGGATTGTCTATTTATTGATTTAAATTATTGGATATATACACACAACATACACACACATAAAATTGTGATTTCTTACTAGCAGAGTAATGTTTTTGACTTCAAGTCTACTTTATCTAACATTAAGATAGCTTTCCTTTTCATTAATATTTACAGTGTCTATCTTTTTCTGTTTTTTCACTTTGGACCTTTCTGTATCTTTTTAAAAATGTATGTCTCCTGTACTTAATATATATTGAGTTTCATTTGATTTGGTTTTTATCCAATATGACAGTTTCAGCTTTTAACTTTACACTTAATGGAATTACTGATGTAGTTGGATTTCTATGTTCCTGAGGCTTTTCTTAAACATGTTTTCTTTTCTTCGTCTTTCCTTGCTTTCTTTGGATTAATCAATTTTTATAGTAGTCCTGTTTTTCCCTCTGATAACTTTGTAGGTTTTTTTTATTCTTTCAAGTTTGAGATTACCCTAAATTAAGAGATCAATCTTTGTCTTACTAGAGTTGAGTATATATTATTATTTTTACCATTTTCCTAGTAATGTAAAAACATTACATTACTTGAACTGTGTTACCCATTTCCCATCTTTTGCATTATTATTCTCATGTATTTCAATTCTTTCTATAAGTAAAGTTCCACAAGACATTAATATTATTATTTTTATGTCATTGCCAGTATACTTACCTCCATAGTTACTTTTTCCAGTGCTCTTCATTGCTTCTTACATTTTCATGTTTCCATCTAAGACCATTTACCTTCTGACTAAAGAACTCCTTTTGATATTGCTCATTTTAAAAAGATATTATTTGAGAGAGAGGGAGGGAGAGAGAGAGTGCCAACAGGGGGAGGGACAGAAGGAGAAGGAGAGAATCTCAAGCAGACTCTTCACTAAGCACAGATAACCTCATGAAGGTTTTCATCCCACCACCCAGAAATCATGACCTGAGCCAAAATCAAGATTCAGACACTCAACCAACTGAGCCACCCAGGCATCCCTAGTATTTCTTTAAATGCAAATATGCTTGTGACAAATACAACTTTTTTCCTGAAAGTTTTTATTTTGCTATCATTTTTATGGGATATTTTCACTGGGAATAGAATTCTATCTTATTATTTTCTTTCAGCTCTTAAAGACATTCCATTGTCTTTTGATTCCGCAGTTCTGTTGATAAATGAACTGTTAGTTTTACTGTTGCTTTTTGAAAAATAAGATGTCTTTTTTCTATGACAGCTTTTAAGATTCTTTTTTTTTTTTTATTCTTTAACAGGTTTGCTACAGCGTTACAAAGAGTAGCTTTGTCTTATCTTGCTTGAGGTTCACAGAACTTCTTGAATTGTAGGTTGATACATTTCTTCAGTTTTGGAAAAATCTCAAATATTCATCAAATATTGCCTCTGCCTCTTTTTATTTCTCCCCTATAAGACTCTAGTATAAAATATATTAGAATTTTTTACTATAGCCCCCATGTTCCCCAGCATGTCTTCTGTGTTTTCTTTTCTTTTTTCCTTTGTGCTTTAGTTTGGAAATTTTGTATTCATCTTTTTTTCCAGTTCACTAATCCTATGTTCTGAGTGTGTAATCTGTTCTTAAACCCACCTACTCAATTTCAAATATTGTAGCTAATTTCAGATTTTATTTTTCAGTTCTAGAACTATCTCTTTTTTTTTTTTACATATTTCAGTTTTCTATTGAGTCCCTAAATTATTTTCTCCATGTCTTCCCCTATTTTTAAGTCCTTAATCACAGTTATTTTAAAGTCTGTCTGCTAATTTCAATTAACTGAATCACCTGTAGCTGTGCTTTTATCAAAAGCCAGAAATTGTGTATAAAAACTGTTAGAGACTCTAGATGATGTTATCTTACCTGAAAAAGGGCTCACCCATTCCTCTGCCAGACAAATAGTATGCAAAGATGCTCATCTTGAGGCAATCAAGGTCTGTACTTAGTTGAGGCTGGTTTGCAGTTTTATCTAATTCAATCTATGTCTAACTTACTTTTGTTTGGAGTGCCCAACGTTCTAGGACTGTCTTTGTTTCCTCAGAGCAGAGACTGCAGGAAATTCCACTCTGCTTTTCAATATTTTTGATTCCCAGTTTCAGCATTTTGCTTCTTAGAGCTGCAGAATTTGGCAGATATTTTGAGAGGGGAAATAATCATATTTCTGAAGACTTCCAGATCTGCTGGAAATCACCAAATGTACAATTGGTTTTTCTGTTGTAAGCAGTTGCCCTTTGCCAGAGATCCAACCTGAATTCTCAGCCTTTCACCACACCAAATTAACACGTACTCCACGGAGAAAAAGGACCGCAGATCCACGTTTTTAAAGCTCCCCCTTTCCTCTGTCTCTCCACAGTACAAGACTGCAAAAAATTGCAGTATGGTTTCAAAAGTTTAGTTCTTTAGCTCCCCAACCAGTACAGTTTAAGACTCTGGTATTTATCTTGAGGAGAAAGCTAGCTGCATGTGGATGTCCCTTAAGTCTCCAGTTCTGTCCCTACAGCACTGTTGAACCACAGCAAGTTCTGTTAGTTTCTCTGCCTTTCAGTACTCACCTACTACCCGTGTGAAACCCAAATTCTCACCCTCTAGTCTGTACTACAGAAGAATGGTTGCAAAAACTCAAGAGCTTATCTTTGAGAGTTTCATGGTTGCTGCAGCAATCTTGTATTTTTCAATTATATTTTTAAAAGACTTTATTTTTTTTTTAAGATTTTATTTATTTATTTGACAGAGATCACAAGTAGGCAGAGAAGCAGGCAGAGAGAGAGAGGAGGAAGCAGGCTCCCTGCCGAGCAGAGAGCCCAATGTGGGGCTTGATCCCAGGACCCTGGGATCATGACCTGAGTGGAAGGCAGAGACTTTAACCCACTGAGCCACCCAGGCACCCCTAAAAGACTTTATTTTTAAGTAATCTCTGCACCCACTGTTATAATTTCTGTATTTCAACCAGTTCTTCTGATTCTCAGTAGATCAGCCTATCTGGAAATAAAAATCCCTATCACTCTTTTTCTTTAATGTTCTACTTCTATAACGTCCTATCTCTCTCTGTCCTCAGACTGCCTTCGAATTCATCATCCACAGAGATGTCAAAGTAGTCTATCGAACCCGAATATGTTCTTGTGGATTATTAGCTTTAAAATTTTTCAAAACTCCCACAGCCTCAGTAGCGGTTTTGCAGAGGAGACTGGGAAAAAAAGAAAGAAGAGGTTAATGGGTTAGCCTTTGGATCCTACACTGCAACTTCAAAGAGTGAAGCTGATTTATATATCAGAGTCCTGTAGGTTCTCACATTTGTTCCTTTTGTTTAAATCATCAACCAGCAGAATAAAGTACTATGATCTGACCTGTGCTGCACTTCCAGACTCATCTCCCCCTGCCTGCCTCCCACCAAACTTCCTGTGGTGCCAATGGCTCCCAGCTTTTCCCAACTCCAGTACAGAGCAGTGCTTTTCATTCTCAAATGTTGGTCATATTGTTCATTCTGCTGAAAATGCCCTCTTCTCCAATCCTTTAAATCTCCAATTCTTTGTTATTTCTTCTTTCCTTATCTGTTGAGTAAATGAGTTATCCTTACTGGTGCTTCATGACACTTAGTGTGCATCATTTCCACACACACCCCCCGCTTTATTGAGATACAATTAACCTATGACACTGTATAAGTTTAGGGTGTACGACATGTTGATTTGATACACTTATATATCATAAAATGACTACCACAGTAGGGTTAGTTAACACCTCCATAAGCTTACATAATTACCACCCATTTTAGTATTGAGAACATTCAAGATTTAATCTCTTAGCAACTTCCCACTATATAGTACAATATTATTAACTGTAATAACCATGCTGTACACTAGATCCCCAGAACTTATTCATTTTATAAATGGAAGTTTATACCCTTTGGCCAACCTCACCCCATTTCTCAACGCCATTGCACCTCCACTACCCACACACACACACACACACACACACACACACACACACACACACATCCATTCTGGCACCATCATTTTATTCTGCTCTATGAGTCTGGCTTTCTTAGATTCCACATATAAGTGATATACAGTGTTTGTGTTTCTGATTTTTCTCACTTAGCATAATGTCTTCAAGGTTGCAAATTGCAGGATTTCCTTCTTTCTCATGGCTGAATAATATTCTACTGTGTATATATACACCACATCTTCTTTACCTATTCATCCACTGATAGACCCTTAGGCTGTTTCCATATCTTTGCTATTATGAGCAATGCTGCAATGAATATTGGAGTGCACATATTTCTTGGATATCTTGTTTTCACTTCCTTTGGACGGATACCCAAAAGTGGAATTGCTGGATCATAATAGTTCTATTTTTAATTTTAGGAGGAAACTCCATATTGTTTTCCATACTGGCTGCACCAGTTTACGTTTCCATGGACAATAGATAAGAATTCATGCTTGTCAACATTTTTTAAATCCTTTCTTTCTTCCTTCCTTTCTTTCTTTCTTTCTCCTTTTTTTACTATAAACAACTTAAAAAAAAACCCAAACATACCTATAATGTATTCTTTGCTCCAGGGGCACAGGTCTGTGAATCATCAGACTTACACATTTCACAGCACTCACCATAGTACATACCCTCCCCAGTGTCCATAACCCAACCACCCCTCTTTCCCTGCCCCCCAGCAACCCTCAATTTGTTTTGTGAGATTAGGAGTCTCTTACAGTTTGTCTCCCTCCCGATCCAATTTTGCTTCATTTTTTCCCTCCCAACCTCCATGACCTCCCATTCTGCCTCCCAAATTCCCCATATCAAAGAGATCATATAATAATTGTCTTTCTCTGATTGACTTATTTTGCTCAGCATAATACCCTCTAGTTCCATCCACGTCATTGCAAAGATTTGGGGTTTTTTGTTTTGTTTTGTTTTCTGATGATAGCTATTCTAATAGGTGTGAGGTTAAATCTCTATGATTTTTTAAAAAACTTTACTTATTTATTTGAGAGAGAGAGATCATGAGAGGGGAGGTCAGAGGGAGAAGCAGACTCCCCGCTGAGCAGGGAGACTAATGCTGGACTCAGTCCCAGGACTCCAGGATCATGACCTGAGCTGAAGGCAGTCACCCAACCAACTGAGCTGCCCAGGCATCCCAAAATCTCTTTATGACTTTGATTTACATTTCTCTGATGATTAATGATGTTGAGCATCTTTTCATATACCAATTGACCATTTGTATGTCTTCTTTGGGAAAAAAAAATCTCTTCAGTTCCTCTGCCCACTTTTTTTTAAAGATTTTATTTATTTATTTGACAGAGATAGATCACAAGTAGGCAGAGAGGCAGACAAAGAGAGAGAGAGACAGGGAAGCAGGCTCCCTGATGAGCAGAAAGCCCAATGTGGGACTTGATCCCAGGACCCTGAGATCATGGCCTGAGCCGAAGGCAGCGGCTTAACCCACTGAGCCACCCAGGTGCCCCCCTCTGCCCATTTTTAAAGTGGGTTCTTCGTTTTTTGCTATTGCTTTGCATGGTTTCCTTATATATTTAAATATTAACTCCTTATCCAACTTATTATTTGCAAATACTTTTTTCTATTCCATATGTTTCCTTTATATTTTGTTAATTGTTTCTTTTGATGAGCAGAAGCCTTTTAGTTTAACGTGATCCCACTTATTTATTTTTGTTTTCATTGTTTGTGCTTTTAATGTCATATCCAAAAAACTATTGCCAATGTTAAGGGATTTTTTTCTTTTTCTTTAGGTGTTTTATGGTTTTAGGTTTTACACTAAAGTCCTTAATTCATGTTGAGTTAATTTTTGTAAGTGGTGTAAGATAGGGGCTCAATTTCATCCATCTCTATATGATCATCCAGTTTTCCCAGTACCATTTTTTGAAGAGACTATCACTTCCTCATTGAATATTCTTGAATCCCTTGTCAAATATTAATTGACTGTATATGCAAGAGTTCACTTATTGATTCTTGATGCAATTCCATTGGTCCATGTTTATATTTTTATACCAGTACCATACTGTTTTGATTAATGAAGCTTTGTAGTATAGTTTTTTTTAAGATGTTATTTATTTATTTGACAGAGAGAGACAGAGCGAGATAGGGAACACAAGCAGGGGTAAGTGGGAGAGGGAAAAGCAGGTTTCCTGCTGAGCAAGGAGCCCAACGTGAGACTCAATCCCAGGACCTCGGGATCATGACCGAAGCCAAAGGCAGATGCTTAACAACTGAGCCACCCAGGTGCCTTGTAGTATAGTTTGAAGTCAGGAAGTATAATGCTTCCAGCTTTGTTCTTTCTCATATTTGCTTTGACTATTCAGAGTCCTTTGTGATTTTATCGGAATGTTAGGATTTTTTTTTTTAAGTTTCTGTGAAAATTCTTTGGAATTTTGATAGGGGTTGCATTCAATATATAGATGGTTTTGGGTAGTATGAACAATTTAACAATATTAATTCTTCCAACCCATGAACATGGGATATCTTTCCTTTTTTTTTTAATTTAATTTCTTTTCAGTGTAACAAAATTCATTGTTTATGCACCAAACCCAGTGCTCCTGCAGTACGTGCCCTCCATAATACCCACCACCAGGCTCCCCAAGACTCCCACCCCCCACCTCTTCAAAACCCTCAGATTGTTTTTCAGAGTCCATAGTCTCTCATGGTTCATCTCTCCCTCCAATTTCCCTCAACTCCCTTCTCCTCTCCATCTCCCAATATCCTCTGTGTTACTTCTTATGCTCCACAAATAAGTGAAGCCATATGATAATTGACCCTCTCTGCTTGATTTATTTCACTCAGCATAATCTCTTCCAGTCCCGTCCATGTTGCTACAAAAGTTGGGTACTCATCCTTTCTGGTGGAGGCAGAATACTCCATAGTGTATGTGAACCACATCTTCCTTATCCACTTATCCGTTGAAGGGCATCTTGGTTCTTTCCACAGTTTGGCGACTGTGGCCATTGCTGCTATGAGCATTGGGGTACAGATGGCCCTTCTTTTCACTACATCTGTATCGTTGGGATAACTACCCAGTAGTGTAACTGCAGGGTCATAGGGAAGCTCTATTTTTAATTTTTTAAGGAATCTCCACACTGTTCTCCAAATTGGCTGCACCAACTTGCATTCCTACCAACAGTGTAAGAGGGTTCCCCTTTCTCTACATCTTCTCCAACCCACGTTGTTTCCTGTCTTGCTAATTTTGGCTATTTTGACAGGTGTAAGGTGGTATCTCAATGTGGTTTTAATTTGAATCTCCCTGATGGCCAGTGATGATGAACATTTTTTCATGTGTCTGATAGCCATTTGTATGTCTTCATTGGAGAAGTGTCTGTTCATGTCTTCTGCCCATTTTTTGACATGATTAACTGTTTTGTGTGTGCTGAGTTTGAGATGTTCTTTATAGATGCTGGATATCAGCCTTTTGTCTGTACTGTCATTTGCAAATATCTTCTCCCATTCCGTGGGTTGCCTCTTTGTTTTGTTGACTGTTTCCTTTGATGTGCAGAAGCTTTTGATCTTTATGAAGTCCCAAAAGTTCATTTTTGCTTTTGTTTCCTTTGCCTTTGGAGACATATCTTGAAAGAAGTTGCTGTGGCTGATATCGAAGAGGTTACTGCCTATGTTCTCCTCCAGGATTCTGATGGATTCCTGTCTCATGTTGAGGCCTTTTATCCATTTCCAGTTTAACTTTGTGTACAGTATAAGAGAATGGTTGAGTTTCATTCTTCTTCATATAGCTGTCCAATTTCCCAGCACCATTTATTGAAAGACTGTCTTTTTTTCCACTGTATATTTTTTCCTGCTTTGTTGAAGATTAGTTGACCATAGAGTTGAGGGTCCATATCTGGGCTTTCTATTCTGTTCCACTGGTCTATGTGTCTGTTTTTATGCCAGTACCATGCTGTCTTGGTGATCACAGCTTTGTAGTAAAGCTTGAAATCAGACAATGTGATGCCCCCAGTTTTGTTTTTGTTTTTCAACATTTCCTTAGCGATTCGGAGTCTCTTCTGATTCCAAACAAATTTTAGGATTATTTGCTCCGGCTCTTTGAAAAGTACTGGTGGAATTTTGATTGAAATGGCATTAAAAATATCGATTGCTCTAGGCAGTATAGACATTTTAACAATGTTTTTTCTTCCTATCCAAGATCATGGAATAGTCTTCCATCTTTTTGTGTCTTCTTCATTTTTTTCATGAGTGTTCTGTAGTTCCTCAAGTACAGATTCTTTACCTCTTTGGTGAGGTTTATTCCCAGGTATCTTATGGTTCTTGGTGCTATAGTAAATGGAATCGATTCTCTAATTTCCCTTTCTGTGTTTTCATTGTTAGTGTATGGGAAAGCAGCTGATTTCTGTACATTGACTTTGTATCCTGCCACATTACTGAATTGATGTATGAGTTCTAGTAGTTTGGGGGTGGAGTCTTTTGGGTTTTCCATATAAAATACCATGTCATCTGCAAAGAGAGAGAGTTTGACTTCTTCATTGCCAATTTGGATACCTTTTATTTCTCTTTGTTGTCTGATTGCTGTTGTTAGGACTTCTGATACTATGTTGAACAAGTGTAGTGAGAGTGGGTTTCCATTTATTTTTGTATTTTTTTCACCTAGGTTCTATAGTTTTCAGCTTACAGATTTTCACTGTCTTGGTTAAATTAGTGTTTTAGTGGTTTTAATGCTATCACAAATGAAATATTTTGTTTTTCAGATATTTTATTGTTAGTATATAGAAATGCAACGATTTCTGTATGTTGATTTTGCAACCTGCAACTTTAATTTGTTGACTACTCTAATAGTTTTTGATTGGTCTTTAGGATTTTCTATATATAAGATCATATAATCTGCAAAGATAATTTTATTTCTTCCTTTTCAATTTAGATGCCTTTTATTTCTTTTTCTTGCCTAATTCTTCTGGCTAGGACTCCAGTACGGTGTTGGATAGGAGTGGTAATTGTGGACACACTTGTCTTGTTCCTGATATTATAGGAAACGCTTTCAACCTTTCACCACTATGATGTTACCTAAGTTTTGTCATATATGGCATTTATGTTGATGCACATTCTTTCTTTGATCAATTTTTTGATAGCTTTTATTCTGAAAGGATGTTGTATTTCACCAAATACTTTTTCTGCATCAATTGGGATGAACATATGATTTTCATCTTTTACTCTACAAATATGTTCTAAGACATGTGTTGACTTGGGTAGTTGAACTATCCTTTTATCCCAGGAATATATTCCACTTGATCGTGGTATATGATCCTTTTAACGTGCTGTTGAATTCAGTTTGCTAATATTTTCTTTAGGATCTTTGCATCTATATTCATCAGGTATATTGGCCTGTAGTTTTCTTTTGTTGTAGTTTCCCTGTTTGGTGTTGGTACACGATAATGCTGGCCTCATTAAATGGGCTTTCAAATGTTCCCTCTTCTTCAACTTCTGGAAGAGTTTCAGAAGGATTAGAAGAATTTGAGATGGATTGCTATCAATTCTTCAAATGTTTGGAAGAGTTCACCAAGGAAACTCTCTGGACTTTTCTTTGGTGGGGGATTTTGATTATTGATTCATCTCCTTATTATTTCAATTTTCTGTTCCTTCATGATTCAGTCTTGGCAGGTTGTACCTACTAAATTTCTTCTAGGTTATCCAATTTATTGTTGTATAATTGTTCATAGTAGTCTCATGGTTCTTTGTAATTCTGTAGTTGCAGTTACAAAGTCTCCTCTCTCATATCTGATTTTATTTATATGAGTCATTTTCTCTTAGTCTAGCTAAAAGTTTGTCGATTTTGTTGTATTTTTAAAAAAATCAGCTCTGGGTTTCATTGATATTTTTTATTTCTATTTATGATATTTCTATTTCTTTTCTGGTCTCTATAATTTCTGGTCTGATCTTTGTTATTTCTTTCCTTCTTTAGTTTGTTCTTCTTTTTGTAGTTCCCTGAGGTGTAAAGTTAGGTTGATTATTTAACATCTTTCTGTTTTCTTTGTGTAGGTGTTTATCCCTACCAACTTCCTTCCTAGAGCTGCTCTTGCTGTTTCCAACGGGTTTTAGTATGTTGTGTTTCCATTTTTATTTGCTTCAAGATTTTTAAAATTTCCTTTTTGTTTTCTTCTCGATCTATTATTTGTTCAGGACTGGGTTAATTTCTACAAATTTGTGAATCTTGCAGCCTTCCTCCTGCTATTAATCTCTAATTTCCTAACATTGTGACCTGAAAACAGGTTTCAATTTCAATTTCAATTTCCCTAAATTTGCTAAGATTTGTTTTGTGATGTACCATATAGGCTGTCCTGGAGAATGTTCTGAGTGCTTTTAAGAAGATTGTGTATTCTGGGGCTGCCTGGGTGGCTCAGTGGGTTAAGCCTCTGCCTTCAGCTCAGGTCATGATCTCAGGGTCCTGGGATCGAGTCCCGCATCGGGCTATCTGCTGGCCAGGGAGCCTGCTTCCTCCTCCCCCTCTCTCTCTTTCTCTCTCTGCTTGCCTCTCTGACTACTTGTGGTCTCTCTCTGTCAAATAAATAAAAATCTTTAAAAAGAAAAGAAGAAGATTGTGTATTCTAACAAACTGAGTGTTTTGGGGGGTGTGGGGATGGGTGAGCCTGGTAGTGGGTATTAAGGAGGGCACATATTGGATGGAGCACTGGGTGTAATGTGTGAATGATGAATCTTGGAACACTACATCAAAAGCTAATGATGCATGGTGACTAATATAACACAATAAAAATTTATTTTTAAAAAGATTTTATTTATTTATTTGACAGAGATCACAAATAGGTAGAGAGGCAAAGGGAAAGGAGGAAAGCAGCCCCCCCACCTCCAAGCAGAAAGCCTGATGTGGGGCTTGATCCCAGGATTCTGAGATCATGACCTCAGCTGAAGGCAGAGGCTTAACCACTGAGCCATGCAGGCACTTCCACAATAAAAATTAAAAAGAAGAAGAAGAAGAAGAAGAAGAAGAAGAAGGAGAAGGAGAAGGAGAAGGAGAAGGAGAAGGAGAAGGAGAAGGAGAAGGAGAAGGAGAAGGAGAAGGAGAAGGAGAAGAAGAAGAAGAAGAAGAAGAAGAAGAAGGAGAAGAAGAAGAAGGGGAAGGAGATTATTATTTTGGAATATGAAGAAGAAGAGGAAGAAGAAGATTTTGTATTCTAGTGTGGTTGTATGGAATGTTCTAGATATGTCTTTTAGATCTATTTGGTCATAAAATATAGTTCAAATCCAAGTTTCCTTATGGATTTTCTGCCTGGCAATCTATTTTTGAAAGAGGTGTATTGAAGTTCCCTACTATTACTGTATTATTGTTCCCTTCAGATCTATAATTGTTTAATATATTTAGGTGCTCAATGTAGACTGCATATATATTTAAGATTATCATGCCTTCTTGATGAATTGACTTATCATTATATAATGACATTGCCTTTTATAGTTTTTGGTTTAAAATTTATTCTGTCTGATATAGGTATGGTTACCACTGCTCCCTGGACTTCTACTTGCAAGCACTATCTTATTCCATTCCTTTGCTTTAAGCTTATGCATCCTTAAGCTAAAGCAAGTGTTTTGTAGGCAGCATATAGTTGAGTTTTCTTCTACTTCTTCTTCTCCTCCTCCTCCTCCTCCTCCTCCCCCTTCTTCTTCTTCTTCTTCTTCTTCTTCTTCTTCTTCTTCTTCTTCTTCTTCTTCTTCTATCTATCCAGCCACTCTATGCCTTTCTTTTGGAGAATTCAATCCATTTATATTTAGAGTAGTTATTTATAGGTAGGGACATATTCATGCCATCTTATTAATTTCTAGCCATTTTGTATTTCCTTCTTTCCTTTCTCTTGTTGCCTTCTGTGACCTGATGATTTTCTGTAGCAGTATGCTTTGATTTCCTTCTCTTTATTTTTTGTAATCAATTGTAAGTTTTTGCTTATGGTTATCATGAGGCTTATGTGAACCATCTTATAGATATAACAGTCTATTTTATGCTGGTAACAACTTAAGCTGCATACAAAAATTCTGCCCTTTTAATCTCCTACCCTTCATGTTTTTTATATCATCATTACCTCTTTTATATTGGCATTCATTTAAAAATTATTATATCTATAGTTATTTTCAATATTCTTATCTTTTAACCTTTATGCTGTAGTTAAGTGGTTAACATATCTCCATATTATGGTACTAGGTATTCTGAATTTGCCATATATTTACCTTTACTAGTGTATTGTATATTTTCAGGTTAATTGGTGTCTTATTATTTCTTCTTGAAGAACTCATTTCAGTATTTCTTATAAGACAGTTCTATTGGAATGCTAAGTGAAATAAGTGTCAGAGAAAGGAAAATACCATATAATTTCACTCAATTATGTGGAATTTCAGAAACAAAACAAATGAGCAAAGGGGAAAACAGAAAAGCAAACCAAGAAATAGACTACCAACTGTAGGGAACAAACTGATAATTACAAGAGGGGAGTTTGATTGAGGGATGGGTAAAATAGGTGATGGGGATTAAGGAGTGCACTTGTGATGAGCACTGAGTGTTGTACACAAGTGTTGAATCACTATATTGTACACCTGAAACTAATATTACACTGTATGCTAACTAACTGCAATTTAAATAAAAACTTGAAAAAAAAAAAAACCTGTTCTACTGGTGATAAACTCCCTCAGCTTGTTTGTTTGGGAAAGTCCCATTTCTCCATTTCTGAAGGACAGCTTTGCAGTTAGAGTATTGTTGGTTGGCACTTCTTTTCTTTCAGCACTTTGAAAATATCACCTCTTTCTCCTGGCCTGCAAGATTTCTGCTAGATATATGTAAATAGCTTTATGGGAGGGGTCCCTTGTAAGTTATATACTTCTTTTCTTTTTGTGTTTTTAAGATTCTCTATTTGCCTTTTATCTTTGATGGTTTTATTTAATGTGCCTGGGAGACAATCTTTTAAAGCTGAGTTTGGTGATCTATGAACTTCATCAACTTGGATATCCAAATCACTCCCCAGATTTAGAAAACTCTCAGCAATTAATTCTTTAAGCTTTCTTCCCCCTCCCCTTCTCCTTTTGGAACTTCAATAATTTTCAAATTGTTTCTTAGTATGTAATTCTATAGATTATGTAGGTTTTCTTCATTCTTTTTTATTCTTCTCATTGTTGTTCTCTGACTAAATAACATCAAAGTTCCTGTCTTCTGATTCATAAGTTCTTTCTTCTGCTTGTTCCATCATGATGATGATGTTCTCTAAGGCATTTTGCACTTTGTTCTTTGAATTCTTCAGCTCCAGAATTTGTTTTATTCTTTTATGACTTGTATCTCGTTGTTAAGCTTCTGGGTCCCCCCCCCCCCATATATTGTTTCCCTGATTTTGTTGAATTATCTTCCTGTGCATGTATGCTTTGGTTTTGTTTTGGTTTTGGGGGTCTTTTTGTAGCTCATTCAGTTTCCTTAAAACAGCTCTTTTGAATTCTTTACCAGGTCCATTGCAGATCTCTGTTTTGGGCATCAGTTTCTGGAAGATTACTGTGATCCTTTGGTCTTGTCATTTTTCTTGCCTTTTTATGTTCCTCGAAGTTTTGCATTGTGGTCTTTACATCTGACAGAGCCACCTCTTTCAATCTTTACTAGCTGCCTTTAGTAGAGGAAAAACTTCCATCATCACTGCTAGGGATTCTGAGGCTTTCTCAGCTCCTTTGTACAGCTGTTCCGTGAATTCTTGCTCCCTCTTGTGGTAGAACTCCGTGTGTGTGTGTGTGTGTGTGTGTGTGTGTGTGTGTGTGTGTGAACTCTTAAGCTTAAATGCCTTCTCTTGATCCTTTAATGCGCTAGGTTGAATGCTGACAGCTTCCTTTTTGTTTTCCCAAAGGTGGCATTAAAGTTCAAATTTGTGGTCTCTTTCTGGCCTACAGATTCCAGCTGGCTCTCTGTGAATGTTCACTAGCCATATGTCAGAGATTGATTTCACTGCTGTCATCAGAAAATGCACAGAGCAAGTTGGATACAGGGTATGAATGTGTGTGTGTGTGTGTGTGTGTGTGTGTTGCATCGAGGACTGGGGGAGGCTATGGGCCAGGTGGGAAGATCTGTGGGTGAGGAGTCCCCTGCAGTTAGTAGTCTGGTTTCCTGATGCAGTCCACAACAGAGTTAGTAAGATCCACATCTTTTTAATACCCTCTGAGAATCCTATCTGTGCTCACTCGGCCTCTTCCCATTCTCCAGTCCTTATGTTTATGATTCAGTACTCTCTGGATAGCTGAGAGAAAAATGAGATCCTTTCACAGTTGTTCTACACTTTTTTCTCACTTTCCCTTGTTAACCGGAGAAATCATGGGCTCAGATTTCTCTTGGTCTTAACCTGTGCTCTCTTAGGGGAAAGGTGATGACTCTGTTCCTCTTCTTTTTCCAATGTGTCACAACTCCTTTTTTCTTTTTTCTTTTTTCTTTTCTTTTCTTTCCTCTTTTCTTTTCTTTTATTAAATTTTTATTTTTTTAAAATTATTTTTTAAATTAAATAATAATGTATTATTAGCCCCAGGGGTACAGGTCTGTGAATTGCCAGATTTACACACTTCACAGCACTCACCATAGCACATACCCTCCCCAATGTCTATAACCCAACCACCCTCTCCCTACCCCTCTCCCCCTGGCAACCCTCAGTTTGTTTTGTGACATTAAAAGTCTCTTATGGTTTGTCTCCCTCTCCATCCCATCTTGTTTCATTTATTCTTTTCCTACCCTCCCAACCCCCCCCCCCCATGTTGCTTCTTGACTTCCTCATATCAGGGAGATCATATGATAGTTGTCTTTCTCCGATTGACTTACTTCGCTAAGCATAATACCCTCTAGTTCCATCCACGTCATTGCAAATGAAAAGATTTCATTTCTTTTGATGGCTGCAGAGTATTCATTCCATTGTTTATATACACCACCACATCTTCTTTATCCATTTAACTGTTTTCTCTTTTCTTTTTTCTTTTCTTTCTTTCTTTTTTTTCTTCAATATTGTCCTGGAAATTTTCTGGGAACCTGGACTTATACAATCCTCTTTTGGCCTTGATTTTCTAAGACAGTGTTTTGCAGGCACTCCTAGACTATGGTTGAGGGGGCTGGAGTGGCTCACAGGTCACTACAGTGTACATAGCTGAGACTGAGGCCTGTAAGCCTATTATTACCCATTATACAAGTGGTGGAACTCCTCCCAGGTTCCTTGAAAAATAGTGCTAGATCCCACAGCTCCCACCTAGGCACTTTTGTTCATGAATGGATGTCAAATTATTGTTGGTGGGGAGGCACAGATGAGGGATGTCTTATTTAGCCATAATGATGACATCACTCCACTCTCATTGTGTATCTTCATAATTGCCCTTACCATGTTCTATTATCAGTATAATTAACCATGGGATCCTTAACTTGGGATCATTTTTTACTCCCTGGCACTTAGCACAGTATCTGGCACCCAAGAACTCAAATATTTATTGAATAAGTAAATGAATTAGTCATCAGAAGATACTTGGAGTTTTATTTTTATTATTTATTTATTTATTTGACAGAGAGAGAGATCACAAGTAGGCAGAGAGAGAGAGAGGGGGAAGCAGGCTCCCTGCTGAGCAGAGAGCCAGATGTGGGACTCGATCCCAGGACCCTGAGATCATGACCTGAGCTGAAGGCAGCAGCTTAACCCACTGAGCCACCCAGGCGCCCAATACTTGGAATTTTAAATGGCATGTTTAATTGGGGAAGGGATTAATTAAGATAAGTGAAACCCAACAAAGATAATAAATAGAAGTAAGTAGAAATAAGAAATAACAGCATTGGTAGGTCTGTGTGCAGTTAGAGAAAAGGTTACATGGAGAAGGCAGATTTGATAGCCTGTAAGAAGTCAGGATAAGTTTTTCACTGGCAAACTGATGTAATAAAAACATTTGTTTAGGAATATTTATTTAATGCAGAATAGAATTTGAATAGGAATAGTCTGTCATACTAGAATCCTCAAAGGCATTCTTGGCTTCCATAGGCTAAACTGGTCAATGAAATCCTGCTGGTGGTACTGATAAATGTCTTTGGAATGTGAGCTGTAGCACTATGCTGCTAGTTTGATCACAGTCTCTTTCCTGGATTTTAGCAATAGCCTCTTCACTCATCTCCTTCCTTACAGTTTCCTCACTCCCATCACTTTCTATGCTCCTACCAAAGAGATTTTTCTAAAAACAAGTTTAACCTCCCTAAAAAATCATCCATCTTTTGCTAGCAAACTCTTTAGCGTATTACACACAGCCCTTCACAACCTAATGCTGCCCAACATTTTTGGATTTGTGTCAAATCACTCATTCCATATACATATTTAAAATACACCATGTTCTCATGTTTATCTGTCACTTGCACATACTGTTTCCTTTTTCTGAAATGTACCTCCACCCTTCTCCACTTGAAAAAAACAGTTCAAATGTCACCTGCTTTATGAAGCCAACCCCTCCTCCCCCAGGCAGATTTAAACAGATGGATCATTCCTTAGTCATGTTTGTATTTTTAGAAGTTGTTGCAGCATCTAGCATAGTACTGGTTTCTACTAGAAACTAAATTAAAAAAAATATATTATGAAAGATGAATATCACCGTTATATCTTGGGAAAAATGTAAAAGAAACAGATTTTTTTTAAAAGATTTTATTTGTTTATTTGACAGAGAGAGACAGAGAGGTCACAAGTAGGCAGAGAGGCAGGCAGAGAGAGAGAGAGAGGGAGAAGCAGGCTCCCCGCCAAGGAGAGAGCCCGATGTGGGGCTCGATCCCAGGACCCTGGGATCATGACCTGGGCCGAAGGCAGAAGCTTAACCCACTGAGCCACCCAGGTGCCCCAAGAAACAAATTTTTACAAAGTAAAAAGTGAGTACCATATACACACTCCTGCAATACTCAGATATAATCCCCATTAAACCCAATTTTGTGTATATTATTTCACACACTTTTTATGCATTCACACATTGTATAAAACTACACATGTGTAGTTTTGAAAAATTCAAGCCTAATGTTTTTGAATGACTGAATGAGTGAATAAAAGAACCTAAGATGTTATTTTAACAATATTCATTAAAGAAGTTAAGAAAGAGTCTTTATAGGGATAGAAAAGGAACAATAGAATGTGAGTATTGAAAAAAAAAACAACAACACTGCAATTTCATGACTCATTTGCCTATGTTGTCCTTACATACAATCAAATATAATTTCAAAGCTGCAAACTGGATTCATAGGTGGGAATTTATAGCAAGATGAAACAATAAAGGTAATCCCTCCTATATATATCTCTCTGAATACCAGTTTTCATACCAGTACAAAACAAAGAATTCCACCTTGTAGGATTTTGAAACAATTAGAGATAATATATTAAAATGTTTGGCACATGTCAGAGGGGAGAGGGGTAGGGCATGGGCTAAATAAGTGATGGGGATTAAGGAGTGCCCTTGTGATGAGAAATGGGTGTTGTATGGAAGTGTTGGATCACTATATTGTACTCCTAAAACTAATATAACACTATATATTAACTAACTGGAATTAAAATAAATATTAAAAAATATGTAAATAGCCACGAAATTAAATGTTTGGCACATAATTGAGCAATAAATTATAATTTTAATTGATCAGTTATTTTACAGTAATACAAGGGCAAATACTATAAAGTTATCCTGTTTATTAACATTATTCTAACAATTTAACCATTCTGGATTTCTTCGACCCTTAAGTCAGCTTTCAGGAATATCCAGCAGTATGAATTTGAGTTTTATAATTTGCATAAAATTACAGCTATCCTTTTGCTTGTCCTACCTCCTGCTGACTCATAGAATTAACTTTAAAATAGAAAGGTTATATTTATATTGCATAATGTTGCTACAGCAATAGCTAAAAATAACTTTGGTGTGCTCTTAATAATTAAGGTTGCATCTTGACTTTGTTCCAATTGGGAAATAATTCATAAACCAATTTGGATAACTTGGAATTGTTAGCATGCAATAGATCTTACTTTCTATTTTTTTTCTCCCTTCCATTCTTCTGTATAGTATGTTAAGGCAAACTCAAGTGTATTCATAATAGAACCTTAGTAAATGAAAATGTTTTGGAGGAAAAAATTACATACATAGTTTTCTATGTGTATAATTTATTGAAATATTGATTTATAGGAAAGATACACTAGGAGAAATTCAGACAACAATTCCCTCCCCCCCTTGCTGCAATAAATTGTTATACTTTTGTAATTTTCATGTGTTGTTACTTTGTTTTCCTAATCAGAGTGTAACCTATTTGGGACAGAAACAATGTCTCAATTCTTTTTGTGCTACTTAATACCTATTAGAGTGCTATTTAGTTTTTAATGAGTAAATTGTCTTTAAATGTGGTGTTGAAATATCTTATTTCTAGAAATACATTTTACTTATGAGTTTAGAATGCATCTATTCCTCATGCTAAACCTATTAGGTGATTGCTCTTATTTTAGTGAATTATTTGTCCATTATAATTACAAAAGCAAGACTACTTTCTTGAATATTTTTTCTTTGGGTGATATCAATGTATGTAACTCTGTTATTTAGTAGTGAATTATCTTGGTCTCTGGCTGCTGCTACTACTTATTGGTGCTACATTCAATTTTACCAGTGTGCACGTATCAATAAACCATTATCATTATTTTCATATGTGTTTCCCAAAATTTTACATAGTCCCCATCTCCACATATTAACTTTTTATTGGTGAATAATACTTCTAACAGGTGTCACTATTTTCTATGGGGCCAAATTTGTATGTAAATGATTTGTGCAGATGCGAACCTTTTCACATTTTCTGTGTCTCTCTTCCTCCCTCCCTCTACCTATCTGTCATACTGAATATAGTATGTTAGGTACTAAAGGGGATAGAAAGAAGCTGAAGACTTGGTCCTGTCTTCAAGAGCTTGCCATCTATTGAGGAAAAAAAAATATATGTGCACATAACAAAAGATTAAACACCAGAGCAGTCTATGATATGTCACAAGTAAATAATAAAAGCTCACACACTAAAGAAAAATTCAAGAATATATTTTGGGCTGGAATGATACGGTGTGTTGAATGAGTCTGATGGATAGTCTGATATAATGGAGAAAGCATTACATTTAATTGGAAGACCAGGTTTTCACCTCCACAACCTACTAATTAGTGTAACCTTTTGTGTCTTGTGCTTTCTGAACTTAATTTTTCTCATCTATAAATAATGATACCATCTCCGCCTGCTATTTTAATTTCTGAATAACATAATCAAAGTTATATAAAAATGTTCTAAAATATTAAAGTATGACTCCAACCTAAAGGGGTGTTATTTTTTCATCACCTACCATAGTTTTATGCTCAAACATCACTAATTTAAGAAATGCTAAAAGTTCAATAGGAATAGAAGAGTAATGCCGATATATAACATATGTGTATGCATGTATTGATGTGGGAAACAAAAGCAGTAGAAAAATTACTTTTTTAAAGATTCATTTTATTTATTTATTTGACAGATAGAGATCACAGGTTGACGAGAGGCAGGCAGAAAGAGAGGAGGAAGCAGGCTTCTCGCAGAGCAGAGCGCCCGATGCGGGGCTCAATGTGGGGATCGATGCGGGGCTCGATCCCAGGACCCTGGGACCATGACCTGAGCCAAAGGCAGTGGCTCAATCCACTGAGCCACCCAGGCGCCCCAGTAGAAAAATTATTAAATTTCCTTACTACCTACAGCCCACTGACAAGTCCTTGAAACAGGCAGAGTGACATTCCTCTAGGGACTCAACTGCCTTGATTACTTTGCTAAGGGCAAAAGGCAATCCTAGCCTGACCCACCACCTCCAGGACCCTGTAAATCTACTTTAACATATAAAAATTCCTTTGGAAACGTCATCTCTAAACTCCCAAGATACTTGTTGGTAATCATCCCCCAAGCCTATGGCCCACCAATATACATCTGTAGGGTCTCATGACTAAGCTTTCATTAGATGTTAATAAATGACCTTATCCCAACAATAGCTAGCCCCCTCAAGGTCTGAAAATCTTGCTTCCAAAATTCTTTAGAGACTTATGTTATCCCTAACTACTCCCAACTTGTATATAACGGGCCACTCCTCCTGACCCATTGCAGCTCTTTCTAACCACAGGTCCTGTCCCTGTACTTAAATAAAATCACCTTTTTGCACCAAAGATGTCTCAAGAATTATTTCTTGACTGTCAGCTTTGAACCCCAACATCTTCCCTACATTATGGGTGTAATTTAAAAGGGGCAGGGGATGACAGAGTAATGGCAGGTCTATGATGCAAATCTCACGTTGGGGAAAATTCATATTACATCTGTAATTATTTAGAAGCTAATAATAATTGTTACAAATAATATAAAGATAATTATAGCCATTATCTGTTGAATCTTTATGATGTGACAGGGACTCTGTTAGGCACTTCTTGTATATTTCCTAATTTAATCCTCACAACAATCTTAAGAATCAGCCATTATTGTTCCCATTTTCACAGAAGGGAAAACTCTGGGTCAGAGAAATTATCATTTGGCAGGTTCACACAGCTAGTAAGTAACAAGAACAGGATTCAAATCCAGATGTGTCTAACTTATGAGTCTATATTCTTATCCGGTAATTTCCGTAACTTCGGTGTGTCATGCAAAATGCAACCCAGAGCCAAGTGAAGTGGTTTGATGTTTTTATTAAACCAGAAAAAGAACCAGGTATTTAAATAATAATTTATTTTTAAGCAAAGGTGAAGTGAGAAACTATAGGGGAATCATAAAAGCCAGTTTGTGGAGGATTTCTATGCCATGTATGAGAATTTAAACTTGATTCCGTAGGTAATCAGGAATCACTGAAGGTTTCAAATATAGATATGTGAAAATCGCCTACCTGGCATTGTTGCAGGATTTCTTTTCCTTTATTGCCCGTGGTTCTTGGTCACACTGCTTTGAAGAATGAAGAGGTAGACCAGAGGAAGAGTGTTAGGCAGCAAAGCAAAGTTTATTGAGTGATAGCAAAGCAGTTTATTAAACAATAGTACAAAGCTCCCAAAGGAGGGAGCCCGACAGGGCTGCTACCATGAGTTTCTAAGACTAGAGGTTTTGGGGGGCTTGATGGCAGCTGTTTAATCTGATTAACCCTCAATGTGCCCATCACCCAATCAAGTTTTTGTCATCTACCTATCACAGGGGAAAGGGCAGAGGGCTTCTTCCAGGGTGGTGTAAAATCCTTTTAAGGGTTGAGTCCTCTTAGGGTAGGTTAGGAGTGGGGGGAGGGGGTCATCCCTGTCTGCCTTTCTTCAACTATCCTTCATTAGCATAGAGTCTGTCTCAATAAGCAGGTGAAGGGATGAAATTTGTCTTTTAGAAAGAATGAGTTGGTGACTGGGCACAATATGGTTAGGAGGGAAATAAGATGAAAGTAGAAAAACTCCTGTAAGAGTTTGGGAAAAGATGTCAGAGCCTGAACTAGTGACATACAGGAGCGAGCTGGTATTGGTCTGGAGAGCCAGTTGTGTGTGTGTGTGTGTGTGTTTATATATATCCAAATGGATATATATAGCTCTTCCCAACTCTAGGTGTGGTGACATCACAGTAGTTGGAAATGAGCCGCTGTAGGAGAATTTATACCACAGATCTCAGCAAACACTACAAACTAGGGCTTTCTCTTTGGAGAGCTGATTTGCCAACATATTACTAGCCAAACAAAAGCAACAGCAATTTGGAGAAAGAATACTTACCAGAGAGGTTAATGAGGTAAAATAAGCAATACTTACCATTAGCTGATTGATGGGGGAGAAGTGTATTGTTACCAGCTAGACCCCAAGACCCGACCTTTACTGCTTGCCTGCCTGTACCTAGAAGCCTTTTCCCACCTTTTTTCCTTTCAGCTTATCCCATAACTCAGGCAAAAGACCCTAGGGGCATAGCATCCTCAGAAGGATAATAAAACTACCCCTTAAGCGATAACATCTGTCTGGGTAGCGATCCACTGGTCCAGACTACCCAGACCAATCTGAGATTAACCCCAACTCACACCTAGAGAAATGGACCATGGAGTGACCTGTGGAATGACTGACCTCATTATAATAGTAAAATCTCCACCCAAGGAGGAACACAAGCCTCATTTGAGCCTCATTTATATTACAATGTTAAGGCATGTTTTATTAAGCTGCATGTGTGACCTTATGCCCAGTCCTACCTACAATGACAAGGCTTCCCTATCTAAATATTCATCCTAACGCAAATAAAAGGAACCCATTCAGCCTTGCTCAGAGAGTCAGGTCTTTGAAGTTTATTCCCCATGATGTCTTTATTTGCTGCGAATAAAGTTTACTTTGTGTGACAACTCCACCTGTATAGTAGTCTCTGTGACTTACCAAAAAGCAAACTCGCAGTAGCTCAATTACAGTGTCAGTGGGAAAGATTATAAAATGATTTATCAAATTATTAGTTTGGATAATTCAAATGGGATACTGGTGCCTCTTATCAGGACAAGGAGTTCAAAATGGAAAAAATATTGAATTCTCTTCAGGGAAAATTGAAGTATCTGTGAGACATGATGGTAAAGATGTCCACAAGACAGTGGTTATATAGATTTGGAACTAAAATGAGGTCTGTATTCAAAATAAAATATTGGAATCATGAGGATATAACTGATAGTTGAAGTCACGGGGGTATATAAAACATTTAAAACAAAACAAAGTAACAGAGCCCTGGGAAAGGCTGTGGCAAGATTTCAAATTTCATAAAGTAAATATAAATGAAATCATATGTCTTTTTGTTTAAAGCAATTTCAGTAAGTAAGTAGGATTATTTTTATAAATGCTGCATTCAGAATAAAATTACACTGCATGCAAATGAATGTAAAGGAATATTGGTAGCTGATGAAAACAAATATAGATCAGATTTGTAAGAACTGTATAGGAAGATTTATCAAAATGACACTTTAATATTTAAGATTTTATTTATTCATTTTAGAGAGAGACAGCATGAGTGGGAGAGGCAGAGAGAGAGAGAGAGGATCTCAAGCAGACTCCATGCTAAGGATGGAGCCTGTTATGCAACTCAATAGATCCCTGGAATCTGAGAACATGACCCGAGCTGAAAACAAGAGTCGGAGGCTTAACCACCCAGGCACCCCTCAAATGACACGTTAAAACAAAAAGATTTTTTAAATATCCAAAAGAAGTTTAACTTTTATCAAACATCTGAAAGAACAAAAACATTCTAGAAAGTACAGAGAAAAATTGAGAATTCAGCTAAAATGTAATTATAAGGAAATGTGTGCTATACTTTATCTTGGCAATGTATTTTAATTGTTTATTTCTTTGCTTCTCTCATTAGACTTTACTGAGAGTGAAGGAATGTCGTGTCTTTTACCCACATTTGGGGCCTTGTACATAGTTATATAATCAGAAAAAAACCCGTTTCTTTCATGACAAGATGAGACGTTTGAACAGATGACCTGGGAAGGTCTTTTCAACCCTGACAGTCTATGAATAGATGATAAAAATAGATATATAGAAATATATATATAGATATATCTATATATATATATATAAATAGATATATAGAAAAATATAGATAGAAAAAGTAATAGTTGCTTACTTACCACTTAAAAGAAGTGGGCTTAGTCCTTTGTAATACTAAAGGGCCAATGTTACAAAGCTACAGAAAGGCAGTTGACTCTCAGCTTAATTACAGTGGTATGAATTTTTCAATTATTCAATTAAGAATTAACAATTATAGTTACCCAACAGAGGTTTCAAGACGTGGCTATCTTGGAAATAACTAGAAATGTAAAAGCTGATCCTTAGATACTTTCAGTTTAGGTCTTCCCAATCTTTTTCATGCCATTGTCTGCACAGAAAATGGTTGTACAGCATATCAACCAATAGCTCAAAGAATATTTGCCAAATGCTCTCAGGACTTGGGGAAAACTAATCTAGTCCAACATCCTCATCTGCAGTGGGGGAAACTGAATCTTAGGGGATGCAACATTTCCGGATCAAGACTTTAACATGAACGCTGGGACTAGGTAGTGCCTCTGCACAACTAATTAGCCAACGTCCCCTTCCTAGAAATTAAGCAGGATTGGATGTCAGGCTCGTAGACCAGGTCTGGGATAGCTGCAGTGGAGGGGAGGACCGTCTGGATCAGTACTGCTTTAAATGTGGTCCCATGATCACTGGCATCAGAACTTTTTAAACCGTGAGGAACTTGTTGAAAACAGAGATTCACCGGCCTCACACAGACATACTTAATTAGGCAATGCGGCAAGGCCAGGACATCTGCATTTTTAGGTTTGAAAACACTCCCTACCTTCCACTCCCCCACCCCCGCCCCCGCAGTATTTTTGGGCTCTAGAGCTCCAGCTCCGGCTAGAACTGAGCGGCTCCGCTCCTCGCCCAGCACCCGCCAGCTTCACCTCGGAGCAGCGGGTGCCGCACAGTTATCCCGCGTCCTCGTAGTAAACTTGTTTGTTACGTACTAGCCCTTCCGGTCGTCACAGCCAGACGCCAGCCAGCACTGCCCAAGCCAGCTGAGACCTCCGCAGTGCCTCCACCAGCCTCCTGGCCCCGCGGAGTAAAAGACTGCGGAGGGGGCGGGGGCCGGGGGCAGAGGTGGCTCAGCTGCGCCCCCTTAAGGCCAGGACCCTCCGCAGGCAAGCCGGGCTGCGGTTTCCTTTCTCCGCCCCCGAGCTCCTCCTACTTTGCGGCCCCGCCCACCGGGAAGCCACTACAGCGCCTGCGTCAATTCTGCCTTGCCCCGCCCCCTACTACCAACCGGATGCTAGAGGATCTCCCATGGTGCCTCGCGAGTGGCGGGCATGAGAGTAAACTGCGGAAGGTCGCCCGCGGGTTCTAGTCATTGTTGGAGTTGTTCTCTTGTGCCGCAGGGCTTCGACGAGATTGGCGCCCAGTCGCTTACTTGGCGGGTGCAATGGCGCTTTTCCGATGCGTGTGGAGCGTGCTGAGTGCCCTGGGAAAGTCCGGATCGGACCTCTGCGCGGGCTGTGGAAGTCGACTGCGCTCTCCTTTCAGGTGGGACCGCTCACCTGCTCTCTCGGGAGGTGGCACGGCCCAGGACGCTCTGGGGTTGGAGTGTGTACTTTTTGTCCCTTCTAGGAGGTGCGGGCCACTATGGCCCTCTGATTCAGACCTCGTCTTTGCCTAGGTGGCTTTGAGACCAGGCCTAGACGCCAGTAGTCTTTCCGGCCACCCTCCACCTTTCCTCTTCCCGCCCCACCGCACTGTCCACTCGGGTAGCACCGGTTCCGAGCTCTCTGCGAAGTCGCGCCACGAGCCTCCCGCCATCAGTATGGGATTTAGGGAGGCGGCGGTCAGGACCTTTCCTCCACCTTGCTCTTCCTAGGAGGCATAGGTAGAGTTCTGAGACTTCCAAGTTTTGCAAGTTTTCCTTCCGGTTAGGACAGGGTTTTAAATGTCACTAACATGGTGTCATCTGTGGCATCTTGAGGACCTCTCATTTGGTGTCTCTGTCATATACAAATGAATATTGTCACTTAAATACTTTATATTGGTTATTTTCTTTATACGTAGTTTTGCGTATGTACCGAGATGTTTTTCATCCACCGCGAATAGTTACCCAAAGAAGCCTCTGACTTCATATGTTCGGTTTTCTAAAGAACAGCTACCCATATTTAAAGCTCAGAACCCAGGTAAGGAGTTTTGGAGCATTTATTCTTTTCTGAAGTAGTAAAGAGGACTAAACGGTTAAACTTCAAACTTGATTTGCATTTTCAAAGCATCCATTGACTGTGCGAACATAACCATTATATTTAGTGGTCTGTAAAATAGGAAGTATGACGTATTTTTTACCAAGTCGAAATGCTTTAAAAATAAGTTAATGAAAAGTATTATTTTCCTTTCCTACAGTATATGTATTTTTTGATGCATAGTTGATGTGCAGTGTTACTAGTTTCAGGTGTATAAGGTAGTGATTCTAGTGATTCCTATCCATAACTCTGGGTTATGCCATGCTCACTGCAGGTGTAGCTATCAGCAGTCACCAGACAGTGCTGTTAGGATATCATTGACTTTATCCTCCTGACTTACTAATTTAATGAAAGGTATTTTTAAAATAGCAGCGTGTGGAGTGGAAAGCATCCAAGGAAGAGGATGAAAAAGCTGAATTTGGGTGATAAAGTTGCCATTGGCCTGGAGCATCATTGATAAATCATCTTATCTTTTACTTAGCTCCTACTTCAGGGAAGTTGCAATGAAATAATAACTTACTTGGATTTGTTCTATAAACTGTAAAGCTCTATACAAATTACTGCTAATTTCAGGAGCTTTTTCACTGGAAATTGGTTGAATTCCTGAAAAAAGAGATTTCCAGGTAGGATATTTGTTGACTACCTAGAAAGGCTATGGACCTTCATTTGGGGTTATAGTGGCATAAATGTCAATTAACTTTGTTTACGATATCTAAAGCCCTTTCAGAGGGCACTTGTGAAAACCAAATGAGCTTTGATGAATTACATTATAAAGAATTGGTTTAAGAAACATGTTTCAGAAGTACTCACATCTTTTAAAATATGGTAGTTCAAACTAAGTGGGAAATGGGGAATGATGAATTGATTTTGGAAGAGTTTGCTTGAGTATAGTACTTCTGTAATTAAAATACAATTGATGTTACATGAATCAAGACTTTATGTTTAGTCAGGTTTTATGAACTTAATAATTCCTGAAAGACTGGGGAAAAAGTTTTGTCTGAAAAATGAGGTAAAAAGCTTGAAGAAGTTGATTACCCAACTTCTTAAGCTAATAATTTCTGAGGACTATTTGGGGATATGTTATATACTTCTTAACTTTTAGTTAATAGATTTTTAACAGTGTTGAATGAAATAATGAAATTCTGTATCAAATTTAAATTAGCTGATTAAAGAAAACCTACATCATTGTATTCAGTGTTGTGTGGTATAGAGATATCTGTAATAAAACTTAGAGCTGATGGATTATGCTTTCCTAGAAGTCTTTAGAAATTAATCCTGAGACATAAAATTGTGACTTTTTTTCATTTTATTCCAATCTATAGCTGCAAAAAATTCAGAACTAATTAGAAAAATCGCCCAACTATGGAGGGAACTTCCTGATTCAGAGAAAAAAGTAAGCATATTGGTTTTTCACTATTGCTGGCCAGTTATTCTGCAGTTAAAAACAGTAGTCATGTCCTTTAAGTACCAAAAAAAAAATTTATTTAATACCCTTATCTATAAAGGAACTTCATACATTCTCATTCACATAAACGATTAGAATATGAACGTACGGCAGTGGTCATGAAGGGTTGGCAGCAATCTGAAGTTGAAGACTAATTGTTAGACTCTCACCTTGGTTAGCATGTATATGAAAAATACAGGTTTTTAATCCATATGCATGTGATTCCAAAGCACATTTTTCACTTGGTAGTTCAGTCAGTCTTTATCTGAAGTCATGCAGTTGTCTTTCCCTGCAGGTATGTTATGTTTAATTTACCAGGGGTAAATTTATTGACTTCTTATCTGTGTTTTTTATTTATAGATATATGAAGATGCTTACAGGGCAGACTGGCAGGCATACAAAGAAGAGATAAACAGAATTCAAGAACAGTTAACTCCAAGTCAGATTGTATCTTTGGAAAAAGAAATCCAGCAAAAACGTTTAAAAAAGAAAGCATTAATAAAAAAAAGAGTGAGTATCAATGAAATATTCTTTTCCTTTGGCAAAGGACTGAAATTTATGTAACTATGAATATAGGGAGTTTTTTTTTTTTTTATTTTTGTATGTGTGGCTAAATGATGGAATGTCATCAGGGGTACCCCATTTAGGAAATAATGAGATCGCTCTATTCTGCCACTTGTACCACTTGGCACTGAGTGTCTTGGAAACCCTTGTTACTACTTTTGGATGTATCTCTATTTAAGATACATAGTTAGGACTAGCATGAAAGCTGTAGGAACAGAGTTATGAAACAGCCAAATCAGGAATAACAAGGATCTTTGCTTCTGGGTCTTATCTAGAATAACCTGCTGATTTGACTTGTTTTATAAGTAATGGTGAGTTTGATGCTAAATGTTGCTGAATAGACTGAATCTATTAACACGTCAGGAAGAAGTGACTTATTGTATCTAGTCAAGTAAGAAGTGTCCATAGGATGAAATTCGGTTTTTCCTTATTAAAAACCCCACATGGTTCAAAGTTTGTAGTTCCCAGCTTAAGGTTATTAATTCACTTAAATTCTGTTGCTTGAAAGACTACATTTTTCTATAGAACCAATGTTAGGTATGAGGTAGTCAGCTTGCTGGTCCAGTACACAGACTATAGAAAATGGTCACCAGAGCTAAAACTATTTCTTTGGAAAAGTAAATTTGAGACTTTGATGTGAGATACCAGTATTTCTCTCCCTGGACCTAATGTTAAGCCCTCCTAGTACCAGTGTTGAGGACTCATCCATTTTAAAGTCAGTAATCCAGATAGTAATCTAGTTTTCTGATCCAGTTAGTAAAAGGAAACTGGAAAAGATAAGAGAAATATGGTGTCTGCTTAAGGATAGTATTGGAGGTGTGATTACCAAAGTTTATTCTCCCTCTTTTTTTCTCCCCTCTTCTTTAATGCAGCCATCCAGTGTTAAGAGTGGAGGGACCAGAAGTGAGGATTGGGCAGTGATAGAGGATTTCCCTTTCATACATTTCTTTTGTTCCTTACTCTTTCTCCTCCTGTTTCCAATATTTTTTTTAAAGATTTTATCTTTTCGAGAGAGCGCGCATGCACGTGAGCATGAGCAAGGGAGGGGGCAGAAGGAGAGGTAGAAGCAGACTTCTGGCTGAGCCGGGAGCCCAACATAGGGTTTGATTCCAGGACCCTGAGATCACGACCTGAGCTGAAGGCAGACTCTTAACTGACTGAGCCACCCAGGCGCCCCTTGTATTCCCATTACACGTTTGCTACACCTGTTGTAAGTTGTCCCATAGACCTTGGTTAGTTGGTTCAGTTGTTTTTTCAGTCTTGGTTCTCTTTGCTTTTGGATTTTTGAGGATTCTGTTAATATGTCCTTTAGTTCAGAGATTCTTTCTTTAGCTGTGTCCAGTCTAATAAGTCTATCAAAGACATTCGTCGTTTCTATTATAGCATTTTTGATACCTAACTTTTTTTTTTTTTTTTTTTTTTTGGTTCATCTTTGGGATTTCCATCTCTTTTTTATTGCTAGTCTGGTCTTGCATGCAGTCTAGAGTCGTCAGCATATTGTTGTTTTAAATTCCTGGTCTGATAATTTTAACATTCCCCCATATCTGGTTCTCATGCTTACTTTGTCTCTTCAAATTATGTTTTTTTTGCCTTTTAGTATACCTTGGAAGTTTTTTCTTGATAGATGGACATGAGGTGCTGGGTGGAAGGAACTGCTCTAAATAGGCCTTAGTAATATGATAGGTGTGGGGGCAAGAGAAGCATTCTGTAGTCCTAGGATTCGGTCCTTATCTTTCAGTGAGCCTGTGCCACTGGTCTGTGAACTTCAGAAGAGTTTCTCAGTTCACTCCTGCACACACTGCCTCCCCCTTAGGTGTGGGACAGGATGGCTAGAGTGTGCAGGAGTTGGGTATTTCCCTTCACTTAGGTCAGTTAGGTTCTCGGTTAACTGTTAAGGCCTGAGGCAGGCCTTCATAATTGAGTACTCAGGCATTTCAAAATAGTTTCTTTTCCTCTCCCCTTTTCTGCTCATAGAAGCAGGAGGGCATTTTTTTTTTTCTGGTATGTATTGTGGAAATCTGGTCTAGCTCCTAGAGGTAGGTCTCACAATACTGTGAGAACTCTCAGTATTGTGTATTGGGTCCCCCTGTAGTTTTTAAGCTCTAAGAGTTGTCCACAGAAAGCATCCAGCAATTCATTTATTACAGTAGAGGTTTTCCTACCCCAGCACTGGTTCCAGCAGGGTTTGCCTCGACTCTCCCTGTATTCCCTTGTATGTCTCCAGTCTAGGGGGTATCAGTTTGCCCTGTTTCTTCCTCTCTTGGATCCAAGGAAGGTTGTAGATTTTTCAGTATGTTCAGCTTTATACTTACTGTTAGTAAGTGATGACTTCCAAGCTCCTGGCATGTAGAACCAGAAACTTGAGGCCTGAAGGTTTTTTTCTCTCAGGTTTCATTTTCACTCCCTGTTGGAATTTTTCTTTCTGTTGAAGATTCCCAGTGCTAACTAGTAGAGATCAGGTGAGAAGTGTGGGGATCAGGAAGTTACAAGTAGAGCACCTGGGAGAGAAATCTCTAGCAGTAGCTCTAGAAACAAAAGGGGGAAGTAGTTAAGTTATGAGGTGCCTGGAGTCTACAGTAGTTTTATGATTGAGAAGTTGAGGGAGAAGATAATAAATCACAGGGGTCCTACTTTTACTTATGAATGAAAATTGGGTTATTGACTTTAACCAAATTACCATTAAAAGCCATACACTTTTATAAATTACAAGTACTACTGTCCAAATTCAGAAACTAAGTAGGATAATGCAGTACCTCTTATTCTCTGAAACTCAGAAACTAAATTGATTTAAACAGCACGGAATATGTGTATTCTTTTCCATCTCCTGCTTCCCCTGCTCTTTGGTACCCAATTAAAAGAATTGAATTTAACACATTGTTGAGGTTTAAAAGTTGAGAGATATCAGAGAAGGAAATGAGATTGTTAAACAGATAGTCTAGGGTTAATGAGTTGTGGTGGATCCACGTAGTGACTAGGAGATGGTAGTGTCCTGCAAAGATGAAGCTGAGATTGTTTTAACCTTTAAAAAAGATTTTGTGCATATGTGCTCAGTTATTCAGTTTGTGGAGACTATGAGAATCATATGTAAAGGAAATATTTGTGTGTGGAAAATAAATCATAAAATCTATTATAATTTTGAAAACTTAGTGCAGTTGTCATCTCCAGAATGAATAATCATTTTGTATGAGAATTATAACATTGACTCACAGGAACTTTCCACAGTGCATAGTAGTGAATAAAGTTTCTGTAGGTAAAGTTAGGTCTCACACAAATTAAAACTGTATCTAATTCTTCATTTTTGTTACTCAGGAGTTAACAATGCTTGGAAAACCGAAAAGACCTCGCTCAGCTTATAACATTTTTATAGCTGAAAGGTTCCAGGAAGCTAAGGATGGTACATCACAGGTAAAACAGAAAACAGCATTTGTTTTTAAAATTTTTATTTATTTTAATTTTAAAATATTTAGACAGAAAGTTGTAGAGGTGCCATGTTAGGAAGTAAAGAAAAGTAAATTATTTTAAATAAGTATACAAATAAGATCCTCTTTCTTATATCTCTTTTAGAAGAAAACCCTTTTTCTTACCACATAAAATTAATTTGAGTACTTAGTGGCTAATAATGTATATTCAATTTTTTTTATTTAAAAAAATAACATTTTCAAATTCATAGGTATTTCAAAGTTCTGGAGACTTTATATTTTTATTGTTAGGTTTATTATTATTATTTTTTAAAGATTTTATTTATTTATTTGACAGAGATCACAAGTAGGCAGAGAGGCAGGTAGAGAGAGAGAGAGAGGAGGAAGCAGCAGGCTCCCTGCTGAGGGACCCTAGGACCCTGGGATCATGACCTGAGCCAAAGCAGAGGCTGTAACCCACTGAGCCACCCAGGCACCCCTTATCTGGCAATTCTTAGCTGTTTTGTAATCACTGGGAAAGAATGAGAGTAGAATTACAATGTTTTGTATTGGGATTTGAGTATAACCTATTGCTTCATGTTATATCCTTTAATAACAGTTACGTCCGTGGGAATGTATCATACATATGAATATCATCATATGAATGTGTCAAAGAAAGAAGTTTATCATTCCTGCTATGGCTTATTCTTTCCTTTATTTCCTTCTTAGAAGCTCCAAATGGGGAATTATATTTTTCCTTTTATAATATGATATGGTAAGAAAAGCGTACAGATCCCTCACTGTTGTCAATCTGGAGATGAAGGTTTTTTGCCATTCTGCCACATTTTGGGTTATTTGGATCTGTAGTTCATTTCAGAAATCTCTTTAATGTATGATTAAATAATGTATATGTGACATAGTCTTCCCTGGCTGTATACTTTTCACTGATTTACTCGTTGGGATTTTTTTTTATCTTATGTTCTTAAAGATTTATTTATTTTAGAGAGAGTGCAAGAGCTGGAGCACAAGGAGAGGGACGAAGGGAGGGAGAGAGAGAGAGACAAGCAGACTCCCTGCTGAGTGGGGAGCCTGATGCGGGGCTTGATCCCAGGATCCTTAGATCATGACCTGAGCCCAGAGCAAGAGCCAGATGCTTAACCAACTGACCCACCCAGGTGCCCCACTCCTTGGGATTTAAAAATTCCGTTTCTATGTCTTTATGTTACTAAAATGCATATCTGTTGTTTTTTTTTTTAGTTGAAATTTGCTCAGTTAGTAACTTACTTTGGATTTTATCAGTATAAGAAAATTGTATGCTATATGAGAATCCTCCTAAATCAGTGGTTCTCAACTCAGACTGTGCCTTGGAATCACCTAGAAAGCTTAATGGCTGAGGGACCCTATCCTGGGAAATTAAAATTAATGCAACTGTCATTTTTAATCATTTAAAAAATACTGGTGGGACGCCTGGGTGGCTCAGTTGGTTAAGCGGCTGCCTTTGGCTCAGGTCATGATCCCAGCGTCCTGGGATCGAGTTCCACGTCGGGCTCCTTGCTCAGCAGGGAGCCTGCTTCTCTCTCTGTCTCTGCCTGTCACTCTACGTGTGCTCATTCTCGCACTCTCGCTCGCTCTCTGACAAATAAATAAATTTAAAAAAAAATAAAATAAAAAAAAATAAAAAATACTGGTTATACATCCTCATAGTTAAAAGAATAAAAATAAGACTTTGTTATGAAAGGTACCAGGTTTCACAGCCTTGTCATACTGCTTACTCCAGAAGCAGATACTTTCAACTGTTAGCTGACTCTTGTGATATTTACTGCTTATCTCTAAATCATACCTTATATTATTAATTCTTGATTTATTTCAATTTTAAGCCTTATCTTTTAAGCCCACTATATAAGACTAACATTTAATATTATCTTATCCCACTGTTCATGTTTCCACTCACCTGCGTCCCAGTATAGTTATCAGAATTTTTGTTAGTTCAGTATTGAGTATGTTACTATGATAATGTAAACCTAGTCATAGCTGAGTTGTGCCATTTGCTATGATTATTTTTCCTTTCTTACAAAACTCACTTCCACTGAAGTTCATTTTATTTTGTGTTTTTGTTTCCTTAGCTTATTATATATTATCAGTAATTTAGCCTTAAACTCTTAAATACATTCACTGGCTTTCAGTGCATTTAAGATACATAAGCTGTTCTGTCAGTTTCAGGGTGGTGCCTCTGATTTGTTCCAATTTAATTGTGGCCTTTTATGGTTAGTGCACAGTTGACATTCAGCTTTTGTGGTGCTTTTGCTTCTTCTGTTGTCTTTCTTGGTTTACTGGTTCTGTTACAGCATCTCCCCAGTGAGAGTATGTGGAAGATCAACTTTTTGAGTTTTTGCATGTCTGAAAATATCCTATCCTTACATTGTTTGATAGTTTGGGCATAGAATTCTAGGATGGGGTCATGTTCTTTCAAAATTTTAAAAATAGTGCTTCTTTCTCTTGCAGCTGCTTCGAATTTATTTATTTACTTATTTTTAAAGATTTTATTTGAGAGAGAGAGAGAGAGACTATGAGAGGGGTGAGGTCTGATGGAGAAGCAGACTCCCTGCTTGAACAGGGAACCTGATGTGGTACTCAATCTGGAGATTCCAGGATCGTGAGCTGAGCCAAAGGCAGACACTTTAACCAGTTGAGCCACCCAGGTGCCCCTTGTAGCTTCTTGTTAATGTTTTTGAGAACTATAAGCCATTTTGATTATTAGTTCTTTGAATGTGATCTGCTTTCTTTTTTCTTCCTTTGCCCCCCTTTTTTCCTCTGTTCTCTCTAAGACAGAGAGTCTTCTGAGCTGGTCCTTTCATTTTCTTTTCTGTATTGTTTTCTCTTAGCCTTTTTTGCCTTTCTTTCTGGGATATTGTATACATTTTTACTTAATCTTCACTGGCCCCAACTATACCTGGGGTAAATACACCCTTTAGAGAGGGTAAATCCTAGAATCTGCCCATGGTGGGGATTTAATCTCCTTTTCAAGAGAATTTCAGTCAGTCTTCTGTTTTAAGCCCAACATTCACCTCTATTTTCTACCTATCTGATGCTGCCAATTCCTGAGCTACCTGGGAATTCTGCACTATAAACCAGTTTGCTTTTTTGGCTTTCCTAGTGCTAACTTGGGAATCTGCCTTGTTGGTTAGGTAAGTCACTATTTCTCCACCTGCTTTTCAGCTTCTAAAATTTTGTGATAGTGCCCTCACCTGTTGTTTTTGTCCACATGGGTTTATGGCATAAGAAATATTTATCTTACGTTAAAAAAAATAAACAGTAGAAGTTTTTTGCTCACAGTCTGGAGGCTGGGAAGTCCAAGACCAGGACAGCGTCATGGTTGCCTACTGGTGAGGTCCCTCTTGGTTCATATCATCTCACTGTGTCCTCCATGGTGGGGGGGGCTTTGTGTAATGGGTTTTAGGAGGGAGCAGAATTCAATATCTTTATATCTTTTTAGTTTTCTTTAATGAATGGTGAAAGCTCAGATTATTTAGACATGCAACTTTATAAATTATTTTTGAACTCAGTGAATACAAAACTTTATGAATTAAATATAAGCTTTAAAAAACTTAAAGAATTGAGAGCATTAAAGCAATTCCTTGCAAAGCTAAGAGAGCAGTTGTTTAGTGAGTAACTGTCCCTGAATATATTAGATGTGTTTATAAAGGTAAGTTTTAAGATGTTCGAAGTATAATGGTTATATAGTCTCAGATACTATCTGGTACCTCCATTTTTGTTGATAGGAAAGAATTTAGAGTTTGAAATGGTAAAGCTCATTTTTCTCATTCTGTTTTTCCTTAAAGTCACTGATAATTTCCTCTTAGCTTTAAACAGATACTTTTTAGACTAGTTCCCTCTCTCCTTCACATTTGCTTTCTCCTACCCCTGTGTGTCTCTCCCTGCCCCTAATTCTCCTCCCACCCATTTATTCCCATTTAGTCTCTCCTTTGTGGGAGCAACAGCACAAGCTGTATGCGGTGTGCAGACTGTCCTCTCTGCCTCTCTCCAGTCATGGGTTCCCTGAATCCTTTTAATTTTATAAATGAAGAACCATGCCTAAGGGAGGTAATAATGACTTTTTCCAAGTCATATAATTAAGTTCAGCTAAGTAGAATTAAGGACTAGTGTTAAATTGTTCCCATGACTACAACTAAATACTTTGGCACAAATTTTAGAATAAAACATTAAGATACAGGGAAGAAATAAAGACACTTAGTCTTTGAAGTTAGTCTATCATAGGGAATATAGATTTATACTTGAATTATTAGTATTGGTGAATCAAAAAGGATACATCCACATAGCAAAGAAAACCATTAACAAAGTGAAAAGGCAACCTACTGAATGCGAGAAAAATACTTGAAAATCATACATCTGGGTGCCTGGGTGGCTCATTGCGGTAAGGCTTCGCCTTTAGCTCAGGTCATGATCTCAGGGTCCTGGGATCAAGAACTGCTTTGGGCTCTCTGCTCAGCAGGGAGCCTGCTTCCCCCTCTCTCTCTGCCTGCCTCTCTGCCTACTTGTGATTTCTCTCTGTCAAATAAATAAATAAAATCTTTATTAAAAAAAAAATCATATATCTGATAAGGGGCTAATATCTAGAATATATAAAAGACACATACAACCCAATAGCAAAGAACAAAAAAAAAATCTGATTAAAAAATAGGGAGGGGGCACCTATTGGGCATTATTTACAATAATCAAGACGTGGAAGCAATCCAACTGTCTATCAATGGATGAATGGATAAAGAAACTTTTATTTATCAATGACTATTCAGCCATCAAAAAAAATGACATCTTGATATTTGCAACAGTATGGATGGCCTTTGAGAGCATTATTCTAAGTGAAATAAGAAATAGACAAATACTGTGTGATCTCTTATATGTGGAATCTTGGAAACAACCAAGTTCATAGGTACAGAGAATGGATTCGTGCTTGTCAGAGGTTAGGGTTGGGGCCCAAAATGGGGTGAGAATGGTCAAAGGGTACAAACTTGTATTTTTAAATATAAATAAGTCTTAAGGATGTAATGTGCAACAGGGTGACTGTAGTTAATATTTTAAAGTTGCCTGGAATGGATCTTAAAAGTTCTCATCACAAAATTTTTGTCTGCATTTTTGTGACATGTTAACTAGACTTATGGTGGTGATCATTTCACAGTACATAAAAATAATGAATCAAGTTTACTCCTGAAACTAATAAAATGTTACATGTTCATTATATCTTAATGAAAAGATAAATATTTTCATCCTATTCACTTTTTGTATGTTTTAACAGTCTAGTAGTTTTTATTTGGAAAGAAAGGTAGGAGTTGAGACTTTGCCTGTGATTCTTGACATCTGAAATTTTATTGTTGAAATGAATAATAAAAAATCTTTAACCCCTGAAGTGTATCTGGTACTTAAACATACATATTTTACAGGTAAAGCTGAAGACTATAAATGAAAACTGGAAAAATCTGTCTAGTTCTCAAAAGCAAGTAAGTAGTATGGTTTTAGTTTCAAGTGTCTAGTTAAAATATCTGTGAGAAAATATATTAGGGCAAGGCTTGATTCATGTGAAAACAACTTTGTATCACTAATAGCACAGTTAAAGTATTTTAAAATTATTTTTATATCCTTAGAAACAGTTTGGTTTTTTCTTTTGGTAGTTTTTAACTGCAAATAAAACTGATATTTAAAACAATGTCACTCATAACTCCGAGTGCTCACTCTATCCAGGGATAATCACTCCTGGCCTCTGTTTCTTTTCCATATCCCAAGCCCTAAAATGATACCAGCTTTATTAATTCTTACAAAAATCTTAATTTCTGGCCCTTTTCTCATCTTTTATCTCAAAAAACTTTCCTTCTGCTGTCCCTTTTACACATGTAGAACAGTAAGGTGATTTCTAGAATATATGGAGTTTTCCAGAAATTAATTGTAAAAGACTCTTCTAAAGAAATCATTTTAACACTTAACACTTTTTCTCAGGTATATATTCAGCTTGCTAATGATGATAAAATTCGTTATTATAATGAAATGAAATCTTGGGAAGAACAGATGATGGAAGTTGGACGAAAAGATCTTCTACGTCGCACAGTAAAGCACCAACGAAAAGTCGACCCTGAGGAGTATTGAAATAGAAGATTGAGTTATGTTCATAATGGATAGACACAAGAAACCAATTAGGTCTCAATACCTGAAGCAATTGAAAATTAGAAAGGATAAAGTTGTGAACATTTTATATTTCATTCCTTTTTTCTTTAGCCCATGGACTTTTCTGCCAGTTCAATACATTTTGTATTAGTATCTTGCTTTGGAAAACCCAAAGAGATAAAAAGTTCATGCGAAATTTATTTTGTGTTAAGGAACTACTGAGGATCCAAATAATCCATGAAATGCAGCAGTGAATCATTTTACCTTTGATAAAGGTAAATCAGACTGTGAAGTTTTTTTATACTTGATGACTGGAAGGAGTATTTTTGTTTCCTTATATATATATGGAGTCAGGAGTTTCATATTCAAAAGTGTCCCAAATTGTAGAAGTCATAGTGTCCTCTGATATAATTGTACATTTTAGAAAAGCGCCCGTAATTCATCTAAGTAAATTCCACTTCCTAGGTGTAATTCACATATTCAGAGTTGATGGTTGTACATACAAGGAATTGCTGATTTTAATTGCAGTTTTTTATAAAAAGGATGGAGAGATTTATAAACCTTTTCCTCATTGCCTTTTTCCCAGAGTAAAAACAAAGAAATTATGTACCAAATCTATGCATATTGTTTTATACTGCATAGAATAAAGATTTTAAATGTTTCCTAATTATATGTTTTAAGGTGAAACATTCATTTTGCAGATTTTGATTTCTTTTTTAAGTAGAGGTATGTGTTCTGAATTATTTTCTTTTTCTCATGTGAGTATATTTATCCATAAAGTCGATAACCTGTATGGTATAAGTTTTAAAATGAGTGATCTAAAAAACAAGTCTCCAAACTCTTTAGGCTTGGGATTTAAAAGTTTTGCACAACATATATAAACCCATATATAAGACACAGGCAGCTCTGGCCTGTAAGCCAAATCCAGCCTAGTGGCTGCTTTTCATAGTCTGTAGGACTAAGAATTGTGTTTACAATTTTAATTCATTAAGAAGGAAGTTTCAAGACACAGGAAAATTAATATGAGATTCTGTGTCCATAAAGTTTTATTGGAACACAGTTATACTTTTACTCTTATACTCTTGTATAAATTACACTTACACTCTTTTACTCATGGTTTATGGTTGCTTTTGGGTAACAGTGACAGTTGAGTAAATGTTTCAGAGACTAAAGCCTAAAGTCTAAAATATTTACTATCAAACCCCTTACAAAGAAAGTTTGTCAGCCTATAGAGTGGTATGACTGGTGTTCCAATGTATAAATGTGTTGGGATAGTTCTTTAAAACTCTTTCAAAGGTTTTTGTTTTAGAATCTTTGTCACCATTTACTTTAAGAGAAAAGAAGTCAGACCACTGAAAAAGCTAAGCAAACTTACTCCGCAGTGTTAGCCAGGAAAATTATCTTTAGTTTCACATTATGTTGCAGTATAATAAAAAAGGTCCACATAGTGTGGAATGAGATTCTTTTGAAGTATTTGCTATGGGTTAGTAAAATGAACTTCAGGAACTTTCCAGTTAGCACATTACCACAAAATCTTTATCAGCTTTTAGCATTTGTTTATCCTTTAAGAGAGTTAAGCAAAGGTTTTCAAATCCATACCACATTTTTGATCAAAATAATTCATCTGTCATCATCAGTTCACAGGAACAGGATAACTCAAAATTTATATGTGCTTTATGTTATGCTAGCTGTTGAGAAATGGCAGTTTCTAAATTTCTAGAAAACTTAGAAGATTTTTGTTGTTTCTGGATAGAAAAATCAGTAAAAAGTCACAAAAAGATGACTTAGGTACACCGAGCTTGACAAAGTTAGGGACTGAAGACAAAAAAATACAGCTTAAGAGGAAGAATAAGATTTAAATGTATAAAGGTGGGTGTTTTCAAACAACTTTGTGCTGTGGTTAGGAATACGGGACAGTCTGCCATTAGTTAGATACACCATGAAAAAAAATAGATACACCATGGTTCTGAGGCTAGAGTATTTTGGGGAAGAAGGGAACTGCACTGTTACCAGTCTATTTGGGTTTCCAGGAGAATTAAGTGCTCACTCCCTGTGGTATCTAGAATGTTACTCCTTATGTACCTTCTTCAGGAGAATGGCGAAAGTCATCAGTCAAATAATTTTTTGTGTCCTGTGCTTCAGATGAGCCCAGGGAGCATATAGGTGTCAGTGCTGGTAGTAAATATTGTAGAATGGGTGAGATGGAGAAATGAGTTTTGTAAATACCTGACAAAGGTACAAAACACGTCTTTGCAGTTACCTTCTGAGCTCTTAGCATTTTACCTATGGATGCTATTTTACACTGAGCACATTCAAATCAAATCTTCCCAAATAGATTGGGAGGTTCAGTATCCACAAGGTTCTCAAGTATTTACACCCTCATACAGGAAAAGGAAGTATAAAACAGTGGAAGGAGCTAGAGCAGAACTAAATTATGATAATACCAAATTGTATTGGATTTGCTTTGTTTCTAAAACAATGTTATTGTTAATACTTTAAATATTTGAATAATCTGATTCGACACCTTTCTTAAACTTCAATACATGCTGAAGACTGGCATGCCATATGTCAAATGTCATCTAGATTATACACAAAGTTTCTATTATAAAGAATAAGAATTTAACATCAGTAACCAGTGGCCACTCCTGTAGAGCCTTGGTTTTTAGATGTTTAAGTTGTTTCAACAGAGTAAGTGCTGTAGGAAGTACAGAAGAATGCTAGAGAGAAAGATGCTCAAGAAATGAAATAGGGTTTATGCTGTTCGTCATAAGCGATTTGTCATAAAGAGATTTTTGTACTATTGTTTAGAGGAGTACCAATATTAGGTATTTGAAGTACTTTGATGACAGAATAGAGGTCTGTGTGATTATTTTACTTTCTGATGTTTACTTAAAGAATATTGTGTGCCCATTCAGCCTTTTATGATCATGTAATTTTGCTGTTGTTTTTGGCTAATCCTTTTTTGGAAATACCACTTTAAAAATAAGGCGTATGTTTTTATAGTTGCTCTGAATGTGTGTATTTAAATTTGTGAATTAAAAGGGTATTACTATAAGTGGATTTAAAGTAACTAGAAAGTTTTATTGATTTTTCTGACATTTGCTGTACCTAAAACAGTCACCACCAGGTTGTGCCGAAACAGTAGGTAGTTTTTATACAATTAACTGAGGATATCCATTATTTCTCTTAATTTTATCTACATTCACTTTAAGAATATTCTCTTCCTTTCTTTACTGTCCCCAGCTCCTTTCCCTTCTTTTCTTCATAGCACCAACCTCTTACAGACAATTTTGAAAATGTTATTAAGCACAGACTGTGTTTTAAAATTTTAAAGCAGTAAAGAATATTTTTAAAATTGAGTCTTTGGAAAGAATAAGAAAATGAACATATTTGTTACTTTGAATTTATAAAACAGCATAATAATACAAAGCTGCTTTCATCAGTCTCACATTGTTCACAAAGTACTTTTGGTAATTGATTAAATCACTGATAATATTTAATAGCAAATACATAAAATAGAAAACCATTTTCTAATACACTTTAAAATATTTTTAAAAAATTTACTGACTAAAGAACTAAATATTTAAAATTGACCCTAAACAAGAATTTTAAATAAGCTAAACATTTTTTTCACTTTAACATCATTTGAAACACCCTTATATAAAATGGTTTCTGATTAACTTAGGTGATGTGCAACAAAATATTGGAATTTATTCTTTTTTGCTTGTATTGACTGAATTTAGAATTTATCCAGTTTCATTTCTCTTTCCCCACAAATCCTGTTTAAAATATGGGGAAAAAAGCATCTGATCCGAGTACTAACCTGGCCCAACCCAGCTTAGCTTCCAATATCAGGTGATATCAGGCGTGTTCAGGGTGGTATGGCCATAGACCCCTTGCTCAGCCGGGAACCTGCTTCTCACTGTCCCGCTCCCCCTGCTTGTGTTTCCTCTCACTGTATCTCTATCTGTCAAATAGATAAAATCTTTTAAAAAAATAAAATATGGGAAGAAGGAAAGGAGTGTATAGTTTTGATGTCACTAGTTTTGACACACTGACCTTTTATTATATAGGCTGCCAACCAGCAGCCTTAACATTAAAGAACTTGATTTGGTTATAGCCATCTCTAAGGTTCTGTTTATTTATTTATTTATTTAACACAGATCAGAACATTTCTCTTCAGTTTAAAGTTGTAAAAAAAAAAAAAAGTAGCCCTTTGTTCTCATATTTATGTTATCACTTGATTTCTAAGGATTCCAAACCAATTAAGCTCTAACTTTAAAAAGCATTAAAGACCCCTACTGTAGCAAACCCTGTTCTATAGTTCATCAATCTTACTTTCAAATTAAGATGAAAACGGTAGCAGGCTCCATAATCTTAAAATCTAGGTGAAACAACTTGTAAAATGTAACCAGGTCACTAGACCAACACACTAGTGTTCAACTTTAATAATTTCTAGCAGTAAAACACCTGGAATAGCCATTAACAAATGTATTCATTGGATTGTAGATTAATTTTTTTGAAAGAATTTTTAAAAAGTATAGTTCAGTTGCAGGCAAACATGAAAGATATCAAAGATCTTGTTTATCTCCCCCTTTCCCAGTGGGATCAGGTGCAACTGGAACCTTATTAGTTTCAACAAAAACAGATTCAAAGGCAGATTCCAGTTCATCCAAAGAATTAGCAGCTGTGGCTACTTTAATTAGTGTTGCATTGGTAAGATTGTTGCTGCTTGGAAATTTTGCTGGATTCCACTGCTTTTGTACTTCTTACCAAGACTTTTGACATAATTACAAGGTGTAAGTCTTGTTTGACCATCAAGACTAGCCAGAAGCGAGCCATGTACTTTGGGTTGCTTTCTTTGAGAGGTTAAGTTTAGCATATTGCCAGCATGGAAAGAAATTTCTTCAGATACAGCAGCAAAATCATATTCTCTAGCAAGTATGTGGTCATCCTCACCACTTGCCCAGTTCATATTGTTACTTCATCATTATGGGTAGACAGCATTTTCCAGATGAGGTAAGGACTACTAAGAATAATCGCAAAGAATAAGAACATTGGCCGAGATTTTGCTGAGTTAGCGGCTCTGCCCTCATCATCAAGGCAAGCCACAGTTCCTTCACTTTCTGCCCAAAGTTCCTCATTCAGAGCCTCTTCTTAAATCATCCACTGCAACTGTTTGTAAAGATACCTTATAGTCCTAACTAAAGCAAAAGCTGAAAAACCCTTTGTGAAATGTATTTTTAATTGGGAAAAATGATTTGCTACATCCAGTACAGCCCCGAAACATACAGACAGCTGAAAAGGTAGCATCCATCATCATACTCACAGAGGCAAATACATGCACAATACTTCAGTGGACTGAAAAGCGCCTCTTCTGCTTTCTTCAGCTTGCTGAATAAATCTAGGTGGCAGATCATCACACAGAGGCGGTTATAGCCAAGCCCATTATCTCCATAACTATAAGGTCTATAGCTTCCATAAAATGCATTTCCACAGGCACCATATCTTGAAGAAAATGAACTGTAAGCAGGTCTGAAAGCATTCACATTGCTGCTTCCTGTCTGCTGTGATGGCCTTGGAAGAATAGGTGGGGCATTCTGGTAAGTGTTGGTTATCCAGGTCTTGTCAGTAAAGTAGGACCCAAATCAGCAGATTGGAAATGGGGGCAGGTCTTCATCCTGGCCAAGCTCCAGGAATTCTGGCCAAGCTCCCTGGGTTTGGGGGTCAGGGGAGGGAGTCTGGGAAGCCATCTCCTCCTCCTCCACTCAGCTCCCAGTCTGTGCTGGGAGGTTCTTTTAAATTAACTTGTTTATACTGGAGTTTTGTCCATTGAATTTGGTGGGATTAAGTGATGAGGGGTCCAAATTTATTAATCCTTCAGAAATTGTGAAACATGAGCATTTGGTACCAATTTCGGATTTCTTTTCCCCCAGTCACCAGTCAGAACAGTTTCTCAGCAGTTGTGTAACTAAGGTGAGCAAGAATTTTAGTAGTGGCAGATACTTAGTTTTACTGGTGGTAGAGACCAGTAGTTTTTATGACTTCGGAATTTATACCCTGACCACAAAGATACTTACATGAGGTTAGTGGAGATTTGTTAAAAACATCATTTTTTGTTAATTTTGATATTAACATCTGATTATGCATAAACTTAGTATCAGATATAAGTTAGACCTAAACAATTCAGGATATTTATCCAAAGCTATCTCCTCACCTTCAGTTTTTACTTTTGCAAAGCTCCTACTTGTCTTCTATAAGAGCCTGAATGACAATTTGGATGTGAGATAGACATGTCACAACTTTTAACCAATACTATTATTGACAGTGTTATCTTGGATTCAGAAGGAATGTGTCCCCCTTTTTTTTAATGGAAAATGGGAATTGATTGCTGATGAAGTTTGTTGCTGAGTATTAAGAACAAAAAAGTCTACTTGAGGAAAATAATTAGAACTAGACATTGCTCCCTATAAAAATCAAATGATGAAAAAAAGTTTTGAAAATGGTGAGATGAAGACTTCTTTCCTTTTCGTTTTCCAAAATCTATTAAAGTGGCTAAAGAAATGCTAAACAGGTAGACAAAAATAGCAATATTAGAAAACAAGAAACAGTACCATCAATAGAGTAGCAATTTCTAGTATTTTTGGAAGATAGGAGATGAGTAGTGACCAATAGGTGTTTGTTGGTGCCAACATAAACCAACCACATAAAGATTAGTGAGATAAATGGAGGTCTCACCAGTTCTGAGTATGGGGGCTAGTAACAAAGGTTATCTCTTAAGGTTTGGAGAGAGATTGGGGTTGGGTTGGAGCAGGAGAGGAATAAAATGGACAGACTAGAGTTTGTTTCTCCTTATTTTGCTTAAGGAAAGTAGAATGATAAGATACTGCATGGTTGGCTCTATCCAAACTAGGTGATATGATTCTTAACCCTTACTCAAAAGAATCAACCCTGGAGCTTTTAAACATGCAAATGCCTAGAGTCAAAATCTGGAGGGTAGAACTGAGTGCTGGCTTTTTGTAAGTTGTCTGGGTAAAATAATGTGCAGTTGGGGTTGAGAACCGTTTGGTGGGAGTAGTGCTGTATTTTGGCTTCCCAACCTGGTGGTAGTGGCTGGTATTACCTGGATAGGTTATAGGTAGAGTAAATATAGTCCATTATCCCAGCTGGAAGGTTTTCGAAAAAGCAAGAATTAGTAGTCATACCTGGACAACAAGCAGCCTGGAGCATATGGTCACTCTAGATATGAGTGTGCTTAGGTATTCTTTTCACCTCTGTGTAGTTATGCTGTTGGTTTGAAGAGCCAGGTTGTACAAGGAGTTGCTTCCGTTTACTCCAGTATGCCTTGTAAATAAAACCATTTTTTTGGCATGCCATGACATAAAAGAGGCTGATAAACACTGTTTCTAACTAACCACAGGTTACTTTTAACACATGTAGTAAGAAGTGAATTCCCTGTGAAAGAGAGAGCTCCTCCGCTGGTGTTGAACCCCCAAATCAAACCCTGGCCAGTAGGTTTCATGCTGTTTAAATCACAGAATCAAGCTGAGGAATTTTTCCTTTATCCATGTAGAGTCAGACATACTTGCTTCCTGTTTAAGGGCATATGGAGCATTCTTCCGGTTAGGCAATATGTTAGGTCATAAGACAAACCATTAAATTTAAAAAGATTTTAAAAATCATGCAAAATAATCACAATGAAAAATAAGGTAATTTGGGAAATATATAAATATGTGGAATTTAAACATCCATTCCTAAATAACCAATGTGTCAAAATAAATCACAAGAGAAATAGAAAATACATTGGAATGAATGAAAATGAAGACAATCTACCATGATGGGCTATAGCTAAAGCAATGCTTCAGAGGGATAATATGTTTACCTTCTATTGGCTACAGTATAGGAGATCACAAATCAACAACATAACCTTTCAGCTTAAGACTAGAAGCCCAAAGGAAGTGGATGGAATGAAATGAGATTTAGAGCAGAAATTAAAAGAGATAATAGAAAATAGAGAAAAATCAATGAATCCCAAGGGTTGTTATTTGAACTGATCAACAAAATTGACAAACTTGGCTGGATCAACCTATGAAAAAAGATTGAATGACTAGAATCTGAAATGAAAGAGGGAACTTTACTAATGACTATACAGAAATAAAAAGGATTATAAATATTATGAACAATTTTATGCCAACAATAAAATGGATCAATTTTTAGAAAGAAAACTTTTTAAGTAATAGAATAACGTAATTCAGGAGGAAGTGAAGGTATTTTCTAAAATTGGTTGAGAAAAATATTTTTAAGTGTCTTTTAAAGTTATTCAGCAGTAGAAGAACTAAAATTACAAAATTGGAGGAAAGTGTTACTATATAGATTAAGATTTTCATCTTTTACTTACATGTAAATAAAAGTGCAATTGTTATTCAGAGCTATAATCAAAACTGAAACCTGAAAAGTGGAATAGATAGCCTAAGGGATGGAAATAGGTTGGGAGACTTCTCCTATTCTTCTGATGTTTTAATTTCTATATATTACCTAAATAATTTTAAAAAAGATTTTACTTATTTGAGAGTGTGTGAACAACCACAAGCAGGGGGTGCGAAGGCGCAAAGGGAAAGGGTAGAAACAGACTCCCTGCTAAGCAGGCTCCATCCCAGGACCCTGAAATCAGGACCTGAGCCAAAGGCAAACACTTAACCAACTGAGTCACCCAGGCTCCCCTTAAATAATTTTTAAGTGCAGAACTGAAATATGCACAGATATTTTAAGGAAAGGGAAAAAAAAACTATGAAAAAGATTTCATATCCCCTGAGCTCTTAAGAAATTGGACAAGATTCAAACATCTTTTTTTTTCAAGCACAAATAGAACATTTATTAAAAAGATTTTCTGAAAACTCTCTTCACACTAGACAATATAATTAATATAGTTTATCTAATTTACATGCAATTGGTTTCATATAAGCCACATTTCTGACCAAAATGCAATTATGTGGGGGTGCCTGGGTGGCTCAGTGGGTTAAAGCCTCTGCCTTCGGCTCAGGTCATGATCCCAGTGTCCTGGGATGGAGCCCCACATTGGGCTCTCTGCTCAGCAGGGAGCCTGCTTCCCTTCCTCTCCCTCTGCCTTGTGATCTCTGCCTGTCCAAAAAAAAGAGAAAGAAAAGAAAAGGAAAGGAAAGAAAAACTCTTAAAAAAAAAAAAAACCCAAAACAAACAAACAAAAAACCCAAAATGCAATTACGTTAGAAATCAATAGCAACACCAACAACAAAAGCTAGAAAACTCCATGTGATTGGGAATTAGAAAAAAGATGTCTAAAATCACTGGGCAAAGAAGTAATTATCACAAAAAGTATAAAATTTTAACTATTCTAATGAAAATATTACATGAAAAAACAAATATGGTACCACTGGAATAAAAAGTACAGAAACTCAAATTTAGTATTAGAAAGGCAAAAGAATGAGGATTATTAAATCACACTATGATCTGTTTTTTTCTTTGTTTTGGTATATTTGACACACAATATTACATTAATTTCAAGTATACAACGTGTTCTAATTTCGTTCCTCATTTTAAAAAAAGATTCACAACTGAGCTTTACTTTTTTAAAAAATTTTTTTCAGTGTTCCAACATTCATTGTTTATGCACCACACCCACCCAGCGCTCTATGCAATATGTTCCCTCCTCAATATCCACCACCAGGCTCACCCAATCCTACCCCTTCCCCTCCAAAACCCTCAGTTTGTTTTTCAGAGTCCACTATCTCTCATGGTTTGTCTCCCCCTCCGATTTCCCCTAACTCACTTCTCCTTTCCATCTCCTTCCATCTCCCAATGTCCTTCATGTTATTCTTTAAGCTCCACAAGTAAGTGAAATCATATGATACTTGACTCTCTCTGCTTGACTTATTTCACTCAGCATAAACTCCTCCAGTCCTGTCCATGTTGATATAGAAGTTGGGTATTCATCCTTTCTGATGGAGGCATAATACTCCATTGTATATATGTACTATATCTTCTTTATCCATTCATCTGTGGAAGGGCATTTTGGTTCTTTACACAGTTTGGCGACTGTGGCCATTGCTGCTGTGAGCATTGGGGTACAGATGGCCCTTCTTTTCACTACATCAGAATCTTTGGGATAAATACCCAATAGTGCAATTGCAAGGTCATAGGGAAGCTCTATTTTTAATTTATTAAGGAATCTTCACACTGTTTTCCAAAGTGGCTGCACCAACTTGCATTCCCACCAACAGTATAAGAGGGTTTCTCCTCATCTTCTCCACCAGAAAAGAGAGAGAAGATGACCAAGTGGCAGAGCCACAATTTGAATCTAAATATATAGATACTGGGACTCCAGAGCCCTCATTCCTAGTTTTCTTATCAACTGACCCATTTAGACTGTTAGGAATAACATTTTGAGGTTATTGTGAGTAACACATGACATTTGTGTATAAATTGTTGTGTAGATGTTTGTTTTTCTTGAATATATTCCTAGAAAATACTGGGTCATTTGATAACTATTTTTAACCCTGTGACAAACTCTAGACTGTTATCCAAAGTGGTTGTGCCACTTTACATTTCCACCAGCAATATATGAGAGTTCTAATTTCTCCACATCCTTATTAACACTTCTTTTAAAAAATTGTGACATAATTGACATATAATATTACATTTTTTCAGATGTACAACATAATGATTTGTTGTGTGTGTACATTGCAAAATGATTACCACAATAAGTCTAGTTAACATCCGTTATCATACAGTTACATTTTTTCTTGTGATATGAAGATCTATCTGTTCTCAGTGACTTTCAGATATGCAATACACTATTATTAACTATAGTCATCATGCTGCACATTACATCTCTAGGGCTTATTTATTTTATAACTAGAAGTTTTTACCTTTTACCCACTTAAGCTACCCCCAACCCCTACCTCTGGAAACCACCAATCTATTCTCTATATAACACTTATTTTTATGTCTTTTATTCTATAGCCATCCTTGTGATGTTAACTTGGTTTGCATAATGACTAATGATTGAGCATTTTTTGCATGTGTTTACTAGTGATTTGTGTATTTTCTTTTTTTTTTTAAGATTTTATTTATTTATTTGACAGAGAGAGATCACAAGTAGGCAGAGAGGCAGGCAGAGAGAGAGAGAGAGGGAAGCAGGCTCCCCACTGAGCAGAGAGCCCGATGCGGGACTCGATCCCAGGACCCTGAGATCATGACCCCAGCCGAAGGCAGCGGCTTAACCCACTGAGCCACCCAGGCACCCCGATTTGTGTATTTTCTTTAGAGAAATGTCTATTCAGATCTTTTGCCCTATTTAAAATTGTGTTAGTTATCTTTTTATTATAAAGAGTATATAGTCTAGATATAGGTCCCTTATAAGATACATGAATTGCAAATATTATCTTCCATTCTGGGAGTTGTCTTTTTACTTCATTGATGACGTCATTTTGCAGCACAAGTTTTAATTTTGATGATGCCCAGCTTATTTTTTCTTTTGTTTCTTATACTTTTGGTGTCATAAGTAAGAAACAATTGCCAAATCCAAGTTTGTGAAGATTTACTCCCTCTATTTTCTTCTAAGTGTTTTATAGTTTGGTTCTTACATTTAGATTATATAATCCAGTTTTAATTTTTATGTTAGGGTTACACAGGGAGTTAATTTTTGTGTATGGTGCAAGGTGGCAATCTACTTCATTCTTTTGCATGTGGATATCTATTTGTTGAAAAAACTATTTTAGCCCCATCGAGTTGTCTTGATATCTTTTGAAAAATCAATTGAGTATAGACACATATATTTGTTTTTTTAAGTCTCAGTTCTATTAGATTCATCTGTATGTCTGTCTTTATGGCAGTACCATATTGTCTTAATTATTGTAGTTTTGTAGTAAGTTTTATAATTGTGAATTGTGAATTCTTCAACTTTGTTCAGTCTTCAAGATTGTTTTGGTTACTCTGAATCCTCTTGCATTTCCATATGAATTTTAGTATCTGTGTGTCAATATATGCAAAGAAGTCATCTGGGATCCTGATAGATTGCACTGAATCTGTGGTAAAATTGGTGCATTTTGAAATTTCCATTGTTTCATCTTATCAATGACATCTTCATATTAAATTGCATTTGGCATATATGTAAGTTTGTTTTTGATGCATTTTGGAATATGATTATGGGTTAACCTAACCCAGTGAAGTGGCTGCAATGTAACTAAAAAGATAGAAGAAATAGCACATCCAAAGGCCCTATATTAGATGGAGAGAATGAGGTTGATTAAAGAGATATTTCAGAGGCTGAATCCATCGATTTGATAATTGATGTTATATAGTGTATTTGTGTATTTGTTTATTCTGAACATTTCATATAAATGAAATCATGTAATATGAGAGATAAGGCAGAAAAAGGTATCAAAGATTATCCCCAAGGTTTTTGGGGCAACCAAGATGGGGAATACTGAAGGATCTGTTTCCTTTAACTTGGCCATTTCTCTGCCTAGATCAGTGGGTTTCTTGCCTGTCTAGGCTATTGTTTTTCTAGAGTTAAAGAGGCAAAACAAGGCCAGGATTTAGGTTGTAAGCATATACATAAAAATGGTAAAATTGGGAGGATTGAGAGTTGCTACACTGGATAGAGTCAAAGGTTAATTTGTATAGAAATAATCATAGTGCTGTGATTTTGCTAAATTAACATTTGTTAAGTAGAGCTCTGGGGTATCAAATGGTAGGCCAGGTGACTTCAACGAAAGACTATAAGAGAAAGTGAAATATAGAAGTTTATTAGTCACAGGTCCTGGAGGAAGTACTCTGCATACCTAGAGGGGTCAGGCAGGGAGGTAAAGGCAGAGTGCAGGTAGAGAGAGAGCAAGGCAGGACCTGGGAATATACCTTTATTTGGATACTTAGATGGAGTGCTTTGAGGTTCCCAGGATAAGTTCAGATTGGTTAACTCAAACCAGAAAGAGGAAGATTTTGGTAAAATTCTGGGAGTCTTAGCTGAAGGGCATACAAGGGGAAGATCCTGGGAGGTGGAGGAGAATGCTTATTATAAGGGTCACTGAGAGAGTCATATCAGGAACTTCTATTTACTTGTGATTCTGTGGGCTGTTAACTAACTAGGGCAAGGGCTTAACAGAAGGGCTAATGCCATCTTGAGGCTACTTGGCCACACAAAAAGATTGCTGGGGCAGCAATATTAAGGAGTAGTTTAGCCAACTCTCAATCTAGAGACCTGAATGTGCATCTAAGGAAGTCTGAGAGTACACCTAAGGAGATTGAACTACTGGGGAGAGACAGGTGATACATCAGTACTATGAGTGAGGATATAGGATCTGAGATGTCACTATAGGCAGAAGCTAGGTTGCAGTATCTACAGTTGGGAGTTCAACTGACAGTATGTGTGAAGAACTTTGTTGGGAGAACCAGACTATAGAACAAAGAGAAACGAAGAACAGCATCCATTCAGCTTCTGAAGTTCATCAAAACCAGTCTTTAACAAATTAAAGAATCATCAACAAACATGCAGTGCTAATTTCTGGGCGTCTTAGTAGATGAACAAGAAGCTCAAATGATTCTGCCACAAATGGAATATCGATCATACTTTAAAAAACACTGACGAAATGATCAAAAAGACTAACTTAATGATGAATCAGTAGGCTACTAAGAGATACATCCTTTCTTTAGGTCTAGGAGAGATCTTAATATATTGTGAATGGAGATTGAGGTTATCTACCAGGAGTAGAGCCCTGCCAGAGATTTGTCCCATCTGTGTGATCATTCTTTAAATAAGTTGTTCTTGACCTGGTGGGGATGGGTGGGATGACTGGCATTTTGGCCCTCAGAATATTTGGCCTTTTTTGTCTGAGACATTTTGATGGGGCAATACTATAGGCTTAATGGGTAAAGGACAAGGTTGCTGCTAAACATACAATATGCAGGCTATTCCCCACAACAAAGAATTGTCTTGTCCCAAATGTCAATCTTGCTGCTATTGAGAAAATCTGCTCTAAATTCTGGACTAATATAAGGTCTTGGAATAAAGAGAAGAGTAATTGCTGGCAAGATTTCAGAGACAAGAGCTAAGGTGGTTCTACTTCATTTTCTTTGGAAATTGCTACTATTAGCAATATCCACACAACAACCAAAAGAAATACTAAGCTTTATGGGAAGAGAAGGGTTAAGGAGAGGGGCATACAAAGACACAGGAAAGCCCCAGGAACAACTCTTACCTCTGTTCCGTGAGGACTCATTCATGATGATGGCTATTTGCACAGTCTTGGTGGTCCTTGTAAGGAGAGCTTGTATTTGTATAGCACTTCCGTTCACAAAATATTTGTACATCCCCGAGCTTATTCTTTGGCTTGGGAGGGAAGCAGCATTGCTGCTGTAACAAATTGCCACTCTGTGACTTAAACAGAAATTTATTCCGTAATGGTATTGGGACCCAGAATCTGAAATCAGTGGTTTAGCAGGGCTCTAATTCCTCCAAAGCTAAAGGGGAGAATATGTTCATTGCTTTTTCCAGCTTCTGGGAGCTGTGGCATTCTTTGCCTTGTGGTGTTGTATCTATCTCTGTGTTCATCACCTTTGCTTCTGTGTATGTCTCAAAATTCCCTCTGCCTTTCCCTCACAGGCACACACGTGATTGCATTTAAGGTCCACTCAGATAACTCTCAAGATCTTTAACTTAATCACATCTATGGCCGTGTTAGGTGGTATTCACAGGTCCTAGGGATAAGGATGTGAGCATTTTCTTCTGGAGTTGGTATCATTCAGCTCACTGTACAATGTAATGATGACCCTCATTTTGCATTATTCTCCTAGGTCACATGGCTAATGAATTGTGGAACTTGGCCTCCAAGGCCAAATGCTAGTCCCATCTTTTAACATTATACTATAAATCATAACAAGAAATATGAGAGAGAAGATGAAATAGATAAGGCAGAAACAAGAATAGAGGAGAATAGGGAAGTAGAAAACAGTTAAATTGCAGAGTTGAGATTTGAGACAGTAAGCAAAAAGAAAGACTGCTATGAAAAAAGGCTAATGGATGAGCCCAGGGGCAATGGTCAGTTAATGTATAATTGAGTTACTACCATCTAGGGTTTTTGTTTGTCACCAGACCTGCTAAGGTTTAATCTTCCAGGCCAGGAATTATCTACAGGTAAGATAATGTCATTTACTTAACAATGGTTGGCACAGTGCCTTGCAAATAAAAGCATTTCTTCATTGCAAAGCACAAAAGTTATCAGCCATAGTTACAGGTTCACATTTTTGTTCTCAAGTTCTATAAGGACTATTGATTTGATATTTTTCTAAACCTTGTAAATCATTACTTGCCAGACAACTAACACTCTCAGGCAAGTGGTAAACAATGCAGCTTTTATTTTTCCTGTTCCTTGTCCAGTGTTATCCTATTGAGAGAGACTACGATTTTTAGACTACAGCTATTGTCAGTTTTGGCTAGACACTAGAATAATCAGAGGAAGCTTTAAAATCCATGGTATTCCTATGTACCCCAGGCCAATTAATGAGCAACCTCTAGAAATGGGATCTGAGAGAAAAAGTATACAAACTTTATACTTTTATTTTTTAATTGTCACATTCTCATTTTAAAATTAATATATAGCATTTTATAATTTTAAAGAATTATGAAGTATTACATTTCTAGCATATCATAAATACTGATTTAAAAATAAAAAATATAAATATATAAAATATATAAATATATAAAAGTCACAGAAATGATTCTTAAATGCATACAATGGGGATTAAAAACCATAGTGTAATATGATAAAACATTACTGGAAAATTTCCTATTATTCCTTTCCATTCCACACCCTTCATAGAATTTTATACTATTAATGTAATATGTTTTCATCCTTAAATGTCTTTTATTTATTACCCTATCATAATTGAATGGAGCAAACATATGGATATAAATTTGGATTGAGCTTTTAAATTTCCTGTGTCCACAGGCTTTAAGTACTTAAATCTGGATTGTGGGATCAATCATTACAATTACATCAGAACACAATTAATAGGGACGCCTGGGTGGCTCAGTGAGTTAAGCCTCTGCCTTCAGCTCAGGTCATGATCTCAGGGTCCTGGGATCGAGCCCCACATCAGGCTGTCTGCTCGGTGGGGAGCCTGCTTCCCCCTCTCTCTCTGCCTGCCTCTCTGCCTACTTGTGATCTCTCTCTGTTAAATAAATAAATAAAATCTTTAAAAAACCCACAATTAATAAATGCAACATTAATATATTAAGAATAACTGGATATGATATATATGGATTTTTTAAAAGTCTTTATTTATGTGAGAGAGAGAGAGCATGAGAGGAGAGAAGGTCAGAGGGAGAAGCAGACTCCCCACAGAGCTGGGAACATGATGCGGGACTCGATCCCAGCACTCTGGGATCATGACCCCAGCCAAAGGCAAAGGCTTAACCAACTGAGCCACCTAGGTGCCTGATATATATGGATTTTTTGAGCTACATGATTTATTTTGATAAAATGAACATTGAGCAGATAATCTGTTGGGTATAGGAGTTCTTTGCTTATTTAGCATCTTTGCAGTTATTCTGTGTTGGTGAAGCTCAAAAGCCAAATCTTTTATTTTATTTTTAATTTTTAAATTTTTTAATTTATTGTTTTAATTTTAATTCCAGTATAGTTAACATACAGTGTTATATTAGTTTTAGGTGTACAAAATGGTGATTTAACAATTTCAAGCAACGCCTTGTGCTCATCATGACAAGTGCACTCCTTAACCCTCATCACCTATTTCACCCCTCCCCCTCCCACCTCCCCTCTGGTGACGATCAGTTTGTCCTCTGTAGTTAAGAGTCTGTTTCCTGATTTGTCTCTTTTTTTTTCTTTGCTCATTTGCTTTTCTTCTTAATTTCCACATGTGAAATCATATAGTATTTTTCTGTGACTCACTTACTTTACTTAACATTATACTCTCTATCTCCATCCATGTTGCAAATACCAAGAGTTCATTCCTTTTAATGACTGAATAATATTACATTGTGTGTATATGGATATATATATATATATATATAATATTTACACATATAAATATATTATATATGATGTGGAGTTGGAGAGGATGCAGAGAAAAAGAAAGCCTTGTGCATCTTGGTGGGAATGCAAACTGATATAGTCACAGTGGAAAACAGTATGGAGGTTCCTCTAAAAGTTGAAACTAGAACTATCTTATGATCCAGCAATTGCACTACTAGATATTTATGTAAAGTATACAAAAACATTAATTCAAAGGGATATATGCACCCCTATGTTTATTGCAGCATTATTTACAATAGCTAAGAAATTATGGAAGCAGCCCAAGTGTCCATTGAAAAATGAATGGATAAAGATCGAAGATTTCATTCTTTTATAGCTGAATAATATTCCACTGTATATATGTACCACCTCTTTGTCCATTCATCTATCTAGTTTATTTTTTTGTTTTTTTTTTTAAGATTTTATTTTTTATTTATTTGACAGGCAGAGATCACAAGTATGCAGAGAAGTAGGCAGAGAGGGGGAAGCAGGCTCCCTGAGGAGCAGAGAGGCTGATGTGGAGCTCGATCCCAGGACCCTGAGATCATGACCTGAGCCGAAGGCAGAGGCTTAACCCACTGAGCCACCCAGGTGCCCCTAGTTTATTTTTATTTTTGTTTCCCTTGTCTCAGGAGATATATCTAGAAAAATGTTGCTCAGGCCAATGTTAGAGACATCATTACCTGTGCTATCTTCAAGGATTTTTATTATTTCAGATCTCACATTTATGTCTTCAATTCAGATTAAATATTTTTTTGTGTATGATGTAAGAAAGTGCCCCAGTTCCATTCTTTCACATGTAGCTTTCCAGTTTTCCCAACATTTGTTGAAGAGACTATCTTTTCCCCTTGAATATTCTTTCCTCTGCTGTCAAAGTTTAATTGAGCATGTAAGGGTAGATTCATTTCTGGGCTTTCTGTTCTGTTCCATTCATCTATACGTCTATTTGTGTGCTAGTACCATAGTGTTTTGTTCAATACAGCTTTTATTATAGCTTGAAGTCTGGAATTGTGACATTTCCAGCTTTATTTTTCTTTTTCAAGATTGCTTTGGTTATTCAGGGTATTTCATGGTTCCAGACAAATTTTAGGGTGGTTTGTTCTAGTTCTGTGAAAACTGCTGTTGGTATTTTGATAGGGATTGTGTTAAATGTGTAGTTTGCTTTGGTTAGTACAGACATTTTAATATTTTTGTTTTTCCAATCCATGAGCATGGAATGTCTTTCCATTTCTTTGTATCTTCAATTTCTTTCAAATGTTTTAGTTTTCAAAATAAAGGTTTTTCATCTTTTTGGTTAAGTATATTCCTGAGTACTTTGTTATTTTTGGTATAATTATAAATGAGATCGTTTTTTAAAATTTCTCTTTCTGTTGTTTCATTATTTGTGTATAGCTGTCAATAGATTTCTGTATGTTGATTTTGTATCCTGTGGCTTTATTGAATTCATTTATCAATTCTAGCAGTTTTGCTTTGTTTTGGTAGAATCTTTTGGTATATTTGGTATAGTCAAATATATATAGTGTGTGCGTGTGTGTGTGAGTGTGTGTATACACTATTGTATCATTGGCAAACAGTAAAATTTTACTTCCTCTTTACCAATTTGGATGACTTTTACTCCTTTCTCTTGTCTGATTGCTGTGGCTAGGACTTGCAGTACTATTTTGAATAGAAGTGGTGAGAGCAGATATCCTTGCTTGTTCCTAACCTTAGGGAGAATGCTCTCAGTTTTTCCTCCATTGAGTATGATGTTTGCTGTGGGTTTTTGATACATAGCCTTTGTTATGTTAAAATATGTTCCCTCTAAACCTACTTTTTGAGGGTTTTTATCATGAATGGACATTGTATTTTGTCAAATGCTTTTTATGTATCTATTGAAATGATCATATGGTTTTTATCCTTTCTGTTATGGATGCAATGTATTACATTGATTGATTTGCAAATTTTGAGCCTCACTTGCATAATGGGAATAAATCCAACTTGATTGTGGCCAGTGACTTTTTTTTAATGTATTGTTGGATTTGATTTGGTAGTATTTTGTTGAGGATTTTGCATCTATGTTTATCAGAGATATTGCCCTGTAGTTTTTTTTTGTTTTGTTTTGTTTTGTTTTGTTTTTTTCAGTATCTTTGTCTGGCTTGGATATCAGGGTGATGCTGGCCTGATAGAATGGATTCCTTTTCTATTTTTGGAATAGTTTGAGAAGAATAGGTTTCTATTCTTTAAATATTTGGTAGAAGTCCCTTATAATGCTGCCTGGCCCTGGACTTTTGTATGTTGGGAGTTTTTTGATGACTGTCAATTTCCTTGCTAATAATCAATTTGTTCAAATATTCCATTTTTTTTGCTTTGGTTTTGGTAGGTTATATGTTTCTAGGAATTTATCCATTTCTTCTAGGTTGTCAGTTTGTTGGCATTTGGATCTATTACAATTGTTTGTTTTTTCTCCTCTTTCAGTAGTAATTTTGTGTATTTGGGTCCTCTCTCTTTTTTAAGGAGTCCTGCTAGAGATTTATCCATTTTGTCGATCTTTTCAAATAACCAGATTCTGGTTTCATTGATCTGTTCTATTGTGTTTTTTAAGTTTCTATATAATTTATTTCTGCTGTAATTTTTATTATTTCCTTCCTTCTGCTTGTTTGGGGTTTTACTTGTTCTTTTTTCTAGCTCCTTTAGGTGTAAAGTAAGATTGAGATTTTTTTCTTGCATCTTGAGGTAGACCTGTATTACTACAAACTTCTCTCTTAGAACTGCTTTTCCTGCATCTCAAAGGTTTTAACCATTTTGTTTTCATTTTCATTTGTTTTCATGTATTTTTTGATTTCTTGGTTGTCTCAGTCATTACTAGTAGTATGTTATTTAAACTCCATGTATTTGTGGTTTCTCTAGTTTTTTTTTTTTTTCCTTGGGGGTTGATTTCTATTTTCATAGGGTTGTGCTCAGAAAAGATGCATGGCATGACTTCAACCTCTTTGAATTTGTCGAGGCTTGTTTTGTGGCCTAATATGTGATGTATTATGAAGATTTTTTCCATGTGCGCTTGAAAAGAATGTGTATTCTGCTGTGTTAGGAAGGAATGTCCTGAATATATCTGCTAAATCCATCTGTACATTGTGTTTCAAAGCCACTGATTTTCTGTTTGGATAATCTGTCCATTGATGTAGTGGGATGTTAAAGACACTACTACTGTTGCATTACTATCAATTACTTCCTTTATATTTGTTATTAACTGTTTTATTTGGGTGCTCCATGTTAGGTGCATAAATATTTACTGTTGTTATAACTTCTTATAGGATTGTCCTTCTTTGTCTTTTTACAGTCTTTTTTTAAAAGTCTATTTCATCCAATATAAGTTTTCCTATCTTGACTTTCTTTTGATATCCATTTGCATGATAAATGCGCATCCTCTCACTTTCAATCTGCAGGTGTCTTTTGGTCTGAAATGAGGGTCTTGTAGGCAGCATATACATGGGTCTTATTTTTTTTTGTTTTGTTTTGTTTAATTTTTAGTATATTATTTCATTCTATGTGTTTTGATTGGAGCATTTAGCCATTTATATTCAAAGTAATTATTGATAGATATGTATTTATTGCCATTTAGTTACTTGGTTTGTAGTTGTTTCTATAGTTTTCCTCTGATCCTTTCTTGTACTCCTTCATGGTTTGCTGGTTTTCTTTAGTGATATACTTAGATTCCTTTCTCTTTATTCTTTGCATATCGATCACTGGTTTTTGATTTGTGGTTATCATTAAGTTTGTATATATAATATCTTCTGCATATCTCAGTTTATATTAAGTTGATGGTCACTTGAATCTGAACTCATTCTTTACTCAACTTCTCCCCATATTTTAGGTATATGTTGTCATATTTTACATCTTTTTACTTTGTGAATCTTTTGACTGATTTTTATAGTATACTCATTTTTCATACTGTCATTTATGGTCTTTCCTTTCCACTCACAGAGTCCCCTTAAACATTTCTTGTAGGTCTCATTTAGTGATCATGAACTACTTCAGTTTTTGTCTGACAACCCCTTTAAATTCTCCTTCTATTCTGAATGATAGCCTTGCTGGATAAAGTATTCTTGACTGTAGATTGTTCCTTTTCAGAATACTCAATATATCATGCCATTCCCTTCTGGACTACAAAGTTTCTGCTGAAAAATAATAATAAAATAAATTTTAAAAAATGATAGCCTTATGGGGTTTCCATGGTATGTGACTGTTTTCTTTTACTGCATTAATTTTTTTTCTTTATCACTACTTTTTGTCATTTTGATTACTGTGTGTCTTAGTGTAGACCTCCTCTGGTCAATTTTTGGGGGGATCTCTGTGCCTCCTGGATCTGCCTCCTGGTATCTGTTTCCTTCCCAGATTATGGAATTTTTTGGCTATTATATCTTCAAATACATTTTCTGTCTCCTTTTCTCTCTGCTCTTTTTCTGGGATCCCTATAATGATAAGTTATACACTTGATGGAGTCACTGAGTTTACTAAATCTATTCTCATTTTGCACAATTCTTTTTTCTCCCATTTGCTTAGCTTGATTAATTTACATTAGTCTGTCTTTCAGATCATTAATTCATTCCTCTGCTTCCTATAACCAGCTGTGTGTTCTATCAATTGTATTTTTAATTTCATTTATTTTGCCTTCAAATCTGATTTTTTTTCTCTCTCTCTCTGAAATGAGGAATGGAGACTGAGGTCCTCCATTCTTTTCTCAAGTGCAATGAGTACTTTTACAATCATTACTTTAAATTCTTTGTCAGGCATGTTACTTATATCTGTTTGCTCAGGTCTTTTGCTGTGGTTTTATCCCGTTTTTTCATTTGGGACATGTTCCTCTGTATCCTCATTTTGTATAACATTCTGTGTCTGTTTCTCTGTGTTAGGACATTGAGCTATGTCTCTTACACTAGAAAGTATGAAGATGAGGTCCTGTAGTGCCCTCCTGTGTAGTATCTCATGTTCATCAGAACCTGGTGGTTCAGGAAGTTCTCCTGTGTGTGTTTCATGTGCCCTGATATTGTGGCTCAGCTGCTTTTCCATTCAGTGTGGTCATCTGGAATGGTTCCCCTGTGGTGTTATGGGCCAGTCTGGGAACTGCTTGGGCTTGAGTTATGTCATACTAGGTGTTTGCCCAAGATGCAGTAACACCAAATTACAAGGCATTTTCCCTATGTTGTACCCTGAGAAGCTTTCATTGGGGGGTGGAGCCTACAGATAGACCAGTTGTCTGCCTCCAGCTCACCCCTGAGGCTTCTGACAGGTGTGTGCAATTAACTTTCCCCCTCTCTGAATCAGGAGTCACTCTGGAGTGTTCTGTAACTTGCTTGTGGTGGTGAGTTCACAGGTATAATTTATCAAAATTCATTGATTTGTACAGTTTATATATCAATATAGTTGATAAAAATATGTTTCAAATTTTTACAAATATTAAAAAGTAAAATCTTACTGGGAATATACAGAAGAATAAATCCCTACTCAAATTAGTAAAAGTCTGTCTCTCACTTTGAACCAAAGCTAATAGGGCTCTTTTAGATTCATCCCTGTCCCCCATATCTGGCCTATTCTTTACCTAACTCATCTCATTCCACCCACTTCTCACCCACCAGACCATGTGTCTATTTCTGGGACATGCTTCTCTCCATAACTTTAAGTCTTTCTTCAAATATCATCTTTTTAATGAAGCCCATTCTGAACACTCTTTAAAATAGCAACCTGTATCTCCCTCACTATACTCTGGTCTCTTCTATTCCACTCTTTTTCTTTATTCTGTAGACCTTAACATCTTCTAAGTATATAGATTACTTATTATGTTTAGTGTTTATTGCCATTTAGGATGTAAACTCCACGAGGGCAGAAATCTTTGCTTTGTTCTTTATTATAACTAGAACTGTGCCTGGCATATACTCAGCACTCATTAAGTGTTGAATAAAAGATGAATGAAAGTGGATTTAAATTGAAGACTTTTCAAGTTAGTGTATATTTGGGTTAATAAGATCCTTCATTAAGCATTTTAAAATCTTTCTAGGGATTTTTACAGGGGTACCCTGCCTGACACAAAAGCAAAAACTAAAATTCAAGGAGTTTGATTCAGTGATTTTGGAGACAAAACTAGCAGGTTATAAGTACTATGGAATTCAAGAGTATTAAGTGTAGTCACTGGTGATGATATAGGGTCTTGAATATGAGGCAGAATTCTTTAAAGCTAAGCACTCACTCTTCCTTACATTGAGAATGCAGACTTAGGAGAAAAGCAAATTTGAAGGAAAGTAAATTTAGGATGGTTGTATTGATGTATTCATTTGTCGAACTTGAAGTATAGAACCATTATCTGGGGGAACAAAACTCTTACATCCTCTAAATAGATGGCTCTCTACATAAACTGAAATAGTAGACCAGATGTAAAGAAGTAGGAGAAAACTGTGAAGCAGGAAGGGTGGTGGGGAGGATGTTAACCTCACTACGGGGATTCTGTTACATTCTCTTCCTTGTATAACATGACAGATTTATGTATTCAGTCACATCACTGAAACCCAATTTCTCAGAGCCTTTATCATTTCTAACTCAAAAGAATGTCTACTTTTGACACAAAAGTGTTAAAGCTTAGGTAGATGTTAAACACCCAAACCCAACAAGTGGAGATAGAAAGTCAGAACTGGGTCAGGAGAAACTGGCCCAGTTGTGGGTTATTTTCAGCAATTAAAGTGCCTGCTGAACTCTGAAGTTGATCAAGAAGACAATAGCCTCTAGATTGTCCAAATCCAGTGGCCCAATTAAGGATGGGGTGAAGGCAAAATATGCAGTATTCAGAGGGAATGCAGACAATAGGCACTGCTCACACAAGTAGAAGAAAGTAACATCCTCAGGAAGCAGAGGCTAGGTAGACAAACAAAAAAGAGGGTTGGTTATGCAAAGGCTGGGAAACCTGTCAAGAAGGGCAAGGTTCAAGCAAGAACTCCAGTTCCAGCAGGAACTATCAAGATACTTTGAAGTTGCAAGGACTGACCTGGAATGTTACAATATGTAGGGAAAACTCTCTTCTGAGAACACTGAGGAAGCCACAGAGCATTCAGGTTTTCTTAGAATCTAGGTAGGATAAGGAAATTGCGATTCATGATGAATTGCAATTAGGGTCAGGTGTCTAATTTTGACAGTAATATTTAAAATCAACATGCACGGTGAGAACAGCACTTCCCTTACAGTCTTGTTCGAAGATCAAATTAGTTATGTTTATACTGTATTTAGAATAGTACCTTACATAATAAGCACTACATATCAGGAGATGTACCTTACAATAGGACATAATTTTGTGAAAATACATTGCCTAAATTATCACCCATCTGGTATGTAACAAAGATTATGTTGTACTTTCTTTTTTTTTTAAATTTTTTATTTTTTTAAATAAACATATAATATATTTTTATCCCCAGGGGTACAGTCTGTGAATCACCAGGTTTACACACTTCACAGCACTCACCATAGCACATACCCTCCCCAATGTCCATAACCCCACCCTCCTTCTCCCAACCCCCTTCCCCCCAGCAACCCTCAGTTTGTTTTGTGAGATTAAGAGTCACTTATGGTTTGTCTCCCTCCCAAACCCATCTTGTTTCATTTATTCTTCTCCTACCCCCTTAATCCCCCATGTTGCATCTCCACTTCCTCATATCAGGGAGATCATATGATAGTTGTCTTTCTCTGCTTGACTTATTTCGCTAAGCATGATATGCTCTAGTTCCATCCACGTTGTCGCAAATGGCAAGATTTCATTTCTTTTGATGGCTGCATAGTATTCCATTGTGTATATATACCACATCTTCTTTATCCATTCATCTGTTGATGTAAATCTAAGTTCTTTCCATAGTTTGGTTATTGTAGACATTGCTGCTATAAACATTCAGGTGCATGTGCCCCTTCAGATCACTACGTTTGTATCTTTAGGGTAAATACCCAATAGTGCAATTGCTGGGTCATAGGATAGTTTTATTTTCAACATTTTGAGGAACCTTCATGTTGTTTTTCCAGAGTGGTTGCACCAGCTTGCATTCCCACCATCAGTGTAGGAGGGTTCCCCTTTCTCCGCATCCTCGCCAGCATCTGTCATTTCCTGACTTGTTAATTTTAACCTTTCTGACTGGTATGAGGTGATATTTCATTGTGGTTTTGATTTGTATTTCCCTGATGCCAAGTGATATGGAGCACTTTTTCATGTGTCTGTTGGCCATCTGGATGTCTTCTTTGCAGAACTGTCTGTTCATGTCTTCTGCCCATTTCTTGATTGGATTATTTATTCTTTGGGTGTTGAGTTTGCTAAGTTCTTTATAGATTCTGGACACTAGTTCTTTATCTGATATGTCGTTTGCAAATATCTTCTCCCATTCTGTCAGTTGTCTTTTGGTTTTGTTAACTGTTTCCTTTGCTATGAAAAAGCTTTTGATCTTGATAAAATCCCAATAGTTCATTTTTGCCCTTGCTTCCCTTGCTTTTGGCGATGTTCCTAGGAAGATGTTGCTGCGGCTGAGGTCGAAGAGGTTGCTGCCTGTGTTCTCCTCAAGGGTATTGATGGATTCCTTTCTCACATTGAGGTCCTTCATCCATTTTGAGTCTATTTTCGTGTATGGTGTAAGGAAATGGTCCAATTTCATTTTTCTGCATGTGGCTGGCCAGTTTTCCCAACACCATTTATTGAAGAGGCTGTCTTTTTTCCATTGGACATTCTTTCCTGCTTTGTCGAAGATTAGTTGACCATAGAGTTGAGGGTCTATTTCTGGGCTCTCTATTCTGTTCCATGGATCTATGTGTCTGCTTTTGTGCCAGTACCATGCTGTCTTGATGATGACAGCTTTGTAATAAAGCTTGAAGTCTGAAATTGTGATGCCACCAACTTTGGCTTTCTTTTTCAATATTCCTTTGGCTATTCGAGGTCTTTTCTGGTTCCATATACATTTTAGGATTATTTGTTTCATTTCTTTGAAAAAGATGGATGGTACTTTGATAGGAATTGCATTAAATGTGTAGATTGCTTTAGGTAGCATAGACATTTTCACAATATTTATTCTTCCAATCCAGGAGCATGGAACATTTTTCCATTTTTTTGTGTCTTCTTCAATTTCTTTCAATGAGTACTTTATAGTTTTCTGAGCATAGATTCTTTGCCTCTTTGGCTAGGTTTATTCCTAGGTATCTTATGGTTTTGGGTGCAATTGAAAATGGGATTGACTCCTTAATTTCTTTCATCTGTCTTGTTGTTGGTGTAGAGAAATGCAACTGATTTCTGTGCATTGATTTTATATCCTGACACTTTACTGAATTCCTGTACAAGTTCTAGCAGTTTTGGAGTGGAGTCTTTTGGGTTTTCCGCATATAGTATCATATCATCTGTGAAGAGTGATAGTTTGACTTCTTCTTTGCTGATTTGGATGCCTTTAGTTTCCTTTTGTTGTCTGATTGCTGAGGCTAGGACTTCTAGTACTATGTTGAATAGCAGTGGTGATAATGGACATCCCTGCCGTGTTCCTGACATTAGTGGAAAAGCTTTCAGTTTTTCTCCATTGCAAATGATATTTGCGGTGGGTTTTTCATAGATGCTTTGATAATATTGAGGTATGTGCCCTCTATCCCTACACTTTGAAGAGTTTTGATCAGGAAGGGATGCTGTACTTTGTCAAATGCTTTTTCAGCATCTATTGAGAGTATCATATGGTTCTTCTTCTTTCTTTTATTAATGTGTTGGATCACATTGATTGATTTGTGGATGTTGAACCAACTTTGCAGCCCTGGAATAAATCCCACTTGGTCATGGTGAATGATCCTTTTAATGTACTGTTGAATCCTATTGCCTAGTATTTTGGTGAGAATTTTCGCATCTGTGTTCATCAAGGATATTGGTCTGTAGTTCTCTTTTTTGATGGGATCCTTGTCTGGTTTGGGGATCAAGTTGATGCTGGCTTCATAAAATGAGTTTGGAAATTTTCTTTCTATTTCTATTTTTTGGAAGAGTTTCAGGAGAATAGGAGTTAGTTCTTCTTTAAATGTTTGGTAGAATTCTCCCGGGAAGCCGTCTGGCCCTGGGTTTTTGCTTGTTTGGAGATTTTTGATGACTGTTTCAATCTCCTTACTGGTTATGGGTCTGTTCAGGCTTTCTATTTCTTCCTGGTTCAGTTGTGGTAGTTTATATGTCTCTAGGAATGTATCCATTTCTTCCAGATTGTCAAATTTGTTGGCATAGAGTTGCTCATAGCATGTTCTTATAATTATTTGTATTTCTTTGCTATTAGTTGTGATCTCTCCTCTTTCATTCATGATTTTATTTATTTGGGTCCTTTCTCTTTTCTTTTTGATAAGTCTGGCCAGGGGTTTATCAATCTTATTAATTCTTTCAAAGAACAGTTCCTAGTTTCCTCTATTTGTTTATTGTTTTTTGTTTGTTTGTTTGTTTGTTTCTATTTCATTGACTTCTGCTCTGATCTTTATGATTTCTCTTCTTCTGCTGGGTTTAGGGTCTCTTTCTTGTTCTTTCTCCAGCTCCTTTAGGTGTAGGGTTAGGTTGTGTACCTGAGACCTTTCTTGTTTCTTGAGAAAGGCTTGTACCGCTATATATTTTCCTCTCAGGAGTGCCTTTGTTGTGTCCCACAGATTTTGAACCATTGTGTTTTTATTATCATTTGTTTCCATGAATTTTTTCAATTCTTCTTTAATTTCCTGGTTGACCCATTCATTCTTTAGAAGGATGCTGTTTAGTCTCCATGTATTTGGGTTCTTTCCAAATTTCCTCGTGATTGAGTTCCAGCTTCAGAGCATTGTGGTCTGAAAATATGCAGGGAATGATCCCAAATTTTTGATACCAGTTGAGACCTAATTTAGGACCGAGGATTTGATCTCTTCTGGAGAATGTTCCATGTACACTAGAGAAGAATGTGTATTCTGTTGCTTTGGGATGAAATGTTCTGAATATATCTGTGATGTCCATCTGGTCCAGTGTGTCGTTTAAGGCCTTTATTTCTTTTTTGATCTTTTGCTTGGATGATCTGTCCATTTCAGTGAGGGGAGTGTTAAAGTCCCCTACTATTATTGTATTATTGTTGATGTGTTTCTTTGATTTTTTAATAATTGGTTTATATAGTTGGCTGCTCCCAAGTTGGGGGCACAGACATTTAAAATTGTTAGATCTTCTTGTTGGACAGACCCTTTGAGTATGATATAGTGTCCTTCCTCATTTCTTATTATAGTCTTTGGCTTAAAATCTAATTGATCTGATATAAGGATGGCCACTCCTGCTTTCTTCTGATGTCCATTAGCATGGTAAATTCTTTTCCACCCCCTCACTTTAAATCTGGAGGTGTCTTTGGGTTTAAAATGAGTTTCTTGTAGGCAAGATATAGATGGCTTTTGTTTTTTTTATCCATTCTGATACCCTGTGTCTTTTGATTGGGGCATTTAGCCCACTAACATTCAGGGTAACTATTGAGAGATAAGAATTTAGTGCCATTGTATTGCCTGAAAGGTGACTGTTACTGTATATTGTCTCTGTTCTTTTCTGATCTACTACTTTTTTGGGCTCTCTCTTTGCTTATAGGATCCCTTTCAATATTTCCTGTAGAGTTGGTTTGGTGTTTGCAAATCCTTTCAGTTTTTGTTTGTCCTGGAAGCTTTTTATCTCTCCTCCTATTTTCAATGATAGCCTAGCTGGATATAGTATTCTCGGCTGCATGTTTTTCTCATTTAGTGCTCTGAATATATCATGTAAACTCTTTCTGGCCTGCCAGGTCTCTGTGGATAAGTCTGCTGCCAATCTAATATTCTTACCATTGTATGTTACAGACTTCTTTTCCCGGGCTGCTTTCAGGATTTTCTTTGTCACTAAGACTTATAAATTTTACTATTAGGTGACGGGGTGTGGACCTATTCTTACTGATTTTGAGGGGGGTTCTCTGCACCTCTTGGATTTTGATGCTTGTTCCCTTTGCCATATTAGGGAAATTCTCTCCAATAATTCTCTCCAGATAGGGTTTCTCTAATATTTTCCATGCCTTTTTTGAGCCCGGCTAGAACCTTGAGAATCATCATTCTGAACTCTAGATCTGACATATTACCAATGTCTGTATTGATTAGGTCCCTAGCCTTCAGTACTGCCTCTTGTTCTTTTTTTTTTTTTAAAGATTTTATTTATTTATTTGACAGAGAGAAATCACAAGTAGATGGAGAGGCAGGCAGAGAGAGAGAGGGAAGCAGGCTCTCTGCTGAGCAGAGAGCCCGATGCGGGACTTGATCCCAGGACTCTGAGATCATGACCTGAGCCGAAGGCAGCGGCTTAACCCACTGAGCCACCCAGGCGCCCTATCTTGTTCTTTTTTTTTTGTGGTGAATTTTTCTTCCTTGTCATTTTGCTCCGATAAGAGTATATGAAGGAGCAAGTAAAATACTAAAAGGGTGGCAACAACCCCAGGAAAATATGCTTTAACCAAATAAGAAGAGATCCCAGATCATGAGTGGGGGAGAGAGGGGATAAAAAGAGCTTCAGAATGGAAAAAAAAAAAAAAGAAAAAGATAAAAAAAGAAAAGAAGCAATTAAAAAAAGAAAATGAATAAAGAAAAAGTATAAAAAAGAAAATATATATATATTATATAAACTAGTTAAAAAACATTAAAAAAGAAAAGAGTAAAAGTTAAAAAAATTTAGCAGAAGAAGAGAAAAAAAATTTAAAAAGAAAAATAAATTTAAATTAACTACAAGACTAAAGAATCATGGGGAGAAAGCCATGCGTTCTGTGCTTTGCTTTCTCCTCCTCTGGAATTCCGCTGCTCTCTTGGTATTGAAACTGCACTCCTTGGTAGGTGAACTTGGTCCCGGCTTGATTTCTTGTTGGTCTTCTGGGGGAGGGGCCTGTTGTAGTGATTCTCAAGTGTCTTTTCCCCAGGAGGAATTGCACAGCCCTTTCAGGGGCCGGCCTCAGTAATCTGATCGGGTTTGTTTTCGGGAGCTTTTGCTCCCTAAGCACTTTCCATAGAGTTCTGGAGGATGGGAATGAAAATGGAGGCCTCCTGGTCTCCAGCCCAAAGTTGCCAAGAGCCCGGGGCCCCACTCCTGAGTCCGCCCTCAGAGAACTGAACCCAATTACTCCCATCTCTGTGGCCTCCAGCCGCGCTCCGAGCTCACCATGCCTGAGACCAGTTCAAGGTAACCCTGAGCTGGGAGCTCACTCCTCAGCTCTGTCTCTGTAGCTGGCTTCCCCATTCTAATACCTGTAAGCTCTGCAACACTCAGACACCCCTGATCCTTCTGTGACTCTGCGGGACCTGAGGCCATGCTGACCCCACGTGGGCTTCGCCCTGGTTTAGCCTCTGGAGCGATGTCCCTCAGCGGAACAGACTTTTAAAAGTCCTGATTTTGTGCTCCGTTGCTCCGTCGCTTGCCGGGAGCCGGCCCCTCCCCCCAGGGTCTATCTTCCCGTAGCCTTGGATTCACTTCTCTGCCAGTCCTACCTTTCAGAAAGTGGTTGATTTTCTGTTTCTAGAATTGCTGTTCTTCTTCTCTTCGATATGCTGTTGGATTTGTAGGTGTTTGCAATCTTTAGATAAGCTATCTAGCTGATCTCCTGCTATCTGCTATCTAGCTTATCTCCTGCTATCTGAAGTAGTCTCAGACTGCTGCTTCTCCACCATCTTGACTCCTCCCCTTATGTTGTACTTTCTTGGATAAAGAAATTTAGAAATTTAGAAATTTCTTGAGTAATTTAAACTTTTAAAATTGCAAATGAAACTGAATATTGATGGATTTTAAAAATGTTACAAAGCTGGGGTGCCTGGGTGGTTCAGTGGGTTAAGCCTCTGCCTTTGGCTCAGGTCATGATCTCTGGTCTGGGATTGAGCCCCACATCATGCTCTCTGCTCAGTGGGGAGCCTGCTTCCCCTCTCTTTCTCTGCATGGCTCTTTGCCTACTTGTGATCTCTCTCTGTCAAATAAATAAATAAAATCTTGTGAAATAAAGATCTTATGAAATAAAAGCTTATGAAAATAATAATAAATACTGGTATAAGAAAAATATATGAATGTTGCACATGTATCTGCACTTTTACTTTACCTGAATCACATCTAAAAATAACAAAAGAATTAAATGAAAATTAAGTGGCAAAAGACAAATAATGGCTAAATAGACTACAAAAAAATAAAGATAATTGACAAACCAGTGAAGTTATAATACTCATGTATTGTACAAATAAACTATATAATACATGATATACACGATACATAGAATTGTATAAAGTGGTATGAATTATTTTTTAAAGGATATCTAGTGTTGTTCTTTGCGAAGAAAAGTGTCACCATATATATTGAAGTAGATAAACCTTTTTAAAAAAAGATTTTATTTTTTATTTGGCATACACACACACAGAGAGAGAGAGAGAGAGAGAGAGAGAGAACAAGCAGGTGGAGTGCAGGCAGAAGGAGAGGGAGAAGCAGGCTCACTGCTGAGCCAAGAGCCTGATGCAGGGCTTGATCCCAGGACTATGACCTAAGCTTGATCATGACCCGAGCTGAAGGCAGATGCTTAACTGACTGAGCCACTCAGGTGCCCCTATATAAAACATTCTTTAAGTCATCAACTGGACAGCCAATTATTTTGTGCTCATAAATCCAGCTTTCTATCTGTGCATAACTCTGGGTGACTATGGGTGACATTTACTGGAGTTCTGTTATAGTTATTAAAAAACAGTATCGATAGCCTCAAGATAAAAAGGACCAAAATATGAGTTTTTGTGGAGGGTTCTCTTACTTCTCTTACAGGAGCTCGCCTGTGAACAGGAGCTGAATTTCAGGGTTCCTTTGAGGTTGAACTTGAGGCTGAATGGTATGGATTCCTCTCTCATAGATCCTGGATCTGACTTCACCTCATTGAGAAGACTTTAGTTCACCCCATATGCTAGTTCTGTGATTGCTGTGGCACTATTTCTCAAAGACTGGGCCAAGGATCTATATCAAAATGTTCTCCTATGCTCAATAAAAAAGATAACAAATGGGCCAGGGAAGATTTTCAGATGGCAAATAAGCACATGAAAAGGTGCTCCTCATCTTAAGTCAAAAAGGAAATGCAAACTAAAGCAACAATGAGATATCACTACATACTTATTAGAATGGCCAAAATCCAGAATGTGGATAACATCAAATACTGATGAGGATGTGGGACACCAGGAACTCCCATTCATTGCTGGTGGGAAAGCAAAATGGTACAGCCAGTTTGGAAGACAATTTGACCATTTCTTATAAAACTAAACATAACTTTAACTATACAATCCATTAATCATATTTACCAAAAAGTGTTGAAAACTTATGTCCACACTAAAACCTGCACATAGATGTTCATAGCAACTTGATTCATAATTGTTAAACCTGGAAGCAATCAAGATGCCCTTCAGTAGGTGAATGGATAAACTGTGGTACATCCAGACAATGGAATATTATTTAGCATTAAAAAGAAATAAACTATCAAGCCATGAAAAGACATGGAGGAAACTCAAATGCATATTACTGAAGTGAAGGAAGCTAGTCAGCCTATATACTGTATGATTCCAACTACATGTATGAGATTCTGGAAAAGGCAAAACTATAGAAATAGTGAAAGGATCAGTGGTTTCCAGGGGTAGCTGGAGAGGAAGAGATGATTAGGTATAGCACAGTGGATTTTTAGGATAATGAAACTACTCTGTATGATGCTATAAGGGTAGATATATGGCTTTATACATTTGTCCAAACCCATAGAATGTAACAGAGTTAGCTGTAATGTAAACTTTGGACTTTGAGTGATAATGTGTTAATGTAGGCTCATCTGTTGTAATAAATGCACCATTCTGGTGGGGGATGTTTATAACGGAGGAGGAGTGCATATGTGGGAGCATGAGGTATTTGGGAAATCTCTGTACCTTCGTCTTGATTTTGCTATGAATCTAAAACTGCTCTAAAAATAGTCTATTTATAAAACAAACCCCCACCAATTCCAGTATCCAACCCCAGACCACAGGGTCACAGTCTCTGAGGATAGACCCCTTGAATCTTCATTTTCTGCAAGTAACCCAGATGATTCTTATGCCCACTAAAATTTAAAATGTACTGCATTGGAGTACATATGTGTGTTTCCTCAGTTCAGGCTGCTCAGTACAGGAACAGCTCAGTACCCAGCTGGCTAAAGTTGAAGACAATAGAGACTAAAGCAAGCTGAGCTGGGCTCTTGCTCTTTCGTCCAGCAAATATTCTTTCCAGGCTCTCTCATTCAGTTTGTTAACCTCAAATGGCAGTGTAATATATACACCATTCTTGATTTTGTTGTTACTATTACTGTTTCTACATTAGCAGTATATCAGGACATAGAGACTTCCCTTCCTCCTCCTCTTCCTTCTTTTCTTCTTCTTCTTCTTCTTAAGATTTTATTTTTAAGTAATCTCTGCACCCAACCGGTGGCTCAAAATCACAACCCCGAGTCAAGAGTTGTATGCTTTACTGACTGAGCTAGGTGCCCTGAGAACTGCTGCTGCTTCTTTTTAAAAAGCCTGTGCTGTATTCCATTGCATGGCTACACCATATTTTTTTTTTTAGCAGTTTCCCTAATGATTGATTGTTTTTAAACTTTTGCTCTTACAAAAAAATGCTGCCATAAAGTCTTGTACATGTATGTACATGTTATTTATCACCTCTGTGAATATATCAAGATAAATTCCTTAAAGTAGAAATATTGGATTGGAAGTATATGCATTTGTGATTTTGATCTGTGGTGCCGAGAGGTAGTGCCAGTTACATACCCCTAGCAATATGTGAGCACTGCATAACTTTTTGATGACTCCTTATTATTCTGTTGCAGGGATTACCATACTTTGTTTAATCTTTCTTCTGTTTGTGAACACTGGAATTGTTTCTCTTCCCACATTTATTTTGCTCTCAAAGCCACACTATTTTATTGTATTATGACTAAATTACTCAACATGGGGGATTTAACAATTTAGAGCAGGCCCTTGTTCTTACTGTCATGGGGGATTTAACAATGTAGAGAGGGTCCTTGTCCTTACTGTTGTTATTATCACAACAACAGGCCTACAAACTCTTTTCTAACTGTTTCACCATCTATGATCTCACTTTTGTGGCCAGACCTCACCTCTAGTCCCTGGGAATTTCTTCTGTGAACCCAGCAGGATGACATCCCTTAAGTCAAATTCCAACGCTTTGAAGCAGATCAGCAGATCAGGGCCCCCTAATGACTAATTACACACAGCCCTGACCCCACACAGCTTCAAGCTTGTTTTCTGCAGCCTTTCATCCCTGCATCCTTCAGTCCATCTCTTCCCCAGTGGGAAAGCACACAGTGGAGTGGGAAGAGCGTGATGCATGTCCCTCGGGCTATGCAGAGACTCTGATCTCTACAGTGACTTGTTTGCAAACAAATTCTTTCCCTGAGTGCCAAGGAACTGAAGAGAGAAGTGGGAATGGGGACAGCCCTGACACCTGGAAACCAAAGGTTGATCTGCATGAAGCAATATTAGAAGTGGTTTATGCTGAGCATCTCCAGCTTTTCATATTGTAGTTCTGCACTAGCCTCAAACTTAGATGGTTTCTTACTGTTTGTTAAAAACCTTCCAAATATTTAGAGGTTCTCAGAGATGGTGGTTTTGGAGTGGAAAAAGTCCTCAGAAAAAAGTGCTACAACTCCAGCCATGATGGCCTTCTCTCATTAATCTCCTTGGCTCTTCCTGCCTGGATCCAATTGGAAATCAGAGCAAGATGATACTAAAAATAGTTTTGGCCAGAGACCCATGAATGCTTAAGTCTTACTGAGGAATGGAGGAGGGAGGGCGCCGTGGCTCAGTCGGTTAAGAGTCCGTCTTCAACCCAGGTCATGATCTCAGAGTCTTGGGATTGAGCCCCACATCTTGAGCTCTCTCTCAGCTCTGCTCACTGCTTCTCCCTCTCCCTCTGCTGCTCCCCTTGCATGTGCTTCCCCCCCCCTCTCTGTCAAACAAATAAATAAAATCTTAAAAAAAAATCTTACTAAAGAATAGCCAAGAAAGTCATATAACAAAGGAAGTTTAGCAAAGGAAAACAAAGTAAGGCTTGTTTGGTAGATGTGCTTTTGACCCCAACCCCAGTGTAAACAACTAAATCATAGTTCTGGTTTACCACAAGATAGCCATGAGGAAAGAAGAGAGAAGAGAAGGAGATTATGACAACATACTTCCTGCGAGCATGGACCCTGGACCTTACCACTTTAGCAGTTTGGAAGGAAGACAAGAGAGCCACACTCCTATGGATGCAATACTGGAGGAGCGCATGCTCCAAGCAGGGAGAAAATAAAGGCGCTGAAGTAGGAGCACGCACGATATGTCCAAGGAACAGCTCCTGATCCATGGATTTTATTTTTTAATCCATGATTCTGGCAGGTGTTTTAGATTATGATTGATAGCTGTGGATTTAATAATTTTAAATATAGTGGCCTTCATTTTTTTCACTTCACTGAACAATATTCAGAACTTTGTTTTGATCTATTGACATATACTCATTCTACTGGGATATGAAATTCTGAAAATCATTGAAGTCATTCTTTTCCTAGTAATGGTTGGGAAGACCTTGTAAAGATAGATTATAAACCAAGAAATGTCAAATTAATGATACTGGCAGTGGATTAAGTTGTTTTATTGGAAGTCTTCACTTCGATCCATAATTTGCATAAATCATTCATAAATTAATTGATCATCTGCTTTCTCAATCATTGAATAAACTGCAAGGAATAAAGTTTCCCCATTCTGATTATAGTGGAAAAAAATAACTTATATCTAGAGGTTTGAATCAGCAACGCCTTGGCACAATTTGATTTGAATGTCAAGTGATCAAATCACTTGGAAGTAGTTTTGGTGTCCAGTGGGTTTTCCCCCATTTCCAAGAAGTTTAGACATCTATAGTTATTCATCCCAGAAAACTACAGCTAGGTACATTTTCTATCATCAGGTTCTTTTTCAAGGTTTCTCAAAAGTAGTTTATTCTACAAACATCAGAGGGCAGCATTTGATAGGGATTCCAAAAAGACAAAAAAATTCTCCACATCAAACCTGTCTGAATGCTCTATTGAGCTACACTTTTCTCTCTTTCCTGATTCTTCTTCTGTTCTTTACAAGAGAGCAAATGCCTTGACCTGTGACTATTTACTACTTACTACCCTCTCCTTTCTCCACCAACAGACCTAGCTGGCTGAGTTTCATCTCTTCCCCCTCCTTTTAGGATCCCTGTGTGTACCACATAGACTGGAAAGCCAAAAACTCTATCTCCTGATTCCCTTGTAGAATTAGGATTGCAAATGTGATTTTAATTTGGCCAATCAGATGTACTTGTGGGACATTTGGAAAACAGATATGTGTATGGAGGAGGGCTGTTTCTGTTTTCTGTAGGCAAGTATGGTTTGGAGGGGTTGAGCTTTCTGTAGTAGCATCGCAATATTTAGTCACTAGCTCTGTGGGGCTCAAGGCTTGGGATGTTGGACATGCAATTTTTGCTGATGCCAGTCGAGCAGGAGAAGTGTGACTGGAGAGACAATAGCTACAGCAGTGGGGCATTGTGATTCCCAGCTTGCCATTTAGGATGAGTTCCAGGGAAGTTTCCTGATTCTCTACCTTTTTAATTATGGCATGGTTCCTTGGTTCCTTGGCAGGCCAGTTCTGTCTTCTGGGAGCCATTCCTGAAGGCCCTGCCTCAAATTTGTTTCCCCATTTTCCCAATACTTTATGTGTATCCAATTCTCTGCATTTCTTACATCTCTTTCTGCTTAAAATAGTTAAAGTTGTTTCTGTTTTCTAAAACTGACTCCTGAATGATATATTGACTGGAGGTAAGAAAAAGCTCCAGCTCACACACAGCACCATGATTCATATGTCTATGATCTTCGTAGCCATCAGGTAAACTGAACTGAAATACCACCGTGAAATCTGGAAGTAAACAAATTACTTCTTCTTATGGGCCTCGCCCCACTTCTAAAGTAAGTTAGTGTGATTGTACTGCTGCCACCAACATAACAGATATGCAACGGTGCACTTGGATTGCATGCTGGCAATTAAGTTCATAGCCATCATTCAATAAGCATTTATGCAGATGACTGTGAGATTCTTTAAAAGGGTTATTAGGAGCTAACCACATGAATATTAGTTCAGTATAGCTCCCCTGGACCCCCAGAGGAACATGGCTGCTGGATTCTGATATAACTGGTTTGAGGATCTAAAGATGCCTGCCAACTTCATCAGCCATTCTACATTTCTTTCTTTGGGGTGAGGCTTAGTTTGGATGTGTTCTCTGACTTTATTCACACACTAGCATGAGAAATATTTAAATGCATTTGACCTCACAGGATTGCTCCTAAACAAGATACATTCTATTAATGCTTTTCTGTAGCTGCTTTTGGGGTATTTAAACTCTCACAGACCTTTACATGAATCCCCAGTATACCGGCCAGTCTTAATGACGTTGTTACTCATTGTTGGCATATTGAATAGTCTCTGGTAAGTGGACTCTTAATAATAAATATCCATATTTTTCATATAAGACAATGGCAAGACTACAAACCCAACCTACAGTCTAGAAGATCAACCTCATAGCTTGATTTTCAGGGAGATACAAACTGAAATTCCTTAATTTTTTTATGACCAGCATGCTGCAAGAATCCCTAGCTCTCATAACTATAGGGTTGAGGTTACTATAAGAATTGGAGACGGAATCAGAGATTTCCAAGCTATCAATCCCTCTTGAAAAACAACAGCAACAATAACCACCACCACCACCACCACAACACATCACCATTGGAATTCCATTGCATATGGAAGCCATTCTGTCTTCCTTGACAATAGAAACTATTCTTTTTGCTACCCTGAGATCTCTCTTCCAGGAGGAAGCTAATAATCTCCCTCATGCTACATCTGCTGTCAGCAGTATGAGACCATATTCCATTTTTCCCTGTGGTTATGTGTAAAACTGGACATTTCAAAAGAAATTTCTGAAAACATTGCAGGAATTGGCAAACTCATACCAAAAAAAGTAAGTAATCTTTTAAAGAATAGATGTTGAGGCTACTTGGCTCAGAAGCATAGATGATACCTTTAGGTGGAGCTAAATTTGTTTCTATGGGTGCATAATTCTCTTATGGTCTATACCTTACAGTTTGCCTCCTGGATCAATGTTCTTATCTGTTAGGATTCTCTGGTTATAAACAATCTAAATCAACTCTGGATAACTGAAATGATATAGGAAGTAATAACTTGGGATTTCCTTAGTATAAATTCTGATTCTTTAACTTACTAATTTATGTCACTGGGCAATCAAACTGATCTCTATTTGCTTTCATTTGTAAAAGGGAATAATAAAAATACTACAACTTCATAAGGCATTGTGAGGAATAGGTGGAAACTTGCATGTCAAGAGTTTGGCACATGTTAACTATTCAGTAGGTTTCAACTATAATTTTATTTCTAGATGGTCTTTCCTGCTTTTTTCAAAAGAATTGTTTATGATAAATAGATAATAGATAGATGATAGATAGATGATAGATAGATAAATAAATACCTGGAGGTCACCACATAGAGTTTTTGAGGACTGTTTTCTTCTTCTTTTTATTTTCCTTTTATTTTTTAAAAGATTTTATTTATTTGACAGATAGAGATCACAAGTAGGCAGAGAGGCAGGCAGAGAGAGACAGAGAGAGGAGGAAACGGGCTCCCTGCCAAGCAGAGAGCCAGATGTGGGGCTTGATCCCAGGACCCTGGGGTCATGACCTGAGCCAAAGGCAGAGGCTTCAACCCACGGAGCCACCCAGGCACCCCATGTTTGAGGCTTGTAAATAAGATCTTTCCCCCCACCGAATGAAAGCTTGTAATGTGCTTTGGTTACCCTTGTGGTGTTACATTTAGAGTTTATACTCGAAACCATTTGTGTCAGTTGGGTCCTAGAGTATGCAGGCCCTGTGACAAAGTTGGGAGTGCAAGATGTTCCTTGGGAGGTAATATCTGTAAAAGGAAAAAGGGGAAAGAAGTGGGATTTGGCAGGGAGAACCTTTAGACTCTGATGTAACTCTGACTCCTGCGAAAGGAGAGGAGGAGAAAGCAGGTTTGCATAGCAAGAACCTCAGATCTGGAAAAAAAAAAAAAAAATCAGCCAATCTGATGGCAATAAAGCAAAGATTGCATATTAGAGTATGCTCTAGGCTAGGTACTAGTGTCTCTGCAGTGCTGTCATTGGCTGGAGGATGCCTTAGAAGAATGTGGCTTTATCTTAAAAGTTAAGGCAGATCCTGAAAGCCTTAATAGCCAAGAATGTTGGCAAGTTCCTTCTTGAAGGGAAGTTCTGAGCAATAAACATCCATGGCTGCCACAGTCCAACCCTCATGCTTCTTGGCAGCAGCTCCTGCAGGGTTCTAATGAGTCTCTCTTCCTAATGGGAATGTTACAGGCTCCAACTGATATTCATTGTCTGTCCTTCTCCAGGGACCATTCTACATCCCCCTCTCCCTCAGCTACTACTTCTCCGGCCTCAGTGACGTGTCTGTTTTTGGTTTTCCCAAAAGCTAATTCCTGAGGAACTGAGCCACAGGGAACCGTATTCTTCTCAGTTCAGGATGGCTGCACCCGTCAATTCACAATTATATTTGGACAAGAGAGTAACTGGAAGTGTCCCCAATGGATCACTGGAGTTCCACACATATTCCTCTATCCCAGTTGTAGCACAGCATCCCCACCTCTTAATAACCCCTAACCTATTTAAGGCAGCAACTCCTGTCCTTGCTTGTTGATCCCAGGTGTAAGGAATCCAAAGTGGCCAGATGGCAGCTGTGTCTTATAGATCAATGGAAACCTTGCTGTGTCTCTCAGGGTAGCAGGACTTCTAAACCTGCAAATACCAGAGTTGGAACTAAAACATAAAGTCCTCAATGGGTCACTGCAAATGACATTATGTGGGGCCACTCCTGCTTCCACCCCTTAATTCCTGGACCCATGAATTTTTCCTATTGGGTACATGGCACCATATACAGGACTCTGAATCAGTGTGTACTACAACCTGGAGGATGATACCCTGTCCCAGCCAGTACTACCTATAAGTTAGTACTTAATCAGGTCATTTCATTTTGCTAACAGATTGGCAGCTTCTGGGTGGTATGACCAGTGGACCTCATGTTTCGGCCCACTTCCCTACCTCCTCTCTCCCCTACCTTCAGGGGGTTCCCTGATCAGATGCTATATTGTATAGGACTCTAAGGAACTATGGGTCACATGCTCCTTAACAATAACTTCCAAATCTGATTCATTGTTAGATTCACAGACTGGAAAAACCTTAGAAGTCATTTCTTAGTTTAGGCTTAATCTGATCTCTGATTGACAGCTATAACACCCTTGAAAGAGACCAACAAGCCCAAAGATGACAAAATCCATGATACCAATGCCACCATTCCCCTTTTAAGGTCTCACTGTAGACATCATTAATTTTTTTTATGACTTTTATCTGCTGAGTCCATATAGGGACTCAGAATCTTTTTCAACAAACTCTGGAAGAAACTAATACTAAACAACCTGATCTGTGACATTGAGTTGAAATCTATGTGCTAATATGATCTAGCCTTTACCTGAGAGATAGCTGAAGACTGACAATGCATTCTTACTTGCAAGAGCTCACTTCATTTCTGTAGGAACATGCTGCCTCATTTCACTTTTAAATCCCTCTTATATGTACATAAATGTTTAACAAATATTTAAATAATAAAATTTGTAGAATAAATAAAAAATAAAATAAAGACTTGAAGAAGTCTTTCATATTTTGTTTCAGATCACCCAGAAAATCTGTTGATTTATCAAATTTATTGAAAACCTACTATGTTAAGTACTAGTGTAGGAGCTGGGAGATAGAGTTGAGCAACACAGATAAAAGATCTATCTTTATGGAGCTTACATTCTAGTAGACATTGACAATAAGCATATTAAGAATAGATGAAGAATGAGAAAGTAGCAAGTAGTGAAAGTGTTGTGGTGGAAATAAAACAATTTCGTGACAGGAATGATTGGGAATATGGTACTTTGTGTGAGGTGATCAGGAAAGTCTGCAGTGAGAAAAAGACTTAAAGGCTTTATTTATTTGAGAGAGAGTGAGAGAGAAAGCACAAGCCTGTTGGGGATGGGAAGAGAAAGAGGGAGAATCAGACTCTGCTGAGCAGAAAACCTGATGTGGGGCTCTATCCCAGGACCTTGGGATCATAAACCAAGCTGAAGGCAGACACTTAACTGACTGAGCCACCCAGGGACCCAGATGACTTTTGTTTTTATTGTGGTAAAATATATGCAAGATTTACCATTTAACCATTTTTAAATGTACAGTTCACAGGCATCAGGTACATTTACGTTGTTGTACAACCATTACCACCTTTCATACCCAGAACTTTTCATCATCACATATAAAACTTTATATCCATTAAAAAAATAACTCCCCATTTCTCCTTCCCCTCAGTCTCTGGTAACTGGTTTTCTATTTTCTGTTTCTATGAATTTGCCTATTCTAGGTACCTCATGTAAGTAGAATCATATAATATTTGTCCTTCTGTGACTGGCTTATTTAACTTAGCATGTCTTCAGCGTTCATCCATGTCATAACATGTATGAAAAGATGACTTTTTGAAGAGCTTTAATTAAAGTATAACATGCAAAGAGAAAAGTTGAGAACTCCTTTACAACTTAAACAAATCAGGCTAAGCAGCACCTGGATAAGAAATCTAAAATTACCAGTGCCACAGGAGACCTCCTCAGAAGACCTCCCTAGACGTCCTGTCTAGTCATAGTCCCCAGTAGTAACTTCTACCTTGACTTTTAAGAGTATATATTAACTTTGCCTATTTTTTAACTTTATATAAATGAAACCATACAATAATTACTATTTTTCAACCTGCTTTCTTTTGTTCAAAATTATGTTTGGTGGTGTTTGTCTATATTGTATATAGTTATAGTTTTCAAAATTCTCATTTTTTTATAGTATTCTCTTGTGTATACTACAATTTATCCACTGAACCATTGATGGGTACTTAGGTAATTTCTGTCCTTAGCTATTATAAATACTGCTGCTATGAACATTCTTATACATGTTTTTTTGTGAACACATGAATGGATTTATATTAATTATATGCATATATAATATATTAACTATATGTTATATATCATGGATATATAATGTGAGCATGTTATATACATTCCTATACATATATAGTTAGAAGTGGAAATCCTAGGTCACAGATTATGTGTAAGTATATAGCTTTAGTTGCTTCCAAAATGGTTTATCCATTTACAAAGAGTCACATTTATGCTGTGGCCTGAATGACAGTGAAGAGCGGAAGCTGCACTGAGATTTCTGTACTAATATCTCTCCACTGCTGTGCCAAAAATGTATCCTTTCTTCAAGTGGTTAGAGTCCAATGAGAGAAGACCTCCCACCTCCTTGTGGCTGTGGTCTCCCAGTGACACTTTAGTGAGAGTAGCCTTCATCATTTTTGTCAGGCTGAGGGAGACAAGAGATGCTGACTGATGACTCATGCCCTTCGGCTCCACTTCCCAGAGCTCCACTCACCACATCAGTGAGCCTGGCAGTTGGGGGAGACATAAACACACCCATTGTGTTGATATCAGTGGTAGCAAAGATGTCAAGAGCCAAAGCCTGAGAAGGGGAGGAGAGAATTGGAGTAAATAAGTCAATGGAAAAAAAGATCAAATGAGGGCTTGAAAGTCACATCTAAAGAATTATTTCAGTAACAGTGACAAATGAAACACAAGGCCTCTACTGCTAGAATAATCAGTGGTACCTGTTTCAGATTCCTAAGCATGCTTTTGGGAGGTCTTAGGACTCAGAGTTTTGCCAGTTGTGTGGCCTAGGATGAAAGCCATCAACAGAGGTTGGAATTCAGGGATTTCTTCTCAACAGAAACGAAAGGGGGCTTGAAAAACTGGCCACACTAATGCCTATAAATGCTGTGTGGGTGTGAGGAACTGATTCTTTGTCCTGGTTCAGAAATTACAAACAAAACTGTTAGAAATTGGTCATTTTGGGGTAAAGTTTCCAGTGGGAAAGAGAAAAGTTTACTGGCTTTTCCTTTCAGTGGTTTAGAATTTCCTCAGGGTACAGAGGGGTTCCAGTGTGTTTCTTTCAGGTGCTACTCATAAAATCCCATCTTTTGAAGAAAAGAACTAGAACAAAATGATTGGTGTGTTAAGGTGAAGTTTCTTACTCTCCACATGGCCACAAGTCACTGATCCCTTTTTGAATTGTTTTTTTTTTTTTTTAAGATTTTATTTATTTATTTGACAGAGAGAAATCACAAGTAGACTGAGAGGCAGGCAGGCAGAGAGAGAGAGAGGGAAGCAGGCTCCCCGATGAGCAGAGAGCCTGATGCGGGACTTGATCACAGGACCCTGAGATCATGACCTGAGCTGAAGGCAGAGGCTTAACCCACTGAGCCACCCAGGTGCCCCCCCCCCTTTTTGAATTGTATGCTGTGCCTTTAAGATAGCCAAACAGGGGTGAAGCAAACTGTATTTAACCCCAGTCTTGAAGGGATTGAGGGAGTCTCTCTTTTTTCTTTTTTCTTTCTTTCTTTATTATTCTTTCCATCTTTCTTTCTTTCTTTCAGGTTAATTAGCAAAATAGAGTATATCATTAGTTTCAGATGTGTTCAATAATTCATCAGTTGCATATAACACCCAGTGCTCATCACATCATGTGTTTTCCTTGATGGCTATCACCCAATTACCCCATCCCCCCATCCACCTCTCCACCAGCAACCGTCAATTTTTTTCCTATAGTTAAGAGTCTCCCATGGCTTTTCTCCCTCTCTGATGACTTCCCATTCCATTTTCCCTCCCTTCCCCTATAATCCTCTGTGCTGTTTCTTATATTCCACATATGAATGAAACCATATGATAACAGCCTTTCTCTGATTGACTTATTTCACTCAGCATATTACCCTCTAGTCCCATCCACATCAATGTAATGGTAAGTATTCATCCTCTCTGATGACTGAGTAATATTCTATTGTATATATAAATATACCACATCTTCTTTATCCATTGTTCTGTCAATAGACATTGTGGCTCTTTCCACAGTTAGGCTAATGTGGACATTGTTGCTATAAATATTGGGGTGCGGGTGCCCCTTTGGATCACTACCTTTGTATCTTTGGGGTAAATACTAAGTAGTACAATTTTGGCTTGTAGGTTAGCTCTAATTTTAATGTAGTGAGGAACCACCATGCTGTTTTCCAGAGTGGCTGTATCAGCCTCCACTCCCACCAATAGTGTAAGAGAGTTCCCCTTTCTCTGCACCCTCTGCACTCCTGCCTCAGGGGTACAGGTCTGTGAATTGCCAGGTTTACACACTTCACAGCACTCACCGTAGCACATACCCTTTCCAGTGTCTGCAGCCCTCTCCTGCCCCCCTGGCCCCAGCAACCCTCAGTTTGTTTTGTGAGATCAAGAGTCTCTTATGGTTTGTCTTCCTCCCAATCCCATCTTGTTTCATTTTTTTTCTTTCCTACCCGGCAAATCTCCCACATTGCCTCAAATTACTCATATCAGAGAGATGACATGATAATTGTCTTCCTTGGACTGACTTATTTCGCTCAGCATATTACCCTCTAGTTCCATCCATATCGTCACAAATGGCAAGATTTCATTTCTTTTGATGGCTATGTAGTATTCCATTGTATATATATACAACATTTTCTTTATCCATTCATCCGTTGATTGACATCTAGGTTCTTTCCATAGTTAGGCTATTGTGGACATTGTTGCTATAAACATTCGGGTGCATGGGCCCCTTCGGATCTCTACATTTGTATCTTTAGGGTAAATACCCAGTAGTGTGATTGCTGGTTTGTAGAGAAGCTCTATTTTCAACTTTTTAGGAACCTCCATGCTGTTTTCCAGAGTGAAAACAGCTTGCATTCCCACTAGCAATGTAGGAGGGTTCCTCTTTCTCCACATTCTTGCCAACATCTCATTTCCTAACTTGTTAATTATAGCCATTCTGACTGGTGTGAGGTGGTATCTCATTGTGGTTTTGATTTGTATTTCCCTGATGCCAGTGATATTGAGCACTTTTTTATATGTCTGTTGGCCATCTGGATGTCTTCTTTGCAGAAATGTCTGTTCATGTCTTCTGCCCATTTCTTGATCGGATTATTTGTTCTTTGGGAGTTGAGTTTGATAAGTTCTTTCTAGATTTTGAGTATTAGCTCCTTATCTGATATGTCATTTGTGAATATCTTCTCCCATTCTGTCAGTTATCTTTTGGTTTTATTGACTGTTTCCTTTGCTGTGCAAAACCTTTTGATCTTGACAAAGTCCCAATAGTTCATTTTTGTCCTTGTTTCCCTTGCCTTTGACGATGTTCCTAGGAAGAAGTTGCTGAGGCTGAGGTTGAAGAGGTTGCTGCCTGTGTTCTCCTCAAGGATTTTGATGGATTCTTGTCCTATATTGAGGTCTTTCATCCATTTTGAGTCTATTTTTGTGTGTGGTGTAAGGAAAAGATCCAGTTTCATTCTTCTGCATGTGGCTGTCCAATTTTCCCTACAGCACTTGTTGAAGAGACTCTCTTTTTTGCATTGGACATTCTATCCTGCTCTGTCAGAGATTAGTTAACCATTGAGTTGAGGGTCCACTTCTTGGCTGTCTATTCAATTCCATTGATCTATGTGTCTGTTTTTCTTCCAGTACCATAATCCCTTGATGTTACAGCTTTGTAATACAGCTTGAAGTCTGGAATTGTGATGCAACCGTCTTTGGCTTTCTTTCTCAATATTTCTCTATTTGGGGAATTATTCCTCTATTTCTGGCTATTGGGGGTATTTTCTGGTTCCATATAAATTTTAGGATTATTTGTTCCATTTCTTTGAAAAAAAATTGATGGTATTTTGATAGGGATTGCTGTAAATGTGTAGATTGGCTTAGGTAGCATAGACATTTTCACAATATTTGTTCTTCCAATGCATGAGCATGGAATGCTCTTTTTCTATTTCTTTATGCCTTCCTCCATTTCTTTCATGAGTACTGTATAGTTTTCTGATTACAGATTCATTGCCTCTTTGATTAGGTTTATTCCTAGGTATCTTATGGTTTTGTGTACAGTTGTAAATGGGATCGGCTCCTTAATTTCTCTTTCTTCTGTCTTGCTGTTGGTGTATAGAAATGCAACTGATTTCTGTGCGTTGATTTTATATCCTGACCCTCTACTGATTTCGTGTATGAGTTCTAGCAGTTTTGGAGCAGAGTCTTTTGGGTTTTCCACATAAAGTATCAAGTCATCTGCAAAGTTTGATAGTTTGACTTCTTTTTCAATTCAGATGCCTTTTAGTTCTTTTTGTTGTCTGATTGCTGAGGCTAGGACTTCTCGTACCATGTTGAATAGCAGTGGTGATAGTGGACATCCCTGCTGTGTTCCTGAGCTTAGGGGAGAATGATATTCGCTGTGGGTTTTCATAGATAGCTTTGATGATATCGAGGTATGTACCCTCTATGCCTACACATTGAAGAGTTTTGATCAGGAAGGGATGCTGTACTTTGTCATATGCTTTTTCAGCATCTATTGAGAGTATCATATGGTTCTTGTTCTTTCTTTCATTAATATATTGTATCACGTTGATTGAGTTGTAAATGTTGAACCAACCTTGTCGCCCAGGAGTAAACTCCACTTGGTCATGATGAAAAATCCTTTTAAGATACTGTTGGATCCTGTTGACTAGTATTTTGGTGAGAATTTTTGCTTCTGTGTTCATCAAGGATATTGGTCTGTAATTCTCCTTTTTGATGGGGTCTTTGTCTGGTTTGGGGACCAAGGTATTACTGGCCTCATGAAATGAGTTTGGAAGTTTTCCTTCCATTTCTATTTTTTGGAACAGTGTCAGGAGAATAGGTATTAATTCTTCTTTAAATGTTTGGTAGAATTCCCCTGGGAAGCTGTCTGGCCCTGGGCTTCTGTTTGTTGGGAAGTTTTTGATGACTGCTTCAATCTCCTTACTGGTTATGGGTCTGTTCAGGTTTTCTATTTCTTCCTGGTTCACTTTTGGTAGTTTATATGTCTCTAGGAATGCATCCATTTCTTCCAGATTGTCAATTTTGTTGTTGTATAGTTGCTCATAATATGTTCTTATACTTGTTTGTATTTCTTTGACGTTGGTTGTGATCTCTCCTCTTTCATTCATGATTTTTTTGGGGGCGGGGGGTTCTCTCTCTCTCTCTCTCTTTTTGATAAGTCTGGTCAGGGGTTTACCAATCTTATTAATTCTTTCAAAGAACTGACTCCTAGTTTCGTTGATTTGTTCTACCCTTCTTTTTGTTTCTATTTCATTGATTTCTGCTCTGATCTTCATGATTTCTCTTCTCCTGCTGGTTTTGGGCTTTGCTGTTCTTTCTCTAGCTCCTTTAAGTGTAGGGTTAGGTTGAGTACCTGAGTCCTTTCTTGTTTCTTGAGACAGGCTTGTATTGCTCTATACCTTCCTCTGAGGATTGCCTTTGGTTTGTTCCAAGGATTTCGAACAGTTGTGTTTTCACTTTCATTTGTTTCCATGAATTCTTTCAATACTTCTTTTATTTCCTGGTTGACCCATTCATGCTTAGTAGGATGCTCTTTAGCCTCCATGTATTTGAGTTCTTTCCAACTTTTGTGATTGAGTTCTAGCTTCAGAGCATTGTAGTCTGAAAATATGCAGAGAATGATCCCGATCTTTTGGTACCGGTTGAGACCCGCTTTGTGACCCAGGATGTGATCTGTTCTGGAGAATGTTCCATGTACACTAGAGAAAAATGTGCATTCTGTTGCTTTGTGATGGAGTGTTCTGAATATATCTGTGATGTCCCTCTGGTGCAGTGTGTCATTTAAAGGCTTGATTTCCTTGCTGGTCTTTTGCTTGGATGATCTGTCCATTTCAGTGAGGGCGATGTTAAAGTCCCCTACTATTTCTGTATTATTGTTGGTGTGTTTCTTTGATTTTATTATTAATTGGTTTATATAATTGGCTCCTCCCATGTTAGGGACATAGATATTTAAAATTGTTAGATCTTCTTGTTGGACAACCCTTTAAGTATGATATAGTGTCCTTCCTTATCTCTTATTATAGCTTTGGCTTAAGATCTAATTTATCTGATATAAGAATTGCCACCCCAGCTTTCTTTGGATGTCTATTTGCATGGTAAATTGTTTTCCAGACCCTCGCTTTCAATCTGGAGGTTTCTTTGGGTCAAAAATGAGTTTTGTAGACAGCATATCGATTGGTCTTGTTTTTTTTTATTCATTCTGATACCCTGTGTCTTTTGATTGGGGCATTTAGCCCATTTACATTCAGGGTAACTATTGTTTTGTATTTAGTTCCATTGTATTGCCTATAAGGTGACTGTTTCTGTATATTATCTCTGTTCCTTCTGTTCTATGTTAACTTTAGGCTCTCTTTTTTGCTTAGTGGACCACTTTCAATATTTCCTGTAGGGCTGTTTTGGTTGGTGTTGCAAATTCTTTTAATTTTTGTTTCTCCTGGAAGCTTTTTATCTCTCCTTCTATTTTCAATGACAACCTCACTCAATATATTATTCCTGGCTGCATATTTTTCTTGTTTAGTGCTCTGAATATATCATGCCAGTCCTTTCTGGCCTGCCAGGTCTCTGTGGATAAATCTGCTGCTAATCTAATATTTCTACCATTGTATATTACAGACTTCTTGTCCCAAACTGCTTTCAGGATTTTCTCTTTGTCACAACCCAACCCCTCCCAACCCCGGCAGTCTATCTTCCTGTCACTTCAGATTCACTTCTCTGCATGTCCTACCTTTGAGAAAGTGGTTGTTTTTCTATTCCTAGAATTGTTGCTCTTTTTCTTTTCTATCTCCTATTGAGTTTGTAGGTGTTCAGAATGGTTTGATAACTATCTAGCCGAACTCCTGGGATCTGATGTCATTTCAGTCTGCTACTCCTCTGCCATCTTGGCCCTCTCAATTTTTCTCCTTTTAAGATTAAGGAAATATATTTCTCAGGGTGTCTATTATCTTCCAATGTTGAGATCTTTCTATCAATTTTCCCAATTTGTTTCACAGAATTCCTAGGAGCAAGCACACAGTCACAGAGGGGCAAAGTTATGAACACTTACATATTGATGTTTTTGGCATCACTTGTATAATTTTTTAAAAAAGATTTTATTTATTTATTTGAGAGAGAGACAGTGAGAGAGAGCATGAATGAGAAGAAGGTCAGACAGAGAAGCAGACTCCTTGTGGAGCTGGGAGCCTGATGTGGAACTCGATCCCGGGACTCCAGGACCATGACCTGAGCCGAAGGCGGTCGTCCAACCAACTGAGCCACCCAGGCGTCCCTCACTTGTACAATTTTAAACAGATTATTTTCCAGTTGCTAAATAGTAGTTTTTTTTTTCAATAAGAGGCAAGGTTGACAAAGTTACTAAAATCCATATTTTTGAAGACTGGAGGAAGGAAGGAGTTGAAATGTAGTACAAGATGAGCAACAACTCTGAGCATAGGCAAAATTCTGCTTAGACCTTCATTTCTTTGCCTCTGGTAACACCACACATGCTGATACTTTTCCCTGGAGGCCCTGGGAACATAAGCCAATAAACCATCCCCTTGGAAATTTACCTACTCTCTGATAGTTATTTGACTGGATGAAGAAACCACAAGGGAGAGAATAGAATTTCAAGGTCATGTTCAGCCATTTTTCTGATATTTCATATCTACTACATGAGTTTCTTCATTTGGATCCCATTTCTCTGTTAAAATCAAAGAACATCTGATCTCTGCTTATTCAGGGCCTGGCATGGCCAATGTCAGTATTTCATGCTGAACCTGAAGGACAGCTAAGAAGTAAAGCTAAGGTGCTTTACCTGAAGCATCTAAAAACTAGAGCAGGCAGAGAGGGAGTCTAAGAGCATGCAAAGTAAAAGCATATATGCAATATGATTTGCTAAGATATAAATATAACAGGAAGTTACAAAAGAAAAAATACTAAAAACATACTAAATGTAAACATGTTGAAGAAATTGCTGAATAAGAGTGTTTTCATAGCGTAGCCAAGCAAATAAAGAGATGTTTTCTCAATAAATAATATATTTAGAATATTTGTCTAGAAAAGTACATAGATGTCTTAGGATTAAACTTCTCAACTCTTTGGGAAGGAAGCAATTTCTTGTTCACTTATTTATTAACTTAAAATATGTTTAAATAGAATTTGCTGTGTAGCAACAGTATTAGGCACTAGGAGTAAGACCTAGAATAAGATCATTGAAAACTATGAGGATTAAATGGGCTAAACAAAAAGTTCCTGCTATGTAATAGGTACTTAATAAAGTGATATTTCTTAAAAAGAAAAGAAAAGACTTGCATGGTCCTTTCCCTCTTGGAGCATACAGTATAATGAAAGACATTGAATGTGTGCACTGAGAGTTATGATGCAGAAGTGCAAGGTGTTTTCAAGCTAGTTCATCAGGGAAGGTTTTATAGAAGAATATGATAAAAAAAAAAAAAGAGGACAGAGTTTCTTTCCTTTCTCTGGCATATAAAACAAAGTAAATATGTGTTGAGCAATTCAGGTGTTACACTGTCACCTCTGGGCATCTTCCTTCTCCTTTGAAAAGAATACATTAACATCAGATTAAACAAAAAGCTCATAAAATGCATGATAGCACATTGACCATTCAAAACATACCAAGCATTCTTTTCCAGAGGATTGGGAAAGAGATTCATTTTGAAATAATTATCTGGCAGTGGGTTCAAACTGAAAAAAACAAACATGAAGCCATAATTATTTTCCAACAGAGCTAAGGACTTATCCTACTTTCTGAAATTGTATAACTCTTTCATAGCACTGAAAGCTCAATACTGATTTTTATGTTCTAAGGGTAAAAACATGATGTCTGTTTTATTTCACAACATGAATTAAAAGAATTTGTGGAACAGGATGTTGTTTTGGTTCAATAGGTTGTTCAAGGTTCCTTAGGAGTTTTATCTAGTAACTGTTTTCAGCTTTAAGGTATTAATGTTTCCACTTGGTTTTCAGACCCAAAGACTGCATAAGCAGATTTTTCTGTTTTTGATGCTTATTCTACTGTTAGTGTGGTTTAAGGTAATCAGTCATATAACCAAGAGTAATAAAGGTCTCTCGCTAAGAGTTTTTGCCCAAATAAAACATTCATTGCTTTGAGTGGAAATGGTGATTATTTAAAGATTATGGGAATAGCTTGGAGTCAAACTTCATAAATGTCCCTGATTTGCAACTCATGAGCTATTTGGGAAGGCTGTCCCTCATGTTAATAAGATGCTGGCCAGGCTCATGTTAAGAAAACTAGATTTCCTGATGGGAACAATAAAGTGACTGATTTTCTTGAGCTATCAGCAAGTCTCTACTCCTCCTTCAGGGATCTTTCTGCCAGACTCCACAAGGAAAACCTGCTCTATTCCCATCTTTCCTTGTGGACCCAACTCCAGGGTTTGTGTTTACGATCACAATTAAGTCAGGTTTGAGACTATTTTTCTCTCAGGACCATTTGCCACAGGGGGCTATCACTCCCATCTGCCAGTCCTCAGAATTTTGCTGCTTCCCTCCAGAGGCCTAAAGTTCACCACACTGGAGCCTGACTTTGGTCTTCCCTACTTGGCCTAATATTGCTAATGATAATGTCCTCCAAATTTTATCCTTCCCTACTACATTAGTTCTGATATTTTCCTACAAATGCATCTCCACTATACTAGTTTACTATTGTTTCAAACAAGTTACCATAATCTTAGGGCTTAAAAGAACACAAATTTATTATTGGACAGTTCTGAAGGTCAGAAGTCTGAAATGGTGTCATTGGGTTAAAATCAAGGTGTCAGCAAGGCTGCATTCCTTCCTGGAGGCTCTAGGAGAGAATCAATTTCCTTGGTTTTTCTAGTTTCTAGAAGCTGCCTTCCATCACCAAGTGGTTGGCTGAGCCTTTTTCATAGCATATATCTCTAACTTTTGTAATCACATTTCACTCTGATTCTTACTTTCTTCCTTCTGATTTCACTTTTCATTCTTGTGATCACATTGGGCCCACATGAACAACCCAGGATGATATTCGACTTTGAAATCAGCCAATTAGCAACCTTAATGCTATCTTCAATCTTTATTCTGTCTTTCTGTGTAACATAACATATTCACAAATTCTGGAGATTAGGGTATGGACATCCTTATGGGGTCCTTGGTCTGTCTACTACACTCATCTTCAATCCTGCAATCAAAAATTACTTTTACTTCTCCAATGATTTCCTACAAAACTGAAAAATAGACCTGGTAATTGAACTCAATAGAAGATGTTAAAGGCAAATATATTTATAGGACATGTCCCTACTCATTTCCCTATGTTTGTTTACATATCCTGAATCAACCGTGGTCCTTTTCAATACAGAACCCAGCCTAGTCTTCAGAATCCTTCTTAATATAGTCTTCTTGGTAATCTCTTCCAAATGGTCAGATTTAGTGTAAAGATGAATCTCATTTGATATAGCTGCTTTAGTAGGTTACTTCTTCCTTTTAATTGGGAACTTCTGGATATGCAATGTTTTAACCCAAAGGAATACTTTTAATGGTAAACTTTAGAGTACCAGTAATTAGCTCCTGGAGACAAGTAACCTTAGGAGATTTTCCTGGAATCTTTTTTTTTTTTCTTCTAAGACTTTATTTATTTATTTGAGAGAGAGAGAGAGAGATCATGAGCAGGAGGTAATGGCAGGTAGAGGAAGAAGCAGGCTCCCTGCAGCAGGGAGCCTGATGTGGGACTTAGTCCCTGGACTAAGCATTGGATTATGACCCAAGCCAAAGGCAGATGCTTAACTGCCTGAGCCACCCAGGCACCACTTTCCTGGAATCTTTTAATGTATAATACATGTGCCAATTCCTGTTCCCCTCTTCCTAAGTCCACCACTGCACAGGAGACAGGATTGGATGATCTAGGACAGTGATTCTCAATCTCAGCACTATGGGCATTTTGCCTGGGATAATTCTCTGTTGTGGGCACTGCCCTTTGCTTGTAGGATGTCTAGCAGCATCCCTGGACTTTGCCCACTTGATGCCAATAGTAATTCGCCAGTGAAAAACATCTAAAGATGTTTTTACTTTTGCATGTACGCTGGGAAACAAAATAGCCCCCACTTGAGAACCACTGTTCTAGTAGAATGAAGTAGAAACCACCTATTTCTGGACTTAATATTAGAAAGAAAAATTTTTGTTGTGTTGCGGTTCTTTGACTTTCCTTTGATTTATATTTAATGGCATTTGCATATATTATTATTATTTTTTGTCAATGGAAGACCCCATCAACAATATAATTTCCTCAAGTCTTCATTTTAGATATCCAGATCCTAGACCTGAGTGGAAGCCCTCTTGCCAGCAAGGGTGTAGGATGAGCATGAGTATTGATTCTACCAATTTTTAAATTTTAAATTTTTAAATGTTTAAATCTCAGTTCAAATGCACTCCTTCTTCTCTGCCTTCTTCTGAACTCCTATTGGCTAAACCTCCAAAGACTGTTGTCATATACATCTGATAGTCCTTATCATTTTATGTATGGATACATGGCTGACTCCAGATAGACTACTTTGAGAATGGTATTTATAACATACTGAGGTACAGTGCCCTGCATATAATAGGTGCTTAACAATCACTAAAAAAAAAAAAATTACTTATTTCGCACATTTCACAGAGTCAAGTAAGCTTTAGATTTAGCTCGCTTTACATATGTACAAATTACCAATCTTCAGGAAATAAAAGTTATGTTATTAATACATACTCCCAGTGTAGTCTTCCTAACATACCATTGTTCTTAGTTGAATAATATTCACTGTTTATATCATTATTCATATATAAATGTTTCTCATAGTTGAACTGTGTAGAATAAAATGATTGCTATTCCTTTTCAGCACATTTTTTAGAGTAGATACATGTCCACAATCCCTAATTTCCAATTCCAAAATTCAAAAAGCTTGGAAGATCAGAACCAAAACAAAACAAAATTTTATGTTTGCAGCAAATTCATTTGACTGCAACATCTGTCCTGAACATATCTGGCTACCTATAGTTCTTATTTATGTTACCTGGTGTGATTATTTAAATGCTTTGCTGCAGAAATTTTGATGTGTTTGTTACAGTAAATGACCTACTTGGGGAGTTATAAAATATATACCATTCCCACCATATTTCTAAAATTTTAATTTTAGATTTCTGAAAAAATATAAAATTTGAAATATATACCTCTCCAAGGAGTTCAGAATTGCGATTATCTCATTTTTGTTTGTTTCTTTCTTAAATTTACTTTTCAAAATTTTATACTTTGAAATAGAACAAACTTAGAGGAAAGTGCATAAAGCAAAAATGTACAAATGAGTATTTGTAAAATGAATATCTGTTTAGCTATCACCCAGGTCAAACAATACAAGATGGCCAGCACTGAAGAAGTTCCAAGTATTTCCCTACCCAATCATCACATCTTCCATGCTGTTATTGGTGACCATTAGCCTAACTTTTATGTATTTCCTTGGTTTTCATTTTAGTTTTGCCACTAAATTACACATCCCTAAACAAATAATTTTGTCTGTTTCTGAACTTCAGATAAATGAAATAACATATCATATATATATATGTGTGTGTGTGTATACATATAGATATATATGTATATATAGGCTTTCTTTTTCCATTTAAAAATGTTTTGAAATAAACTCAAATTTATAGAAAAGTTGAAAATATGGTACAATTTTTTTTCTGCACTGAGAGTAAATTGCTAATATGTTCCATATGATTCTCCTTAATGCTCCTGACTTCTGGGATTCTTCCGTATGTATTTCTTATAAACAAGAACATTCTGTTGTATAACCTCAATACAACTATAAAAAGTAGGAAATTAGCATTGGTACCATACCCTCTAACTCTTAGATTCCATTCAAGTTTTTCAAATTGTCCCAATAATGTCTTTTATAGCTAATCCCTAATTTGCAATTCCAAAATTCAAAAAGCTCCAGTTCAGAATCACTACACTGCATTATTTGTCCTCTCTCTTTATTCTCCTTCAATTAAATTGAAAGTAGTTTGTCCAGTTTTCCTTGGCTTCCATGACCACAAAATTTTTACAGATTATAGGTCAGTTATTTTGTAGAATGTCCCTCCATTTGAGCTTATCTGACATCACTTGATTAGATTTATTTTATGCATCTCTGGCAAGAGAACTATAAAACTGATGTTATGTTCTTTTCATTGCATTCTACCAGGTGCTACATAATTCTTATTTGTTCCATTATTGATGCTATTTATTTTAATCACTTGATAAAAGTCATTAAGTTTGCTAGGCTTTCAGCTGAAAATTTACTTTTTTGTCCTTTATAATTAATAAATATTCTATGGGGAGATTCTTGTATAATACAAAGTACCTCATTTAAATATCTCATGAAACTTTGTTCATTAATTTTTAGTGAGCCATGGTTTCCAATTTGATTCAAAAGATTATAGTGCTTTAACATATTATTTACTGTGATGTTTAAATCATCCTAGATTGGACCAGTTGTATCCCCTCAAGACTATTGTTTGCCCTTTTGACATGTCACCATCATTCTCTAAGCCATTCCTTATTTTCTGGTATAGGAAGAAAGAATATTCCAGGATCATCTTCTACTTTTCCTGCTCCTACCCTGGAATGAGCTATTTTTCCAAGAAATTTAATTCTATGATTCCACTTAGTGGATATTTAGAGAATAAGATCTGGCTACTAGGTCTGCTCATTGCTTCTGAAGTTATGACTACTCCCACATCCTCTTAGTGGACATAGCTAGAGAATATATGTCGCTGTATACATGTATTTATATGTATATATGTGTGTATATATGCATATATATCATACATATATAATATTCACACATAACAATACACATTTACATCTAGATTTACTTCTCTATCAATCTATGAGCTAAAAACTATGAATCCTTAATAACTCTAATTTTATTTCAATACCACAGGGCTCATTCCAGTTTTCCTTCTTCCTACACTTTTATTCTCTTTCTCCTAACAGTTAGGAAACAGATTCCCATTATCCTTAACAGATTAACCTAACTGATTGATCTCTCTTATGCAATCAATATCCCATTACTCCTGCTAAACCCTCCCCCACTTTTATGCTCTCATCATTTCACTGGTGCTCTGACACCATACAATGTGCCTCCATTGTATGTAGTTATCCTTCCATCTTATTCTTCCCTAAGTGACCACTGACATTCTATGTGTCTTTAGAAATGAGTTTGAATTTTCTAGAATTTTATGTAACTGGATCATATGGTGCACATTCTTTCATTTAACATAAGTAATTTAAGATTCACTCATGTTAAGTCACTAATTCCTTCCCTGATATTGCTGAGCACTATTCCATTGTATGGCTCTACCATAATTTTGTCTATATATTCATCTGCTGATGCAGATGTCATCAGCAAATGTACTGATGCACATTTGAGTTGTTTTCTACCTTTTGGCTCTTAAAAATAAAACTACTATAAAAATTCATGTGCAAGTCTTTATGTGGACATGTATCTCTCCTTCTCTTAGGTAAATACCTAGGAATTAAACGGCTGGATAAAATTACAGATAATAGGTTTAACTTCCTTTTTTTTCTTTCTTTCTTTCTTTCTTTCTTTCTTTCTTTCTTTCTTTCTTTCTTTTTTTTTTTTTTGTCACACATTTGCCCTTATTATGAGCAGCAGCAGGTGGAATACATCCAGCAATAGTAAAAAAAAATTAATTTATAAAAATAGGAATTCAGGGAAGCCACCTTTTTGGAACCCTTGGGAACTCATATGTAGATGCCAAACCAGAGCAACAGGAAGAGGACTCCAAAGCCCATGAAGAGCAATGCTACCAAAGAGATGAGAAGCATTCATTCTTCTGATCAATGAGCATGGAATGCTTTTCCATCTTTTTGTGACTTCTTCAATTTCTTTCATGAGTGTTTTGTAGTTCTTTGAGTACAGATCCTTTACCTCTTTGGTTAGGTTTACTTCCAGGTATCTTAAGGTACTTGGTTCTATAGTAAATGGAATTGATTCTCTAATTTCTCTTTCTGTGGTTTCATTGTTAGTGTATAAGAAACCAACTGATTTCTGTGCATTGATTTTGTATCCTGCCACATTGCTGAATTGCTGTATGAATTCTAGTAGTTTGGGGCTGGAGTCTTTCGGTTTTCTACATAAGCATCATGTCATCTGTGAAGAAAGGGAGTTTGACTTCTTCCTTGCCAATTTGAACACCTTTTATTTGTTTTTGTTGTCTGATTGCTATTGCTAGGTATTCTAGTACTATGTTGAACAACAGTGACAAGAGTGGGCATCCTTGTCATGTTCCTGATCTTAACGGGAAGGCTGTCAGCTTTTCCCTGTTGAGAATGATATTCACTATGGGTTTTTCCTTTTTAGCTATTTTCTTATTTAATCAAGTATGTTCTAGGTCTTTCTCAATTTTCATTTTTACCTTTATGTTTTATATATTTTATTTCATTTTTGGCTTCCTTTCATTGTATTCAATTTTATTTTTGTATATATGTATTTTCTTTCTTTCTTCCCTATTTTGGGATCTAGTTTCTTCCAACAAACAGACACAAATACACCCAGGATCTACTTCATTGTCCTGTTCTGTTCAGCTTATTTGATTTAATTTTTTGTCTGTTTGTTTATTTTTGCTTACTTTTGATTTCTTTACTGTATATTTTTCTGGTATCCTTGTTATTTTTGTACATTTTCTCTCTCATTTATTCTTTTCTGTACATAAAGATAAGACAGAAGAACTCAACTTAAAAGAGAAAAAAGAGGTGGTACTCACTGCCATGGATCTAATCAATATGGAGATAAGTAAGATGTTGGAACTAGAATTCAAAACAATGATTATAAAGATACTAGATGAGCTTGAAAAAGGCATACTAGACAATAGAGAACCCCTTACCAGAGAAACAAAAGAACTAAAATCTAATCAGTTTGACATAGAAAATGACATTACTGAGATGTAATTAAAAAATGGAGGCTCAAACTGCTAGGATAAATGAGGCAGAAGAGAGTCAGTGATATAGAAGACAAAATGATGAAGAATGATGAAGCTGAGAAGAAGAGAGATAAATAACTACTGGATCACGAGGAGAAGATTAGAAATCAGCAATATGTAAAGCAAAACAATATTAGAATAATAGGGGTTCCAGAGGAAAGGGGAGCAGAAGGTTTATTTAAACAAATCATAACTGATAACTTTCCTAATCTGGGGAAGGAAATAAGCATTCAGGTCTAGGAGGCAAAGAGACCTTCCCCCCAAATCAATAAAAACAGGCCAAAACCTTGACATACATTAGTCAAGGCTGAAATTTCAGAGACAAAGAGAGAATCCTGAAGTCAGCTTGAGACAAGAGGTTCTTAACCTATGAGGGTAGAAACGAGGCTGCCATCAGACCTATTCACAGAGACTGGGAAACCAGAAATAACTAGCATGTTATGTTCAGGGTATTAAATGAGAAAAATATGCAGCCAACAATACTTATACAGCAAGACTGTAATTCTGAAAGGAGGAGAGATAAAGAGCTTACAGAACAAACAGAAACTAAAAGAGTATGTGATCAATAAACCAGCCCTGTAAGAAATAATAAAAGAGAATCAAGAGGGAGGAACAAGATGGTGGAGGAGCAGGAGACCTAATATCATTGTGTCCCAGGAATTCAGCTAGTTATTAAGCCATTCTGAACACTTACAAACTCAACAAGAGATCAAAGAGAAGAGCAGAAATTCTAGGAACAGAATGGACCTAATCAATATGGACATCAGTAAGATGTCAGATCTAGAATTCAGAATGGTGATTATCAAGGTGCTAGTGGGGCTTGAAAAAGCATGGAAGATACTAGAGAATCCCTTTCTGGAGAAATAAAATCCCTTTCTGGGGAACTAAAAGAACTAAAATCTAACCAAGTTAAAATAATAAAAGCTATTAATAAGGTCCAATAAAAAATGGAGGCTCTTACTGCTAGGGTAAATGAGGCAGAAGAGAGAATTAGTGATATAGAAGACCAAAAGATGAAGAATGAAGAAGCTGAAAAAAGAGAGTCAAACAACTACTGGATCACAAGCAGAGAATTCAAGAGATAAGTGATACCATAAGACAAAACATTATTAGAATAATTGGCATCCCAGAAGAAGAAGAAAGGAAGAGGGGTGTAGAAGGTATACTAGCGGAAATTATACCAGAGAATTTCCCTAATTTAGCAAAGGGAACAAGCACCAAAATCTAGGAGGCCCCTCATTGAAATGAACAGATCATCCAAGCAAAAGACCAGCAAGGAAATCAAGTCTTTAAATGACACACTGTGCCAGAGGGACATCACAGATATATTCAGAACACTCCATCCCAAAGCAACAGAATGCACATTCTTCTCTAGTGCACATGGAACATTCTCCAGTACAGATCACATCCTGGGTCACAAAGCGGGTCTCAACCGGTACCAAAAGATTGGGATCATTCCCTGCATATTTTCAGACTACAATGCTCTGAATCTAGATCTCAATAACAAGAGGAAAGTTGGAAAGAACTCAAATACATAGAGGCTAAAGAGCATCCTACTAAGCATGAATGGGTCAACCAGGAAATAAAAGAAGTATTGAAAGAATTCATGGAAACAAATGAAAGTGAAAACACAACTGTTCGAAATCCTTGGAACAAACCAAAGGCAATCCTCAGAGGAAGGTATAGAGTAATACAAGCCTGTCTCAAGAAACAAGAAAGGACTCGGGTACTCAACCTAACCCTACACTTAAAGGAGCTAGAGAAAGAACAGTAAAGTAAGCCTAAAATCAGCAGAAGAGAAATCATAAAGATCAGAGAAGAAATCAATGAAATAGAAACAAAAAGAAGAGCAGAACAAATCAACAAAACTAGGAGTTGGTTCTTTGAAGGAATTAATAAGATAGATAAACCCTGGTCAGACTTATCAAAAAGAAAAGAGAAAGGACCCAAATAAATAAAATCATGAATGCAAAAGGAGAGATCACAACCAACATCAAAGAAATACAAACAAGTATAAGAACATATTATTAGCAACTATACAACAGAAAAATTGACAATCTGGAAGAAATGGATGCATTCCTAGAGACATATAAACTACCAAAAGTGAACTAGGAAGAAACAGAAAGCCTGAACAGACCCATAACCAGTAAGGAGATTGAAGCAGTCATCAAAAATCTCCCAACAAACAGAAGCCCAGGGCCAGACAGCTTCCCAGGGGAATTCTACCAAACATTTAAAGAAGAATTAATACCTATTCTCCTGACACTGTTCCAAAAAATAGAAATTGAAGGAAAATTTCCAAACTCATTTCATGAGGCCAGTAATATCTTGGTCCCCAAACCAGACAAAGACCCCATCAAAAAGGAGAATTACAGACCAATATCCTTGATGAACACAGAAGCAAAAATTCTCACCAAAATACTAGTCAACAGGATCCAACAGTATCTTAAAAGGATTTTTCATCATGACCAAGTGGAGTTTACTCCTGGGCGACAAGGTTGGTTCAACATTTACAACTCAATCAACGTGATACAATATATTAATGAAAGAAAGAACAAGAACCATATGATACTCTCAATAGATGCTGAAAAAGCATATGACAAAGTACAGCATCCCTTCCTGATCAAAACTCTTCAATGTGTAGGCATAGAGGGTACATACCTCGATATCATCAAAGCTATCTATGAAAACCCACAGCGAATATCATTCTCCCCTAAGCTCAGGAACACAGCAGGGATGTCCACTATCACCACTGCTATTCAACATGGTACGAGAAGTCCTAGCCTCAGCAATCAGACAACAAAAAGAACTAAAAGGCATCTGAATTGAAAAAGAAGTCAAACTATCAAACTTTGCAGATGACTTGATACTTTATGTGGAAAACCCAAAAGACTCTGCTCCAAAACTGCTAGAACTCATACACGAAATCAGTAGAGGGTCAGGATATAAAATCAACGCACAGAAATCAGTTGCATTTCTATACACCAACAGCAAGACAGAAGAAAGAGAAATTAAGGAGCCAATCCCATTTACAACTGTACACAAAACCATAAGATACCTAGGAATAAACCTAATCAAAGAGGCAATGAATCTGTAATCAGAAAACTATACAGTACTCATGAAAGAAATGGAGGAAGGCATAAAGAAATAGAAAAAGAGCATTCCATGCTCATGCATTGGAAGAACAAATATTGTGAAAATGTCTATGCTACCTAAGCCAATCTACACATTTACAGCAATCCCTATCAAAATACCATCAATTTTTTTCAAAGAAATGGAACAAATAATCCTAAAATTTATATGGAACCAGAAAATACCCCAAAGAGCCAGAGGAATATTGAGAAAGAAAGCCAAAGATGGTGGCATCCCAATTCCAGGCTTCAAGCTCTAATACAAAGCTGTAAGCATCAAGGGAGAATGGTAATGGCACAAAACCAGACACATAGATCAATGAATCTGAATGATGGCCAAGAAATGGACCCTCAACTCTAATTTGATCAATTTGATTTAATTTAATCTTTGTCAACTAATCTTTGACAAAACAGGAAACAATATCCAGTGGATAAAAAAGTCTCTTCAACAAGTGCTGTGGGGAAAATTGGACAGTCACAAGCAGAAGAATGAAACTTGAACATTTCCTATACCACAAACAAAAAATAGACTCAAAATGGATGAAAGACCTCAGTGTAAGACAGGAATCTATCAAAATCCTTGAGGAGAACACAGGCAGCAACGTCTTCGACCACAGCCTCAGCAACTTCTTCCTAGAAACATCATCAAAGGCAAGGAAAACAGCAAAAATGAACTATTGGGACTTCATCAATATCAAAAGGTTTTGCACAGCAAAGGAAACAGTCAACAAAACCAAAAGACAACTGACAGAATGGGAGAAGATATTAAAAAGCAACATATCAGATAAAGGGCGAATATCCAAAATCTATAAGGAACTTATCAAACTCAACACCCAAAGGACAAATAATCCAATCAAGAAATGGGCAGAGGACATGAACAAACATTTCTGCAAAGAAGACATCCACATGGTCAACAGACATATGAAAAAGGGTTGAAAATCACTTGGCATCAGGGAAATACAAATCAAAACCACAATGAGATACCACCTCACACCAGTCAGAATGGCTAAAATTAACAAGTCAGGAAATGACAGATGTTGGCAAGGATGCAGAGAAAGGGGAACTCTCCTACACTGTTAGTGGGAAGGCAAGCTGGTGTAGTCACTTTGGAAAATAGTATGGAGATTTCTTAAAATGTTGAAAATAGAGTTACCCTACAACCCAACAATCTCACTACTGGGTATCTACCCTCAAGATACAAATGTAGGTATCCAAAGGGGCACATGCATTCGAATGTTTATAGCAACAATGTCCACAATAGCTAAACTATGGAAAGAACTTAGTGTCCATCAACAGATGAATGAATAAAGAAGACATGGCATCTATTTATATAATAGAATACAATGCAGCCATCAAAACCCTCAAAATCTTGCCATTTGCAACAATGTGGATGGAACTAGAGGGTATTATGCTAAGAGAAATAAGTTAATCACAGAAAGACAATTATCATATTATCTCTCTGATATGAGGAATTGGAGTTGCAGGACAGGGATTCATGGGGGTAGGGAGGGACAAATGAAACAAGATGGGACTGGGGGGATGCCTGTGTGGCTCAGTGGGTTAAAGCCTCTGATCCTGGGATCCTGGGATTGAGGCCCATGTAGGGCTCTCTGCTCAGAGGGGAGCCTTCTTCCTCCCTCTCTCTCGGCTTACTTGTGATCTCTGTTGGATGAAAAAATAGTCTTTAAAAAATAAAAGATGGGACTGGGGATGGAGACAAATCATAAGAAACTCTTAATCTCAGCAAATGAACTGAGGGTTGCTGGGGGTTAGGGGGAAGGGACAGGATGGCTGGGTTATGGATATTGGGGAGGGTATGTGCTATGGTGAGTGCTGGGAAATGTGTAAGCCTAATGATTTACAGACCTGTACCCCTGGGACAAATAATACATCATCTGTTAGTTAAAAAAAAAAAGAAGAAGAAATGTTAAAAGAGATCTTTAAAGAAATAATGAGCCCAAAAGTAACAAAGACCAGAAAGGAACAGAGATAATATACAGAAACTGTGAATTTACAGATAATACCATGGCACTAAATTCATATCTTTCAATAATTCCTTTGAATGTAAATGGGCTAAATGCTCTAATCAAAGGACACAGGGTATCAAATTGGAAAAAATGAAGACCCATCCATTTGGTGTCTGAGAAAGTCATTTTAGGCCCAAAGACATCTCCAAATTGAATGTGAAGAGGTGGAGAACAATTTATCATGCTAATGGACAGCAAAAGAAAGCTATAGTAGCAATCCTTATACAGAGAAATTAGATTTTAAACCAAAGACTGTAATAAGAGGTGAAGAAGGACACGATATCTTAATAAAAGAGTCTATCCAACAAGAAGATCTAGCAATTATGGATATTTATGCCCCTAACACAGGAACAGCCAATATATACACTAATTAATAACAAAATTAAAGAAACACATTGATAATAATACAATAGTCATAGGAGACTTTAACACTCTATTCAGAACAATAGACAGATCATCTAAGCAGAAGATCAATTAGGAAACAAGGGCTTTGAATGACACACTGGACCAGATGGACTTCACAGATATATTCAAAACATTCCAACATAAAGCAGCAGAATACATATTCTTCCTAAGTGCACATGGAACAGTCTCCCAAAAAAGATCTCATACTGGGTCACAAATCAGGTCTCAACCAGTGCCAAAATATTGGAATTACTCCCTGCATATTTTCAAACCACAACACTTTAAAACTTGAACTCAATCACACGAAAAAATTTAGAGGGAACACAAATACATGGAAGTTAAAGAACATGCTTATCAAGAATGAATGGAAAATTAAAGAAGAATTTTAAAAATTAAAGAAAAATGTAAAAAATTTAAAATTTAAAAAATTTTTTAAAATTTCATGGAAACAAATGAAAAATGGTAACATAATTCAAAACCTTTGAGATTCAACAAAGGGAGTTCTAAGAGGGAAATATATAGCAATCGAAGCATTTCTCAAGAAACAAAAAAAGTCTCAAATACACAACCTAACCTTACACCTAAAGGAGCTGGAGAAAGAACAGTAAACAAAGCTTAAATCCAGCAGGTGAAGAGAAATAATAAAGATTAGAACAGAAATTAATGAAAGAGAAACCACAGGAACAGTAGAATAGATCAACAAAACTAGGTAATAAGTTCAATAAACTCCTAGCCAGAGTTTTCAAAAAGAAAAGAGAAATCACCCAAATAAATAAAATCATGAATGAAAGACGAGAGATCACACCCAGCACCAAAGAAATACAAATGATTATAAGGACATATTTTGAGCAACTATATGCCAACAGATTAGCCAATCTGGAAGAAATAGATGCATTCTTAGAAACATATTAACTACCAAAACTGAACCAGGAAAAAATAGAAAACCTGAACAGACCCATAAACAGGAAAGAAATTGAAACAATAATAAAAAATCTAGCAAAAAACAAGGGTCTAGTCCCAACGGGCCTCCTAGCATAATTCTACCAAACTTTTAAAGAAGAATCAATACCTATCCTTCTAAAACTGTTTCAAAAAATAGACATAGAAGGAAAACTTCCAAACTCAGTCTATGAGGCCAGTATTACCTTGATCCCCAAACCAGACAAAACCCCATCAAAAAGGAGAATTGCAGATCAATATCCCTCATGAAATGGATACTAAAATTCTCACCAAGATCTTAGCCAATAGGATCTAACTGTATATTAGAAGTATTATTCACCATGACGAAGTGGGATTTACTTCCGTATTGCAAGTGTGGTTCAATATCTGCAAATCAATGAATGTGATACATCACATTAAAGAAGAAAGGACAAGAACCATATGATCCTCTCAATAGATGCAGGAAAAGGATTTGACAAAGTACAGAGTTCTTTCTTGATTAAAAACTTCCCAATATGGGGGAACATACCTCAATATCATAAAAGCCATATACTAAAAGCCCACAGTGAATATCATTCTTAACAGGGAAAAATTGAGAGTTTGTTTTAAGGTTAGGAACACAACAGTGATGTTCATTTTCACCACTGTTGTTCAACATAGTACTAGAAGTCCTAGCCTCAGCAGTTCAGACAACAATAAATAAATAAAAGGCATCTAAATCAGCAAAAAAAGATTTTCAAACTTTTGCTCTTTGCAGCACGATAATCTACATTAAAAACTAAAGGACCGGGGTGCCTGGGTGGCTCAGTGGGTTAAGCCTCTGCCTTCAGCTCAGTTCATGATCTCAGGGTTCTGGGATTGAGTCCTGCATTGGGCTCTCTGCTCCACAAGGAGCCTGTTTCCTCTTCTCTCTCTCTCTCTCTCTCTGCTTGTCTCTCTGCCTACTTGTGATCTCTCTCTGTCAAATAAATAAAACTTAAAAAAGAAAAGAAAAGAAAAGAAAACCAAAGGACCCCACCCCCAAATTGCTAGAACTCACATAGGAATTCAATGAAGTTACAGAATATAAAATCAGTGCACGGAAGTTAATTGCATTTCTATGCACTACAATGAGGAAGAAGACAGAAAAATCAAGGAATGGATCCTATTTACAACTGCACAGAAACCAATAATACACCTAGAAATCAACCTAACCAAAAAGGTAAAGGACTTACTCTGAAAACTATAGAACACTTATGAAAGAAATTGAGGAAGACACAAAGAAATGGGAATACATTCCATGCCCATGGATTGGAAGAACAATATTCTTAAAATGTCTATGCTACCCAGAACAATCTACACATTCATTGCAATCCCTATCAATATACTATCAACATTTTTCACACAGCTAGACCAAATAATCCTAAATTTGTATGAAATGAGGAAAGATCCTGAATAGCCAAAGGAATGTTGAAAAAGAAAACCAAAGCTGGTGGCATCACAATTCTGGACTTCAAGCTAGATTACAAAACTGCAGTCATTAGGACATCATGGTACTGATACAAAAACAGACACATGGATCAATGGAACAGAATAGAGAACCCAGAAATGAACCCTCAATAAATTGTTGACAAGGCAGGAAAGAATATCCAATTGAAAAAAGAGAGTCTCTTTGACAAATGGTGTTGGGATAATTGGACAGCCACATGCAGAAGAATGAAACTGGATGATTCTCTTACACCATACACAAAAATAAACTCAAGATGGATAAAAAGACCTAAATGTGAGACAGGAATCCATCGAAATCCCAGAGGAGAACACAAGTAGTAACCTCTTTGGCCTCAGCCATAGCAACTTCCTCCTAGACACGTCTTCAAAGGTAAGGGAAACAAAAGCAAAAGTTCATTATTGAGACTTCAACAAGAGAAAAAGCTTCTGCACAAAGAAGTAAATAGTTGACAAAACCAAAAGACAATCTACAGTATGAGAGAAGATATTTGCAAATGTTTTATCAGATAAAGGGTTAGTATCTAAAATCTATAAAAAACTTACCAAATTCAACACCCCCAAAACAACAAATTCAGTCAAGAAATGGGCAGAAGACATGAACAGACACTTCCTCAAAGAAGACATACAAATGGTCAACAGATTCATGAGAAAAAGCTCCACATTGCTCGGCATCAGGGAAATACAAATCAAAGCCACAATGAGATATCACCACACACCAGTCAGAATGGCTAAAATTAACAAGTCAGGAAATGACAGATATTGACAAGGATGCAGAGAAAAGGGGCTCACTCTTTGGGAATGTAAGCTGGTGCAGAAAGGGGCACACTCTGGTGGGAATGTGAACTTATATAGACACTCTGGAAAACAGTATGGAGTTTCCTCAAAAAGTTAAAAATAGAGCTACCCTAATGACCCAGGAATTGCACTACTAGGTATTTACCCAAAGGATCCAAGCATACTGGAACCAAGGGGGACCTGTACCTCAATGCTTACAGCAACAATATCCACAATAACCAAAATATGGAAAGAGCCCAGATGTCCATTGACATCCATTGGCAGAATAATGGATAAAGAAGATGTGGTATATATACACAATGTAATATTACTCAGCCATCAAAAAGAGAAATGTTATCATTTGCAATGACATGGATTGAACTAGAGGGTGTTATGCTAAGCAAAATAGGTCAATCAGAGAAAGAAGATTATCATATGATTTCACTCATATTTAGAATTTAAGAAACAAAACAAGATCATATGGGAAGGGGGGGGAAGAAAATAAGACAAAATCAGAGAGGGAGACAAACCATGAGACTCTTAACTCTAGGAAACAAACTGAGGGTTGCTGGAGGGGAGATAGGTGAAGGTATGGAGTAACTGGGAAATCGGCATTAAGGTGGGTGCCTTAATGTAATGAAGGCTGGATGTAATATGCAAGTGATTAATCTGTAAACTCTATCTCTAAATCTAATAATGCACTATATGTCAATTAATTGAATTTAAACAAAAATAAAAAAAGAAAAGAAAATTGCACTACTTTATAAAACTACAAAAAATTTATGTTCCCTTTCAGATGTTATTTCAAAAAATGTGTATTTTTCATATATGTAATTATACCCCATGGTAAATGTCTTAATTTTGTATATTTCTATCATGTCACATGAATAAATGAGTTTTCTCTTGCTGATCTTTATAATTATATCCTTCTAATATACATTCCATTTTTTATGTACAACTTTTTGAACTATTATTCAATTCATTGTATGTTTATATTGCTACTATGAATAATGCTCCATATCTATTTTATATCTATCTATCTAGATAGATAGATGATAGATAGATAGATGCAAAATTAAATATCTCCCTTTTGTGGAAGATATCTGTTGTAGTGTAGATACATTTAATATTATTTCATTTATTTTAATATTTACTCACTAGAGCCTTGACGTTACAAAGCTTTTAGAGTTATGTGTGTGATAATGTTTGTATTTGAGATTGTTGAAAGAAGTGACTTTGCTTCATTTATGTATGCAGCATCCAGCATAGTGCCAATTATTAGACTAATAAAAGCTATGTTTTGAATGAGAAACTCAATGGATGAATGAATGATTAATTCACTTGTCATATAAGTAGAGTTTGAATGCATCCCTTGCCATCTGGATGCAGTTTGATTTCAAGTGTACCCTGTGATATTGGCAACGTCTGGAGAGCTATTTAGTTACTCCTGTGATCTGGATTTTAGAAAAGTCTGGAATGTTGCCCTGAGAACACAATCTGCAACAGTGTCTGGGATTTTTGCTTTTGCTTCCTGGACCACTGTGCACCCAAATATTTCTATGGGCTTACCTCTGAAAAAGAGACTGTGATCTTTAAGGAAACTTTCCCATTACTTTTGCCTCAGTGCAACACGCCCTTGCAGGGCAGGCTAAGTTTAAGCCAGAATGTTTGAATTTCTTAGCTTTGTTCTCTCCTGGGCTTCAGAAAACAACCGGGTTCATGATCAGCTGTATCACTCTTTCTGTTTTATTGTTTGATGCTATTTCTTTTTTTTTTTTTTTTTTTGTAAAGGAATATTAATTTTAGTTGAGATAAAAATTTTTAAAAGTTGGGATTTTGATTTAGCTAATTAGCACCATGGAATAATATACAATGGAGATCTTACATCAATGTCGTTTGTCTTTTACCAACAATAATTAGTACTTATGGCATTTTATGATTTCCTTGTATTATTGCACTTAATTTAATCATTACAACAACTCAATGAAGTAGATATTATTATGAACATTTTCTGAATTAGGAAAATAATGTCAATGTTAAAAGTCTTTCCATAAGAACCTGGAAGTGGTGGGGTCAGTGTTCAAAGCTGATTCTGTCTGGTAAATCCATTGAAAGCATTTTCATGTATATTCTACTCTCTAATTCATGCTTACAACACCAGAAGAAGACTCTGATTTGTCCTGTCTGTAGAGGTAGAGATAGATTCAGAGTTTATGTTCTTTCCCATCCAAGTTTTCATAGAAATGAATTATCATCACCAGGTTGTTAGTGTGGACCTTTTGTTTCCTCATCTCATATTCTCTCTCAGCCTCTCCTACTCTAGATCTATCTGAATCCTTCACTTTATAGTCGAAGAAACTGGGTTCCAGAATACTGTGACAATTTGCTAAGATCATACAGCTAGTTAGCAAGCTAAGACTAGAGCTCACATTTTCTGCCCCTCAAGCTAATGTCTCCTCTGTTATGTCTATGTGGCAAACAAAAGCTCTTGGTAAAGAATGTGTTTTGTGAATTATATTCCAAACCAAAACCAAAACAAAACAAAACTTAACAAAACTAAACAAAAACAAAAAAACATTAACATAGGCCCTCCAGTGCAGAGAACTTTAACTTGTCATTTTCATTAGCTAAAATGGTCTCTATCATTTGAGATGCCTAGTCAATCTGTTAATTATCAAATATATACTGAATGGCTAATATAAATGTGCTTAGCAGTAGAGGCCAGCCCTGAGTGGGGTCTCTGTCATCAGTATATGAAACGTCTCAGGATTTGATATTCTTTCTCACCCAGTATACAACTCAAAAGAAGCAAAGTAAATAGAATTTTCCTCCTCAACAGCTGTATTTATTTTGGGCCGTTTCTCCACCTACAAGTCCATTTTCTGTCCTCAGAGCTTCTGAACCTGTTTATTTTCAACCTCCCAGAGGCAGCCAGCTGTTGTATTCCTGTGTCATGGCACAAAGAAGTCAACAAGTTTTTCTGGAGGGGAACAAGCCATTTCAAGAGCTTAAAGGATATAACCCAAAAGAGAGTTTACCAACTGTGGCTATTTCCTTGAGCAAGACACCAACCCTGCTCTCAAATATCTTACTCAAGTAGCTTAACAAGATATAACTGGAGACAAAACTTGAGCACTGGAAGTTAAGGAGTAATATAAGCTCAGAGCTTAAATGATATCAAGTGAATGTGATTAAACAGAGTGCTCTAGTCAGTAGGCTGGACTAGGCTTGTAGAAATATTTTGAATTCCAAGTTTGATTTTGTGTGTGTTTGTTTTTAAATGAGACAACAGTTAAAAACTGAAAACATTTACCTAAAAATCCAGATACATATATAACTTCTGTTGAAAAAACAGATCTGTTAGAATGGGTTTATCTTCATGCAACTATGGGCTGAAGTGGTGGGTGTGTTAGATGAAATATATATTCCCCAGCTTGCCACAGTCCTCAGCATTCACTATGTTCTTCCCAATGTTGAGGCCAAGTCTCAATTGCTTTGTATCCTAAAAACTCCAGTATTATTTTTCTTATACTCATTGACTTCAGTTATGTGCTTGGCCCCACAGGTATGTGAGTATTCCATTCCTGCCAGAATAATAATGTTCTGTGAGTTTAGAGGAAGATAAGAACTTTGATGGTTGGGGTGGATATCCTACTTATTGGGTGGCTGCTATAATGTGATGAGCACTGGGTAGGCATGATACCTCATTAACTACTCAGAAAGCTCTACCAGGTAGGTATTATCATTCCCATTTTACAAATGGGAAAAGTGAGGCTCAGAAAGGTTATGTGGTCAGACAGAAGTCATCTAGTTAGTGAGTAGCTAGGATTCAAAACCATCTGGATGCAGATAAATCATCACCTTAGATGCTGTCTCCCACAGAGAAGTAGGAAGTAATAAAGCTGAGTTTTGAACCCAGACTGTCTGACTCTAAGCCTAGCGGCCATTCTAAAATGTTATACTGTACCAGAGGCAAAGACTCTACCATTTGCAAAGGGATAGCAAGTAAATATCTCATGATGAATCAAGAAGAACAAGAAGAAAGAACAATTTCCATGGGAAATGACTTACATGTCCAAGAATAAGTTCTGAAATACATTGTAATAAATAATACATTGGGACAGTCCTTAAATTATAAATAGGCCAGCCCATAACTAAGCAGCTGGCATGCGTCTGGGGTAAGTTGAATTTTGGCCATTAACAGAGTATAAGCTACTCAAAATCACCATTAGGTATTTTGATGTGAAGGACTGAATCCCATGAAGAAGCTAAACAAGGCCTACAAATTGCAAATGGTCTGGGAAGATAAAGGAGAAATAAAACCTATCTTCTAGACCTTGAAGGGAAGATCTAGATCAGTCATCCCCTGAGTAGTGCCCACGAGAAGCTGGAACTCAAAGAGACTGAAGTGCTATGTCACAATTCATCACTTTGCCTAAGGCTTATTCTGAGCACTGGAAATACAAAAGATTTAAATGTTACATACTCTGTTTCCTATTTTTAAAAAAGGACTTTCTGACAAGTTGCAAAGCTTAGATTTAAATCCAGCATTTCTGGGTTATTCCCACTATATTCTGCCTCCCAGAAAGCAGATGGTAGAGAGGGGAAGGACAGGCCTTCCAGGTAGAGGGTTGCTTTGTTAGGAAATTTCAGAGTCTGTTAGGGTAGAGAAGGAAAAAAAAATAGCAGAAGTTGAAGCCTCTGACAACAGTCACCAATTTCATCACTTACCCTGTTACCACAGATTGCAGAGGACTGACCATGTGGTCCCCACTGAGGGTCCCAAGGGCCATATATTTAATGACCACTCTGCCTTTTCATTTTTTTTTCCTCATAGCCATGGCCATTTAGCCCCACCTGCAGGATCCAAAAGATTCTGGATCAATTATCTTCTTGGTCAAGGTAAGTTGCAACCTAGTAGTTAAACCACAAACCATCTTTAATTTGAGTGATGTTAAACAGCAACAAAACCCAAAATGACAATTACTATAAGAGTAATATTAGAGGGTGGAGACAAGATGGCGGAGAAGTAGGAGGAGGCGCTGTTTCAAACCGTACCCTAAAGTGAGCTGATTACCTACCAAACAACTCCAATCACCCATGAAATCAGCCTGAGTTCAGAATTATGCACGTCTGGATCTCCTCAGGATCAGAAGACACCAGTGGGCAGGTAAAGCGGAGTGGGAACATCGAACTGATATCAGAAGATAAACAAAAGGGGGAGGGAGCCACCAAAGGCGACCCACTGGAAAGTCATACCCCTAATACGAGAGTGCCTTGCATCTGGGGGCCAGCATTAACTTGGAGTCTGGTTGAAAGCACTCAAAAAGAGCAAAGGATTGTGGGGGGAAATTGTGGGAATCGGGGCAGCTAGGGACAAGGGCTTAAGTCCCCGGACCCAGGACAGCCTCCCCTGGCGCTGAGCCATAGAGTGTGGCAGAGAAACCAGGTCTTGGTCCCTGAGCTGCCAGTGCACCCGAGAATGCATGGGGTCCGGCTCCTGTGAAGGGCTGGAAGCCTCGCCAGATGGCAAAACGCCGAGCCGTGCTAACAGAGCCTGAGATGCACGTGCCCCTCACCCTCCCCTGAGAGAGGTGCGTGCCAGCCCAGCACTCTTAGATCCAGAAAGACCAGGCACTCCCAGCCCGGGCCAGCAGGAAAATCTCAGTGTGCAATCGCTGTTTGGAACCTCTCTGGCAGTCTGGAACTGCCCAGACAGCTGCCACTGCTGTGGTTTTGGGTACATGCAGAAGATCCTGCGTCCCCAGGGACCTGCTCTGCCAGCGGCCAAGGGGGCATTTATATGCGCTCTGCAGCACCCGCAGGGGAGCAGACTGAAGCTTCTCTCTGAGAGGGTGGTCGGGGTGCAGTTTGTTTTCCTCTAAACTTCCAAAAACGATCATAAGCAGTCAAGGCAAGAAGAAAGAAGTGAACAAACATAAAAACCTCCAGAGAACAAAAGCCTGAAAAAACTGGTTTCCACAGAGCCTACCTCCTTGAGGGGAGCAGGAGGACTTAACTCAGGGAACATCATTGACTCAAAACCCACGTGGCAGGGCCCTCCCCCAGAAAGCCAACCAGGAAAGGAAAAAAAAAAAAAAAAAAAAAAAAGGACTACAAGGGAACAACCACCACTACTTCATAGATACTTTTATTTTTAACTTGTTTCCACTATTCTGGTTCATTTTAGATAGATAGATAGATAGATAGATAGATAATTTTTTAACCTACTTACCATCACAGTGAGATGTCCAGTACATCAAATTCAATAATAACCTTCTAACCTGAACTTTTTGATACATACATCCGTGTTTTTCTTTTGCATTACTATTTTTTAATTTTTTTTAATTTAGTTTTAATTTTTTTTAACTATAGTTTAGTCTAGTTTATTCCTTTTTTATTTTTATTTTCTAATATTCGTATAGAGTTAAACTTCAAGGTAATCCCCTTTCCCCAATCAATGCTACCCCATAGGTAAACCAATTTTTAATCCCCCTTTATCTTGGGAAAGTTGAGTCCTTTAACAAAGATATCAAGATACATCCAGGAAGAATCAAAATAAACTTCCTCACCCACACTGAGAATTTATAACCACTCTCCCATCTTTTTCTTCCACCAGTGTTTTTGTGTATTTGTGTTTGTCCTGATAGTATATATATCTTATACTTATAGTATATATATCTTATACTCTTTTTGATGAGATTCTTCCTTTTATTGCTTATACATATAGATTTTTTTTTCTCTTGTCATATATTTTTTCAGTCTTTTTCTTTGTCTGTTTTTGTTTGTATACTTCATAAATCTTACCTTGGGGCCCATTTGGGCTGAACCTTCTCTTTTATCTTCCCCTTTTTTCCTCTCTCTCTCTTTTTTTCTTTTTCTTTTCTTTTTTCTCTCGTTTGGGTGGGGAATCCTGATTGCTCAGAAGCGTTCCAAGGTGCATCTTGACTGCACCACGGTCAATACATCCAGCTACATCCATTCTATTTCTCACCAAAATGACTAGGAGGAAGAATGCCCAACAGAAGAAAAATCCAGAGGATGGGCCTTCTGCAACAGAGCTAATAGCTATCAACATAGACAATATGCCAGAAAGAGAATTCAGGCTAACAATTATCCAGGTAATAGCTAGGTTGGAGAAAGCCATGGATGACCAAATGGAAATGATTAGGGCAGAAATGAAAGCCAACAGGGATGATGTTCACAATGTTAGGGCAGAACTGAAAGGCACCAGGGATAAGGTTCACAATGCTCTCAATGAGTTCCAATCTAATCTAAATTCTCTAAAACCTAGGGTAACTGAGACAGAAGATAGAATTAGTAATCTGGGGGACAAACAGATAGAGAGAAAGGATCAGGAGGAAGCCTGGAACAAACAGCTTAGAAGCCACAAAAATAGAATCAAAGAAATAAATGATGCCATGAAACATTCCAACATCAGAATTATTGGAATCCCTGAAGGGGATGAGAAAGAAAGAAGTCTAGAAGATATAGTGGAACAAGTTCTCCATGAAAATTTTCCCAGTCTCGCGAATGGAATCAGCATTCATGTACTAGAGGCAGAACGGTCTCCACCCAAGATTATAGATTCCAAAACAAAACAAAACAAAAAAATCAAGGCACCTGATAGTAAAATTGAAAAAATCATAATTGTAGATACAATCTCTTGAAAGCCACTAGGACAAAGAGGCTCCTTACGTACAGAGGAAAGGCCAACAGAATAACGTCAGACCTGTCCACAGAGACCTGGCAAGCCAGAAAGGGCTGGCAAGATATATTCAGGGCACTAAATGAGAAGAACATACAGCCAAGAATACTTTATGCAGCAAGACTGACATTCAAAGTGGATGGAGAGATCAAGAGTTTCCAAGACCGGCAAGGCTTAAAAGACTATGCAACCACCAAGCCGACACTGCAGGAAATATTAAGAGGGCTTCTATAAAAAAGAAAATATCCTAAGAATAGCATTGAACAGAAATATAGAGACAATCTACAGAAAGAAAGACTTCAAAGGTAACACGATGTCTATAAAATCGTATTTATCAATAATCACTCTCAATGTGAATGGCCTAAATAGGCCCATAAAATGACACAGGGTTGCAGATTGGATAAAATGACAGGACCCATCCATATGTTGTCTACAAGAGACCCATTTTGAACCTAAAGATACATCCAGACTGAATGTGAAGGGATGGAGAAGCATCTTTCATGCTAATGGGCCTCAAAAGAAGGCCAGGGTAGTGATTCTCATATCAGATAAATTAGATTTTAAAGTAAAGACTATTGTCAGAGATACAGAAGGACACTACATCATTCTTTGTTTTTTTAAAAAAGATTTTATTTATCAGAGAGGGGGGGAGGGAGGAGAGCGAGCACAGCCAGACAGAATGGCAGGCAGAGGCAGAAGCAGGCTCCCTGCTGAGCAAGGAGCCTGATGTGGGACTCGATCCCAGGACGCTAGGATCATGACCTGAGCCGAAGGCAGCTGCTTAACCAACTGAGCCACCCAGGCGACCCGACAGTATATCATTCTTAATGGGTCTATCCACCAAGATGATCTAACAATTGTAAATATCTATGCCCCCAATATGGGAGCAGCCAATTACATAACAAAACTATTAATCAAGATAAAGAGTCATACTGATATGAATACACTAATAGTAGGAGATCTTAACACACCTCTTTCAGAAATAGATCATCGAAGCAGAAAATCAATAAAGAAACAAGAGAATTGAATGATACATTGGACCAGATAGACTTCATAGATATATACAGAACATTCCACCCTAAAACAACAGAATACACATTCTTCTCAAGTGCACATGGAACATTCTCAAGAATAGAACACATAATGGGTCACAAATCAGGACTCAACCAATACCAAAAGACTGAGATTATTCCCTGCATATTCTCAGATCACAGTGCTTTGAAACTGGAGCTCAATCACAAGGAAAAGTTCAGAAGGAACTCAAACACCTGGAAGCTAAAGACCACCTTGCTTAAGAATGCTTGGATCAACCAGGAGATCAAAGAAGAACTTGAACAATTCATGGAAACCAATGAGAATGAAGACACTTCGGTCCAAAACCTATGGGATACAGCAAAGCCGGTCCTAAGGGGGAAATACATAGCCATCCAAGCCTCCCTCAAAAAAAAATTGAAAAATCCAGAATACACCAGCTGTCTCTACACCTTAAAGAACTGGAGAATCAACAACAAATTAAACCAACTCCACACATAAGAAGGGAAATAATCAAGATTAGAGCAGAGATCAATGAGGTAGAAACCAGAGATACAGTAGAACGTATCAAGGAAACTAGAAGCTGGTTTTTTGAAAGAATCAATAAGATCGATAAACCATTGGCCACACCAATCCAAAAGAAAATAGAGAAAGCCCAAATTAATAGAATTATGAATAAAAAGGGAGAGATCACAACTCACACCTAGGAAGTAGAAACAATCATCAGAAGATATTATCAACAGTTATATGCCAATAAGGTAAGCAACCTAGATGAAATGGATGCATTCCTGGAAAACTATAAACTCCCAAAATTGAACCAGGACGAAATTGGCAACCTGAATAGACCGATATCTAATAACGAGATTGAAGCAGTGATCAAAAACCTATGAAAAAACAAGAGCCCAGGACCTGATGGATTCCCTGGGGAATTCTACCAAACTTTCAAAGAAGAAATAACACCTATTCTCCTGAAGCTGTTCAAAAAATTGAAGCAGAAGGAAAACTTCCTGACTCTTTCTATGAAGCCAGCATTACCCTGATCCCCAAACCAGGCAAAGACCCTACCAAAAAGGAGAATTTCAGACCAATATCACTGATGAATATGGATGCTAAGATTCTCAACAATATCCTAGCAAACAGGATCCAACAGCACATTAAAGATTATCCACCATGACCAGGTGGGATTCATCCCTGGGCTACAAGGATGGTTCAACGTGTGAAAATCAATCAATGTGATGGATCAAATTAATAAGAGAAGAGAGAAGAACCATATGGTCCTCTCAATTAATGCAGAAAAAGCATCTGACAAAATCCAGCATCCATTTCTAATTAAAAACACTTCAAAGTATAGGGATAGAGGGAACATTCCTGAACTTCGTAAAAATCTATCTATGAAAGACCCACAGCAAATATTATCCTCAATGGGAAAAAGCTTGCAGCCTTCCTGTTGAGATCAGGAACACGACAAGGATGCCCACTCTTACCACTCTTGTTCAACATAGTATTAGAAGTCCTAGCGACAACAATCAGACAACAAAGAGAAATAAAAGGTATCAAAATTGGCAATGAAGAGGTCAAACTCTCTCTCTTCGCAGATGACATGATTCTTTATATGGAAAACCCCAAAGACTCCACCCCCAAACTACTAGAACTCATACAGCAATTCAGTATGTGGCAGGATTCAAAGTCAATGTGCAGAAATCAGTGGCTTTTTTTCTACACTAACAATGAAAATATAGAAAGGGAAATTAGAGAATCGATTCCATTTACTATAGCACAAAGAACCATAAGATACCTGGGATTAAACCTAACCAAAGTGGTAAAGGATCTGTACTTGAGGAACTACAGAACACTCATGAACAAAATTGAAGAAGACACAAAAAGATGGAAGACCATTCCATGCTCTTGGATCGGAAGAATAAACATTGTTAAAATGTCTATACTGCCTAGAGCAATTGATACTTTTAATGCCATTCCAATCAAAATTCCACTGGTATTTTTCAAAGAGCTGGAGCAAATAATCATAAAATTTGTATGGAATCAGAAGAGACCCCGAATTGCTAAGGAAGTGTTGAAAAACAAAAATAAAACGGTGGCATCACGTTACCCGATTTCAAGGTTTACTACAAAGCTGTGATCACCAAGACAGCATGGTACTGGAATAAAAACAGACACATAGACCAGTGGAACAGAGTAGAGAGCCCAGATATGGACCCTCAATTCTATGGTCAAATAATCTTTGAAAGAACAGGAAAAAATATCCAGTGGAAAAAAGACAGTCTCTTCAATAAATGGTGCTGGGAAAACAGGACAGCTCTATGTAGAAGAAAGAAACTCGACCATTCTATTACACTGTACACAAAGATAAATTGGAAATGGATAAAAAACCTCAACATGAGACAGGAATCCATCAGAATTCTGGAGGAGAACATAGGCAGTAACCTCTTTGATATCAGCCACAGCAACTTCTTTCACGATATGTCTCCAAAGGCAAAGGAAACAAAAACGAAAATGAACTTTTGAGACTTCATCAAGATCAAAAGCTTCTGCACAGCAAAGGAAACAGTCAACAAAACAAAGAGGCAACCCACGGAATGGGAGAAGATATTTTCAAATGACAGTACAGACAGAAGGTTGATATCCAGGATCTATAAAGAACTCCTCAAACTCAACACACACAAAACAGACAATCATATAAAAAAATGGGCAGAAGATATGAACAGACTCTTCTCCAATGAAGACATACAAATGGCTATCAAACACATGAAAAAATGTTCATCATCACTAGCCATCAGGGAGATTCAAATTAAAACCACATTGAGATATCACCTTACACCAGTCAGAATGGCCAAAATTAGCAAGATAGGAAACAGCGTGTGTTGGAGAGGATGTGGAGAAAGGGGAATCCTCTTACACTGTTGGTGGGAATGAAGGTTGGTGCAGCCACTTTGGAAAGCAGTGTGGAGATTTTTCAAGAAATTAAAAATAGAACTTCCCTATGACCCAGCAATTGCACTACTGGGTATTTACCGCAGAGATTCTGATGTAGTGAGAAGAAGGATCATCTGTACCCCAATCTTTATAGCAGCAATGGCCACGGTTGCCAAACTGTGGAAAGAACCAAGATGCCTTTCAACGGACGAATGGATAAGGAAGATATAGTCCATATATACTATGGAGTATTATGCCTCCATCAGAAAGGATGAATACCCAACTTTTATATCAGCATGGACGGGACTGAAAGAGATTATGCTGAGTGAAATAAGTCAAGCAGAGAGAGTCAATTATCATATGGTTTCACTTATTTGTAGAGCATAACAAATAGCATGGAGGACAAAGGGAGATGGAGAGAAGGGAGTTGAGGGAAATTGGAAGGGGAGGTGAACCATGAGAACTATGGACTCTGAAAAACAATCTGAGGGTTTTGAAGGGGCAGGGAGTGGGAGGTTGGGGGAACCAGGTGGTGGGTATTAGGGAGGGCACTGATTGCATGGGACACTGGGTGTGGTGCAAAAAACAATGAATACTGTTAGCTGAAAAGAAATAAAAAATTTAAAGAAGAAGAGTAATATTAGAAATTACTTTGTGTCCTAAATACTTTGTTATATAATTTATATTCTTTATTTCACTTAGTTGTTATATCAGCCTGTGAGATACATATATATATTAAAAGAAGACAATACTCTTGTCAGTCTCTTACATTTCTGCAATCTTGTGAGTGAGGCACTGGCTTCCATTTGTTCCAGACTAATTTTTGAAGGATGCCTGTATAGCAAACAGCCTTGGAAGATAGAGATAATGTCTTCTGTCAGATTTCTTAAACTCAGGATTCCCCTTTTGTAACACAATCCTCTTTGCATCTCACTAATGGAAATGAACTTTGGAGAATCAGCACAGAAATGCTGGCCCTCTGGCTATTGCTATTGCCATAAGTCATAAACTTGTCATTTGTCTCTGAACCAGGATTTTTTTTGTCTTCCAGCACCCTTGAAACTGTAGCAGATTAACCTCTTAGCTTGCAAAGAGGGTAATATCTCAGACTCTACACTTTCCTTTGAAAGATGTTATTTTCATTTTACAGACTAGAAACTGAGATTTTAGGAAGTGTTTTAAATTGTAGTATTTAAATCTCATCTTATACCTTAGTATTCACTTAGATATTCTGCCTTGTTATAGATATTAAATCCCCATTTTGGAACATATTTCTGGCACCCACATCTCAGATAATTCTCTATTCCTGAGATAGTCATCTATCCATCGATCCCAGTGTTTATTCAGCACATAATATGAACATTGTTCTCATCAGTTATCCGTGGGAATGACATCTCTCTTTGAACCCAAACTCCTGTAACAGTATCATGGTGGAAATTAAGTAAATAATAATGGGCACCTAGGTGGCTCATTGGATTAAGCCTCTGCTTTCAGCTTGAGTTATGATCTCAGGGTTCTGGGATGGAGGCCTGCTTCAGGGTCTTTGCTCAGAAGGAGCCTGCTTCCCCCTCTTTTTCTGCCTGCCTCTCTGCCTACTTGTGATCTCTCTCTCTCTCTCTCTCTCTCTTTGTCAAATAAATAAATAAAATATTTTTAAAAAATGGATATGAAAACATCTAATTAAATTATTGTCAAATAATAGCTTGCATCTGAAATACTGATATATTTCTTTTATATATAGATCCCCAGGCCTCATTCCAAGGGATTCTGAATCAGTAGATTTAAGTAAAGCCAAAATGCAGACTTTTTTTTTTTTTTAAACAAGAGTCTCAGGTAATTCTGGTACATTTGTGTCCTAGGCTTCTTTGTGAAAAGCATTTATACATGGGATAAAATCAAGGTCCTTTACAAAGTACACCAGGATTTGGACTGTTTACTCTGTGTTTGCCTCTTATGCTATTGTTCCTTACTTTGTGCTTTATATTCTACCTACTCTTTTTTAAAAATTTTATTTATTTATTTGACAGACAGAGATCGCAAGTAGGCAGAGAGACAGGCAGAGAGAGAGGAAGGAAAGCAGGCTCCCAGCCAAGCGGGGAGACCAATGTGGGGCTCGATCCTAGGACCCTGGGTTTAGGACCTAAGCCAAAGGCAGAGGCTTTAACCCATTGAGCCACCCAGATGCACCTATATTCTAGCTACTCTTAATAGCTTATAATTCTTTCAAATTCTTTCAACTTCTACTCTTCTTCTTTACCTAGTATAACGACCTTCTACTCATTCTTTTAACTCATCTGTGTCCTCCTCTAGGAAGCCTTCCCCATATGAAGAGAGGATATGTTTTCCCTATCTTCCCAAAGCTTGTAATGCTTTATTCTATCATTTATTTCTACCTTTTATTAAGATTACATATCTGTCTCCACCACCAGACTATAAACTCCTTGAGGGCAAGTAATCTGTCCTGTTCATTTTTAATACTTTATATGGGAAGACATTATAGGATACTATAGTATCTGGTTCATAATCATCACTGGGCTTTGAAATCAGTTTTTGTTGAATGAATGAAAGAATGAATAAATGGCAGAATGATTAAAGCTATACGTTTGCAGATAGCTGTCAATATAAAATCCTATTAATGATACATTCTTGATTTTCTTAAAAACATTTATTTCATCTGAGATAAGAATGTGAGGAAAGGGATATAGTAAAGAAGTTGGATTTTAGCATGGGTAGAGAGAATAAAGGCAATATACCCCAGCATCATTTTACAGAAAAGGAAACTGAGGTTCAGAAAAAATAAGTGAGTAACCCAACATCACACAACTTGCTAATGGCAAAGCAAGATTGAAAGCTTTTGGCTTTCATTCTCAAGCCATAGATCTAGCTATCTATCAGCTATCTATCATCTATCAATCATCCATCTATCATCTATCTATCTATATCATCATCTATCTATCATCTACCATCTATCTATCTATCATTTATATATCTATCTAATCTATCATCTATCAATCTGTCATCTATCAATCCATTCATTCATTAAAATTTTTAGTATAATCACCAGGTTCTCATTACAAGTATGCTCCTTAATCACCATCACCTGTTTCTACCATCCTCTTACTCCCCCTCCCCCTTTACTTGGGGTCTTTTGTGGTTCCATGCACATTTTAGGACCATTTTAGTTCTGTGAAAAACACTGTTGGTATTTTGATAGGGATTGTATTAAATGTGTAGATTGCTTTAGGTAATATGGACATTTTCACAGTATTTGTTCTTCCAGTCCATGAGCATGGAAAGTGTTTCCATTTCTTTGTGTTGTCTTCAATTTCTTTTATCAGTGTTTATAGTTTTCAAAGTACAGATCATTTACCTCTTTGGTTAGATTTATTTCCTTGTATCTTATAATTTATGGTGCAGTTATAAATGGGCTTTCCCCCCTTGATTTCTCTTTCTACTGCTTCATTTTTGGTGTGCAGAAATGCAACAGATTTCTATATATTGATATTGTATCCTATGACTCTACCAGATATATTTCTCAGTTCTAGTGTTTGCTTGTTTGTTTTTGTTTCTTTGTTTGTTTTGTGTGGTATTTCAGGTTTTCTATGCATAGGATCATGTCATCTGCAAACAGAGAAAGTTTTACTTCATCCGTACTGAATTAATTGGATACCTTTTTTTTTCTTTTGTTGTCTAATTGTTGTAGCTAAGACTTCCAGTACTATGTTGAATAAAAATGGTAAGGATGGACATCCTTGTCTTGTTCATGACCTTAGGGGCAAAGCTCTCAGTTTCCCCCCATTGAATATGATGTTAACTGTAGGGTTTTGATATATGGCCTTTATTATGTTAAGATATATTCCCTCTAAATCTACTTTGTGGAGGGTTTTTATCATGAATTGATGTTGTACTTGTCAAATGCTTTTTCTAAATCTAGTGAAATTATCATATGGTTTTTATCCTTTCTCTTATGCAGTGATGTATTATGTTGATTGTTTGCAAATATTTAACCATTCTTGCATCCTGAGAATAAATCTCATTTGATCATGGTGAATGATTTTTTCAAATATATTGTTGGATTTGGTTTGTTAGTGTTTTGTTGAGGATTTTTGCATCTATGTTCATCAGAAATATTGGCCTATTGTTGTTTTATTATGTGTGGTATCTTTTTCTGGTTCAGATTTTAGGGTGATGCTGGCTTAATAGAATGAATTTTGAAGTTTTCCTTCCTTTTCTATTTTTTTAGAATAGCTTAAGAAGAATAGGTTTCTGTTCTTTAAATGTTTGGTAGAATTCCCTGTGAAGCTGTCTGGCCGTGGACTTTTGTTTGTTGGGAGTTTTTGATTACTGATTTAGTCTTCTTGCTGGTAATCAGCCTTTTCAAATTTTCTATTTCTTCTGTTTCTGTTTTTGGTAGGTTATACATTTCTAAGTATTTATGAATTTCTTCTAGGTTGTCTAATTTGTTGGCTTATAGTTTTTCATAATATTCTCTTACATTTGTTTGCATTTCTGTGGTGTTGGTTATTTTTCCTTTTTTATTTGTGATTTGAGTCCATTCTCTTTCCTTCTCCTTGTCTGTATTTCTGTTTCTTTCTTGCTTGCTCTTTCTTTCTTTCTTTCTTTCTTTCTTTCTTTCTTTCTTTCTTTCTTTCTTTTAGTGAGCCTGGCTAGAGGTTTATCAATTTTCTTTGATCTTTTCAAAGCTCCTGTTTTCACTGATCTGTTCTATTGTTTCTTTAGTTAGTATATAATTTATTTATGTTGTACTCTTTTTTGGCTTATAGTTTTTCATAATATTCTCTTACATTTGTTTGCATTTCTGTGGTGTTGGTTATTTTTCCTTTTTTATTTGTGATTTGAGTCCATTCTCTTTCCTTCTCCTTGTCTGTATTTCTGTTTCTTTCTTGCTCTTTCTTTCTTTCTTTCTTTCTTTCTTTCTTTCTTTCTTTCTTTCTTTCTTTTAGTGAGCCTGGCTAGAGGTTTATCAATTTTCTTTGATCTTTTCAAAGCTCCTGTTTTCACTGATCTGTTCTATTGTTTCTTTAGTTAGTATATAATTTATTTATGTTGTACTCTTTTTTTATTTCTTCCCTTCTGCTGGTTCTGGGTATTGTTCTTCTTTTTCTAGCTCTTTAGCTGTAAGGTTAGGTGGTTGTTTTAAGATTTTTCTCGCTTCTCAAGGACAAAAATGAACTATTGGGACTTCATCAAGATCAAAAGTTTTTTCACAGCAAAGGAAAACAGTCAACAAAACCAAAAGACAACTGACAGAATGGGAGAAGATATTTTTAAAAATCACATATCAGATAAAGGGCTAGTATCAAAAATCTATAAAGAATTTATCAAACTCAACACCCAAAGAACAAATAATCCAATCAAGAAAGGGGCAGAAGACATGAACAGATATTTCTGCAAAGGAGACATCCAGATGGCCAACAGACACACAAAAAAAGTGCTCAGCATCCTTTGGCATCAGGGAAATACAAATCAAAACCACAGTGAGATACCACCTCACACCAGTCAGAATGGCTAAAATTAACAAGTCAGAAAATGACAGATGTTGGCAAGGATGCGGAGAAAGAGGAACCCTCCTACACTGTTGGTGGGACTGCAAGCTGGTGCATCCACTCTGGAAAACAGTATGGAGGTTCCTCAAAAAGTTGAAAATAGAACTACCCTATGGCCCCGCAATTGCACTACTGGGTATTTACCCTCAAGATACAAATGTAGGTATCCAAAGGGGCACATGCACCTGAATATTTATAGCAGCAATGTTCACAATAGCCAAACTATGGAAAGAACCTAGATGTTCATCAGCAGATGAATGGATAAAGATGTGGCATATATATACAATGGAATGCTATGCAGCCATCAAAACTCTCAAAGTCTTGTCATTTACAACAATGTGGATGAACTAGAAGATATTATGCTAAGCAAAATAAGTCAACCATAGAAAGACAACGATCATATGATCTCTCTGATATGAGGAATTTGAGAGGCAAGGCAGGATGTTATGGTGGGTAAGGAGGGGAAAAAAAATGAAACAAGATGGGGCCGGGGAGGGAAACAAACCATAAGAGACTCTTAATCTCATGAAACAAACCGAGGGTTGCTGAGGGGTTGTGGGGAGGGATAGGGTGGCTGGATTATGGACATTGGGGAAGGTATGTGCTATGGTGAGTGCTCTGAAGTGTGTAAGCCTGATGATTCACAGACCTGTACCTCTGGGGCAAATAACACATTATACATTAATTAAAAAAAGAAAAGATTTTTCTTGCTTCTTGAGGTAGACATGCATTGACCTAAACTTCCCTCTTAGAAATGGGTGCCTGGGTGGTTCGGTTGGTTAAGTGTCTTCTTTCAGCTCAGGTCTTGACCTTTAGGTCCTGGGATCAGGCTCCCTGCTCAGCAGGGAGTCTGCTTCTGCCTCTGACTCTCCCCCTCACTCCTGCTCTCTCTCAAATAAATAAAATCTTAAAAAAAAAAAAAAAGAACTATTTTTGCTGTGTCCCAAGGTTTTGAGGCATTGTATTTTCATTTGTTTCCATATAATTTTTTATTCCTTCTTATATTTATTGGCTGACTTATTCATTGTTTAGTAGCACGTTATTTAACCTGCATGTATTTGTGGTCCTTCCAGACTTTTTCTTGTAGTTGACTTCTAGTTTCATAGGATTGTGGTCAGAAAAGATGCCAGATATGACTTCAATCTTTTTAAATTTGTTTTGTGGCCTAATATGTGATCTGTTCTAGAGAATGTTCCAGATGCATATGAAAAGAAATGTGTATTCTGTTGTTTTAGAATGCAATGTTCTGCATATATCTGTTAAATCTAACTTGTCCAGTGTGTCATTCAAAGCCTTTGTTTTTCCTTGTTGATTTTCTGTTTGGATGATCTGTCCATCCCTTCACTTTCAATCTACAGGTATCTTTAGGTCTAAAATGTAACTTCTGTAGGCAGCATATAGCTACATCTTATTTATTTTATCCTATCTGTCACCCTATATCTTTTGATTGGAGCATTTAGGCCATTTACAATCAAGGTAATTGTTGAAAGATAAATATTTTTGCCTTTTTTTTTTTTTTGCTTCTTGAGATTTTTTCTTTTTTTAATATTTTATTTACTTGAGAGGGAGAGTGAAAGGGAACAAGCCAAGGGAGGGGGAGGGGCAGAAGAAGAGGGAGAAACAAACTTCCTGCTGAGCGGGGAGCTCTATGCAGGGCTCAATCCCAGAACCCCAGGACCATGACCTGAGACAAAGACAGATGCTTAACCAACTGAGCCACCCAGGCAGCCCCATCTTTTTCTTTTTCTTTCTTTTTTTTTTTTTAAGTATTTTTTTTAAAGATTTTATTTATTTATTTGACAGAGAGAGATCAGAAGTAGACAGAGAGGCAGGCAGAGAGAAAGAGAGAAAAGCAGGCTCCCTGCTGAGCAGAGAGCCCAATGCGGGCCTCGATCCCAGGACCCTGAGATCATGACCTGAGCCGAAGGCAGCAGCTTAACCCACTGAACCACCCAGGTGCCCCATCTTTTTCTTTTTATTTATAGTTTGGGTTCAATGCAAATCAATTCCCTAACATGAGAAGTTACCATGGATCAAAACAGAAATATAGGAATGTAATATATAATCCAAAATAGATATTTAGCATTCAGATATGAAACAAAACAGAATATTCATTGACACATATGGAAGCTTGAGATCTGCTGGATATGGTTGCTCAGGTATGTCTTCCTAAAGAAGGGGAAAAATAGCTTTGATTATCAAGACTACTGTGGCCATATCAGATATCTGAACATTAAAGCCTCAACGTGTGACCATGCAAACAAATGACCTTAGAGTGTGTATTTTAAAAAGCTTTATTTTAAAAGTTTGCTGTACATTGAGACAGTTGTGAAATGAGTTTCTTTCCAGAATAAAGCTTACTTTGGACTTAGGAACAGGTTCTAACTCTCTAAAATATTGACTAACAGAAAGTGTTCCAAATGTAGTTATTCTGATTCAGATTTAAAAAGACAAGTATTTACACAAAGAGTATACATTTTTTTCTGAATTTTAATGTATGTAAGTTTCCAGTCTTAACTTCCAAAATATTATAATTTTGGCTTCTGCACACATTTTGCCTTTTTAATTTCAAGATTTGTCAATTTTATCTTCAAAACAGATAATTTCTTAAATTGTAAAAAGTTTTTGACATAAGCAGAAATAAAAAGCATTTTGAAATTAGTTGAGGTCAATGTACTTCTACTCTTTAGGATCAGTTTGGCTAAATGAATCTGGCACTGTTGCTGAATAGGAATTGGTGATAAGTATACGAGCAAAATTTGCTCATTATGCTTTAATCTGACATAGATTCCCATCCATCATTGCTCTGGCTCATGTCAATTATTATATAAAAAATCAAATGCAGTGCTAAATCCAAAACCTCAGAGAAAAGAGTTCATCTTTTAGACCTAGGAAAGATAAAAACTATTCTCATTTTCAAGGTAGAATTTTACATGTTCATACTTTTTAAGCAATATTTAAATCAACTTTAACTAAAAAAAAAAAAATTAACTTTAACTGTCTTGGATGTTGTCTCCTCATATTGTATCTGAAACACCAGGAGATTTAGTAGAGATTGGTCATCTAATCAAACCTTCACATGTTCTTCAAACCAATTACTTTTGGGGTTCTCAACATTTTCTATGTTAATAGTATGGAGTTTACAGACCTGATTTTTTCTTTGTCACCCTAGATGTCTAGACACCATTTGGATTAGGTTTAGAATATGGGAAAGAATAGATATTTCTTGGCCTGAGACTTTTAACAGTAAAGAGGTAGAAGGAAGAATGAGATCATGAAGAGACTGACTATTGACAGCAGAACACAGCCAGTTGCTCCGGTAGTGGCATTAGTTGGATTTGGGGCAGTTGAGGTATTCTGGGAAGGAGTGACTTGAAAGTGTTACAACAGTTGTTTGATTTGAATAAATCTGTGTGAGAAAGAACAGCACCAGAAGTACTATCTTCAGTCTGAGCCAAGCCACCATTACTCTGCTCATGTCCATTCTGTTGGTATCGGTGCATGGCTCATCTCACTGTATATGGGGTTAAGTGGAGAACTAACTGCTGGTTTGGGGAGGGTGCAGGCAAGGCCATATTTATCACCATTTTATTAATTATTTTGTGGTTGTTTCTGAAGATTTTCTCTGATTCTTGATATCTTTCTCTCATAGTATGCTGGTATTCTTTAGTGACATATTTTAGTGATATATTTGGATTTCTTTCCCTTTATTCTTTGCATATTTATTAGTGGTTTTTGATTTGTGGTTACCATTAGGTTTGTATATAACATCTTCTGCACTTATTTGGATTTTCTCTTTATTCTTTGCATATTTATTAGTGGTTTTTTATTTGCAGTTACCATTAGATTTGTATATAACATCTTCTGCATATAACAGTCTAATTAAATTGTTGTTTAATTTTGAACCCATTTGTTACTCTTCTTCTCCCCACATTTTATGTATATGATGTCATATTTTACATCCTTTATTTTGTGAGTTACTTGACTGATTTTCTTAAGCAAAAATATTCATTTTTACTGATTTTGTTTCTCCCACCATCATATTGTCACTTTTGGTCAATCCTTTCAACTCAGAATCCCTTTTCATATTTCTTGCAGGGCCAGTTTAGTGGTCACAAACCCCTTCACTTTTTGTTTGTTTGGGAATATCTTTATTTATCCTTCTATTTTGAATGATACCCTTGTTGGATAGAGTATCCTTGGCAGCAGGTTTTTTCCATTCAACACTTTTAATGTATCATACCATTCCTTTCTGGCTCGAAAAGTTTCTGCTGAAAAATCTCCTGATAACCTTATGGGATTTCCTCTGTATGTAATTGTCTTCTTTTCTTTTGCTGCCTTTATTTTTTTTTCCTTTATCACTGTATTTTCCTCCACTGTTTTCTCCAATCCAGTGAACTATCCTTTTGATTATTGCTTTAAATTCTCCATCAGGCATGTTACTTATATCTGTTTCACTGTGGCCTTGTCATGATTTTCCTTTGGGGAAAATTCCTCTATCTTCTCATTTTGTCTATATCTCTTTTCCTGTTTCTAGTGTGAGGAAAATCTGCTATGTCTCCTGTTCTTGTGGGTAATGACTTTATGAAAAAGAGCTACTGTAGTGCCTTTCAGTGTAGTGTTCCCTGTTCTCCAGTGCCTCGTGTTTCTGGGACTCTCTCCAATGTGTGCTGTGCTGTTGAGGTTGCTTTATCCTTCAAGCCAGTCATCTGCAGAGGCTCTCTTTGCTTGTTGTGGGTAATGTTTGGGGCTTGGCCTGAATATGGCACATTTTAAATAGGCGTTGCCTGGTCTGTTTATGAAATGAGACCTGTAGCCACTTCCACTGGAACCAAGGCCGTGCAAAACTTCTGGGTTGGGAGACATGGCATTGGCAGTGATTTGGGCTAGTCTTCTGTGGTATGGACAAACTCCACTGAGATTGAGGTAAACATGACTGGGAACAGCAGTCATGCTGTTCTGGAGCACTGAGGTGGGGCTTGGTGTAAGCAAGTTACGTAGCAAATATAGGCATCACACTGGTTCCTGCAGATAGTCCTGTGCCTATGTTATGGTGGGGTGGGGGATGGTGTCTGCCAGTTCCTTTGTACCCAGAGGGGTCTCTCCACGAATGTTGCTTCTAGGATATGCTCTGAGATGAGCAAATAATCTCCCCAATGTGTGTCCCAGGCACTCTTCAGGTCACTGTTTCCATACTGTATGTCTGTAGGCTGTTCATTCTGCTTTTCCTCTAAGAACGACCCAATGTCTTCCAAGTTCTTCTAGAACCAAGCATACTGGCTTTTAAAACTCCAAGCTTTAAGCGCCACTGGTTACAAGAACTCATGAAATTTGGCCCCTCTCACTTTCCAAGCCTGTTGTTATTGGGAGTTGTTTCCTTGTGTGGGTTCCCCTGCGTATTAATCTGTCTCTTGCCATTCTCCACAACCATGTCTCTATCCCCACCACTGCAGCCATCATTTATTTTGTCTTCCAGGCCTTGTTTCCACAATTTCTACCTTCTTTGATGTGACCTCTTTTCTCCTTTTACTTGCAGAGTTTTTTCTGCTAGTCTTCAGGTTGATTTTTGGAGTATTTAAGATGATATGATAGTTATTTAGTTGTACTCCTGGGAAGAGGCAAGTCTACAGTACTTCCATTCTACCACCAGCTTCTCCTTCCCAAGCTCTTTAGATTAACCATACTCTCCCCCTTCCACTAAGTTATGGACCTACTTAAAGTCCAGCTAAAGTTTTCACCATCCTGGCTTTTTTAAAATACTTCATCTGATATTGATAATGTCGTTATTTCATATTATCTGAAAAATTCCTATGCAATGTTTTCTTTACACAAATTTGCTTTCTCTGATATAGACTCTATTGAGATATTTTTAAAACTGTTATTGTGTTTATTCTTACTATTTAATTAAATTATTGTTTTTATATCCTGTGAATCAAATCTGCCTTCTCATTTTGAATAACTAACTTTGATCTGATAGATTTTTCTGGAGAAATCTCTCTTTCACTAGTAATTAAGACATGGAAATGTGGTTTATTAAAAAAGAAAGACTCCTTGTTTTTCCTAAATCATCCAAAGCACAATCAACTCCATGTGTGTTCCTTTTTTCACTTTTATAATCATATGCAGAAAATCTTTAACATTCTATTAAGTCCTCCAGTTTAAATCAATACATATGATACATTGCATGGGAGTTTTTAATTTGCCTTGCAATGGAAACCTTTATCTTTTCCCTGTGACCTGATTGTAGCTTACTAAAATAAAAAAGGCCCTTTGAATAGATTTTATGCAACATAGTATCTTAATCAGGTCTATGAATAATTTTTCAGGCAAGGGTCTTATTTCTATTTATAAAATAATATTTTGGAGACCATTAGGACTAGTCCTATGCAGTAATCATAAAGTCCTTGAGTTCCAGCTAAGAACATGCAAAAAAAATTGTTGTTACTATAACTGCTCAAACATATGGCTGGGTTCAGGGGAATCTGTTAACTTTTTGTGTTGCATCCAAAAGTTTCCAATTATCAACAAAAGATGGCATACCAGCCCAATTACTCCTGATGTATTCCAGTCAAGGATTCCAAGTAATCATAGTTGTGTGGGTGTATGTGGTCTGAAGTAACAAGAATCAGTGAAAATTTCAAGCATAAATACACAACAGAGATCATTTACATATCACAACCAGACAAACACATCCCACTGAGCTGAATGTGCTTTCAACAGGAAGCAAGAATTTTGGGCCACCTCCCAATCCCTGATTCATAGTCTTTGTAAACTGTTTGAGATACATTTTGTTTCCAGTTTTGCAACAAACTTCTCCAACAGCTTATTTGCTTCATACGTCAACAAACTTGAGGAAAGTATTGCCTGTTACATAAGATAATGAGAAATGTGGAAAACTGCTGTTAGGACCTAGCTACCCCCCCAAATTTGGACAAAGATATTATAGATTTGATGTGGAAGCAGGCTTATCTTGATGAACATTAGTATGTCCCTTCAATTCCTAGATAACTCTTACACTCCTTGGAATGAATTAGTTGGGGATCTTTTAAAAGTTTGCTTAAATTTAGTGACTGTATGAGCCAAAAAAAAATAGCAAAGTAAGGAAAGGAAAAAGGACTCAGCATAGCTTCAGGAAAATGCACGTAGCCTGCTTTGAAGGCAAATCATCCCCAGGCATGAGGCCACAGGGAGATAGATCCCTGAAGACAACTCCTGACTGGCCAGGTCCTGTGTTGCCTTTATCTATTCAGATATCAGCAAAAACTACCAAGCCTGTTGGCAAAAGTGGAAATAACTCAAGCTTGATCCTCCCAAAATGCAGCTCAGATGATGTCACTGTACTTCTATTGATTCTTCATCATTTATAAAACCAAGTACAAGGTTCCCTGGGTGGCTCAGTTGTTAAGCATCTGCCTTCGGCTCAGGTCATAATCCCAGGGTCCTGGGATAGAGTCCCACATCAGGATCCCTGCTTGTTGGGGAGCCTGCTTCTCTCTTTCCCACTCTCCCTGCTTGTGTTCCCTCTCTCTCCATCATATAAATAAATAAAATCTGGGGGAAAAAACCCAAGTGCTAATTCCTCAGTCTGGTTCTCAATGCCCTTCTGTAATCATTTTTCAATCTTCCATTAATCACACAGATTTTAATAAAAACCAAGTTACTGATTAGTCCATGAAATAGCCCCAGTCTTTTCTGTTTTGTTGTCTTTGTTCATATGACATTACAGATAAGATTGATAGCAATACTGTTATTCTTATTAATTCTAGTATTTGTTGAATACTTACTGTGTGCGGGGGTCTCATAACAACCTATAAGGTAAGGATTTAGAGTTACTTATTAGCTGCTGAGGACCACAGAAACTGCAAATGACAGAATAAAGGCTTTGAAACTCTAATGTCACATGTCTGACATGAGAGTCCTCATTATACTGCATCTAACTTCTACAAATAATCATATCTCTGAGTGAGTTTATTTTCTATGCAAATTTTAAAATAACCTCTTAGCAGTCTTTCTGATCTTCTACTTTACTATATGGTGATCTGGTGGAGAGCAGGGATCACAACTTTGTGTTTTCTGTATCCCACATAACACCATGTAGTAAGTGTACAGTAGGTCTTCCATTTGTTCTGGGCAAAGCCCCTGATTATCCAGATAGCAGAACAGGATTCCAAAAGGGAAAGTGGATTAGAACAAAAGTTGGATTTTGTGAGATTGATCTCTGGCATCCCAGCTTTATTTTTCCTTTTCCTCCTGAAAGAGGGTTCCATTCTCCAAGGCACCACAAGAATCAGAAGGAAAAAGGATGTTAAATGTTCTACTATGGTCAGGCTCTTTTGTCCTGGAGCTGGTTTGTACCATGTCTTGACCTGGTAATCAGTAATCAGTATGTTGTCTAGAACATGAAAACTTAAAATTAGCCATGTGGGAGTATTTATACCATAAAATTAAGAAACACTACAAATCAGTGCTTCTCTGCACCCCCTGCCCCAATATCTTGTTTGCCAATACACTAGGGCCTGCCCAAAGATGAGAGATACCCATGATCCCAAAGGCCTCTTGCCTTTTCCCTGATCCCTCTGACCCTCCCAACTTTTGGGTCTAGCATACTTTGTTCAGTGTCTTTTATGAACAGATTCTCTGCTTGGTATTTGAAGAACATCATGATTATAGCTATCTGGTTTCTTACTGATGAAATAAGAGATACATGAATAACATTAAGGATTACCAAGTATATCATTTGGGTTTTTTACCCTCTTCATTTGTTTTTAAGTTGAAAGTATACATATTTCATATATGAAAGTATAGGAAAAATGTAAGTGCCTTGAGACTTTGCTTTTCACTACTGCTGCCTACATAGGGCCTGCATGCAGTGTGAGGCATGTGATAGGTGTTAAAAAGTAAATGAATGAGATTACACACAAAAAAACAGTCAAGAATATAATAAAACATGAACAATGTTTATCTATGAATAATGCAATCATGGGTTATTTTAATTTTCTTTTCTTTTTTTCCTTTTTTTCTTTTTGTTTTGAGTGGGGTTCTTATCTGTATTTTGTATGTATTTTTGCAAATTTTGCAAATTTAAATAATATGCATGTATTACATTGAAAGCCAAATAAAAATAAAAGAAAGAGGAACTGGAATTATTCAAAATGGCTAACATTAAGAGCAAGAATCAGAAAAACTTGTGTTGCTAAAGTCTACTAAATTACAGGAGATTTTTGTGGGAAGGCTTCCTAAAGGAAATGAGACTTGCGGGGTACCTGGGTGGATGGCTCAGTTGGTTAAGTGTCTGCCTTCAGCTCAGATCATGATCTCTGGGTCCTGGGATTGAGTCTCAGATTGGGCTTCCTGCTCAGGTGGGAGTCTGCTTTCTTTCCTCTCTCTCTCCCTCTGTCCCTCCCCACTGCTCATTCTCTCTCTCTCTCTCTCATATAAATGAATAAAATCTTTTAAAAAAAGGAAGTAGGGCTTGAGATAGGTTTAAAATCTCCTTCTTTCAGAGTCATGTTAAGCTAGTTATCAAAAGAGAAAAACTAGGTAAAATAGTTCACACTAAGGGCTGAACGACTGGCAGATGATGATACTATCCCTCCCAGGCATCAAAAATCCAAACTGATGGATTATGCAGTAAAATCTTCTATAGTTTTGCCAATTTTTCATTTGCTTATTTACCAATTACTAAGAAGTGTCTGTTAAAATATCTCACTGTTCTGGTGGATTTGTTGGTTTCTCCTTCAAATAAAGTGCTTGATTCTGTGTGATATTTTCAAATCTACTTTCCAGATCACCAATATTCTCTTCATCTGTGTCTAAACCAATGTTTAAACTTCCCCTTGAGGTTCATTTTTCATCATTAATTTTTTATCTTTAGACGTTTTTTTTCCACCTTGGCCTATCAATGTTTATACTTTAAATATTTCTGTAAAGTTCTTTACATTTCTTTTGTATTTGTTGTCTGGTAATTCCATCATCTGCTGTCTGTTTAGGACTGATTCTGCAGATTATTCACATCATGCTGTTGAAGACTTATTTCCAAATATGCTTAGGGACCTTTAAATTCCTCTGGGATGTCTTTGAGGCCTGTCTTTAAGTTAATTTAATTCAAGAGATAATTGACTTTGGCTTCTGAGCAGTGTTTTATGGCACCATCAACTTCAGAGTGCTTGGATAATATGAGTTCTAACTCCAAATCTGTGTGAGGGTGCATTCACTGTGAGTTAGGAATTATCGGGGAGTTTTTTTTTATTCTGCTCCATATAGAGCTAACAGTGAAAGAGCACAGTGTTACCACCACATATCCCTTTATTGTTTTCCCCTATTCCATATTCTCACCCTATTATCTTTGAAGGGCTCCTGAATTTATACAGTGGTCTATAATACAACCTTTCACACTGCATCAGTCTCAGGATTTGTCTTTTGCCACTTGAGCATAGATCATTAAAGCCAAACTGTCAGCTACTATAGACTTGTAAATGAGCCTCTAGTGCTTCCTTCCTTCTTTGGATTTGTAATTTTTTATTTTCTCTTTTTCCCACTAGTTCAGCCATGTGTTTAAAAATATGAATTTTTAAATTTGTTTTAGAGAAAAAGTTTAGATGTTCTGTACTGGGATGGTTTCTCTGGAATCTAGATTACCTGAATGCCAAAAATGGTTTCCTGTGTTCAGGCAAGAACTAAGAGGAATCACTGTCTATTACTTTTCCCTGCCTCCACAAATTTTACCCATCCTTATCCTCTAATCTATTCCAACTAAAAAACAATAAAATCTCCCATTTATTTGAACAATTTGCATGTGCTAGTACTACTCTATGTTCTTTACATGTTTTCTTTAATTTAGTCTTTAGGGTACCTGTGATATAAGGTAAAACTTTAATCTTTATCTTGCAGAGAAGGACCCTGAGGTTCAGAGGGTTTAAGCTTACGTGCCCATAGAAGTCTGCATGCTTGCCCCCCAAACTCTATGGTCTGTCATGACAGATTGATGGGCAAACTAATGTGAAATTTTCAAATGTCTTGAACTCAAATAAGTTTAGGAAACACAGTTAATGAAAATTAAAGGGATTTATTAGCAGAGAAATCTCAACCTTTAATATATTAAATGTGCACTGAGTCATTAAGAGAGTAAAGTTTGTAGTTTTTGCTAAACTCTTTTGGCTACACAACTCTTTTTTTAAAAATTTAAATTAAATTAGCCAAGGTATAGTACATTATTAGTTTTTTATATAATGTTCAATTTTTATATATATAAATTATATGTATATATAAAATTATATATACATATAATTTATTTATTATATCATTATAATTCATTATATTATAATTAATATATTATTTATTATAATTTTAAAAATTTGTTTACTGTAATTATATATTATATATAAAATAATAATTATATATATAACTATATATATAAATTATATATACATATAATTTTTATATGTATTTTTTTTTCAGTGAGCAATTAGTGCTTATCATATCAGGTACCCTCTTTAATTCCCATCACCCAGTTACCCCATCCCCCCACTCACCTCCTTTTCTGCAACCCTGTTTGTTTCCTGGAGTCAAGAGTCTCATATGGTTTGTCTCCCTCAATGATTTCTTTCCATTCAGTTTTCCTTCCCTTTCCTTGCACTATGCCTTATGTTCCACATATAAGTGAAACCATATGATAATTGTGTTTCTCTGATTGACTTATTTCACGTAGTATAATCCCCTCCAATTCCATCCATGTCAATGTAAATAATGGGTAGTCATCCTTTCTGATGGTTGAGTAATATTCCATTGTGTATATGAACCACATCTTTATTCATTCACCTGTTGAAACACATTTCAGCTTTTTCCACATTTTGGCTATTGTGGACATTACTGCTATAAACACTGGGGTACATATGCTTCTTCTTTTCACTACATCTGCATCTTTGGGATGATTACCTAGTAGTGCAATTGCTGAGTCATAAGGTAGCTCTATTTTTAACATCCTGGGGATTCTCCATTCTGTTTTCCAGAGTGGCTATACCAGTTTGCACCACCAGTGTAGTAGGGATCCCCTTTCTCCACATCCTCCCCAACACTTGCTGTTTCCTGTCTTGTAATTTTAGCCATTCTGACTAGTGTAAAACTGTATCTCATTGTGGTTTTGATTTGTATTTCCCTGATGGTAAGTGGTGTGAACCATTTTTTCGTATGTCTGTTAGCCATTTGTATGTTTTCTTTGGAGAAGTCTCTGTTCATGTCTCTGCCCATTTCTTGATTGGTTTATTTGTTTTGGGGTGTTGAGTCTGATAAGTTCTTTATAGATCTTGGATACAACTCCTTTATCTCTAATGTCATTTGAAAATATCTTCTCCCATTTTGTAGGTTGACTTATAGTTTTGTTGATTGTTTTTTCTGGCCACACAACTCTTTTTTGCAAGAAAGCACCTCCAACACCTGTAGTGCCATAGAACACGTCTTGGGAAATGTTGCCCTAAAATAATGAAATTTATCCCTCTTTTGAAATATAAAAAATTTTGGAAACTCCAGACAAAGATGAAAAAGAATCTTTAAACCTTATAGCAATGATAATAATAAACACTAAAAGCAGGTACCCAGCTTGATCATTCTAATCATGCAGATCCTTTCCAGATAACTTTTCCAATATTCACAACCAACCTTAGATGACTTATCACTGAGCATTCAAAAGACTGTCATTGTCTATAACAGATTCAGTTACTGAGATGGATTCTCTAATTTTCTAGTATATAGACAGCATTTTTGGCACAAGTGAATCCTCAGGAAGACATTAAAAGTCTAACCCTCAGTCAGTTAAATATCTGCTTTCCATTCGGATTGTGATCAGGATCCTGGGATCAAGCTCCATTGGGCTCTCTGCTTCTCCCTCTCCTTCTGTATTTACTCTCACTTTTTCTCAAGTAAGTAAACAAAAAGAATCTTTTAAAAAAGGGGTTGGAGGGGTAACCCTCTCTGAGAGATATACATTTAGTGATGCTAAAATCCCCAGCAGTGTCACCAGAAGGTAAATACAAAAATGTTAACAGTGACTACCATTAGATGATGGAATTATGAATGACTGTTATTTTTCCTTTTAATTTATCTGTGTTTAAAAGAATTCAACAATGTTATGTATTAATTTTAGAGTTTAGAAAGGCATTTTTGAAAAAAGTACATTTATAACTACTTGAAAGGGTAAATAAATATGTTTTTAAAATTGCGGAATTTGATTCTCAGAGAGGAAGGTAACTTTTTCAAAGTCACATAGTCTATCAGAGGTCAAATTGGTGTTTTTGATTCCCTGACTCCCTCCCTGAGGACCCTCCTCAGAATACTATACATTACCCTATAGTCAGTGAGACATTACCCTATAGTCACCCTGAGCCACTGGCAGGGCTGTCCCTTCTCAGGAAAGGAGTCCTCCAAAAAGGAGATACATATGTCTTTTGGGCAGGTGGGTCTCCATCCTTTTCTGGACAAATGAGAAGACCATGCTGACAATTCCACAGATTTTCTTGCCTGTGCTTCAAGATTTGCTAATATTTTTCTCACTAGGGCAATATCATGAAAGGAGGAAGAAGGGCTCCCTACAAGAATGGGATAATTAATCTCTCTTAAGTAACCATTCTGTAATACATGACTCATTGTTATTGCTGTTCTGTTCCAGCCATTTACTGCTGTTGAACACCCCACGGAAGAGATAGAGATAGATTGTTATTTGGCTTCCTCTCTTGGGAAGAATGACTAGAACCACCTAATGTGAAAGTTTGGGGAATCTTACACTGCTGAGGTTGGGAGATTGGGAGGTCTGTGGTGATTCTGGAACTCATTTTACAAAATAGACAATGAAGTAATTGATTCACTGTTTTCAATTTAAAATAGCATATTTGTGGGGTTTTTTTCTTGCTGAAATAAGAACTTAGAAGGATGATGGTATAACACTGGAGAAAGGGTGTTGGAACCTCACCCACCTGCATTTGCCTTCCTGTATACAATTTGAGCAGTAGAAGTTGGGAAATGGGTGATGAAACAAGGACTGGGAACAGATAGACTTTCTCACAGTGATGTAGAATTGAAGGAAGCACTCAAAAAGCCTTGGTACCAACATCTTAATTTTTTATATGGGGAAACTAAATTCTACAGATGTGAAAATATGAGGTATTTAACTGTTTATTGAGTCCTTTAAATGTCTTCAGAGTATGTATGAATAAATAATAAATAAATGTATAAATAATCTATTATGTACTAGAAATTAAGCTAGACATAGTAGGTGGAGCAGAAAACAATGTAGCTGAGTCCCTGCTTTCTGCAATCTAGAGACCCAAAGAGGAAAAATGAAAAAAAAAAAACAAAAAACCTCTGAGCCAGAATCCATATCTTTTAGGTCTAAATTGGTAATTTTTCTTACATTTCCCATCAAATATATTTTAAGAACCTAGTATTTTTTTTTAAATTTTGGACAACTCAGTAAACATGTAGACTTCCATTTTACTAACATTCAAAAATAAACTTGTATGTTTACTCATTCACTTATTCATTTACCAAATATTTACTAAGAACTGTCTATATCCCAGACATAAAACTCACTGAACTCACAGAATAAAATCTTTTTACTGAGAGCAAATTTACATATGCCACCAATGCTCTCCAAATAGTAACCAAAAGGTAGCTGGAAAGTCCAGGGTTGGCTATATTTTCTTTTTGCCATTTAAAGTGGGCTTGTTCCCCTAGGTACCTGAATCCCAACTTGGATTTCCTCTCCCATTTTTCCTTCCCTTTCTCTCTCTCTTTTCTATCCATCCACTAACCACCCCCCACTTCCTCCTGTCCTTTTACTCCTCCTTCTTTCCTTCCCTCCTTTTTCCTTCTCTCACTTATTTCTATCCATCCTCTTTATACCTCGTGTAAACAATAATTACAGTGAATAGAATTACAGTAATATTTCAAAGTCATAAAGCTAAACACTTTCATCAACAGAGTTAATATATTCTTGTTTTGTAGCTGTTGCAAATTGTAACTTTTATTTATTCTTCCTAAATAAAAACTTTTCCTAAGTTTCAAGCTTTTTTTTAATTTTCTTTTTAAAATTTTATTTATTTATTTGACAGAGATCACAATTAGGCAGAAAGGCAGGCAGAGAGAGAGGAAAGGAAGCAGGTTCCCTGCTGAGCAGAGAGCCCGATGCGGGGCTCGATTCCAGGACCCTGGGATCATGACCTGAGCCGAAGGCAGAGGCTTTAACCCACTGAGGCGTCCCAAGTTTCAAGCTTTTATTTAACATAGGCGACATGAATACTGGATTATATTCACCACTGTATCAGGAAAACATGTTACTGGTATAAATCCCCAAACGGGCAAGGGCAAGAGGAAGAAAAAGAAAAATGTGAGATGACATGACTGATTTTTGACAAGTCCAGATAAAAAGGAAGAATAAAACACTGGTCCTTATCAAGGCAAAAAAAAAATACTGCTCCTTATCAGGGTAAATAGTGTTATCTACCAATGCACACAAGAATTTCCAATATTAACTAACCTGTACTCTTCAAAAGGCATTTTCTCATAGCTGAAGAATCACATTCATGTTGGCAGCTGATTTATAAGTCCAAGAATGTGTTTTTTTGGATCACTGCCTCATCAAAATGGAGAAATTATAGAAATAAGTGGTGCTCATCTGTTTGTTTCTTTAGTTCACTTGCATGTAATTTTTTTCTTTCAATTTTCAGGTTAATGAAAAGCGGTTACTTGAAGTTAACAAGAGTTTATACGCATATTGCTAAAATCTGCATAATAGCCCTTTTGGGGTCTTATTTCAATAAGTAAACAAGATGAATTGCATATTCTTTTTGAAGGTCATTATTATAGCAGCTCAGAGACTGACCATCCCATTGAGATGTTCTTCCTGTTAATTTGGGACCTCTCTCAGACACTCTGGTTTCATTCACTGTTAATGGTTGTGTGTATGTGTGTATTTCAGCAAGCACTGGGGGACTTCGCAAGTACAGCTGATGTCTCTGTGGTCTAATTGGTGAAAAAAGCAAGTCCTGGCTGGAGAAACACAAAACTGCCTTACTTTCTCGGCAGGATCTTCATGCTGCCAGGACTTGGTTTTTCCCAGGCTGAAAGCACTCTCCTGAAGGCTAAGTGCATGCCATTTAATGCATTTTTGAATGGGTAGGAAAAATGATAATTCCTTCAGTTCCCTTCTATCCCAAAAAGGAGGATCACAAACGGACAGTAGTCTGGGGAGAAAACTGTTCCACAGAAAGTCCCACTTGGTACTCCATCTCCCTGTGTTTTTACTCTTTCACCTAGTGTCTGTACTTCTGTTTCCTCTTCTACAACACTGTGCTATCATATTGTAAATGCAGGTTTTTTGCAGCGTGTCATAGGTAAGTGCTTAGTATATCTATTCATAATTATATTATTTGACTACTACTGCCACTACACCATAATGTTACTACTGCCAGTATTTCTATAATTACCACTCTGAGTCATCTCAGATTGTGTTTGTACACTTAACAACTACAGTATTATTTCAAATTTCACAAAACTATGATTAAGAAGTCTGTCTTTAAATGATAGAAAACTCAATTCACACTGAATAAAACAAACAAACAGCACCACCAAGAAACTTAGAAGAGTTTCATGGCTAGTAATACAGTGAGCTAAAATAACCTGAAATCTTCCCACTGTAAAACAAAAGAAATGCTGGGAAAATTTTTTTCAGAAGATTTTAAACTATCAATTCAATTTAAAAAGCAGTTTTGTACTATTCACATTATCTGTATCACCATATGTGAGTTTTGGTATTTGTGGTTTTTCAGGAAATGGTCCATTTAATCTAAGCTATCAAGTGTTTGTGTGTAAATTTGCTCAAAGTATACTTTTATCCTTTTACTATCTGTAGGGTCCTCTGATAATATTTTTCTCTTTCATTACAAATATTAGTAATTTGTGTCTTCTTTCTTCTTTTAGTCAGTTTTGTTATAGGTTAATTTGTATTTTATTGATCTTCTTTACAGAAGATTTTGGTTATTTTGACTTTATCGTTTTTTGTTTGTTCATTTGTTTTCAATTTTATGGACTTCTGCTTTCATGTTTATGATTTCCTTCCTTCTATTTATGCTGGGTTTATTTTGCTCTCCCTTTTCTAATTTCTTAATGTCCTTTCTGTAAGCATTTGATGCTATAAATTTCCCTTGAAGCACTTATTTAGACATCACATAATTTTTGACATTGTGTTTTATTTTTGTTCAGTTTAAAATATTATCTAATTTCTCTCTCGAGAAAAATTATCTTTCTATTACTTTCTGTTATCTTTCTATTACTATTGGTATTTTAATTCTATTAATACTCAGAGAACATACTTTGTATGATTTTGAATCTTTTTAATGTGTTAAGGTGTGCTTTATGACCCAGATATGATCTATCTTGATGAGTAGTCCATGTGTATAGAATGTTGTAACAATTTCAGTGAGTTCCAGTTGGTTGATGGAGTTGTTCAGTTCGTCTACAACCTTGCTGATTTTCTATTAATTCTGTCAATTACTGAGAGGAAAGATTGAAGTTTCCAGATACAATTTTGGACTTGTCCATTTTGTCTTTAATTGCATCAGTTTTGCTTAATGTATTTTGAAGCTGGTATTAAAGTTGCAAACATATTTAGGATTATTATGTCTTCTTGGTGAAATGAACATTTGATTATTATGTGATGCCCCTCTTCATCGCTAATGACCTATTTTGCTCTGCAGTCTTCTCTGATATTATTACAACCACCTCAGCTTTCTTTGGAGAGGGTTTGCATAGAATCTCCTCTTTTTTCCTTTCACTTTTAACCTACCCATATCATCATGGTTGAAATAAGTTTCTTGAAGACAAAATATAGTTGGATTATATATACTATATCATATATATGATAGATATATTATACATATTGTATATACTGTATATATGATATAATATACATACTATATATCATTTATACTATATAAATATATATACTATATAAAAATATATATAGGCTATATATATAAACTATATATAAATATATATGTACTATATATAAATATCACATCTTCTTTACCCATTCATCTGTCAATGGACATCTGGGCTTTTTCCACAGTTTGACTATTGTGGACATTGCTGCCACAAACATTGGGGTGCATGTAGCCTTTCAAATCACCATGTTTGATTCTTTTGGATAAATACCTAGTAGTGCAATAGCTGAGTTGTAGGGTAGCTCTATTTTTAACTTTTTGAGGAGTTTCTATACTTGATAGTTGGGTCAGAAAAGACCAAGGATAAAGTTTACTTACCTCATCATTTTGTTTCCGTTTCGAGTGACCTACTCAGTACAAGCTAACTGTGCTCATGCTTAAAACATTCTCCAACTTTTCCTATCAGGCTTTTTTTTTTTTCCTAGCTGGAATGTTGTTGGCTCAATGTCCTTTTGTGGGCTCAGTACAGTTGTTAGGAGATTTTTAATGGCTGCAGTATAATGCATCTGTTTTTCACACCAATCTCAGCTTCTGAGTCAGGAATAGCTACTTTTGTGATTCAAGAATAGAAGGGACAGAGATGGCCGTAATTTCTCCTTAGGGCTGTAGCAGAGGAGAAAATCTGAGGATAGTAATGAACATGAGATGATATCTCCGTTAAGAAGAAATCTGTTCCTGCCTCATTCTTGGCCCAAACAGCTGTAAGCCTGATAAAACAATATTGCATGTTAGTTTCAGGAATGTAACTCAGCCATTTCAGTGTTTCCTTTCTGGGTCTCTGTGGATTTCTAACCCTCACTTTAACAGTAAGGTTATATTATCCTCATTTTCTCCTGCCATCACTCGGCTGTTTTTCTTTCTCCTGGGTTCAGTGAGTCATTTCCTCAAGTCTTCCCTGGTTTGGCTTCAGCAATTTAAGATAATCATCAAGAGCTGTCCTTTTCTCTCCTTCAGGCTTGAATTCCTCCCACTGTCAGAGACCTTTTGCTTCCCAGTGTCTGAGGTGAGTGGGATCCATCTAATACCCTTTCTTAAATCTTAGTGTGTGTGCTAGAGAGTCCGACAGACAGACCATGAGAAAAAGGTAACAAAATGAATGTTTTGGGGTGGGTAAAGGCAGAGAAAGAGAGAGCAACTGACTCGTGCTTTATGCAAGTTGTTGATGTGAATCCACTATTAAAATATTTAAACTGTTATAATTTTCCTTCAGAATAACATGAAAACATTCAATGCTTTGTGAGAAACTTGATGCGGCTTTTTGTTTTGTCTCCCAAGTATCTGTATTCCTTCACCTGGTGTAGTTGTTAAGCACCTGAGTCCTGAAGTGAGACAGGATCTGTGTTGACACACTGATACTACCACCTTCTAACTGTCTAACCATTGGCAAGTTATTTGACTTGCATGTGTTTTTGTTCCTTCATCTGAAAAAATGGAGAGTATAATAGTATTCACCGAGGACTGGTGGAGCAATTAGATGAGGAATATCACATAGGAAGTGCTTCATCACTGGCTGTTATTGTTACTGTCATTCCTATGGGAATTGAATTTATGCCTGCCAGTTACTTATGTTTTCCTGGGATGTCCAAATAGTATTTAATAAACAACTAGGTTCAGATCAGGTGTCAATAAACTACAGTTTACTGGCCAAAGTCTGCCATAACCTATTTTTGTAAATAAAGTTTTATTGGAATACAGACACATCCATATGTTTATACATTCTTCATGGCTGCCTTTGCTGTATAATGGCAGAGCTGAGTGGAGGTGTCAGAGACTATATGACCCTCAATGCCAAAAAAAATTATTAATTGGCCCTTAATAGAAAAAGTTTGCCAATCTCTGGTCTAGAGAGTCATATTTAATTGTTTTAAAGTATATAAATAGTTGTGGACAAATTTGTAATTCTGTGTCTCAGTTTCCCTAACCAAAAAATGCATGTAGTAGATAAGAGGATTCCAAAATAGGATTTTTCTAGAACTATTCAGATGTCATTGTAAATCCTGGAGTCTGGGAATTTGTAATTGGTTTGTCCTTTCTGGTGGGCTTTCATAAGCTGTAAGAAGAGATAAAAAGCAGAAAACAATTCTCAGTAATTTAGACACCAAATATTGTGGTAAATCATGAGAGGTGATTTATTCCATAGAGGGAGAGGACAGTGTTGTGAGACTTTAAGGTTTTTTTCTGGCTAGGTGGAGGAGATCTTAGTAATTGCTGTGTCTCTTTCTGCTGACTTAGCAATTTTCCTCATTCTTTGGCTTAAAAAAAAAAAAAATTATTTCTGTTTCCCCGCTGCCTGACCTCTGTGCCACTTTCTTTTCCAGGTTAGCCCCTGCGTTTTTTTCTTCCCCCAGAATGACTCCTTTCTCCAGTGGTTTCCTCAGCTGTCTGTTCTCTACCCTCTCCTTCCTTCAGATGTGATGTAGGTGGAGGCAGATTGTCCAGTCTTCCAGCCATCCCCAATTACTGCTGCTGGATAGTGCAGGACCTGAATTTCAAGCAGTTTTAGGGGAGGGTGGAAGAAATGGACAAGTGAGTCACATGAAAAGGGAAACACCACAAACTTGTAATCTGCGTCCTTTGAATTTTAGGGTTAAGAAGCAGGGAAAGCTGGGAGAATCTCACAATTTGCAGTGGGTACCTGGGGAAGAGCCTTAGACCATCAGTCAGGACTTTCTTTTCTTTTTTTTTTTTTTAAAGATTTTATTTATTTATTTGACAGAGAGAAATCACAAGTAGATGGAGAGGCAGGCAGAGAGAGAGAGGGAAGCAGGCTCCCCGCTGAGCAGAGAGCCCGATGCGGGACTCGATCCCAGGACCCTGAGATCATGACCTGAGCCGAAGGCAGCGGCTTAAACCACTGAGCCACCCAGGCGCCCCTAGTCAGGACTTTCTGATTCAGCTCTGCCACAAAATAAGTGTAGTGTCCTCAGGTTGGTCTTTTATCTTCCCTGAGCCTTGGTTTTCTCTTTGTAAAATTAAAATAATTGCTTTCCCGCTTTCCACACAGGGTTTTGTGATGGTCACATGTATGTGGAAGAGGTGTTTGGTTTTTTATTTAATTTATTTAAAAGGAGAGCATAAGTAGGCCAAGCAGCAGGCAGAGGGAGAGGGGGAAGCAGGCTCTCCACTGTGCAAGGAGCCCAATATGGAACTGGATCCAGGACCCTGGGATCATGACCTGAGCCAAAGGCAGAAGCTTAAGCGACTGAGCCATCCAGGTGTCCCTCAAAGTCAAAATTATCATGGTTTGGAATAAAGGTTACTTCTAGGAAGTTTTGGAGACATTTGGGATCCAGGTGGGAGATTAAGACCTCAGGAAGCTTGGAGTGAATATATCAAGATGGATGGAAAGTGGAAGGTGTAATAGGGAGAAATGAAAATGAACTTAGCAGCATGTGATGGAGTTGTTTAAGTATGTTATAGTAAATGCCAATAATGCAAGAAACGAGAGTGTCCCAACACCTCAAACATTCCCTCGTAGATGCGCACGCATGGACATATACACATACACACTGCATTTCATTGATTCCAGGACCCATATCGTTTTGTGGTTGAACATCTCTGAAACTGAAATGCATCTTACAATCAATGGGGTGTCATGGTTCAGTTGGCATTTTTCCCTCATTATTGGCACATAAAAAAATTATGTGTATGAAAACCTATACTATCTTCAACTTGGTGTGTGTGTGTGTGTGTGTGTGTGTGTGTGTGTGTGTGTGTGAAAGAGAGAGAGAGTGGGGGAGAGAGAGAAAAGAGAGAGAGAATGAAACTATCTCACCACAGGAAATGTCTGAAAAAATATATTGAATACTCATTCCATTTGCCTTAATAATTGTTATTATCTTAACTTTTTGGATCCTTTTTAAAACTTTCTTCATTTGAGACAGAGAGAGAGAGAGAGAGAGAGCATAAACAGGGGAGAAAGACAGAAGGAAAGCGAGAAACAGACATCAACTGAGCCAGGAGCCTGATGGGGTTCAGTCCCAGCACTAAGAGATAATGATCTGAGCCGAGGCAGATGCTTAACCATCTGAGCCACCCATACATCCCCTTTTTTGACCATATCAATTCACTGGTGTTAATTTTGTTTTCACAATGTTGTACAACCATCGTCACTAATTATTTCCAAAATTTTTCATCACTCAAAACAGAACTCTGTAATCATTAAGCTTATGTATGTATTTATTTATTTATTTATTTTAAAGTATAACTAACATACAGTGTTATATTAAAACATAATGGTGTACAACACAATGATTCACCAATTCTGCACATTATACAGTGCTCACCAAATAAGTGTCGTCTTCGTCATCAAACATTACTAAAATCTTGTTGACTATACTCTCTATATTTTTTATCTCCATGACTTATTTATTTATTTTTTTAAAAAAGATTTTATTTATTTATTTGACAGAAAGAGATTACAAGTAGGCAGAGAGGCAGGCAGAGAGAGAAGGGGAGGCAGACTTCCTGCTGAACAGAGACCCACGCAGGGTCCCTAGGACCCTGAGATCATGACTTGAGGTGAAGGCAGAGGCTTTAACCCACTGAGCTCCCCAGGCACCCCTCCATGACTTATTTAGTTTGTAACTGGAAGTTTTTACCTCTTAATCACCTTTATCTATTTTACCCATCCCCCTCCCCCATTTCCCCGGTATTTGTTCTCAGTATCCAAGAGTCTGGGTTTTTTGGTTCATCTTTTTTTTCTCTTTGTTCATTTGTTTTGTTTCTTAAATTCTGCATATGAGTGAAATTATATGGCATTTGTCTTACTCTGACTTATTTCACTTAGCATAATGCCCTTTAGGTCCATCTCCATTAAGACAAATGGCAAGATCTTATTCTTTTTTTTAATGGCTGACTGAGTAATATTCCAGTGTGTGTGTGTGTTTGTGTGTGTTCTTTATCCAATTCATCTACAGATGGACATTTCTATTGTTTCCATATTTGGCTATTGTAAATTATGCTGCAACAAACGTAGGGGTGCATGCATTTTTTCAAATTAGTCCTTTCATTTTCTTTGGATAAATATCTAATAGAATACTGCATCATATGGTATTTCTATTTTTAATTTTTTGAGTAATCTCCATATTGTTTTCCATAGGGGCTGCACTAATTTATTATTCCACCACAGGGCACAGGAGTTCCTTTTTCTCCACATCCTCATCAACATTTATTATTCATTGTTTTTATTCTAGCCATTCTGACAGTTGTTAAGGTGATACCTCATTGTGGTATTGATTTGCATTTCCCTGATGATTAGTGTTGTTGAACATCTTTTCACGTGTCTATTGACCATCTGTATATCTTCTTTGGAAAAATGTCTATTCGGGGCCTCTCCCCATTTTTAAGTATTATTTGGGGTTTTCTTGGTGTTGAGTTGTTTAAGTTCTTTTTTTTTATATAAAAGATTTATATATTTTAGAGAGAGAGAGAGAGAGCGAGCACAAGTGAGAGGGACAGAGGAAGAGGGAGAAAGAATCTGAAGCAGACTCTGTGCTCAGTGCAGAACCCAATGCAGGGCTGATTTCATGACCCTGAGATTATGATCTCAGCAGAAACCCAGAGTCAGACGCTTAACCCCCTGTATAAGTTCTTTATATATTTTGGATACTAACCCTTTATGGGTTATATCATTTGCAAATATCTTCTCTCATCCAGTAGGTTGTCTTTTTTGTCTTGTTTTGTTTGTTTCCTTCACTGTGCAGAAGCTTTTTATTTTGGTATAGTCATAATAGTTTATTTTTTCTTTTGTTTCCCTTGCCTGAAGAGACATATCTAGAAAAATATTTCTGTGACTGAATTGAAGAGAATACTGCCTACAGTTTATTTCTAAGAGTTTTATGGTTTCATGTCTTACATTTAGGTCTTTAATCCAATTTGAGTTTATCTTTTGTATTGTGTAAGAATGTGGTCCAGTTTCATTCTTTTGTGTATAGCTGATCAGTTACCCCAACACCATTTGTTGAAATGTCTATTTTTTTCCTATTGTATATTTTTACCTCCTTTGTCATAGATTAATTGACCATATAAACATGGATTTATTTCTGGACTTTCTATTCTGTTTTATTGACTTATGTTTCTCTTTTAGTGCCAGTGCCATAAAGCTTTCACTCCTGTACCTTTGTAATATATCTTGAAATTTGGGATTGTGACACATCCAACTTTGTTCTTTTTCTTTTTTTTTTTTTTTTTTAAGATTGCTTTAACTATTTGGTGTTCTTTGCGTTTACATACAAATTTTGGATTATTTGTTCTAGTTCTGTGAAAATTGCTTTGTATTTTAATAGGAATTGCATTAAACCTGTGATTAACTTTGAGTAGTATAGACATTTTAACAATATTGTTTCTTCCAGTTCATGAGCATGGAATATTTTTTTCATTTGTTTGTGTCATCTTCATTTTTTTAAATCAATGTAATTGTTTCATGATTTCCAGCATACAGATCTTTCACTTCCTTGGTTAACTGTGTTTCTCGGTATTTTATTATTTTTGGTGCAATTGTAAATGGGATTGTTGTCTTAATTTCTCTTTCTGCTGCTTCATTATGAGTGTACAGAAATGCAGTAGATTTATGTAAATTAATTTTGTACCTGTGACTTTCCTGAATTCATTTATCAGTTCTAGTAGTTTTCTTAGGAAGTCTTTAGGGTTTTCTATATACATTATCATGTCATCTATACTTAGGAAAAGTTTTGCTTCTTCTTTACCAATTTGGATGCCTTTTATTTCTTTTTGTTGTCTGATTGTTGCAGTGAGGGCTTCCAGTACCATGCTGAATAAAAGTGAAAATGAACATCTTTGTCTTGTCCTTGATGTTAAAGAAAAAGCTCTCAGTGTTTCACCATTGACTATGATTTCACATATAATCTTTATTATGCTGAGGTATGTTCTCTCTAAACCTACTTTGTTGAGTTTTTATTATGAATGGATGTTGTATTTGCCAAATGTTTTTCTGCATCTGTTCAAATTATCATGTGGTTTTCATCCTTTCTTTTATTAATGTGATATATCACATTAACTGATTTGTGAATATTGAACCACCCTTGCATCCCAGAAATAAATTCCACTTGATCAAGGTGAATGATTTTTTAAAATGTATATTTAAATTTATTTAATAATATTTTATTTAGTTTTTTGCATCTGTTCATTAGAAATATTGACCTGTAGTTTTCTTTTTTTGTAATGACTGTGTCTATTCTTGGTATAGGATTATCCTGGCCTTGTGGAATGATTTCAAATCTTTCCTTCCCATTCTATTTTGTGGAATAGATAGAGAAGAATAGTTTTCAATTATTATATATTTCTAGAAATTTGTCCTTTTCTTCTAGGTTGTACAACTTGTTAGCATATGATTTTTATAATATTCTCTTATAATCCTGTGTATTTCTGAAGGTTGGTTATTATTTCTCCCCCTTTATTTCCAATTTTATTTATTTCAGTCCCTTTCCTTTTTTTCTTCATGAGTCTAGCTAAAGATTTATCAAATTTGTTTTTCTTCAAATTACTAGCTCCTGGTTTCACTGACCTTTTAAAATTGATTTTTAGTCTCTATTCCATATACTTCTGCTACAGTCTTTACCTAATCTATTCTTACTTCTACTGGGTTTGGTTTTTGTTGTTGTTGTTCTCCTCCTCCTCCTCCTCCCCTTCCCCCTCCTCCTCCTCCTCCCCCCTTCCTCCTCCTCCCCCTCCCCCTCCTCTCCTCTTTCCTGTCTCTTTTGTTATAGTTTTAGGTTGCTTATTTGAGATTTTTCTTGTTTCATGAGGTAGGCCTGTATCATTGTAAACTTCCTTCTGGGAACTGCTTTGTCACATCCCCAAATTTTGAACAATTCTGTTTTCATTTTTATTTGTCCCCATGTATTGTTTGATTTTCTCTTTGATTTTTTGGTTGACTCATTCATTGTTTAGTACCATGTTATTTAGCCTTCGTGTATGTGTTCTTTCCAGATTTTTTTCTTGTAATTGATTTCCAGTTTCATACCATTGTGGTAGGAAATGATGTATGATATGATTTCAGTCATCTTGAATTTATTGTGACATGTTTTGTGGCTGAAAATGTGATCTGTTCTGGACAATATTCTATGTGCCCTTGAAAAGAATGTGTATTCTGCTGCTTTTGGATGGAATGTTCTTTATATACTTGTTAAGTTAATCTGGTTTAATGTGTCATTCAAACCCACTGTTTCCTTGTTGATTTCTGTCTGGATGATCTATCCATTGATCTATCCATTGATGTAAATATATTATCCTTTTATTTATTTTTTTTCTGGTTAAGTACTGTCATGTTGGATGCACATATATTTACAACTGTTACATTCTCTTGTTGGATCGTTCCCTCTATCATTTATCATACATAACTTTGTCTTTGTTTTAAAATCTATTTTCCTCAATATGAGTATTGCTACCCAGCTTTCTTATCCCTTCTATTTGCATAGTAAATGTTGGTCCATCCCTTCACTTTCTGCAAATTTACAGGTGTCTTTAGGACTAAATTGAGTCTCTTGTAAACAGCATATGGATGGGTTCTGGTTAAGATGGTGGAGAAGGAGGATCCTGAGCTCACCTCATCTCATGGGTACACCAAGATAAAAACTACATTTGTATAACTAATGCTGAAAATGACCCAAAGCATGACAGAACAGACTTTCCACATTCTTTTCAGATAAGAGGCCACATCAAAAAGGTTAGGAGAGGCAGAAACATGGTCAGGAATAAGACTTCTAGTGAGACTAACTATAAATAGGAGTGACACTACAAGCACAGAAAAAAGAAAGGAGCAGACCCCATACCATGCACTCCTGGCTTGGACGACTCCACTAGGAAGACAAATCCTCATGTCATTCAGTTTTGAAAACAAGAGGGGATAGACTGTATTTTTTAAATTGGTGGGGTTTAACTCCAGGTAATTTAAAAATCAGTGCACAAAGCTCTGGGAGAGCTGGAGAATGATAGGAAACTGAGTCCCTGCCCTTAAAGAGCAAACATAACAAATAACCTGGTTAATAGCCATAGGGAGAGGAGGAGATAACCACACACAACAGTTCTCATGAGCCTTTTAGGTGGTAGAATAGGGAGAGTGCACTGTAGTTTGGAGTCCCAGAAGAGGGACTCCTAGTAAATATCTGGTCTGACTGTAGGTTCTGCTGACTAATGAAAACAATTCAGGGGTCAATACAGGGAGAGTGCCCTATAGTTTGGTGTGCACACAACTTCAGCAGACATACTGAATGCAGAAAGTTAGCCTGATGGTTGACACTACCCAACTATGAGCCCAGACCAGCCTCAAACATGCCCCTCAACAGTGCAGGGATAAATTCCTCCTCAGTGTGCCAATAGCAGGCAAAGTGGGACATTGTAGACAACTAAACTGAAGACAAACCTGGGTACACAGTAGAGTGCATGTAGTAGGATGCACACAGACCTCATAGAAGCAACTGAAGTACATGGGACCCCTGAAGCAACTGCTTCTGGTGAACAGGGAGTATTGTGCTATAGGGTACCACAGGGCTTCATCATTAGGTCACTACTTTCAACATCAGAAAATGTAGCTGACCTTCCTAATACATAGAAACGAACACAGACAAAATGAAGAGACAGAGGAACATGTCTCAAATCAAAGAACAAGACAAAATCACAGCAAAAGAACTAAATAGAGATAAGCGATAATTCAAAGTAATGATCATAAAGATACTAGACTTGAGAAAAAGGTGGACAATCTTAGTGAGACCTTCAGCAAAAAAATAGAAAATATGAAAAAGAACAAGTCAGGAAGGAGGAGCAAGATGGCAGAGGATTACAAATCTGAAATATCATCAAGTCCCAGAAGTTCAGCTAAATAGTTATTGAACCATTCTGAACACCTACAAACTCAACAGGAGATAGAAGAGAAGAGCAGCAATTCTGAGAACAGAAAATCAACCACTTTCCATAGGGTAGGGTGTGCAGAGAAGTGAATCTGAAGCTGCGGGAAGATAGACCATGGGGGGACAGGCTGGCTCTCAGCAAGTGAGAGAACAGCAGAGCACAAAATTGGACCTTTTTGAAGTATGATTCACTGAGGGACGTTGCTCCAGACTTTAAGCAGGGGGTGTCCCTTGTGGGGACAGTGTGGTCTTGGGACCTGTGGGAACAACAAAAAGACCAGGAGGGTCTGAGGGTGGCAGAGCTCTCAGGTATCATAGTGGGGAAGCTGGCTGCAGGATGGAGCTGAGAAGTGGGCTCTCGGCTTGGGATTACCTTAAACTGTGATCCAAGGCACAGTTGGGACACTGATCTTCAATCAGGGACCCCACAAGTGGCACATCTGGAGAGACCCTCTCTTTTCTACTTCAGGAAGAGTGGTGCGGGAGTGTGCTGCAGGAATCTGCTGGGTTTGGAGACTCCAAACAGGGCCATGGCAAGAGACAGAAATACTTGGTCATAGGCTGGGTGAGCATGGAGTGCAACGGGAGACTAGGGAGAAGGGACTGATTGACTACTTTTCTCTAAGGGATCATTGAGGAGTGAGGCCCTGAGCTCTCAGCTTCTACAGGGCAGGAGATTGAGAGGCCACCATTTTTATTCCCATCCTCCAAAGCTGTACAGAGAGTTCAGAGAACAAAAGCTCTGAAAGTGAGTCCGAGCAAATTATTTAGCCTGACCCCTGGCAAGGGCAGTGCAATTCTGCCTTGAGCAAAGACATTTGAGAAGCACTGCAACAAGCCCCTCCCCCAGAAGATCAGCAAGAACATCCAGCCAAGAGCAAGTTCACCAATGAATTAGAGGTATGGGACTCCAGAGCTAGGGGAAAGCAACACATAGAATTCATGGCTTTTTTCCCATGATCCTTTAGTCTTGCAAAGTAAGTTTTTGAAATTTTATATTTTTCTTATTTTTTTCTATTTTTCCTCTTTCTTGTATTAATGTTTCTTAACTATTTTATCATATAAGTGCCTTTAAAAAATATTTTTAAATTTTCATTGTTATAGTCATATTCTCTTTAACTTTATTGTTAACTTTATTATTGTATATGTATAGTTTTTTTAACTTTATTATTTAACTTTATTATTTAACTTTATTATTGTATATGTATAGTTTTTTTTTCTTTGAAATTTTGGGATACAATTTCTTCTAATAGATCAAAATATACCCTAAATCTAGCACATGGCTGTGTTCTAGCTTCCAGCCTGATCACATCCACTCCTCTTTTATTTTTCTTTTTTCAGCCAACTTCTTATCAATTCCTTTTTTAAACTCTTTATTAATTTTCATCTTTATAGTCATATTCTATTCCTTCCCTGTGTTAAACCTTATTTTGTATATATATATATATATATATATATATAGGTTTTTCTTTCTTTAAAATTTGGGGAGATAGTTTTTTCCAACAGACCAAAATACACCAAAAATCAAGTGTGTGGCTCTGTTCTATTCACCAGTCTAATATATATATATATATATATATATATATATATAGTCATAGGCTGGGTGAGCATGGAGTGCAACGGGAGACTAGGGAGAAGGGATTGATTGACTACTTTTCTCTAAGGGATCATCGATATCCCTTAGATATATCAAAGATATATATATATATATATATATATATATATATATATATATATATATCTTTTTTTATCCCTTTTTCCTTCCAGTTTCAGTTCTTTTCTGATTTGGTTAGTGTATATTTTTCTAGGTTCATTGCTATCATTTTAGTATTTTTTGTCTCTTTCTGGATAAAATGACAAGGTGGAAAAAGTCATCATAAAAAAAAAAAGAACAAGAGTACTGATGGTTAGGGAACTAATCAATACAGACGTTAGTAATACATCAGACAAGATTCAGAATGATGATTATCTCAAAAAAAGCATGGAAGATATTAGAAAACACCTTTCTGGAGAAAAAGAACTAAAATCTAACCAATTTGAAAATTTTAAAAAAGCTATGAGTGAGGTGCAAACAAAAATGGAGGCTCTTACTGCTAGAGCAAAAGAGGCACAAGAGAGAATTAGTGATATAGAAGACCAAATGATGATGAATAAAGAAGCTGAGCAAAAGAGAGACAAACAACTACTGGACCACAAGGGAAGAGTTTGAGAGATAAGTGATACCATAAGACAAAAAAATATCAGAATAATCAGGATCCCCGAAGAAGAAGAAAGAGAGAGATGGGCAGAAGGTATATTGAAGCAAATTGTAGTAGAGAATTTCCCTAATATGGAAAAGGGAACAAGCATCAAAATCTAGGAGACACAGAGAACCTCTCTCAAAATCTATAAAAATAGGTCAATACTCTGTCATCTAATAGTAAAACTTACAAGTTGTAGTGACAAAGAGAAAATCCTGAAAGCAGCTCGGAAATAGAGGTCTGTAACATACAATAGTAGAAATGTTATATTGGCAGCAGACCTATCCACAGAGACCTGGGTGGCCAGAAAGGACTGACATGATATATTCAGAGCATTAAGCGAGAAAACTATGCAACCAAAAATACTATATCCAGCTAGATTGTCATGGAAAATAGAAGGAGAGATAAAAAGCCTTCAGGACAAACAGAAACTAAAAGAATTTGCAAACACCAAACCAGCCCTACAGGAAATATTGCAAAGGGCCTCTAAGCAAAAACAGAGCCTAAAAGTAACATAGACTAGAAAAAACAGAGACAACATACGGTGACAGTCACCTTACAGACAATACAATGGCACTAAATTCATATCATTCAATAGTTACGAAAATGCTGTCTACAAGAAACTCATTTTAGACCCAAAGACACCTCCAGTTTGAAAGTGAGGGACAATTTACCATGCTAATGGACATCCAAAGAAAGCTGAGGTGGCAATCCTTATTCTCATAAATTAGGTTTTAAGCCAAAGACTATAATAAGAGAATGAGGAAGGACACTATATTATACTTAAAGTGTTGTCCAACAATAAGATCTAACAATTTTAAATATCTATGCCCCTAACATGGAAGGAGCCAATTATATAAAACAATTAACAATAAAATCAAAGAAACACATTGACAATAATAAAATAATAGTAGGGAACTTTAACACCTTCCTTACTGAAATGGACAGGTCATCTAAGCAAAAGATCAACAAGGAAATAAAATAAAGGCTTTAAATGACACACAGGACTAGACAGACATCAGAATACATATTCTTCTCTAGTGCACATGGAATATTCTCCAGAACGGACCACATCCTGGGTCACAAAGCAAGTCTCAACTGATCCAAAAGATTGGGATCATTCCCTGCATATTTTCAGACTACAATGCTCTGAAGCTAGAACTCAGTCACAAGAGGAAAGTTGGAAAGAACACAAATACATGGAGGCTAAAGAACATCCTACTAACGTATGAATGGGTCAAATAGGAAATGAAAGAAGAATTGAAAGAATTCATGGAAACAAATGAAAATAAAAGCACAACTGTTCAAAATTGTTGGGGCAAAAAAAGGCAGTCCTGGGAGGAAGGTATAGAGTGATACAAGCCTTTCTGAAGAAACAAGAAAGGACTCTGGTATAAAACCTAACCCTACACCTAAAGGAGCTGGAGAAAGAACAGCATAGTAAGCCTAAAACCAGCAGGAGAAGAGAGATCATGAAGATCAGAGCAGAAATCAATAAAATAGAAACAAAAGAACAGTAGAACAAATCAATGAAACTAGGTGTTGGTTCTTTGAAAGAATTAATAAGATTGATAAACCCCTAGCCAGACTTATCAAAAAGAAAAGAAAAAAGAGCCCAAATGAAAAAAAAAAAAAAATCATGAATGAAAGAGTAGAGGTCACAACCAACATCAAAGAAATACAAACAAGTATAAGAACATATTATGAGCAACTATACACCAGCAAAATTGATAATGTGGAAGAAATAGAGACATATAAACCAAAAGTGAACCAGGAAGAAATAGAAAGCCTGAACAGACCCATAATCAGTAAGGAGATTGAAGCAGTCATCAAAAACCTCCCAACAAACCGGAGCCCAGGGCCAGATGGCTTCCCAGGGGAATTCTATCAAACATTAAAGAAGAATTAATACCTATTCTCCTGAAACTGTTCCAAAAAATAGAAATGGAAGGAAAACTTCCATACTCATTTTATGAGGCCATCATTACCTGGGTCCCCAAACCAGACTAAGACCCCATCAAAAAGGAGAATTACAGACCAATATGCTTGATGAACATGGATGCAAAAATTCTCACCAAAATACTAGCCAACAGGATCCAACAGTACCTTAAAAGGATTATTCACCATGACCAAGTGGGATTTATTCGTGGGCTGCAAGGTTGGTTCAACATCCACGAATCAATCAATGTGATATGATACATTAATAAAAGAAAGAACAAGAACAGTATGAAACTCTCAATAGATGCTGAAAAAGCATTTGACAAAGAACAGCATCCTTTCTTGATCAAAACTCTTCACAGTGTAGGAATAGAGGGTACATACCCCAATGTCATCAAGTCATCTGTGAAAAACCCACAGCTAATATCATTCTCAATGGGAAAAAACTGAGAGCTTAGCTCAGGAACATGGCAGGGATGTCCACTATCACCACTGCTATTCAACTTAGTACTAGAAATCCCAGCCTCAGCAATCAGACAACAAAAAGAACTAAAAGGCATCTGAATTGGCAAAGATGAAGTCAAACTCTCTCACTCTTTGCAGATGGCATGATTCTTTAGGTGGAATACCCCAAGGACTCCACTCCAAAACTGCTAGAACTCATTCACGAAATCAGTAGAGGGTCAGGATATAAAATCAATGCTCAGAAATCAGTTACATTTCTATACACCAACAGCAAGACAGAAGAAAGAAAAATCAAGGAGTCAATCCCATTTACAACTGCACCCCACACCATAAGATACCTGGGAAAAAACCTAACCAAAATGGTAAAGGATCTGTACTCAGAAAACTATAGAGTACTCTTGAAAGATATGGAGGAAGACACAAAGAAATAGAAAAATACTCCATTGTAAGAACAAATATTGTGAATATATCTATGCTTCCTAAAGCAATCTACACATTTAACGCTATCCCTATTTTTTTAAAAATCAATTTTTTCAAAGAAATAGAAAAATTTATCCTAAAATTTATTAGGAACCAGAAAATAACCTGAATAGCCAGAGGAATGTTGAAAAAGAAAGCCAAAGTTGGTGGCATCACAATTCCAGACTTCAAGCTCTATTACAAAGCTATAAGCATCAAGACATTATGGTACTGGCACAAAAACAGACACATAGATCCATGGAACAGAATAGATAGCCAAGAAATGGACCCTTAACTCTATGGTCAACTGATCTTTGACAAAGCAGGAAAGAATGTCTAATGGAAAAAGAGTCTCTTCAACAAATGGTGAGGGGAAATTAGGCAGCCACATGCAGAAGAATGAAACTGGACCTTTTCCTTACACCACACACAAAAATAGACTCAAAATGGATGAAAGACCTCAATGGAGACAAGAATCCATCAAAATTCTTGAGGAGAACAAAGCAGCAACCTCTTTGATCTCAGCCACAGCAACCTCTTCCCAGAAACATCGCCAAAGGCAAGGGAAACAAGGGCAAAAATGAATCATTGGGACTTCATCAAGATCAAAAGCTTTTGCACAACAACAGAAACAGTCAACAAAACCAAAAGGCAACTGATAGAATGGGAGAAGATACTCGCAAATGACATATCAGATAAAGGGGTAGTATCCAAAATCTAGAAAGAACTTATCAAACTCAACACCCAAAGAACAAATAATCCAATCAAGAAATGGGCAGAACAGTGTGGAGATTCCTCAAGATATTAAAAATAGAGCTTCCCTATGACCCTGCAATTGCACTACTGAGTATATATCCCAAAGATACAGATGTAGTGTAAAGAAGGGCCATCTGTACCCCCAATGTTTATAGCAGCAATGGCCATGGTTGCCAAACTGTGAAAAGAACCATGATGCCCTTCAACGGACGAATGGATAAGGAAGATGTAGTCCATATACACTATGGAGTATTATGCCTCCATCAGAAAGGATGAATATGCAACTTTTATATCAACATGGACGGAACTGGAAGAGATTATGCTGAGTGAAATAAGTCAAGCAGAGAGAGTCAATTATCATATGATTTCACTTATTTGTGGAGCATAACAAATAACATGGAGGACATGGGGAGATGGAGAGGAGAAGGGAGTTGAGGGAAATTGGAAGGGGAGGTGAACCATGAGAGACTTATGGAACTCTGAAAAAGAACCTGAGGGTTGTGAAGGGACGGGGGGTGGGAAGTTGGGGGAGCTAGGTGGTGGATATTAAGGAGGCCATATATTGCATGGAGCACTGGGTATGGTGCAAAAACAATGAATACTGTTACACTGAAAAGAAATTTAAAAAAAGAAAGAAAGAAATGGGTAGAAGACATGAACAGGCATTTCTGCAAAGAAGACATCCAGATGGCCAACAGACACACACAAAAAAGTGCTCAATTTCACCCAGCATCAGGAAAATACAAATCAATACCACAATGAGATTACCACCTCACACCAGTCAGAATGGCTAAAATTAACAAGCCAGGAAACGATAGATGTTGGCGAGGTTGTGGAGAAAGGAGAACCCTCCTCCACTGTTGGTGGGAATGCAAGCTGGTGTGTCCACTCTGGAAAACAGTATGGAGGTTCCTCAAAAAGTTGAAAATAAAGCTACCCTATGACCCAGCAATCTCAGTACTGGGTATTTACCCTAAAGATACAAATGCAGGATCCAAAGGGGCACATGCCCTCCGAATGTTTATAGCAGCAATGTCCACAATAGCTAAACTATGGAAAGAACTTAGATGTCCATCAACAGACGAATGGATAAAGGAGACGTAGCATATATACATTTATATACATATATGTATACATATATATATACACACACACACATATACATATGTGTGTGTGTATATATATACACACACACACATATATATATTACAATGCAGCCATCAAAAAACTCAAAATCTTGCCATTTGCAACAACGTGGATGGAACTAAAGGGTATTATGCTAAGTGAAATAAGTCAATCAGAGAAGGACAATGATCTCTCTGAAATGAGAAATTTGAGAGTCAGGGAAGGGCGTCATGGGAGTATGGAAGGAAAAATGAAACAAGATGGTACTGGGGTTGGAGACAAACCATAAGAGACTCTTAATTCAGCAAATAAACTGAGGGGGGTAGGGGGAAGGGACAGGGTGGCTGGGTTATGGCATTGGAGAGGGTATGTGCTATGGTGAGTGTTGTGAAATGTGTAAGCCTGATGATTCACAGACCTGTACCTCTGAAACAAATAATACATTATATGTTAATAATAAAAAAGTGTAAGTCAGAGATGAATAATTCAATAACTGAAATAAAAAATAAATTAGAGGGAATTACTAGCAGTTTAGAGGGTGCAGAAGGATGAATCAGTGATCTGGAAGACAGGTTAATGGAAAGTAACCAATCTGAACAGCAAAAAGATAATTGAATAATAAAAAAAAAAATATGAGAATAGGTTAAAGGAATGCAGCAGCATCATCAACATCATTTACATTTTAGAGATCCCAGAAGAGAAGAGAGAGAGAAGGGGGCAGAAATCTTTTTTGAGGAATAATAACAGAAAAATTCCCTAATCTGGAGGAAAGAAACAGAAAGAAAGAAACAAATTCCCTAATCTGGAGGAAAGAAACAGATACCTAAATCCAGGAATTACAGAATGCCCCTAACAAAATTACCCCAGTCAATACCAACACACATAATAACCAAAATAGTAAAAAGTAGTGATAAAACAAATTTTAAAAGCAGTGAGAGAAAAGAATACATTTACCTATAAGGTAACCCCCATAAGGCTATCAGTTGAGTTTTCAGCAGAAATTTTGCAGGTCGGAGGAAATAGGATGATATAGTCAAAATGTTGAATGGAAAAAATCTGCAGCCAAGAATAACTCTTCCTAGCAAAAATATCATTTAGAATAGAAGGAGAGTTAAAGTGTTTCCCAAACAAACAAAAGTGAAGGAAATCATTCCCACTAAACCAGTCTTATAAGAAACATTATAGGGAATTCTGAGTGGAAAGAAAAGACCAAAACCAGAAGTAAGAAAATTATGAAAGGAAAAAATTTCACAGATAAAAGCAAAGATATAATGAAAGTAGTAGATTAATCACATATAAAATCAGTTTGAAACACAAGAGTGGTAAAATCAATTATACCTATATATTAAAATATGACACTGTCTATATAAAGTGTGGGAGGAGAGTGAAAATTTAGTGCTTTTGGTTGTATGCAAACTTAAACAATCATGAACTCAATATAGATTGTGATATGTTTAAGTTGTTAGCTATGAACCTAACGGTAACCACAAATCAAAAACCCATAATAGATACACAAAAAAAAGAAAGTGATCCAAGCATAACACTAAAGACCTTCATCAAACCACAAAGGAAGTGAATAAGAAAAATAAGAAGAGAACAGAGAACTATACAATCAGAAAACAAGTAATAAAATGGCAATAAGAACATGCCTATCAATAATTACTTTAAATGTAAATGGGCTTTATGTTCCAATCAAAAGACATAGGGTGAATGAACGGATAAAGAAGGTATTCACTTAATTTTCTTTTGTTAATATTTTTTGAGAAAGAATCTTAAAGATCACTGAACCCAATGTCTTCATACTGAGGAAGAAATGAGCCTCAGGTATTAGTTTACTTTGTCCCCATTGCGTATGTTTGGGGAACAGTGGTCCTAGTGAGACTTCAACACATCAACGTGTTCACAATATGATTTACACAAATTATTTATAATTTCAATGTTTGGGGAACCCCAAGAAGTGGGATATGTTTCGAGCTAGACGAACTAAGAATGAGGAGAGCTGTGCCCTATAAAAAAGTCCCCCCTTGGTAACTTAATCCACATAATGGGAGTGAAAATGGAGTATAGATATACTGATCAAGGCCTGGGGCAGTCAGTAAGTATTAGTGTGGTTCAGTTTTTTTGACAGGACATCTTTCTTTTTTCCTTCCTGTCTGTCTGTCTGTCTTTCTTTCTTTCTGTCCTTCCTTCCTTCCTTCCCTGCTTCACTTTTTTAAAATTTTCTTTTCAGCATAACAGAATTCATTGTTTTTGCACCACACCCAGTGCTCCATGCAATACCACCTGGCTCCCCCAACCTCCCACCCTCTGCCCCTTCAAAACCCTCAGATTGTTTTTCAGAGTCCTGCTTCACTTTAAATGGTTGTGGGGTATGATAGGATAGTGAATTGAGAGGCGTCAAGGATGGTGGCAGAGTAGGAGGACCCTAGGCTCATCTCTTCCCATGAACACAACTAGGTAACTATCAAATCATCCTATATCTCCCAGAAATAATCCCAAAGACTGACAGAACAAACTCCACAGCTAAAGGGAGACAAGAGGCCACACTGAAGAAGGTAGGAAGTACGGAAACATGGTTTAGGGGAGAAATGTATTGCAGGTGCTGCTGAGGGGAGGGGCTCATGGTTGTGGAGAAAAGGAGCTCCACTGGCTGCAAGAACTCACAAATTTCATTCCCTCTCATTTTTCAAGCCAGTGGCTTTGGAGAAATGTTCTTGTGCATTCCTCTGCCCAGAGGGGACTGCCCTACTCCCAGAGAGAAGGCTGGCAAACAATCCAGGAGCATACAGAGTGGAAACAGTTTGGCAGAATTCCTGGGGCACATAGTGGGGAAATTATTTGCCCATCTTGGAGAGCATCCCTGAGAGGCAATGCTCACATTGCCTCTCAGAACAGGGGAGCTGGCCTCCTCCACCCTTCAACATAAACAAAGAGCCACCTGAAGGAAGCAGCTCAGCATGACACCAGCTCCCTAACTTGCTTACACCAGGCTCTCTGCTGCTTCCCCGACCCCAAACCCAGCAACTGTGCTCTGGTGGGACCATGCTTCTCAGTCAAGCTTGTCTCAGTCGCAGCATGGAGGGTCCTTCCCCTAGAAGATAGCAGGCCCTTGCCCACACCATGACTCCTAATCAGAGAGTTTTACAGGGAGGTGGTGTCAGGTCTCATTTCACAAGTAGATCATAAAGCCATACTGAAGTATACTTCAAGTAAAAAATGTTCTTGCTGACAAAACAACAGCAACAAAATAATGCAATAGTTCATGTTTCAGAAGGGTTAGGTAAGATACTGACTGAAAAGTTTTCATTTGATTTTTAAAATTTGGAGTCAATGTTGACCTGGACACAAGCTGTCTGGTGGCATTGGAGGACACAGAAGGCAGATTGCATTTGGTAGTTGAAAAAATGTAAGTTGAGGAAGGAAAGGTAACCTCTGTTTCTACCAGTATAATTATAAAGAAAAAAGCAATATGGTATCCAGAGAAATAGATTAATAAAGACTTTGTTTAATTATAATAATAAAAATAATAATAATTAATAATAAAAAGATAGTGAATTTAGTTATCCCTTTGAAAGAGGAGGGTGCCTCTTGCCTTTTTGGTCACAGAGAGACAACTTTTGTCCTGTGTTCTCTCCTTATGCTTGTAGGGATGAGTCAGAGTTGCTCTTGTTATTTAAGTGTAGATGTGGGTTCAAGGCACAGAATGGCCTTGAATGAGTGGCCAGAATGAGACAGAATGGCCACTTTTTTCCCTCTTGAAGGTTCTAAAATTGTTCCACTTCATTTTTAGCCCCTTCACTACAATTGATGTTGTATCCTTTCCCCACAACTTTTTCTTTCTTTAATTAAATGATATTCTGGTCATCCTATTTGTATGATCAAATTGAAACATACCTGAATGGTGCCCTCAGGATCTCTCGTTCTGTGACTCTCTTTGAGCCTTGGTGCTGCCATGTTAGCCATGTGATTTTGGGATTCTTGAACCATAATTCGCCATCATACATAGGGCTTTTGAGTAGATTAAATGTAATAATGCATGCATAGCCTTTTTTTTTTAAAGATTTAATTTATTTCATTATTTAAAAGAGAGAGCATGGGGCACCTGGGTGGCTCAGTGGGTTAAGCCTCTGCCTTCGGCTCAGGTCATGATCCCAGGGTCCTGGGATCGAGCCCCACATTGAGCTTTCTGCTCTGCAGGTAGCCTGCTTCCTCCTCTCTCTCTGCCTGCCTCTCTGCCTACTTGTGATCTCTGTCAGATAAATAAAGAAAAAATCTTTAAAAAAAAAAAAAAAAAAGAGAGAGCACGAGCAAGGGCAGGGGTAGAGGGAGAGAGAGACAGAGAGAGAGAGAAGCAGATTCCCCCTGACCAGGGAGCCCTATGCAGGACTTGATCCCAGGACCCTGGGATCATGACCTGACCCAAAGGTAGATGCTTAACTGACTGAGCCACCCAGGCACCCCCATGCATACAAGGTCTTTGCATTTCTTGATGTCAGACAGATAACCAATATTGAAAAAAATGATAGCTACTTTTATTATTTTCTTGTGGTAACCCCCCTTTTCCATTATCAGGTAAGATATTATAATTCTTGTATTATTACAGCAAATTTATTCTCTGTATATTTATAGGTTTTAATAGTTACACTATTGCTATTTGTATGATTTTAAGTTGTTATTCTCCCAAGAATATTTGCATTCTTTTCCTCAATTTATTTTTGTAGTGTAATGGCACTTCTTATACTGAAAAAAGTTCAGTGAAATCATTTAGTGGGGTATGTGGGTGGAGAGGTGCAGAGGAGTATCTTCACATCCACTTTCTCTCCTACTTCCATTTTCAGTTAAGACTGATCCTATTGTTTACATAGACATTTTCTCTGGTTATAAATGCCCACTGTATGCCAACTCCAGTCTTGTGTACACTGATTTACGTTTTGTCTTCCTAATGGCCACTTTCATGTAATTCTTCTGTTCATATAATTCTCTGAAAACAGAGAAACTTCCCTTTTTCCTTTCTCCTGATGATGGTACCGCAGCCAAAATCGCAGATCTGGTATTCCCACCTCAGATAACTTTCTCTCATAGCTCAAATTCTCTTTAACACTCTCTCTTTCTCTCCACTTCTGCACAATAAAGTACACTCTATTTGTGAACTTAAAAATGACTTGGACCATAAATAATAAGTAAGGACATTGTGGTAAAACAACAGTATCCAGGAAGAGGAAGCGTCAAAGATTTTTGTATTTTTATTGCTTTCATTCAGATTATAAAAGAAGTGCCTGGTGGCTTAAAAGGTTTGAATAAAAATGTGTTAAGGAGAAAAAGGGTCTCACATAATCTCACCTATGAGGGGCAACCACTGGTAACAGGTTGGGGCATATTTTGATTCAGTTTTTTGTTTGTTTGTTTGTTTGTTTTCTGGCAGTAATAAATTTTGAGGTGTAACTAAGCATAATGGAGAAGAAATGAAACTCTAAAAAGCCTTTGAAAAAGCCCAGATCTGCTCTTAGGAATCAGCATAAGACTCCAATAAAATCTGTTCTTCCTTAAACCAAATATTCAAAATACATAAAAAGAATTCTTATTCAGTTTACTGTTGTGTTTAATAACTACCATTACTACAGTATTGTATTGCACTATTTTTTTAATAAACAAAATAGGTTTCAGATTCACAATGGGTAAAACAGGGCTAATCTTTAAATATGGCCACCATTAAAATATTATTTCTTCAAATAAATGCGTACCAACAAACTTTGGAAAGATAATTTGGGAACAATTAATATTTTCTACCAAGTGAATGTAGTTTTGATCAGAGGCATGCAGAAAAGAACCATATTTGGAACAGATTTCACTTTGTTATGTGGTAAAGAAAACCTGACTTAGGATCCATTTCTAGCTTAGATGATGAAACTTTGGGTAAGTCATTAAACTTTGCTTGAGTGCTTGGATCTTGCTGGGTAATACTGTAGCAGCTATCATCTGCATGCATTTTGGCTGCTAGGAAGGCAACAAATAATGGCTTCAGAAAGGAAAATGGGACTGTTTTGTTTTTAAACAACAACAACAAAAAGTCCTGTCAAGTTATTTTAGAAAAAAAAGATGGTTTTAGGGCTAAAACTGGTAAAAGGCAGCAAATTAAAAACAGCTGAGTCATATAGGCAATGAAAGTGAAAACCTGGAAACTACCACTTTTCAAAGGCAGCATACTCTGCATTCTTGTGCTTTTCTCTAGACACAGGTTATCTCTGCTTTCCCACAAATTTGACTAATTCATGATCACTCTGGCCATGAGCTTGACTCTGATTCAGATTTTAATGCCTTTGAACTTGGTTTCTCCAGCTAACTAAGCCAGTCTGTGTTCCAATTTCAAATTCCCAGGATGCAAACATCTAGTTGGTCCAGATTGTGTCAAATGTCCAAAGAATTGTGATTAGAGATGGATTCAGTAGAGGTTGGGAGCAGGAGTTGATTCTATTAGAAAAACCTGTGGTAGTAATGGCTGCCATCTTTGATATAATTTAAGAGAAAATTGATGTTTATATTTTCTATTCTATTTCTCTTTTGGAGGGTTTTTACTTTGTTTTAATTCAATTCAACAAATATTCAAATCTCTTCAATTCTAAGACATGTTTTTCAAAACTTAATGATCTGATATCTAGTCATGTCTCACAGTCAGTGTCAGTGTGTTCATTCAATGATCTCTGTTGTAGTATTTCTCCTTAATCTCCCACAACCACTATTAAACTGGTAAAATTATAAAACCGAGGAAATACCACATATATTATCAACAGAAAATCAGTTGCTTTCCATGGAGGTTATCACTAGATATGGGGCTGGGTTAGAAGGAGGGGAAATATTCCAGTATCTTTTTTCCACCATCCCTTAAGTCCTGTACCAAAAGAAAAAGGAGGCTGTATTCCCCCTTGCTGTAAGAAATGAAGTCCATTAAAGATTCTGAGGTGGTCTCGGGATTTATAGCTCTGAGAAGCAAACATTTATTTTATAGAATAACTATCAGTGCTGACTAAACAGGAAGTCAATACTAGAGCACGTGTGGGCACAAAATGTAGCTTTGTATGCAACAAAATTCCAGGCAATTGGCTCGTCTAATTCACTCAATTTTAAGAAAAGAATGCTTCCTTTGGAACTGAAGTTCTTTCTACTTGGTTTCAGCCCAAAGGTGAGCATTTTTGGAGAAGGTTAAATCTTTTCAGATGTTTTTGAAGGGGAACAAGGAGGAAAAACTAAACCATTCTTCGTTACACATACTTCTAGCTTCTGTTATCCAAATGGGTTTGAACTTTAATATTTTTGTTCTATTTTGAGAATCCCACAGAGTGCTCAAAAAGTAGCTTATGGAAAAAATTCTTCTCAAATCAGTCCTGAAAATAGCTACGTTTGTACTTGAATAGAAGAGTAAACTTTTCAAGCTATGTAAAAGGTACACATAATGGGCGCCTGGGTGGCTCAGTGGGTTAAGCTGCTGCCTTCGGCTGAGGTCATGATCTCAGGGTCCTGGGATCGAGTCCTGCATCGGGCTCTCTGCTCAGCAGGGAGCCTGTTTCCTCCTCTCTCTTTCTGCCTGCCTCTCTGTCTACTTGTGATCTCTCTCTGTCAAATAAATAAATAAAATCTTTAAAAAAAAAAAAAGGTACACATAAGATAAGGCCTATATAGAGAAACTAATCACTTGGAAAACTGGCAGAATCTGTTAAAGTTTCAGAAAAACAAAACAAAACCTTGAATTAAGTTTTTAAAAATTTTGTTAAACTTTAAAACATACATGGATTGGAAAAAACAGAGCATTCAAACTCATTATTGAGACTGCATTATATAGTAGATCAGGTTTGATGCTTGTTAGCTCTGTGTGGTTGGTTAGATTGCTGCTTCTTTCTGTATTTCAGGTTTCTAATTTATAAGAGGATCATGATAAAATAAACCTATTTCAAAAAGTTGTTGTGAGCAATAAATCACAAAAGCAAGGTATCTATTTTCACTTGGCATACATAATGTGTGTTGGCCGGCTAACAATGGCTGTAATTATGTGGTACACAATAAAGGGTTCCACTGATGCCAAAAACAGAAAAATGGTTGAACCAGACAAGAAACCATGCGTTGGGTAAATAGCTTCCTAGACAAATGAATTTAGTGGATTTTAAGAAAGGAATTTCTTTTACTTTTAGTTTTATAAGCTTTATGGATAGATGCAAACTTTATTAAAACAAAAAGTGGTCCAGTTTCATTCTTTTGAATGTAGATGACCAGTTTCCCCAACACAATTTGTTGAAGTGACAGTCTTTTTCTCATTGGATATCCTTTCCTGTTTTGATAAAGATTAACTGACCATATAGGTGTGACTTTATTTCTGAGTTTTCTATTCTATTTTCATGTTTTTGTGCCAGTACCACATACTTTTCTGATTATCACAGCTCTGTAACATGACTTAAAGTCCAGAATTGTGATGTCTCCAGCTTTGCTTTTCTTTTTGAAGGTTACGTTGGCTATTACTTTTGTTGTTCCACACAAATTTTAGGGTTATTTGTTCTAGTACTGTGAAAAATGCTGTTGATATATTTTTTAAGATCTTTTATTTTTCACTTATTTATTTGAAAGAGAAAGAAAATGAGAGAGAGGGAATATGAGAGGGGAAAAGTCAGAGGGAGAAGCAGGCTCCCCACGGAGCAGAGAAGCCAATGCAGGACTTGATTCCAGGACTGTGGGATCGTGACCTGAGCCGAAAAGAGATGCTTAGCTGACTGAGCCAGCTAGGCACATGATGATTTTTTTAATGTATTTAAATGATTTTTTTTAATGTATTGTTGGTTTGGTTTGCTAGTATTTTGCTAAGGATTTTTGCATCTATGTTATCAGAAATATTGGCCTGTAGTTCTCTTTTTTTGGTGGTGTCTGTCCTTTTCTGGTTTGGTATCAGGGTGGTACTGGCCTCATACCAAATGAATTTGAAAGTTTTCCTTCTTCTGCTTTTGTTTGTTTGTTTGTTTGTTTTTTAAAAAGTTTGAGAAAAATAGGTATTAATTTTTCTTTAAATGTTTGATAGAATTTCCCTGTGTAGCTGTCTGGCCCTGGACTTTTGTTTGTTGGGGATATTTAATTATTAATTCAGTCTTCTTGCTGGTAATCAGCCTGTTCAAATTTTCTATTTCATCTATTTCAGTTTGGGTAGGTCATGTGTTTCTAGGTATTTATGCATTTCTTCTAGACTGTCCAATTTTTTTGGCATATAGTTTTTCATAATGTTCTCTTATGTTATTTGTGTTTCTGTGGTATTGATTGTTATTTTCCTCTTTCATTTATGATTTGTTTATTTGAGTCTTTTCTTTCTTTTTGATGAGTCTGACTAGAGGTTTATCAATTTTGTTGTTCTTTTTCAAAGAACTGGCTCCTAGTTTCATTGTTCTGTTCTATTGTTTTAGTTTGTATATCATTTATTTCTGCTGTAATCTTTATTATTTCCTCCCTTCTGCTGGTTTGGGGTTTTGTTTTTTCTTCTTTTTGTACCTCCTTTAGGTATAATATTAGGTTGCTGATTTGAGGTTTTTTTACTTCTTGTGGTAGGCCTATATTGCTATAAACTTCTCTCTTCAAACTACTTTTGCTGTGTCCCAAAGGCTCTGAGCTTTTATATTTTTATTTTCATTTGTTTTCAAGTACTTTTCAATTTCCTCTGAGATTTCTTGGTTGACTCATTCATTGTTTAGTAGCATGTTATTTAACCTGCGTGTATCTGTGGTATTTCCAGATTTTTTCATGTAGTTGACTTCTAGTTTCATAAGGTTATGGTCAGAAAAGGTGCCTGGTATGTTTTCAATCTCTTTGAATTGGTTGAGACATTTTTTGTGGCCTAATATGTGATCTATTCTGGAGAATGTTCCATGTGCACTTGCAAAGAATGAGTATTCTGCTGTTTTAAGATGGAATGTTCTGAATATATCTGTTAAGTCCATCTGATCCAGTATGTCATTCAAAGCCATTTTTTCCTTGCTAATTTTTTGTTTAGATGATCTATCAATAGAAGTGGGATATTAAAGTCCCCTACTATTATTGTATTGCTATTATTAGTCCCTTTAGGTTTGTTATTAAATGTTTTATGTATTGGGGTGCTCCCATGTTATGTCTGTGTTATTTACAATTGTTATACATTTTTGCTGGATTCTCTCCTTTATTTTTATATAGTGTCTTTCCATGTCTCTTTTTATGGACTTTGTTATAAAGTCTATTTTGCCCAAAATAAGTGTGGTTACCCTGGCTTTCTTTTGACATTAATTTGCATGATAAATATTTGTCCATCCCCTCACTTTCAATCTGTAGGTGTCTTTGGGTCTGGCATGATTATTTTGTAGGCAGCATACAGATGTGTTTTATTTCTTTTTAATAGAGTCTGTCACCCTATGTTTTGGGGTTGGAACATTTAGTCCATTTACACTCAAAGTAATTATTGATAGATATGTATTTATTGTCATTTTGTTACTTGTTTTTTGGGTTGTTTTTGTAGTTTTTCTCTGATACTTTCCTCTCTTTCCCTCTTTCATGGTTTCTTAGTTTCCTTTAGTGATATACTTGGTTTCCTACTCTATATTTTGCATATCTATTACTGGTTTTTAATTTGTGGTTACCATTCAGTTTATATACAACTATCTTCTGTATAAAGCAATCTATAATAAGCTGATGGTTGCTTAATTTTGAACTCTCTTTTTAACTCCCTCCACATTTTAGATATTTAATATAGTATTTTGCATCCTTTTATTCTGTGCTGCTCTTATTTTTATACTTCATGAAGTATATATATATATATATATACTTCATGAAGTTATACTTCATTTTTCTTTTGCTTTTTTCTTCTCTACATTTAGTTGTGGAATTTGTTCTGCCAGTGTTCCATTTGCTTTCTCTTTTATTTACTTAGATGTGAGGGTTATCTAGTCTTCAGTGCTGGACAGGGTGAGCTTAAGGTCCTTCTACTCTGCCATTTTCACAAGCTCCCCATAGCATGTACTTATAACATAATACCATAAATAGGATTGTCAAAGTTTTTTTTTTTAACCTAACAGTATAGGGGCACCTGGGTGGCTCAGTGGGTTAAAGCCTCTGCCTTCGGCTCAGGTCATGATCCCAGGGTCTTGGGATCGAGCCCCGCATCGGGCTTTCTGCTCAGCAGGAAGCCTGCTTTCCCCCACATCTCTGCCTGCCTCTCTGACTACTTGTGATCTCTCTCTCTCTCTCTCTGTCAAATAAATAAATAAATAATCTAAAAAAACAAAACAAAAAAAAACTAACAGTGTATGGCATCGACGTGTTTCCGTGTCACTGTTTGGAAGTTTTGACATTCCCTATTTATGTATAAGACCCAGAAAGTCAAGAAGTATTTTGGTTCTGGAGGCATCCAGTTACTATAAATGTCCAAATAAGGTTTTTAAACATCCTTAGCAGGAGAGAAAGTGCTTATTTAAAAATGTGAGCCCCATTTACATCACAATCTGCTGAAGGGAGACCAGATATCCTTGTCCACTTATGCATGAAATATACATTCACAACCACAATCAAACAAAGCATCAAAGCCCAGGCAAGAAAACAAAAAGCACACTAATTATTTTTAATAGAGCATTTAATAAAGAAGATTGATTAAGAGTATCAGATTTAAGCAAAAAGGGAATGTTAAAGTAAAACAAGTAAATACATGCAGGTAGCAACTGTGACCCCTGTGGCTGGGAGAACAGCGGGAAGAGTTAGATCAGCAAACCTGCAAGCTTGGAGGGTCCCTGAGATGCTGGAACTAAGACTTCCACAGAGGGGTTGCCATCACTTGCTCTGAGTATGAGACTGGGTATGAGTATGAGGTAATTCCGAGTATGAGGCTGGTTCCAGCAGTGATGGAAGAAGCTCGAAACTAGAATTATGCTTTGCTGCTGGAGCCAAAGGACATTGCTAGAGTAGCAATGACAGGATTAAGGGGCACAAGGGAAGGAGCAAATCTCTTCTTCCTTCTCCAGCCTTCATATCTCCCTCTGTTGTTTCCATTTGCAAAATCTAACAGGAAATGCTCTCTCCAAAGAGAATGGCATTTGCAGAGCCCAGATCTCAGGTTCCTGGAGTAGAATAGAAAAAGGTGGGTTTGTAGCTGAGAGAAAATAGGTTAATCCAGCACAGAGTGCTTGGATATAAATGTGATTCCTATTTTGTAGTTACTGGGTGATAAGCAGATCTGTACATTCCTGTTTCTCTGGTTAGGAGTTATTTATAAGCACAAGCAAAGAAGCCTATGAAATAGACAAGCTGTCTAACTAAGTAAACATAAGTCCATGATAATAGAGTTCCCCACTAATCTATGCTTAATAAGTAAATCTACCTGATTTGTCAATAAACCAATAACAGTAGTTTCCAAAATTATTTTTAAAACATTTTTGATAGAAAAACTTAGGGAAGAAATTATTTATCAATTTATTTTTTTATTTTTATTTTTAAAAATGTTCAGCTAATTTATTTAACAGAGAGAGAGAAAAGAAGAGAGCACGAACCGGGGGGAGAGACAGGAGGAGAAACAGACTCTCCACTGCACCTGGAGGTCAATGTGGGGCTCGATCCAAGAACCCTGTGATCATGACCTGACTGAAGGCAGATGCTTCACCGACAGAGCCACTCAAGTACCCCTCAATTTATTATTTTAGAATAAATTAGGGGAAAGTTTGCATTATTTGCCTTGGCAATTTGAAGATTTCACCCAACTCTGCATTCTACCACACATATTTAAGACCAGCATAAGCTGGTAGTAAATGGCCATGAAGTGTAAATAGGCCTCATACACCAAAAGGATACTTCTCTTTTCTTTTCTTGTGTTATTTAATTCCTTCCTTGAAAAAGCTCTTCTTTTAAAGCCCATGAAAACAGGGGTACCTGTGTGACTCAGTTGTTTGGGCACCAGACTCTTATTAATTTCTGCTGGGTTCATGATCTCAGTGTCAGGATCAATCCTTGTGTTGAGCTCCCCACTCAGCAGGGAGTCTGCTTAAAATTCTCTCCCTCTGTGCTTCAGTCTGCTTGGGTGCAGGTGTGCACACTCTCTCTTTCTTTTTAAAGTCCATGAACACAACCAGCCACTTGAGAAAAAAGGCAAGAAAAAAATCCTATTGATTTCTTTGTGCTTGAGCAGAACTCTTGGTTCTTTTTTCTTTTTTCTTTTTTATTCAGTTTTATTGAAAGTAGAACATTAATTCATTCACTTTATTTAATGCCTTCAGTGTCTCTACTTTATTAAGTGGGGGGGATATAAAGATAAAGAGATAGACCCTGCACTCAAGGGACTTGGATCTAATAGAGGAAGATGGCTCTGTATACAGTAACTGATTTAGCAAAGATCCCATGACACAATCAGGTAGATGGCGTCATGAAGACACTAGAGGAATGGTCAATTCTGTCTTTGGGATGGGTATGCTTAAGAAAGTGTCCACTGAGGAAGTGACTTATTGAGAGTATATCTATCAAGTAGATAGTGAAGATAGGTAAAAATAACCTTCATTGATTCTTCTTTTTACTTTGTGGGTCAGATATTGTATGTGGAAATATCAGAGATGCTGTACCAATGAAAGAGTAAGAACAAAACCACAGTGGTATCATGGCCAAAAGGAAGATGAAATTCAGAAATATAAAAGTCTTTGCCAAGAAGAGCAAGTTTTTTCAATTGTTTGTTTGAGATATTTCTGCATTATATTTGTTGGCATTGAAAAAAATTAGCCAAGGTTAAACTAAGCTTTTGTATATCTGATCTCGAACTTTTGTAATACACTATTTCATTTTTATTTTAGCTAATCACATGTTCCCTTTGAATGTTATTTTAGCCATTTTCCTTTGGCCTTATAAAATGCAAATTATACTGTACAAAAGCAATTTTAATATAGGAATTACAGACTCCATTTGTCTTCACAAAGTATGTGCCATAATCAGAGAATATTGAACTGTATAACTGATGGTAGAATTGGGCTTGGAGTGAAAGAATGGCAGCAAGTGAAGCATATTTGAGGGAGGAATTCAATCACAATTATGTAGGGTTTGGGTAGTTTGGATTTTTGAATAATGTATTTGAGCATGAATTAAAGGATTGGTCTCAGAGTTTTCCTAGTGATTTTTAAGGGGAAAAATATCATCGAAGGGTTTAATTTCTCTTTTTATTAAAAAAAGGAATATGTAATTAGATACTTTATTATTTCAGTGAAAGACATATAATTCCATTATAACTTGAGCTCTAGCTAACAAGACCTGGCTTTAGAGGAAAGGATTATACCTGGACATAGAGATTATGTTTTATTAGAATAAGAATTTAGAATTGTGGTTTTCAAATGACTTCTGAGCCTTCTGGAAAACATGTTAATATGTATATTTTCAAGCACTCTCCCTCCATCTCCCACTGTGAAATTCAGATTCAGTTGGTTTGGGAAAAGTTCCATAAATTTGCATTTTTCAATAAGCACACCAAGTGATTCTAATATAGATGGCCTTGGACTACATTTTGAGAAAGGCCATAGAAACTTCTTCCTTCTGAAATTTTTTATATCTAAAATTTCTTTTTCATAATGCAGAATATAGAGCTATTGAAGGTAAAAGGCTTAGAACAATTCTTGCATTCCGCTAATGAAAGATGATTTTGCTAACTTAATTAATGCCTGCAAGGATGAGAGTGATGATTGTGTATGGTCTTGTTAGTGACTTGTTCCCTTTCTTTTTCCCCCTCAGGTTTTTCTATTTTTCATACACTGTCCTGATTCTTCCTCCTTTCTTTTGATTATACTGTATCTACTTTGTCAGTATGTATAGACGTTCATGGGAGCAATCAATATTTCCTGTCTATTCATAACAGTGTATCTGTAGACTTTTTGTACTAGTAAACAAGGTTAGCTGGATTTCAACCCATCATGTGGGAGTTTCCCTTTTTTTACCTGGAATACCTTAATTTTTCTCTTTTTGAATATTTAAGTGTGTTATTCCATTATCTTGTGGAATAAAGTGTTGCTGTTGGAAAGACCAATGACAATCATATTATTATAAATGACTTGTTCTTTGTGTCTGGAAGTCCAAAGGATTTTTTCCTTTTTACTTAATATCTAATACCTTTTATTAGAATGTCTTTCTGAGTTGGCAACTTTAGGTTGATTTTTCTAGGTTTAAGAAGTTTTCTTTCTTTTTTTTTTTTTTTTTAAGATTTTATTTATTTGTCAGAGAGAGTGAACACAAGCAGACAGAGTGGCAGGCAGAGGCAGAGGGAGAAGCAGGCTCCCCGCGAGCAAGGAGCCCGATGTGGGACTCAATCCCAGGACGCTGGGATCATGACCTGAGCCAAAGGCAGCCGCTTAAACAACTGAGCCACCCGGGCGTCCCTTAAAATATTATTTATGTCATATTTTTTTCATGGAAGTTTTCTTACAGTTTTTAGTGTTTGTTCTGTTCCATTTCTTTGATTTTCTTCTTCAGAGACTCCTATTATATGGAAGTCACCCTGCTTATATTCCATCTCTATCATTATCTCTAAAATCTTTTAAAAAAATATTTCTTAAAATTTCATTTTGCCTTAAAATATTTTTATTCTTCCATCTTCTATATCTCTTCAGTTATTTTCCACCATGTTTGTTTTCACCTTAGTTTCTTCTAATGGAGAATTACTTCTAAAGATGTAATGTTAACATCTTAATTTAAACTTGTTTAATTCCTTCCTGAGCTCTTTATCCTCGTTTTCAAATCTTTCCTTTGTCATTTAGAGTAAATTATTTTCCAATTCTGAGTATTTCTTCTTTCATAACTTCTATTATTTAAAACATTTCTTTTTGCTTGTTCTGAAATTTAAGTTGGAATGCTTGTCTTTCTGGCCTGTTTTCATGCTCTCTTGGGATATCTACTACATTATTTGACTTTTTTCTTTTTCATATTTCAACCTCAGTGTATTTCTGTTGCTTACTTTAAAGTGCAAATAGATTTCTTTAGCAAAGAGATAAAAATATATGATCCCTTGGGGGCACCTGGGTGGCTCAGATGGTTAAGCTGCTCACTTTGGCTTGGATCATGATCCCAGGGTTCTGGGATCGAGCCCTCCATTGGGGTCCCTGCTTGGAAGGGAGCATGCTTCTCCCTCTCCTTTTACTGCTCCCCCTGCTTGTGGTCTCTTTCTGTCTTTGTCAAATAAATAAATAAAATCTCTTTTTATAAATAAATAAATAAATAAACAACCCAACAAATAAATAAATAAATATATAGGACCCCATACTTCCACGTTTTGCTTCTCTATTTCCTTCTTTACTTAAATCCTGAACTTCTTTTCCCTTAGTTACTATTTTTCTATCCTACTTAGTCTGATCCTATTTCCAGGAGTTTTTACTCAATTAGGAATTCGACTTGGGAGAGAGCTTTGGTTTATGAGTTTGAGAGTTCACAGGGTCCAGACGTCTTCAGCACCAGCCATCCTTCTGCCCTGACATTGGATCCTGTGGCGCTCCCACTTAGTCTAAGCTATTTTCAGATTAACTTTATGTGCTTTCTAAGGAGTAATTGATGGCAGTTTTGGAGTTCTTCTGATACTGTCCCCACTAGCCTCTATGAGGTCTGTGAGGATATGTAGTCATCTACTTTTCTTGTGTACATTCTTGGTGGGTTTTTGGTTTTGCTAACTAGTTGTTATGTCTGGAGTGTTTTTGGAGGAAGAAGATTCAGGGAGTTTTGGAAAATATACTAACTCCACCTCAATTTTCCTTTATTTATCTGTTTCAGGTGTAGGAGTCTGTCTTCCCTCCTCAAGATTTCTCAATTTTTCTAGTTATGCACAAAACAATTATTAAAAATAATATCCATCATTTATTGAGAGCATACTACATTCTGGATTACTGAATGAATTAAATGCTTTATAACATGTTCATAGTCTTTACAACAATCTTTGGATGTAGCTACTTTATAACCATTTTCAATAAAGAATAGCAGATGTGAAAAGTTAAAATAATTGGTCCTAGGTTGGAGTAGGTTGCTTGCAAAATGGCACTAATCATCCTTCCTTCCTGATAATCATGTCCTGGGATAATCCCCTCCCCTCATATATGGACAGGACCAAGTAACCTTCTTCTAATGAACAGACTGTAGAAAACATGATGATATGTCACTTCTGAGATTAGCCCACAAAAATGATATTGGTTTGGGAACCCTTTCTCTCTTGCTTTCTTGCTTGTTCTTTCTGATAGAAGCCAGCTGCCATGTTGTGTGTTACCGTAGAGGCCCATGTGAAAGGAATTGAGGGAAGACCCCCCCCCCCCCCAGCCAATAGCCAGCAAAGAACTGAAGTCCTTCACCCAACAGCCCTAGAAAAACTAGATCCTGCTAACAGCTGTGTGAGTGACTTGGAAGTGGCTCATCTCTTTGTTTAGACTTTGAATAAGACTACAAATGCAGCTGACACCCTGATTGTAGTTTGTGAGAGATTTTTGAGCCAGAGGTGCCCAGATAATTTATATTTGGGTTCCTGATCCACAGAAATACACAGATAATGTTTATTGTTTTAAACTGTTGATTTTAGAGTAACCTGTTACATGGCAAGAGGTAACTAATACACATGTCATAAAGGTAATAAGTGTCCCTGTGGCTTGGAATCCAGGGGATCTGATTTCAGGGTCTATATTCTTCACTTGTTTGTGACACTGACTTTGATTAACCTATACCTTTATGTGCCAGTATTTCTACCAAATTGAATTTGACAATCTTCCAGTTCTTTGATTCTATTCATTCTTCTTTGAAAGAAATTTTTCTAACTAAAAATTGCCTGTTCCTGAACTGAGTAAGTGAGCACTTCCTTTAAGTCATGGACATTTAGAGTTAGGAGGAATCTGAAAATATGTATAATCCAAATCAGTCTGTTCCCAGTTTTCACAGACGAGGAAATTAGGCCCAGAAAAATTAAAAGACTTGCCTAAAGTTATAGAATTAGTGAAATAATGAGGATTAAAGTCCAAGTCTCTTAAAGTCCGGTGTAGGGCCATGAGCAGGTACAGATAGTTCTGGATGGTCACAGTTCACTACCACATTCTGAACCTGGAGTAGATTCAAGTTGATTCCCCTTCAGTTTTGCTGCAGAAAAACACAAGGATCCCCAAGGGAAGAGCTGACAAATAATGAGTAGGATATTTATTTCCTTTCCTCTCAGTCTTACTTCTCCTGAAAGAGGGGTAAACAGACTGTGTCCAACTGAATGACTGTCTTGCAATCCCATAACCACAGCACTGAATCCAACATAGCAATGAAATTTCATACTGAGAGCCAACTCCAAATGATTTGTCTTGGCTCTTCAGACTGCTCGTTGAGAAGCATTTCCTGAGCTAGAGTGGAAGGGGCTGTGTTCAACCAGTACTGTCAGCTATGACAGGAGGTTGAGGGTCTGGTGGAATGTGTGCCATGTACTTGCCCATTGACATCTCTGCAGATTTAGCAGCCTGGTCCCTCCTTTGATATTCCAGGCTTTTCCCACTATGAACCCTTCTTGCCACACAAGCTGCCCAGGAAGGGTCATTTTCAATCTCCATTGGCCTTCATTTCTGGCATCTTTTTCTTCTCATTTGATGGTGAGTTTTAGCATATAAGTGGCATTGGTGGAATTTATCTTGTCACTGAGTATAGTGTTGGAAGCAGAGCCAGTTCTCACATCCCTGAGGTTGGATGCTTTTATGGCTTCATAGACTACATTTCTAGCTGGATCTAAAAGTCACATTGCCAGAGAACTTTTATTCAGCCCATCAGAAAAAAAAAAATGCAGGAAGATACAATTTTGCACATGCCTATTCTATTGTCTTTTGCAAAACACTCTATTTTTCTCAATCCCAGGGGGTCATGGGAATAAATTTACAGGTGAGTGCTAGTCCAGGTATCTTAGATGACAAGTCTTGTAGATCAAAAGCTCAATTAACATGTGCCTTGGAACTTGGACAACTGTAGGAGCTGTGAGGCTAGTGTTTAAATATCTCTATGGGTGGTAGTTTCAACATAGTACTGGCAAGTTTTTTGTTTGTTTGTTTGTTTTTTGTTTTTTGTTTTTGGGGTTTGTTTTGTTTTGTTTTTGGCAAAGTTGAGAATTAGGCAATGTTAGAATTCAGGTGAATGCCTGGGAAAGTTCATTTTCTTCTATTCTCCTGCCTGCTGCTTAACTTTCTTCTTCTATTTCAATTCATTCTGTTCTATTTTCAATGACCCAGCATTGGAGTTTATTTTCCAGCATTGGGGTATTGAAACCTAAATGAAAATTTTTACTTTTCAGAATATTTTTAATCAGAAGTCTATATTATTGAAACAGTAAAAGAATGGTAGGATGCCTTCTGGCAACTAGATAGCCTCGGCTCTTGACTCCTGGAAAACACAAAACCCCTCCTCTTTTGGTGGGAAAGCAATAAAAGCCTGAACATAATTTGATGCTTTGAGTTGTGGAACTTGGGTAAGTCAATTTGGATCTATAGGCTTACTTTGTCCCTAGGTATAAATGTGCGTGTGTTGGGGGAGAGAGACAGAGAGATAATGAGATCAATACTTCTTTGAAAATTTAGAACCCTGAAATTAATGAAGAAAAAGTTTGAACTACTGGGAATCCTGTCCTTCCTCAACTCTGACAACACCATTGTTACTTTTCTGTAAGGGCTTTTTGCATTCAAGCTTATTTGAAAGATGGTTTCTATTGTTTTAAATGTGAAAACCACCAGCATCAATGAGCCTTAGATTCCTTTGACTTCTAATTTTTTTTTAAGATTTTATTTATTTATTTGACAGAGAGAGAGAGAGATCACAAGTCAGCAGAGAGGCAGGCAGAGAGAGGGGGAAGCGGGCTCACTGCTGAGCAGAGAGCCTGATTCGGGGCTTGATCCCAGGACCCAGAGATCATGACCTGAGCCGAAGGTAGAGGCCTAACCCGTTGAGCCACCCAGGCGCTCCTGACTTCGAATATTTTATAGAACCTACATATAACCAGATAGTCCTAGATTGGAGAGAAAGTCCCATATGATGGTTAAGAACATCATCTTTGTCAGATGTCTCTGTCTTTGGGTCAAAACCACACCTTACTGAGTCCTTAGTTATTATCTTCTTTAAAGTGGAGATAATATATTTTTTAAATTTTTAAAAAGATTTTATTTATTTATTTGGGAGGGGTGGGACAAGGAGGGAGAGTGAGAAGGAGAAACGAACTCCCTGCTGAGCAGAGAGCCCAATGTGGGACTCCATCTCAGGATCCAAGCTGAAGGCAGCCTGGGTCTGACTGAGCCATCCAGGGGCCCTAAAGTGGAGATAATATTTGTATCTATTTCATAGGATTGTGGTGAAAACCAAATGAGCTAGTTCACGGTGTTCAGCAATTCATAAATACTCAGTAAGTGATAGATATTATTATTAATCTGAAAAAACATTGGCATTATATATAGTATGCACATCTTCCTTTATTATATCATTTACATTTATTTCAAAAAGGCTTCTCCTAGAACCAAATCTAAAAACATTGAAATAGAATATCTAATACTCTGCTGCTTTTTTAAGCTTGACATTGCAAGGAAAATTTATATGATTTTAGAATGTCCACTTAAGTGCAAACTAATCTGTAAAATACACTGTACCATAATGTGACCATGTAGTTTTTGGCCAAAAGGTTTCAGTGAAAAGTTGAAGTGAAAATAATTTAAGACAAAAATGAATGGTTTCTGTGGATGATGCTTTACTGAAAATCAGCTTTTTCATAAAATTTAAGTGTGTATTTGTAGAACTTTATTTTTCTTTGAGTTTTTGGGTATCAATTTCTTAATCTGTAAAGTAAAGGGACTGGACCTGGTAATTTTTCATATTTAATATTGATGATCCTAAGTTTCTTATCATGGGATGTGGCATTCCAATCAATTCTTCTAAATTCTTTAGGCATCCATTTCTTTAGCTGAAAATTGAGAAAAGAATATTTTTGGCTATCTGCTACCATTGATTTTAGCACTAGAGTTTTCACTTTTGTTTTTATGCCTGTCCTCATCAGTCTTTGGTTATTTAATCATCTAAAGTGTATCACAAAACAATTTGTAGAGGAGGGGCAAGATGGTGGAGAAGTAGGAGTCCCTGTTTCAACCGGTCCCCTAAAGTGAGCTAAATATCTACCAGAACACTCTGAAGACCCATGTAATCAGCCTGAGATGTAAGATTATACACTTCTGGATCTCTACAGGAATAGAAGACATCAATGGAGAGGGTGCGATTTGGCTGGATGGTGGTAGATATATTCAGCTATACATCCCCTCAACCAGCTCTCACCAAAATGACTAGGAGGAGGAATACCTAACAGAAGAAAAATTCAGAGACCATGCCCTCTGCCACAGAACTATTGGAAATGGACATAAACAGTATGTAGGAAAGGGAATTCAGAATAACAATTATCCAGGCAATGGCTAGGTTGGGGAAGACCATTAGTGACAACTTATAATCGCTAAAGGGCAGAAGTGAGAGCTGATTGGGCAGAAGTTAAAAAGGCTACAATGATATCCAATCTAATCTAAATCCTCTAAAAGCTAGGGTAACCAAGGTAGAAGATAGATTTAGTGATCTTAAGACAAACTGATAGAAAAAAAGGATCAGAAGGAGGCCTGGAACAAACAGCTTAGAAGCCATGAAAACATAACTAGGGAAATAAATGACACCATGAAAATTCCAACGTCAGAATTATTGGGATCTCTGAGGGGGTGGAAAAAGAGAGAAGATTAGAAGATATAGATGACCAAATTCTGGATGAAAATTTTCCCAGTCTGGGAAATGGATCAAGTGTTCGTGTCCTAGAGGCAGAAAGAACACGCTCCCCCAACATCAATGAGTCTAGAAAGACATCCAGATACTTAATTGTGAGATTCATGAATCATAATTTCAGACAGGAGGTCTTGAGGGCATCTAGGGGCAAGAGATTCCTTATGTACAGAGGAAAGACCATCAGAATAACATCAGACCTTTCCACAGACAGGTGCAAGCCAGAAAGGGCTGGGAAGACATATTTAGGGCACTAAATGAGAAGAACATGCAGCTAAGAATAATTTATACAGCAAAGGTGACGTTCAAAATGGATGGAGAGATAAAGAGCTTCCAAGACTGGCAAAGTTTAAAAGAGTATGTGACCACCAAGCCAGCACAGCAAGAAATATTAAGGGGGGTTCTATAAAAGAAGAAAGAACCCACGAGTGACATAGGACAGAAATTTACAGAGACAATATATAGAAACAAGTACTTCCCAGGCAACATGATGTCGATGAAAACTTATCTTTCAATGATCACTCTCAATGTGAATGGCCTAAATACTCCCATAAAATGGCACAGGGTTGCAGACTGGATGAAACAACAGGACCTGTCCATATGCTGTCTACAAGAGACACATTTGGAACCTAAAAGTACATCCAGACTGAAAGTGAAGGGATGGAGAACCATCTTTCATGCCAATGGGCCTCAAAAGAAATCTGGGGTGGTGATTCTCCTATCAAATAAATTAGATTTTAAGCTAAAGAATGTAGTCAGAGATACAGAAGGACACTACATCATTCTTAAAGGGTCTATCCACCAAGAAGATCTAACAATTGTAAATATTTATGGCCCCAATATGGGAGCAGCCAAATACATACTTCAGCTGTTAAAGTAAATAGAGTCATATTGATATGAATATTGATATGAATTATATTGATATGAATACATTAATTGTAGGGGATCTTAACGTGTCACTCTCAGTAACAGATGATCATCCAAGCAGAAAATTAATAAAGAAACAAGAGCTTTGAATGACACCTTGGACCAGATGTACCTCATAGATATATACAGAACATTCCACCCTAAAAAATCCAGAATACTCATTCTTCTCAAGCACACATGGAACTTTCTCCAGAATAGACCACACTGGGTCACAAATCAGGGCTCAACTGATACCAAGAGACAGATTATTTCCTGCATATTCTCAGACCACAATGCTTTGAAACTGGAACTCAACCACAAGAAGAAGTTTGGAAGGAATGCAAACACTTGGAAGTTAAAGACCATCCTGCTCAAGAATGTTTGGATCAACCAGGAAATCAAAGAAGAACTTAAAAAATTCATGGAAACCAATCAGAATGAAGACACATCAGTCCAAAACCTATGGGATACAGCAAAGGTGATCCTAAAGGGGAAATACATAGCCATCCAAGCCTCACTCAAAAAAATTGAAAAATCCCCAATACACCCACTCTCTTTACACCTTAAAGAACTGGAAAATCAACAACAAATGAAGCCAACCCCACACACAAGAAGGGAAATAATTAAGATTAAAGCAGAAATCAATTATTTAGAAACACGAGATACAGTAGAACACATCAACGAACTAGAAGCTTGTTCTTTGAAAGAATTAATAAGCACTGGCCATACTAGTCCAAAAACCTAACCTAGACGAAATGGATGCATTCCTAGAAACCTATAAACTTCCAAGACTAAAACAGGAAGAAACTGACAACCCGAATAGACCAATATCTAGTAATGAGATTGAAATAGTGATCAAAAATCTCCCCCAAAACAAGAGCCTGATGGATTCTCTTGGGAATTCTACCAAACATTCAAAGAAGAAATAATACCTATTCTCCTGAAGCTATTTCAAAAAATAAAAACAGAAGGAAAACTTCCAGACTCTTTTTATGAAGCCAGCATTACCCTGATCCCCAAACCAGGCAAAGACGCCACCAAAAAGGAGAATTTCAGACCAATATCCCTGATGAATATGGATGTCGAGATTCTCAACAAGATCCCAGCTAATAGAATTCAGCAGTACATTAGAGGATTATCCACAGTGACCAGGTGGGATTTATCCATGGGATGTAGGGGTGGTTCAACATTTGCAAATCAATCAATGTGATAGAACAAATCAATAAGAGAAAAGAGAAGACCCACATGGCCTTTTCAATTGATGCAGAAAAAACGGTTGACAAGATAGAGCATCCGTTCTTGATTAAAACTCTTCAGAGCATAGGGATAGAGGGAATATTCCTCAACTTTATAAAATCTATCTATGAAAAACCCACAGTGAATATCATTCTCAACAGGGAAAAGCTGACCACCTTCCCTCTGAGATCAGGAACACGACAAGGATGCTCATCCTCGCCACTGTTGTTCAACATAGTACTAGAAGACAACAAAAAGAAATAAAATGTATTCAAATTGGCAAAGAAGAAGTCAAACTCTCTCTCTTCGCAGATGACATGATACTTTACATGGAAAACCCAAAAGACTCCACCCCCAAACTACTAGAACTCATGCAGCAATTCAGCAATGTGGCAGGATACAAAATCAATGCACAGAAATCAGAAATCAGTTGCTTTCTTATATACTAACAATGAAACTATAGAAAGGGAAATTAGAGAATCAATTCCATTTACTATAACACCAAGAACCATAAGATACCTGGGAGTAAACCTAACCAAAGAAGGATCTGTACTCGAGGAACTACAGAACATTCATGAAAGAAATTGAAGAAGCATTCCATGCTCATGGTTCAGAAGAATAAACATTGTTAAAATGTCTGTACTGCCCAGAGAAATCTATACTTTCAATGCCATCCTAATCAAAATTCCACTGGCATTTTTCAAAGTGCTGGAACAAACAGTCCTAAAATTTGTATGGAACCCGAAAAGACCCTGAATCACTAAGGAAATGTTGAAAAAGAAAAACAAACTGGGGCATCACGTTGCCTGATTTCAAGCTTTACTACAAAGCTGTGATCACCAGGACATCACGGTACTGGCGCAAAAACAGACACAAGGACCAGTGGAACCAAGTAGAGAGTTCAGATATGGACCTGCAACTCTGTATCAAATAACCTTTGACAAAGTGGGGAAAAATATACAGTGGTAAAAAGACAGTCTCTTGAATAAATGGTGCTGGGAAAATTGGACAGCTATGTATTGAAGAATGAAACTTGACCATTCCCTTATACCATACACAAAGATAAACTCAAAATGGTTAAAAGATCTCAACGTGAGGCAGGAATCCATCAGAATCCTAGAGGAGAACATAAGCAGTAACCTCTTCAACATGGGCCACAGGAACTTCTTTCAAGACATGCCTCCAAAGACAAAGGAAACAAAAGCAAAAATTAACTTTTGGGACTTCATCAAGATCAAAAGCTTCTGCACAATAAAGGAAACAGTCAACAAATCAAAGAGACAACCCAGGGAATGGGAGAAGATATTCACAAATGACACTGAAGACAAAGGGCTGATATCCAAGATCTATAAAGAAAACTCCTCAAACTCAACACACACAAAACAGATAATCACAACAAAAAATGGGCAAAAGACATGAACAGACACTTCTCCAAAGAAGACATAGAAATGGTTAACAGACACATAAAAAAATGTTCATCATCATTAGCCATCAGGGAGATTCAAATCAAAACTGTATTGAGATACCACCTTATACCAGTTAGAATGGCCAAAGTTAACAAGACAAGAAACAAGTGGTGGAGAGGATGTGGAGAAAGGAGAACCTTCTTACACTGTTGGTGGGAATGGAAGTTGGTTCAGTCACTCTGGAAAACAGTGTGGAGATTCCTTAAGAAATTAAAAATAGAGCTACCCTATGACTCAACAATTGCACTGGGTATTTACCCCAAAGACACATATGTAGTGAAAAAAGGACCATATGAACACCAGTGTTCAAAGCAGCAATGGCCATAGTCGCCAAACCGTGGAAAGAGCCAAGATATCCTTCAATGGACGAATGGATAAAGAAGATATGATTCATATATACAATGGAATATTATGCCTCTATTAGAAAGGAAGAATACCCAACTTTGTATCAACATGGCAGGGACTGGGGGAGATTATGCTGAGTGAAATAAATCAAGCAAAGAAAGTCAATTATCATATTGTTTCACTTACTTGAGGAACATAAGGAATAACATGGAGGACATTAGGAGAAGGAAAGGAAAAGTGAATTGGGGGAAATCAGAGGGGGAGACAAACCATGAGAGACTGTGGACTCTGAGAAACAAACTGATGGTTTTGGAAGGGAGGGGGTGGGGGGATGGCTGAGCCTGATGGCGGGTATTAAAGAGGGCACATATTGCATGGAGCACTGGGTGTGGTGAATAAACAATTAATCTTGGAAACACTGAAAATTTAAAATATAATTAAAAAAATTAGTACTTGGCCAAGAAAAAAAATAATAATTTGTAGGCATTTAGTTTTAAGTGCATGGTTAAGGGCTTATCAACCTATACCAGGCTATTTCTGAGTGTTCTTTGGGACATAATGGTGGAAAAAAACCCCCACATTTTCTGCCTCAGACATCCGACATATGACGATAGTGATAATGATGAAGAAAATAAAGATAGTAAATGCAAACATAAGTGCTATAAATGGAGTAAGCTCAATATTTACTGGATACAAAAGTTAAGAAAACCCCAATCAGCTGGAGGTAAGGTGTTTGTGAAGTCCAAGGCAACAGAGTGGGAGAGAGTATTCCAAGTCAGAGGAGTAATGATAGTGAAACACAGACTTCTAGATGAGAGAGCAGGACTAGACTGGGAGTTACAAATCTTTCCACATTGTTGGAGTGTGAAATGTGAAAAGAGAATATGAGGTGGGATTGTTAAACGGGCCCGCTAAGAGCTCATTTAATTTAGTTATATCTGGCCATATGCTGAGATTAAACATGTCTGAAATGTCAAGATTTTAAATTAAAGTAGGAAAGCAGTTTTAATATAAATTTCTGAAACTCTTAGGAAAATACAGAATCAATAGTTTTGTATTTTGCATTAGAAAAAACTAGCCCACGGAAACTAATTAAGAGTTCCTGGAAGGGCCACCTGGGTGGCTCAGTGGGTTAAGCCTCTGTCTTCTGCTCAGGTCATGATCTCAGGATCTAAGGATCCAGCCCCACTTTGGGCTCTGCTCAGCGGGGAGCCTGCTTCCGCCTCTCTCTCTGCCTGCCTCTCTGCCTACTTGTAATCTCTCTGTCAAACAAAGAAATAAAATCTTTAAAAAAAAAAAAAAAGAGTTCCTGGAAAATAACACCAAATTCATTTTACTTTAAAATGTTTCCTGGGGTGCCTGGGTGGCTCAGTGGGTTAAAGCCTTCGACTCGGGTCATGATACCAGCATCCTGGGATGGAGCCCCACATAGGGCTCTGCTCTGCAGGGAGCCTGCTTCCTCCTCTCTCTCTGCCTGTCTCTCTGCCTACTTGTGATCTCTGTCTGTCAAGTAAATAAATAAGATCTTTAAAACAACAACAACAACAACAACAAAAAACTAGCCTAAAATGTTTCCTGAGGAGTCCTCTTTGTCAGATGAGCACTAAGCAGTTAGACATGAATTTCTTAGATAGGTGTAAGATAATGCTCCTTAAAAAAACAAAACAAAACAACAAAAACTCTTATGGGTTTTCATAACTTGTGAACTTGAAGATTTTATTTAAAATTTTCTCAGAGATTTTTTTTTTTTTAATTATTGACTTACTCCATTTTAAAAATCTACACAATTGATTACCTGGCATCTGATCTATTCCTATGCTTTCAGTGAATTTCAATGAAATGGAAAGATAAAGTCAAATCACATACATGCTCTTAAAACAAAAAGACTATCAATTATTCTAACTCTGGTTCAATTTTTGTAGAAAAAGGACACAATTCAGAAGCTATAAATTCAAGATTCTGCTATTTATCATTTCAATAATGGTTTTGTAAGGATATGTTGCTTCATTAGCTTTTCTAAATTTAAAACTATATATCCATATGGCTTCAAGAACCAAATTGTTCTAGAAGACTTGTATAAAACCCAGAAGTACCGTATGCCTTCCTTCCATTTCCCATTTCCTACAGGCAACCACTTTTAGTTTGATTCTATTTTCACTTCCATATCTCTAAATGACGTGCTTGTATTGGTACTTCTTCATTTTTAAAAGTTTATCATTATCTATTAAGGCTCTCCTAAAGCACTTTTTCACCGCCGCCCCTCTCAAAGCCCCCACTACTCCTCTGCATATGTTCATACTCTTCAAGCATTTTATTCAGTCTAGAAGAAATCTCAACCCTGAGACTTATGACCTGCTCCAATTTGAGCTCGCCTTTCACTATGATCCCTAGGACCCCCTTTGCCTCTATCATGTGCTAGATCTCTTGTTTCCTAGGTTTCATGTTTTTCTCTTCATCTTGATTTACTCCCTTGCTTTGGGGACACACGATCTTCAGTAGCTTACTCAGAAATAATATAAGGAAAATAACCTCTTTTGAGAGATCTCATACCTAAGAATGAATTTGTCAGGCATGATTGATATTTTTACTGACTATAAACTTCTACATTGGAAATTATTTTCCATCAGTCACTGCTCTACCACCTTTAGCTCCTGGTGCTTCATCGGTTTGGTTCCTATGTTTTCTCCATACCTGCACACAAGAAGCTTAGCACTGGTGGATAAAGTCAAAACAAGCAGGCAGATCCCTTATAAATTTGTGACTACCAAGATCATGTGGACTTTCAACAGTACCAATTCATTCTTTTACAGAAGCAAAAGAGTATTTTAAAAACTCTGTAAACAAACAAACATGAAAATCTCTACTTTCTTCAAACCTTTTGCAGCTCTCCTTCCCCCACATTCTCAGCAGGTAATTTTGACTTTCACTCTTTTGGGAAAATAAAAGCCATGAGGTGACAATTCCCTTGAACTCTAGAAATGAAATCTACAAAGTGACATACATTTACACCTATCTGTTCATCTTTGGATGAACAGTTTTGCTTATATTTGGGTCTTGAAGTCTATTCTGTTCATGCTTACAAAGCCCTATAATACTGATTTCTCCTCTTTTTTTTCCCTCATATGTTCAATTTCTGTCAAATGGATCATTTCCAGTGGTTTTTCCAGTGCTCAAACCTCACCCATTAAATTAGTCATTCAACTTACCAGCCAACCAACATAATAAACAAGAAACAGCCCTTCTTCTACCTAGATTGTTTCTACCTAGGTTCCTTCAGCTATTTCTCTCTGATCCCCTTCTCAACCAAACCTTTCGCAAAAAGCTGTCTTTACTCTTTATTTCATTAGCTAGATTCATTCCTTCACCACTCCATTCTGACTTTTCTTGCTAAGGTCCCAGTGACCTTCATCAAAAAATTTTGACCTGGGCTGCCTGGGTGGCTCAGTGGGTTAAGCCTCTGCCTTCATCTCAGGTCATGATCTGAGGGTCCTGGGATCAAGTCCTGCATTGGGCTCTCTGCTAGGCAGGGAGCCTGCTTCCTCCTCCTCCGCTACTCTCCCTCTCTCTCTGCTTGCCCCTTTGCCTACTTGTGATCTCTCTCTGTCAAATAAATAAAATCTTTAAAAAAAATTTTTTTTTGACCTAACTACTATGCAAAGATCATCACATTTTCTTTTTTGAAGTAGTCTTTTTTCCCCTGGGCTTACATAACAAAACTTTGTTTTGTTTTTTCCTTCCTCCCTTATTATTCCTTCTATCTCCTTTCTTATTATATTGTCATCTTCTTGATCACTAAATGTTAGGATTTGTGAAAAGCTCTTTCCTTGATTCTCCCTTCTTCTAATTCTTTTCTCTTTCCCGAGACAGTTTTACCCATGTATATGGCTAATTATTGTCTATAAACAAATAAGTAACATGTTTTAGTCTCCAGTCAAGATCTTTCCTGAACTCCAGACCCATATGTCCAATTGCTTATACAACACATCTTTTTGGGGTCTCAATGACACCTTAATCTTAATATGCCCAGTTCAAATTCATCTTTATCCAGTGAAGTCAATCCTCTCCCAGTGTCTGTTTTAGCTAATGGTACCTATCTTTCTCCATTTATGTTAGCCAGAACTCGAGAGTCATTCTTGACATTTCTTTCTTCATCACCCCCTATCCAATCCATCACCAAACTTGTTGGTGACATTTGCAATCACAATATTTCTCAAATCCTCTCACAAATCTCAATCTTCACCACTCTAGGTAAGCTACCAGTATCTATTATCTAAACTTTCTGGATAGTCTCTTAATTGGTATACTTCTGTTCCTGCTCTCGAACTACTCCCCATGCTATAGCCATAGTCATCTTTTAAAATGCAAATCTAAGTACATTATCCTTGAAAGCCTTTACATGGCTTCTTTCTATTTTAAGGAAAAAGACAAAAACTCCTTAATTTGGCTTATAGGGCTTACATACTCTATTCTTTCCTTAACTCTCTTTCCTCAGCTAACACTGCCTTATTCCTTACTTTCTTTACCAGCTTTGCTGATTTCCTTTTTGGTCCTCCAATGTACACTGCCTCCTCCCACCACAGGATCTTTGCTTATGCTGATCCTGTTGAGAGTCCATACAGCTTGGTGGCTAAGCATAGAGTACCCAAAGTCTAATTTTCAAGGGAGACTTCCTGGGTTCAAATCCTGATTTTATAATTTATAATTTTATAATTTACTTAGTTGTAAAATTAGTTAAGTTATTTAACCTCCCATACCTAAGTTTCCCCAACTGGAAAACAAGGATAATTTTGATATCTGACTTCAGGGATGTTAGGATGATCAAACAGTCATTTGAAGGGGAGGCCTCACTCTCCTCTTTCTTACCCAGTCAAATTCTTCTCAAACTTCTATTCAGCCCCAGAGTAATTTTCTCTGACAAGCCTCCACTGACCTCTCTGGTTGAATTCAAATACTCCATTACTAGATTTTCTCCTATCTTGAGTCTCTTATTCGTAATGCTTAATATAGGTGCAATTTCATATTTTTCTGAATGATTTATTTATTTAGATCAATATTCTATCTTTCTAGATAGAATGTTAGCTCCAGGAGCTTAGGGATTGTGTTTGTTTTTGATAACTCTACTTCGGGCCTAACATACTATCTATCATATCCCAGGTTCTCCCCAAATATTTCTTTTTTTTTTTTTTTAAAGATTTTATTTATTTATTTGACAGACAGAGATCACAAGTAGGCAGAGAGAGAGAGAGAGAGAGAGAGAGAGAAGGAAGCAGGCTCCCTGCGAAGCAGAGAGCCTGATGCGGGGCTTGATCCCAGGACCTTGGGATCATGACCCGAGTGGAAGTCAGAGGCTTTAACCCACTGAGCCACCCAGGAGCCCCTCTCCCCAAATATTTCTTGACAGAAATAGATGGTAAACATCCCTGATGGAAGGCTCCTTGATAACCTGTTTTTTGGTGTTTAAGTTAGTGCTTTGCACAGTAATTAATAAGTTCAGAGAAGGAACACACGGTAGTCAATCAAGCAGTTAAGCTGTATATCTGCTCCCAGTTTTTCAGAAGGTGATTCTGAGCAGGAAGGTTATCTGCTCAACAAGGTAGGGTTTTGTGGAAATTATTTGCCAGGTACATGGACCTGGGTTTGATTCTTGTCTCCATTATCTGATGTTATGTGACCTTAGTCATGTCACTTGACTTCCCAGAGTCTTAATTACCTCATCTGTCAGTACAGGACAGTACACGGCACAATCAATTCTTGTTAACTAGGCAACTGAACCTATACGAGTTTCTATTGACCCTAAGTGTAACTTGCCCCTTGTGTAAGCCAATAAACCTCCCTCTGTGACACAGTAACAGACTGCTTTCCCATTCCAAACCCCACCCTCTAAAAGAGTAAACAAAGCAAAACAAAACAACCAGGGATGAATCAGTGAGAACGCAAAATGGAGTTCCAAGGGCATTCTTGGTGCAAGCAAGTTTCTTCCCCGGTGCTTCAAGTCCAAGTTTATAAGTGGCAGTGGGTGGGCTGGCCTGGGCAGTTAGGATCATAGGGTCATTTACTGGTCCTCTATGAGACAGACCTTGAAAACAGAGAAGAGCCCTCGGTCCCTGACAAAACAGGCTGCCTAGATGACAACTGGATTCAGCTAACCACCATTTCCCTCTGAGAGGCTTTTTTTCTTTGCCACCCGGCCTTCCCCCTTTCAAATCAAGCTGAATCTTCTCCTTGAGAATCACATAGAAAATGACTCCCTCCTCACTTCATTCAAGAAAAAAAATCCCTTTCTTCACAATAAAGAGGAAGCCTCTTGTCCACTTCTTCTGCAGCTGACCGTTTTGCTGTGATAAGAGGAGTGATCTGGCTGTGAACTTGAGCGGAGGAATGAACTGCGTGGAAGCAATGACCACAAGGATGTCTGCAAGAGATGGACATTGTTTTCTTCGGCTAGTCTTCTCCTTCCTCCCTCCTCTTGTTTCAAACTTCTGGGACCGACCGGGGTTGTGAGTTACAGCGTGCAGTGTGTGTATGTAAATAGCAGGGGAGTTACGTGTGCATTCGGCGTGCGTCCGGAAAGTGTGCTTTAAACCTGGGGAGTGTCTGTGTTTGAAGAACCGTGAAAGTACACGGGCGGGATAAGTTTTGTACGAGTAAGTGCAGAAAAGCAGTAGTGTGTACGTGGTGAGTGTGCGCGCGCGAGTGTGTTCGAGCGCCAGGGGCGCCCCGCCCGCGCGCCCGCCCGCCGCGGCTCCCCGTGGGCCGGCGGGGCCAATGAGCGCACGGCGGCCAGGGCGGCGGGCGGGGAGGGGGCGCCGGAGCCCTGCGGATGGAGGCGCGGGCGGCGCGGCGCGCTCATTCCGCTCGGGCGTTGCTGGCAGGGGGAGGCGCAGTCACTGGCCCAGAATCCGGGCCCGGACTCTGGGCAGCAGGCGGCTCTCGGGGTTGGGATGCGCCGGGGGCTCCGTGGCGGCGGCGTTGGCGGCGGCGTGGGCGGCTGCCGGGGGACGAGCTAGCGCCGCGTCGCGGGGAGCCAGTGGAGCCCGGACTGCAAGCGGACGCGGGGGCGCAGGCGGGGGCGCAGGCGGAGCGGCGGCCGCAGTCGGAGCCCGAGCCGGAGCCCGAGCGCCGCGCGCCCACCATGGCCGCCCAGGGCGAGTCCGGCTACCTGGCGGCGCACTCGGACCCGGGCTCCAACAGCGAACGCAGCACTGACTCGCCCATGCCCGGCTCCGAGGACGACCTGGTCGCCGGGGCGCCCCTGCATAGCCCCGAGTGGAGCGAGGAGCGCTTCCGCGTGGACAGGAAGAAACTTGAGGCCATGTTACAAGGTAGGCATCCCCCACGTCCTCGGTCTCCCGGACCGAGTCCGCACTTCTTCCCGGACATCCCCGCTCTGCGCCCAGCTCCCCACCCCAGCCCAGAGCCGACGTAGTTTCCCGGTTTCCTCTCCCGCGAAGCCGCAGGACACCCAAGGAGTGGGGACCTCGCGGGACTCTCCAGCCTTCCACGCCTCTCAGGTCTCCAGGCACCGGGAGCCTTGTGCTAACTTGACCCGCTTTAGAAAAGCCAAAGGCCGGGTTTGTACCGGCACGTCCCAGTTGTGTTCACTTCGATACTTTGGAGATGCCAACTTTAGCCTCTATACCCGGGCTGTGCCATCAGGACCCACTGCGGCCGCACAGAATATTCGTGACTGTATCCCCACTCCCTGATAGCCTTGAATTCTAGCGCTCTGTCCCTGTTTCTCCTCCTGTCAGTATCCACTTCCTCCAGCTGAGGGGCCTTGTTTAGCTATTGGGAAACACCGCAGATGTCAGGGCTTAAGATAGGAGCTCCCGCCCCCCACCCTCCGCTCTGGAGTAAAAGGGGCCTGGATGGGGGTAAAGAGCCAGAGCCTGGGGGCTGTGTCAGGGCAGTGCTGCTGGGTTGGAAGACACTGTGTGTTCATCTCCTGACAGGCTTATAAAACACATCTTGAGTTACACTCAGTTCATAAAAATCTTCCTGTGTTATGAGAGTCTGTCTTACACATTTTTTTCCCCCCTAGTTTCTCTGGGACTTTCCCAGGCATAACAGCTTTAGGACTGGAGACAAATTCTGAGTTTTAATGGGAGGATTGGAATTCTTAGAGTGAACGCTAAAATGTCCAAGGTCGTTTGGGCCTGCCTTAAAAATGTTAATTACTCGCCTACCTGTCAGTCACCAGTGTGGTCATTTCCCTCATCCAGAAAACTATGATGGTTTGAATGGCTGTCATTCTTAAAATACTTAGAGGACCAGGCATTAATTTGACTAAGGGTGTATGGTGGGTTCATTCAGTAGCCAGTGTCTTTATATCAAGAGAGGATTGGCGGTTCCAACTTTTTTCTGTCGCTTTGTGCATAACTAATTCGGACTTTATCAGTCAGTGCATCACAACATCGGAGCTGTTTAGCCCTCCCTGGAAATGCAGTGGCTTTTAAAGACAATTAAACAGGTTATTTTAAGAGAGAACAACATGTTTTCCAAGACAATAACTTGGTAGAAACAAATAGCAGGAGTGTTTGGCTGGGGTTTTTGGATGAGCTCCCTTGTTGCTTATTTTTACTGATAAACATCCCTAGTGCTTATCATGTCTGTCTCTTTCTCTCTTTTTTCCTCCTTAAATTATATAATGTTTCTAGGAGAGTTACTTTTGTAATAAACTGTTCAAATAAGAATATCGTATAGTGGATTTAAAAATTAAATTATAGAGGATTTGGAAATTAAAGTTGTATTTCGATCCATTTTAGTTGTTTAATTTGTTCCATTGTTCTTTTTGACTAATTTCTGATTCTAAAACAAAATATTAAGTTTATTCAGAAAAATATTGCGAGATTGTTTCCTACGTGAGTTTGGGATGATGTGAAAGATGGATCTTCTAATAATACTACGTCTTCCTTACCTGTTCCATTTGTGCATGCACAGATAGTGACAGCGATGTTAGTTTCTAGGCACCCCTCTGAGCTTTGGAAGTGGATTTCTTTTTTGAATTAATTAATTTTTCTCTAGAATAAAATGAAATATGGGTGAAGCATTTCTTAAATTTGAAGGCTGCCCCCTTAGCTACTCTGACATGAGGTGGTTTAAAATTGTTTCAGTGATAAAGTTTCTTTCTCAAGAAGTCCTAACACTAACAGAGGCAACGTTTCTTCAACAATCAATGTATAGTGAAATATTTACATTTCAGCCCCAAAGAATTCTTTAATGATTGAACATAGGCTTTTGATTAACTTTCCAGAAATCACCAATAAGTGAATTATGCCTTCTGAGAAAGTAAATTTTGAACTTGTTTGGCAATAGAACGTGGTACACAGTGTATCAAGGCATTTTGTGATGCATGCTTCCTAGTGTTAAAGTATGTAGAACTACTATGTTTGAAGGAATGAGACTGGTTTTCTGAACCAAAAATAATCCTGTGTCTCATTGTTTTAAGCCAGGGGATTATACAGAGAGTGGCCACTGGCATCACTCAGACCTAGGTTGATATCCTACAGACATTGGGACAGTTTCTGGGCCTTTGTCTCAGTTTGCCCATCTCTAAATGGGACTAATAATAGTATTTCTGTTGGGGTTTTGTGAGAATTAAAAGGTACAATGCCTGATAAGCTAATGACAAATAACAGCCTAATATATTTTAGATGCTTTTATTATTATTAATAATAAATATTATAGCATAGATACAAATGGGCACATTTCCAGTGCCCATTACAATTTCTGACAGATAGTGTATACTTAATTATTTGGAGAACCAAAAAATTCTGCAATTTCATATTGTGGAAGTAAAATAGAGACCAAAATAGGAAGTTTGGCAAGTCAGTAAATATTCTAATATTGTTAGATATTCTTCGGTATAAAACTTTTTCTTTTGAAAAGTGCCAAGTAAGTAAAAGTATTTGCCTTGGATTTCTGATTATGTGAATCGGATTTGCCATCTTTCTTTTCATAATTGCCTTAAAATATATGCCGCTTTCCAGTTTAAATCTGGGTAAATAAGATTATCTGTCTTTAAGTCTACATAGTACAAATTAGTGATTATAATGCTTGGAATTTGTTTCTAGAGAGACTGTCCTGGGGGCAAGTTAATCTTTAATGGGTGCATTTTTATTAGTAGAGAATTTCTTCTATGCAATGGACCAAAAATTCACTGAGGTTAAAATATGGGCAGTAGGGCACTGATCAAAGAAATGAAATACCATTCTTGGGTGAACAATGAATCCCCAAATAATTTATATACATAAAAACCACCAGGCTGAAAAGGTAGGGAGAAATTGCTAGTTTTTCTTTTCTCTTTTCTTTTTTCTTTTTTTTCTTTCTTTTTTTCCTTTATCTTTTTTTGTCTGATAACCACTTTGGAACAGTCTTGCAGAGTATCTGACATTTTGTCTAAACAAAGATTATCAATTGTATTAGTCAGTGGTTTTATAAATGAGAACTATTTTCAAGTTTATTGAAGTTTATGGTCAGCCTTGGAATGCATACCATGGACAGCACTGTTTAATTGTAAAGAAAAATTGTTTTTTAATTTATTTAATACTGATTTTCAAACTTCAGAGTTCATGCCTCATGTGAAATGATAGTATTGATTCATTTAAGTCAGTTAGATGTGACTTATGGTATGCAAAGAGGAGGAAGAGAATAGTATAGAAGAAAGAGAATAGTATAGGAAAGTAGGAAATAAATAGGTCAGAAGAGTCAGAAATGGTCTTGGTGTTTGCTAGAGGTCTGAGAGGCAAACATGGAATTTGCATATGTATGTTTTTTTCTTTCTTTCTTTCTCTCTGTCTTTTTGGTTGTTTTACATCTTACTGTTACACTTTTCTTCTTAACTTACAAAACATACATGCATACCATACAATTAAAAATTCCTATATACAATTTAGAAGCATAGCCATTTTCAAAGTTCTGAATCCCTTGTTTCATCATAGAGGAAGTGTTACAGGTGGGAAATGGCCTATTTTTATGAACTGAGGTTGACATCTGGTGGGCTTTTAGGATATTGCTGTTAAAGACTTTAAAAACCGTGTTGCATTTTTACAATGACAGGCACAATAGGGATCACTGATTTCTGGCTTGCGTAGCAGAAGTAGCCACTAAAATAGGTTGTCAACACATTATTGATTAAAAGTAAGAGCAGCAGTTATGTTATCTCTTTAATTTAACAAGTGAAGTGAATCTTTAGTGAAGATGGTCCTGTGTTGTAGGTATTTTGTGGGAGAAATACAAAGCACAAATATATGAAAATTGGGAAGAACTGAAAGTGAAGATAAGTAAGAGCTAAGCTTGATACAGGTTTCTAGCTAATGTTTGATTAAGGCTAATACAACAGGAATAAACCAAACTTTATGAAGCTTAGGGGTTAAAATCACAAGGTGCTGGGCCAGAATGTGAATTCAAATCTTGATGCTGCCTTCTAATAGGGAGCTTGGGAAAATTCATCACCTGTGGCCCTCTGTCTGAAAGTGGGTGTTGGGTCACCTGGGTGGCTCAGTCACTTAAGCATCTGACTCTTGATTTTGGCTCGTTCATGATCTCGGGGTTGTGAGATTGAGCCCTGCAGTGGGCTTCGTGCTGGGTGTGGAGCCTGCTTGGGGTTCTCTCTGTCTCTCTGCCCTCCCCCCATCAGTCAGTCAATGAATCAGTCAAAAAATAAAAGAGGGTATTAATAGTTCTAGCATCTTGAAGTGCTTGTGGTGATTAAGACAAAAATGATGTATGTAAAGCATCACAGTGCTGGCCATGTAGGAAATGCTGAATAAATGAATGATAACTATGTTCATTATAAACCATAGTTCATAAAATGCACATTTTTATATTGCAAATGAAAATCAAGTGTATTGGAAAAGAAATTAAATGGTCTTATGATAAATAAATATTGATAGCTATTTAAATATTATTGACCTTCGTGGCAGCTTACACTGTGATGAGTATATTAGCTTCTTGTAAAGGTGGTTGAGTATATACTGCGTAAAACTATATTAGACATGACTGTGGAATTTTAGGTTTTGCTCAGGATGAGAGAGCTTTATGTTCTTGTTAGTTGTCCTTGCCTTGAGTATTTTTCATTCTTTGAAGGGTCCTGAGCCATTCATTTCTGATACTTTTACAAAAGACTAGCAGCAAAATCTGTTTCCTTTCTAGTTTTACGTTGCTTTGAACTTGTCATTCACTGGTGTCTAGAAAGAGGCTTTTTTCAAAGTCTGTGCCCAGACTTGTTCTGTTTGCTCACTTGTAAAATGGGGATGTTGTGAGCACTGAATAAGACTATGCACGTGAAATGCTTAGCTCAGTGCTAGGCTCCTGGTGCTTGGTGGATGTCAGTATCGCCACAGCTCTGTGCCTTGTGATAAAGATTTCAAAACACTAAAGAGCAAATGCTCGCCAGGTTTTCAAAAAAAAACTACATGTGAATTCCTTTTGTTTCAGGGAAGGGGTTATTTATTTTTTAGAAGTCTTTCTCCAATCAGAAGGTTAGTTAGGACAATTGTCGTTGAGGTTGAGCTCAGACTTGAAGGTTAAGATTGCTTTATAAACAGTGAAAAAGTCCATCAGAGATCGTGTAGCTCCGCAGTAAAGAGCTCAGGAGCTGCTGTTAGACTGGCCTGGATTGGGGTCTTAACTTCGCCTCTCCTAGGGTCCTGTAAGGATAAAACCAGGTGGGCATATGTCCCTGGCCTCTAGGGCACTGAGTAAGCACTCTTGGTCAATGCAGGTACTCATAGTAAGTCTTATCTTTGCAAAGGCTTGTGGGGTTTTGGTGAAATTGATCAATGATAAGTTAAAACATAGAAAGGCTTGTCATATTGATGATTTTAATGGGCAGGAATGTATTTGGCTGTGACTAACAGAAAACCGAACACAGGGCGGCTTACACAAGCCAGGGGTTTATTTTCCTCACCTAACACAAAATCTGGAGCTAAGAGGTCCAAGCCCCAGTAGTTGCCCCAGGGTCCTCAAGGAGCCCAGTGACTACCCTCTGCCATCCCCACTCTCTGGCTTTTGACCTCATTGTTCTAGACTGGCTGTCTGTTCCTGGAGGTGCATCCGGGGTCTGTGCAGGGGAATGGAGGAAACATTGTTTTCTATTCAAGATTTTGAGGAAGAATCTCTCTCCTGAAACTTCCATCTGTATTTCGTTGGTTGCTCTTTGCTACATGAGATTCTGGGACTGTAACTGCTTTTCCAGCTTCTCTAACAGAAGTAGGCATGGAAAAAAAGGGAGGCACAATGGATCCAACCCGGCTTCCCCACGATGGGTGAAGTGGGGATTGTGACAAAAATTCGAAGTTGTGACTGAAGCAGAAGCTTACTTATATTGGCAACTGACCTGCATTGATAATCCCTAGAAATTTAGATTATTTGGTAATGTTATAGGTAGGTGGAATTTCTTTCTTGGCATAATGCAGGAATAAACTTAAATTCTAAAGACAAAACATCCTTATCATATAGAGCTGTTCTCATCCCGTTACTGCTTTTACAAACAGAACCTAGGTCCACTAAGTAATGTAATTGCCTTTTTTCCTCCACTGTTTTTTCCATGTCAGTTTTTTTTTTTAGTCGAAAATTACACAACAATAAAAATGCCTATTTTCCCTTTTATTACTCCACGATAGATATCTTTTCTCTTTTCCTTCCTGCCTATCACCCATCTCAAATTGCTTTTCGAATTGACAGGTTCAGTATAGTTCATGCTTCTGTCCTTTTGGCTTTTGGAGATTGGTTATTGCAGTACATTCTTGCCAAGAAAGCCAGAGTTTGTTCAGAAGATGAAGTCATTTTGGACGCAGTTTGACAGTAGAATTACCATCAGATTTGTGCCATGCTTTGGTGTTTGAAATTGTTCAGAGTGATGAGCTAATAAAATACACTGGTTGGCTCATTCTTGGCTTTATTCTAAAATGTATCTCTTAAAAAATGCATGGTTCAGTGACATGGTACATGTAAAATACTGAATAATTCCTGATAGGATGAGGCACAATTATAATGTTAATTTATAGTGGCTCTTGCTTAGTATGGGGGATGACCTTGGCAAGAAACCCTTGCTATAATGCAGAAGCCACCACATTGATTTATTTTCTTTCTTTCTTTTTCTTTTCTTTTCTTTTCTTTTTTTCTCCTATCAATTGATTTTTAATCCTTATGGTACTTACCTTTAGGGCAGTATCCGAAATACACAAACTATTAATAGAAACATTTTGTGGATGTTATATATTTATAAATCCATTTCCTACCTCCTAAGCTGCTAATGACTGTAGGTAATGAAAACATTTATTTGTAACAAGTTTAATAACTTGTTACTCCCACTGGTATTTATGATGCTGGCATAGAAAAAGGTAATTCTCACCTTGTAGATTTGAAGAAATTTCTCTGTTACAGTGAGTAAGGTAAACCACACATTAGTCTGCATATTTAGTTTATCTAAAGCTTACTTGCATCTCTTGTATAGGAAGATGGTCAAACATAAGATTTGAATATTAGTCATTGTGGTTTTTTTTTCTCATTATGAAAGTAATATAAACTTAACAGAATACTTGAAAGTACAAACAGATATAAAAAAGAAAAACCAGAAGTCTTCTTAATCTAGCAATAACCACTATTGTGTTTTGGAAATCTAGCAATAACCACTGATAGTATTTTGGGAATTATTTTCTGGGCTTTAAAAAATACGCTGACACATAATTTATTTTTATAACAGATATTGAGTTCCCACTGTGTATCAGGTACATTGTTAGCATTAGGCTTTGGGGATGCAGACAAAACCAAGATAGATAAGATAGATATGGTTCTGTGTTTTGTGTCCCCTACATTCTAAATTGGAATCACACCCAGTTTTTCACTTAGCATTGTGTCATGAGTATTTTCCATCTCATTAAAGACTTTTGAAGAGCATGGTTTTAAGTGGATATAAAATATCACCTTGATATATCATACTTTGCTTAAACATTATGACATCTTAAAACATTTCACAGGGTGGGGAGTGGGTAGAGTCTGATGTTTTCACTCATACTGCCCGAGATTCAGATCCTGGGCCGGTTAAAAAATAACCTGCCTAGGCAAGTAAGTAACTTCTCTGCACCCTAGTCTTTTTCTGTCTACAGTGGGGATAAAACTACTGAGGGTTAGAGAAATACTATGTGTAAGCACAAGGGCCAGATCCAGTGCATATACTCAGAAAAATGGCAAATGGTGAATATTAATACTGCTGTCCCAAACACTCTTGCCTAAAAACCTTGTTTGCACCCTTGAATATCCTTGTAGGAAAAATTCTTACTAGTGAAATTTTTGAGCAAAGGGCATGGCTCTTTTAAGACTCCTGTTAAAGTGCACAAAATTATTTTCTGGAAACTGACAGGTTAGGCAGAAGAGACAACAGATTTGCAGGATGTCTGCTCCTCAGGCCTGTGATCTTATAGCCTTACTTGTTTAAGCTGTTAATTGTGAGAAATTAGGATGTAATTGAATTACCTATCCACAGTTAAGAGTTCTATATGTTTCTTTCACTGAAAATTTTAAAAGGTATTTATTTTACCTGATTAACATGTCTGTAGATCAATAGTTCTTAAAATCTGTGTGCATAAAAATCATCTGGGAATATTGTGCAGAAAGGCAAACTCTGGCCTTATGTTGGAGATTCTGATTGTGTAGGCTGGAGGATTGCTATAGTGGTTGGAATCTGCATTTTGAAAAGAATCTCAGCGTGACTCTAGGTTGTGATCCTAGGGCTATACTTTGAGAAACCTTGTCTACATGGTTTCATGGTTACGGTCAAAATTAAAAAGATTCAGATCCTTATCTTTCTTTGATTTCTTTTGTCCTTGAAGTACTTTCTCCATGTTAGACCATCTTGAAGCATTTTAGTCTAGGAGCATAATTTATAACTGGCACAGCATTGTTTAGTGTATTGTATGGGACTTAGGAAGAGCCCAAACCTGTATATTCCTATAGGGGAATATATTATCTTTATTATTGTGCAGTAGGCTCAGAACAAATTTAATTTTCTTACAGATTCCCATTAAGTTAGAAACCTATTTAATGTATTATAAAATAATTTAAAAGGACATATTTGTTATAGAAATTTCAAAAACAGTATGAAGGAAGCTTTTTAAGAATGAAAATAATCATCAGTAATCTCACTATCCTGACAGCTATTTTTACTTTTCTGCTTTTAAATATAATCTTGATATACAGTCTTTGACTATTTGTGTAGAGTTTATGTAGTTCTTGCGATATCATTAGCTACTATTTTGTATTTAGTATTTTAATCTAATATATTAACTATTTTTATGTATTTTTTAAAGAGCTGTTTATTTTGGAAAGAGAGAGAGAGCCTGGTGGGGGGGTGGGGGGGGTGGGGGGGGTGGGGGGGGAGGGACCCAAGGAGGTAGAGAGTCTCAAGCAGACTTCCCACTCAGTATGGAGTCTGACTTGGGGCTCCATCTCATGACCCCGCGATCATGACCAGAGCTGAAACCAAGAGTCAGATGCTACGCCGACTGTGCCACCCAGGTTCCCATTTCTGTATTTCTAAGCAGTTTTCAAAATTAAAATTTTGCAGTTGAATAATAGTACATTTGGTTAAAAAATTTTTACAGTTATAGACTATGTTGTAGTAAATGTGAATTGTATTTTTTTCTTCCTTTGGAACTTTATTCTGAGGGAAAAATTTTGAGGAGTATGGTTATTGAAGAATGGTAGTGATTTTGAAAGCAGCAGCCAACTTTAATTATTTGTATGAGACACTCTGCCGGAGCTTTAGGAGTGTTCAGTCGTCTCCACCTCTCATGCAGCAATCTAGGAGATACCGGTACTGTTGGGATCTGTATTGTACCGACAGAAAGACTATAAACACTTTAAACTTGGGGAGTAGGTTTCTTTTTGGAATTCTTCGTGGATCTAGACAGTACTTTTCTTTTCTTTTCTTTTTTTTTTTTTTTAAAGATTTTATTTATTTATCAGAGAGAGAGGGGGAGAGAGCGAGCACAGGTAGACAGAATGGCAGGCAGAGGCAGAGGGAGAAGCAGGCTCCCTGCTGAGCAAGGAGCCCGATGTGGGACTCGATCCCAGGACGCTGGGATCATGACCTGAGCCAAAGGCAGCTGCTTAACCAACTGAGCCACCCAGGTGTCCCTAGACAGTACTTTTCTTCTCATGGTTGTTGCTGAGTTGAAACTCATATTCATTGTGGACATATACCAAATCTGGATCTAAGATGCTGAACGATACTCCAGAATAGGTTAGTGTTTCTCTGGTTCCCTGCTAAAAGGCAGAGGAATGTGATAGTAGGTATGAAGTTGGTTTAGAATTCTTGGTGAGATTGCACATGTTCCCAAGCTCTGCCTTCTAGTAGCCTTGGTTAACTTTTCTGTTTTCTTCATGAAACAGGGATAATAATATCTCTCACCCTGGGCTGAGGTGAAGATGATATAGTAATGAATTTCAAGTTGGCTTACAGTTGGTTCCCTGTACGTGGTCTGTATGTTTCAAATTCATCTCCTATTCCTCTCCAATGTCTAGTCCAGTGCTGTGTTTATAGACTAAATGACCCATGGTGGAGCTGGATTAAAAACTGCCTATTTTGGGCTATGGACCTGGCACTGACTTCATGGAATGGAACTTTAAAGGTAGGGCATATGCTTGACCTTCAGAAATACCAACATTTCTGCCTTATCTAAATAAGGCATAGTAACTTTCCACCTGTAAGGGGGTTTTCCTTTACTTTTAGTCTAGGAGCTGTGTAGAATGTTGTACTATTAGTGATAGTATATTAGTGCAGAGTTTTGAATAAGGGTATGCAAAGTAATTCAAGTGAGGTAAATGTTGAATAATTTGTATCTGTGTCTGATTTGGATTAGTTTTATACATTGAAATTTGTCAAGGTTTAATAGAATTCGTTAGTTTTAGATACTGGATTATCTTTTTCTTATAAGAATACATCTCCAGATACTTGTTTAAATGTGATTTTTGAAGCGTCTCAGATAAGAGACCATCTGTTCTTGTAATAAGTGGTCTTTTATGTTAGTTTGCTCATGGCACTAGGATAGTCACTGACATATTTTTGGCTAGAAAGAAGTAAACCATTCCTCTCAGAAGAGTGGGTAACCAGAAGTCAGGCAACTTGAATTCATGATCCAGCCTTGCCATTGACACTGTGTTGACACTGTGTAAGTCATTTAACCTCTCAGGGTTTTGGATTAGATTTCCCTAAAATCTTTCCCAGTTTTAATATTCTGAGTTTTTTGGTACAGTATATAATAAAAGCCCCATAGTGGTTGGATTGCAGTGGTGGAAGCTGACTGAGTTCATGTACATGAGCAGTTTGGGTAGGAATTTGCCTTTATGAGTACCACACATTAGCATTCACAACAGATGGGGGAGGAGGGTGGAATGAAGACAGTAGAGTATCTTGGTTTAGAGGAGCAAGTACTCACAAGACAGCTGACTGTGTGAGCTCTGTTGACATCTTGGCAGTCAGGTTTACAGTGTCTTGTGGGTTTGATGTTACCCAATTTAAGGTTTTCTTTTTTCTTTAATTTAAGGTTTTCTACAGTAATTGTACTGGAATAGCAGTGCTAACCATAGTTGAAACTTGTTGGTGTTAACTTAACTGTTAGATGAACGAAGGTGATCATGTGCTTCCCCAAGTAGCGTCTTTTTGTAACATTTTCCTTCCTTTATGTCATGTCCAGTTAGCAAGCTTCATGTGCCAAGATTTAAACATTTCATATAAACCATTAGAGAATCATAGTAGGGAAATGTAATAATGTTCATTAGAGTAAATTCTCAATTAAAAAGATAACTATGTCCAAAGTTTAAGTATTTTCAGAATTGTTTTAATTTCTTCTTCATTATTGAGAAGTAACACACTATTTGTCTTGTACAGAGGACCACTGAAGCTTGTATTACGTGTTTTTTGAGTTGGTTCCTTTATCATATTCTGAGCTTTTTAAAGCAAAATCAATATTTTGGCAAGAAATTGTTATCTTTTAAATTGCTTGATTATAATGATCTGATTTAAAAAGCCAGAAAAATGTTTAGCTTGAGTGTTGCAGGAGGACTCATATAAAGGAATGTTTATTTTAATCCAGGGGGAATGTTTTTCTTAATTATTTTCTAATATTGGTAAAGGAAACCCAAGCTTAGCATAGATCTATAGAGGCTTTTTTGGCAGGGAGAGGACAGGGATTTATAATTTAGTAAAGCATTGCTGGCAGTCATATTGTCACCTAAAGAGAAAGCTGCCTTCAAAAATATATTTACTGTCAGTGAATGGACATCTGAGATGCTGTTATCTATGAAAATTGCATTTGACTATGTCAAACATTTAAGCTTCAGCAACAAAATATTATAAAAATGGATTTGAATTCGAATGAAGATCTGCATAAATGATTAGCTTTCAGGCTTGTGAAAATTGTCTTTTATTATAAATCATTAGGAATAATGAGGCCATCTGAAAAACCCAATGGGCAATTACTGTGTTTGAAAAAAAATTATGAGGTCATATTATGAGACTTCACAAGTGAATAAAGCCTTTTACCTGTAAGAGGAATATAGTCTGGTAGAAAGAGGAAACCCACCTATATTCAATAACAGAAAAGAAAGGGAGATCCCATGGAGTAAAGCTCTGCTTCTTAGCCTGGCATTGCCTACTTCTGTCCCTCAAGACTAAGACTTACAATAGCTAGTTTATTTGAGAAAGGCTCTTGAGAAGAGGAGGTGAGGGAATAAGGAGAGTCAAATGGGGAAGGAGAAAAAAAAAAAAACAAAGCCAGTACAATGATGCATTATTGACTTGGTTACCTCTGAGAGTGACAGCTATTTCTGGTAGTCACAGAGACTACATCCCTAAATCACCTATCTAAGACACTAAAAGGAGAAGTATTTGTAAGTTTCTGTCTTTCTGGAGGGTTGCCCCATGAGGTTTGCCTTCTCTGAGCCTCTGGGTTACATATGTATGACAACTCTTGACCCTCCATGTATCCAATGAGCTCCCAGAGCATGAAGGGAAGTGTCTGTTTGGTATAAGTTTGAGATGAGATACTATTAGTACAAAATGGGTTGACGCCTGCACAGTGTCATTAACTGTAGCTTGACTGGAATCAGAGATGAAGTGTAGTGGAGGTGAGATAATATATAATATGGTCTGTACAATACAAAAGCTTTATATATTTTAAATGGAAAAAAAAATTCAGAAAGAGAGAGATAGAAGTGGATGTCAATACCCTTTGTTCTAAATCAAAGCGTAGTCTTTCCTATAAATTGTTGATCATTGCTGTTGTGTGTGTTTCCTTTGAGTTTGTTATAATGTGAGATTACAGAAATAAACTGGTCTTTGGTCAGAAAGATGGTAGAATAGAATACTCCAGAACTCACTGCCCTACAGAAACACTGACTTAATAATATATAGTCCAAAAAGCCATTATATTAATGCCCAGGCAAGTGCAAAGGCAAGAACAGCTGCATTGAAATGGGTCAGAAAGGTGGTTTCATTTTATCTATATCAGCCCCTCCTACAGGCCGGTAAAGCTAATAATTAAAAGGAAAAGCCCAGTATGCTGCTTGTGCCTTGGAAGGAAAAGAGAATAGTGGAACATATATCCAATGTTCCAGGGTTTTCTTGGAGTGGGAAACTACATGAGGGGTTAGTTTATATTTTGTTGCTTGACATGGAGTGCTGATGGGGAACTGGTATACTTTGGATGCCTGGCTATTGAGAGCAAAAGAAGGCTCAGCAACCTGTGATAGTGCCAGAGAACCTGCAGTACTGTAGATAGACATCAGAGGGAGAAATAGACTAATGCTTCACGAAAAATAAACTGGAAAACCTCTTTAGTTGGAAAATTATACAAGCTCAGAGAACATGTATCCTTGTAAAAGGTTTGAAAGGCCCCCAAAATCTCTAGCCAGGCTGACTGATAAAGTCTTCCAATACATAAAGCCAGTCCATAAAAACTGGGGGAGGTGGCTGCCTTTTTAAAATGCAAAAATGACAACCAAAAAAATAGCAGTTAACAAAGGACACAACAAAACAGGGAAGCATGGCTCAACCAAAAGAACAAAATAACATTGGGAGATGGAGAAGAGAAATGAGTTGGGGGACATCGGAGGGGGAGACAAACCATGAGAGACTGTGGACTCTGGGAAGCAAACTAAGAGTTTTTGTGGGGGAGGGTTCGGGGGTGGGATGAGCCTAGTGGTGGGTATTTTGGAGGGCATGTATTGCATGGAACACTGGGTGTGGTACATAAGCATTGAATTTTGGAACACCGAAAAAAAGATAAAATTAAATTAAATTAAAAAAATGCAAATAGGCTTCTAATTTATAGCAGCTGATGACATTAGGGTTAATAAACTCATGAGTGCTTTTTGTGTTAAAAAAAAATCTTCAGAAACCAAACATAAGAAATGGAGCTTTATGAATTAGTGGACAAAGAATTAAAAGTAATTGTCTTAAACTCAGTGTGCTTCAGTAGATTAATGGAAGAATTCAGTAGAGGGGTTCAACATCAGACTTGATATAGCAGGAGAAAGAATCAGTGAACTTAAAGACAGTTCATTTGAAATGATCACATCAGAGAAATGAAAGGGGAAAAAAAAAACAAATGTGAAAAAAGTCTGAGGGACTTATAGGACACTGTCAGATGGTCCAATTTATACAATATGGGAGTCCTTGAGAAGAGAGAGATGAGCAGAGAGTTTCTTTGAAGACACAATGGTAGGAAGCTTCCCAGATAAGGAAGGAGAAAACTTAAAAGATTCTAACTAGGTCCATCTAAAGTTGTCCCCACTGAGACACATAAAAAACCAAGAAATGGACCCTCAACTCTATGGTTAACTAATCTTCAACAAAGCAGGAAAGAACATCTAATGGAAAAGAGACAGTCTCTTTAATAAATTGTATTGGGAAAGTTGGAGATCCATATGCAGAATGAAACTGGACCTTTCTCTTACACCGTACACAAAAATAAACTCAAAACGGTAAAAGACTTAAACATGAGACAGGATTCCATCAAAATCCAGAAGAGAACATAGGCAGCAATCTCTTTGACCTTGGCCACAGTAACTTTCTGCTAGAAACATCTTCAAAAGCAAGAGAAACAAAAGCAGAAATGAACTATTGGAACTTCATCAAGATAAAAGGCTTCTGAATGACAAGGGAAACAGTCAACAAAACAAAAAGGCAACTTACATAATGGGAGAAGATATTTGCAAATGATGTTAACAGATAAAGGGCTGCTATCCAAAGATTTATAAAGAACTTATCAAACTCAACAATCAAAAAACAACAAATCCAGTCAAGAAATGGGCAGAAGACATGAGCAGACATTTCTCCCAAGGAGACATGTAAATTTCCAACAAACACATGAAAAAATGCTCCACATCACTTGGCATCAGGGAAATACAAATCAAAACCACAATGAGATACTACCTTACACCAGTCAGAAGGGCTTAAATTAACATGAAATGACAGATGTTGGTGAGGATGCGGAGAAAAGGGAACCCTCTTACTCTGCTGGTGGGAATGCAAACTGGGATAGCCACTTTGGAAAACAGAATGGAGGTTCCTCAAAAAATTAAAAAAAGAACTACCTTCAGCTTCCATTTGCAATGAAATATCTTTTCCCTTCCTTTCACTTTCAGCCTGTGTATTCTTTATATCTAAAGTGAGTCCCTTACAACATACAGTTGGACAGTTTTTTTTTTTTTTTTTTTGGTTGGCCATTTTTAAAAATCCATTCAGCTACTTTATGTCTTTTGATCAGGGAGTTTGATCTCAAATAATAAAAATCAGAAATGAAAGAGGAGATATTACAAGTGATGCCATAGAAATAAAAAAGATCATACAGGACAACTGAACATTTATATGCCAAAAATTGGATAATCTACAAGAAATGGATAAATTTAGAAAAATATATGACCTACCAAGACTGAATCATGAAGAGATTAAAAAAAAAATCTGAACAGAGCTTTAACTAGTAAGGAGATTGAATCAGAAGTAATCTTAATAATGAAAAGCCCAAAGCTGGATGGCTTCCTTGGAGAATGATACCAAACATTTAACAAAGGATTGAATCTAGTTCTTCATCTCTTCCTAAAATTTGAGGAGGATGGAACACTTCCAAACTCATGCTATAAAGCCCCCGATGCTAAAAATCAAAGATACTACAAGAAAACTACAAACCAATATCCCCAGTGAATATTGATGCAAAGATCCTCAACAAAATATTAGGAAACTAAATTCAGCAGCATATTAAAAGGATTATATTTAATATATAATTAAATAAACCAAGTGAGGTTTATTTCTGGAATGCAAGAATGGCTTAACATGTGAAAATCAATCTGTGTAATATACCACATGAAGAGAATGAAGGACAAAACGCACAGGATTCAGGTAGGTAGTAAAAAACATTTGGCAATATTCATCATCTTTTTATGAAAAAAACATTCAATAAACAGAATTAGGGGTGCCTGGTATGCTCAGTGGGTTTAGCCTCTGCCTTTAGTTCAGGTCATGATCTCAGGGTCATTGGATTGAGCCCCGTATCAGGCTCTCCGCTTAGCGGGGAGCCTGCTTCCCCCTCTCTGTCTGCCTGCCTCTCTGCCTACTTGTGATCTCTTTCTGTCAACTGCATAAATAAAATCTTAAAAAAAAATAAACTGAGAATTACCTCAATGTAAGGAAGGGCAAATATGAAAAGCACAGCTAACATCACTCAATGGTGAAAAACTGAAAGTTTTTTCTCTAAGGTCAGGGTGCCCATTCTCATCACTTCTATTCAATAAGGTACTGAAAGTCCTACCCAGAACAGTCAGGTAGAGAAATAAAAGGGCATCCAAATAGGAAAGGAAGAGGTAAAATTATTTGTTTGCAGATGGCATGATCTTGCATGTAGAAATCACTAGAGATTCCACACACACAAAACCGTTTGAATAAGCAATTTCAGCAAAGTTTTAGGATACAGAATGAACATACAAAAGTAAATTGCATTTCTATGTAATGACCAACCCAAAAATAAGAAAATAATCCCAAATACAATAGCATCAAAAAGAATAAAATACTTAGGAAATAAACTTAAGTGAGGAGATGTGGATTTTGAGAACTGTAAAACATTGGTGAAATTAAAGAAGACACAAGTGGAAAGATAAATGGTTGGAAGACTTAGTATTATTAAAATGCCCTATTACACAAAGTGTAGATTACAAAGTGATCTACAGATTCACTGTAAACAGTATCAAAATCTCCAGTAGTACAGTTGCTGGATCATAGGATTGATCTATTTTTAACTTTTGGAGGTACTTCCACACTGTTTTCCAAAGTGGTTGTAACAACTTGCATTCCTGCCAACAGCGTAAGAGGGTTCCCCATTCTCCACAACCTCTCCAACATTTGTTGTTTCTTGTCTTGTCAATTTTTTCCATTCTGTCTGGTGTAAGGTGGTATCTCAGTGTGGCTTTGTTTTGAATTTCCCTGATGACTAATGATAATAGGCATATTTTCATGTGTCCGTTAGCCATGGGTATGTCTTCTTTGGAAAAGTGTCTGCTCATGTTTTCTGCCCAGTTTTTGACTTGATTATTGTTTTTTCACGTGTTGAGTTTGAGAAGTTCTTTATAGATATTGGATATCAGCCCTTTGTCTATAGTGTCATTTGCAAGTATCTTCTCCCATTCTGTAGGTTGCCTTTTTGTTTTGTTGACTGTTAACTTCACTGTAAGGAAGGGTTTTTTCTTGATGAAGCCCTAAAAGTTCTTTTTTGCGTTGGTTTCCTTCGCCTTTGGAGATGTGTCTTGAAAGAAGTTGCTGTGGCTAATGTCGAAGAGGTTACTGCCTATGTTCTGTAGGATTTTGATGGATTCCTGTCTCACATTGAAGTCTTTCATCCCATTTTTAGTTTATCTTTGTGTATGGTGTAAGAGAATGGTCGAGTTTCATTCTTCTATGCATAGCTGTCCAGTTTTCCCAGCACCATTTATTGAAGAGACTGTCTTTTTTCCCATTGGATACTTTTTTCCTGCTTTGTTGAAGATTATTTGACCATAGAGTTGAGGATCCATATCTAGGTTCTCTATTCTGTTCCATTGATCTATGTGTCTGTTTTTGTGCCAGTACCATGCTGTCTTTATGATCATAGATTTGTAATATAGCTTGAAATCAGGCAACATGATACTCCTAGCTTTGTTTTTCTTTCTCAGCCATCAGAAGGGATGAATACCCAAAATTTGCATCAACATGGATGGAACTGGAGGAGATTATGCTAAGTGAAATAAGTCAAGCAGAGAAAGGCAGTTATCATAAGGGAATAGCAATGGAGGACATTAGGAGAAAGAAGGCAAAAATGAAGGGGGGGGGGAACCAGATGGGAGAAGAACCATGAGACACCATGGACTCTGGGAAACAAACTGAGGGTTTTAGAGGGGAGGGGGATAGGGGGAGTGGGCTATCTTGGTGATGGTATTAAGGAGGGCCCATATTGCATGGAGCACTGGGTGTTATATGCAAACAATGAGTCATGGAACACTACATCGAAGACCAATGTTGTACTATATAATGACTAACATAATATAATAAAAAAATAAAATTATGGGGAAAAAAATCTCAATGTCATGTTTTGCAGAAATAAAAAAAATTCTGAAATTCATAAGGAATCTTGAAGGACCCCAAGTAGTGAAATCAGTCTTGAGGAAGAACAAAGTTGGAGACCTCACGTTTTCTGACTTCAAAACATATTATAAAACTGCAGTAATCAAAAAATATGGTACTGTCATAAAGACAGGTATATAGACCAAAAGAACGCAACAGAGAACCCAGAAATAAACTTCCCTTATATGATCAGAAGATCTTTGACAAAGGTGCCAATGCTATATCATGGTAAAGGTTAGTCTCTTCAACAAATAGTGTTAGGGAAACTAGAGATCCACAGGCAAAAGAATTAAGTTTGGACCCTTACCTTATACCATATACAAAAATTACCTCAAAGTGTTTAAACACCTAAATGTAGGACCTAGAACTATAAAAATCCTAGAAGAAACATAGCAGAATGGCTTCATGTCACTGGGTTTGTCAGTTATTTTTGGATATAACATAAAAAGCATAGGCACCACAAGCAATAATAGACAAATGGTATGACATCAAACTTAAAAAATTCTTTGCAGCAGAGGAAACAACCAACAGGCAACCTACAGAAAAGGAGAAAATATTTGTAAACTATGTATCTGATAAGGGATTAATACCCACATTATAGAATTCCTAAACTTAGTAAGAAAAACAAATTTAAAAAATTGATTATGGTTTTAAATGGTCATTGCTCCAAAGAAGATACACAGGTGACAAACAAATATGAAAAGATGCTCAACCTCAAATGATCATTAAGGAAATGCAATTACTATATGTTGGCTAATTGAATTTAAATAAAAATAAAAGTAAAAAACATACAGCTTAGAACCACAATGAAATACCACCTCACAGCCAGTAGGATGGCCATTATCCAAAAAACAGAAAATAACAAGTGTTGGCAAGGATGTGGAGAAATTGGAAAACTCGTGTACTGTTGGTGGGAATGTAAAATGGCTCAGCTGCTATGAATAATAGTATGACACTTCCTTGACAAATTAAAAATGGAGTTATATATGATCCAGCAGTCCTACTTCTGAATATATATGCAGAAGAATTTAAAATATCCATTCAAAGAGATAGCTGTACTCTCATGATCATTGGAGCATTAGAGCATTATTCACAGTAGCCAAAAGATGGGAAGCAACTTAAATGTCCATCAGTCAGTAAATGGAGAAAGAAAGTGTGTTTGTGTGAAATCACACACACACATACTCCTGAATGTTATGCAGCCTTAAAAAGGAAGAAATCTTGTCATATGCTACAACAGGAATGAACCTTGAGAATATTACACTAAGTGGAAAGTAAAATAATCCAGTCACAGAAAGACAAATACTGCATGATTCCACTTATATGAGGTATCTGAAATAGTCAAACTCTAAGAAACAGAAAGTAGAATGATGATACCAGGGAATGGAGGGAATGGAAAAGGGGAGTCTGCTCAGTTTTTATAGAGTTTCAGTTTTGCAAGATGAAAAACTAAAAGAGATCTGTTGTACAACAATGTGCGTATAATTAACACTATAGTACTTTTCACTTAAAAATAGTTAAGATGGTAACTGTTACATATTCTTGACTAAAATAAAAGCCAAAAAAGAAAAAAAAAATCCTGTGTATTGTCCTCTGTTTTTTTACCTTACAGGACAGATTTGCCCTAGTTGTAAACCTTTATGAACAGTCATGATCTTTTAAAAAATGTTTCAACATTTGTAAGAGAAAAAGCAAAGTACTTGAAAAGTCATACTAGTTCTTTATCTTTGTTAATTGTTTAAAAAGGAGAGCACTTTCTATATTTCATAAGGGTGAAAGCACTCATCCATTGAAACCTGAACCGTGAGTATTTCCTTCTGAGAGATGCATAAAAATAAGTCGGCAAGAAGGCAGAACTCTGCGGTAACTGGAACCTCGTAATAGCATTTACATTTGGTGTTAACATGCACACACAGGAAACAGGATTCAGTTATTTTCAAGCTCTCTAATCCAAAATGTGCTGAATGGATATTTCTTTTTAAAAATAAATATACAAAATGGATTTGTGTTACTTGAAGTTTAAAATAAATGTTCTTGCATTCCATAGTTAACAATTGTAACAATATCACTTTCTCAAGTTCCCGTATTTTTAAAGTGGACTATCATGGTTTGGCTCAGCTACTAAATTAAATTATTGCTGGCTTGCACATTTCTATTGGTTACACTAAAATCTTTACCTACATTGGAAAATATGCCCTATTTTCAGTGTTTATTTTAGGGTTCTTGGCTTACGATATCTCTGTTTAGCAACAAAGGATTGATTTGTATGTGTGATCTGTTGTAAGCATCTAGAAAGAAAAGAAAGAGAAATGTGTTATGCTGTGTTACAAATACACATCAAAGTAGTGTGAAAAGCATTAGTGCAATTATTATTATTTTTAGATTTTGCTTATTTATTTGACAGAGATCACAAGTAGTCAGAGAGAGAGGAAGGGAAGCAGGCTCCCTGCTGAGCAGAGAGCCCGATGCGGGGCTGGATCCCAGGACCCTGGGGTCATGACCAGAGCCGAAGGCAGGGGCTTTAACCCACTGAGCCATCCAGGTCCCCCTAGTGCAATTATTTTCTTAATAATTGATAAGAATGGTTCTAGTTATGTACATATGTACATATACATAATATATATACATACATATAACACACACATATACATACACACACACACACACACACACATATATATATATATATATGTGTATATATATATATATATATGTTATGGATTGAATCGTGTCCACCCAAAGTTAATATGTTGGAATTCCAACCCCCAGTATGTCAGAAAGTGACCCTGTAAAACAAAAATTAGGTCTTTATGCAGGTGATCAAATTAGAGTGAAGTCATTACTGTAATCCAGTGTGACTGGTGTACTATGAAAAAAGGGGAAATTTGGACACACACACACAATAGTAGAGGGAAGATACTGTGAAGAGCCTCAGGGAGAATGTGGCCATTCCTCATAGCTCTCAGAAGAAATCAGTCCAGCAGCACCTTGATTTTGGACTTGTAGTCTCTAGAACTGGTGACAATAAATTTTTGGTGTTTGAGTCATCCAGTTTGTGGTACTTAGCTATGGAAGTATTAACAAATTAATGCAGTGTACTTTTCTGTTGTACAAATCAGGACACTCATTTAGCTGAAGCACAGGTCTCAAAACAGTTTAACATTTTTTACTTAGTATCTCGTAAGCACTCTTAAGAAATTAAGGTTGGCTATGATAATGCAGCAGTTAGGTTTGAAAAGTGGATCCAGGACTTCTGACCCTACTTTGCAGAAATATAAATCAGACCTTTTCTTATTCAGGAGTTTGGGTTTGTGCAATTTTTAGCAGTGCCAGAGTCCACCAGGGACCTAATAGTGTAGAGAGGCAGAATCAGAAACAAACTTCACTCTAATCCAGCACCAAAACACAAAAAATTCAAAACCAAAAACTAAAACAAAACCTTCAGAATTACACAGATTAGAATTAATTTTCCTGGAGATTGGAAGTAGATGTCTTTGACCAGTGTTTCCACTGCCCCAAGCTGTAAGTGCCTTTTTATTGTGCTCATGTTATTATTATGAGCACATCAGGGGGTGACCCTTAAGTTCAGCGCTTGGAGAAGTGGAAGAAGAAGCTGTTTGCCTCTGTATACCTTGGCCTACCCAGTTGTCCTGTGCTGCATATCCGAGTAAACCCACACCTGGGTTTACTACACCCAGCTGACGCAGGAACACATCAGGGTTTCCCAAACCCTGAGAAAAACTGGAGATAGTGATTGAGAAGAAGAAAACTATTTTAAAATGTTAGGTGTTTTTGTTGTGGCTTTTGGAGATTGGGAGAGGTTAATTTTGGGGTGAGAAAGTTCTCTATCTACTTGAATTTTGTAGACTAAGATAGTGAAGTCTGTCAAACTGGCCTGACCAGTGATTTTCACAGTAATTTTTAATTAAAAAAAAAACAAAACTGTATTATACGAAGTTGGCATTCTTTAAATCTTGTTACTGGCTGTTTAAGTTGTCTAGTATTTCAGTAACTCAAAATATACCAAGAGATGCCCTTTAAAAGGTGTTACATTGATATTTAATGTAAGACTGTAAAGTTTTTGGAGTAATGAAGAATTCATACCTTTTAGAAAAATTGACCTAGTTATTGGTAAAATTTTATTATCTATTCTAATATTATGTTTAGGAAATAGCTAATCAAAGGATTTTATTTGATTTGTTGTGCTTATGAATTTGAGAATTTTGTGACAGTTTATTTTTGGGATAGAATTAGTCTGTTACCACTACAAATGACCTTTTCAAGTACATATGCTTTTTGTGTTTCTATTATGACTAATTCCTTTCTAACATTTTCAAACCCACAGTTTTTAGTTATGAAATAATTGAGTAAGTCAGTTCAGAGTAATTTTCTTTTTTTTAAATTAAAAAAATTTTTAAAAAAGATTTTATTTATTTTTTTGACAGAGATCACAAGTAGGCAGAGAGGTAGGCAGAGAGAGAGGAGGAAGCAGGCTCCCCGCTGAGCAGAGAGCCCTATGTGGGGCTTGATCCCAGGACCTTGGGATCATGACCTGAGCTGAAGGCAGAGGCTTTAACCCACTGAGCCACACAGGTGCCCCCAGAGTAATTTTCTATTTTTGTTTTTAACATTTTTAATTGTGAAGTATAACACAGATACAACAAATATAGCAGAAATGAACAATGAATTATTTACACCACTCAGGTCAAGAAAGAAAATACTGTCAGCACCCTAAAAAGCACTCTATTCATGCCTATTCCTCACTTTTGAAGGTCACAGCTCTTCTCATTTCTATGGTAGTATTTGTCTTAGTTTGCCATCCCTATATACCTTGTTGGGTTTTACCTTCTTTTAAACTTAATGTAATTATGCAGTATAGAACCTGTTAAGTCTGGCTTTTCTCCCTCAAAATTGAAATCCATCCATATTGTGTATAAGTATGGTTTTCATTACTGAATATTTTCTATGGTATGAACTTACCATAGTTTATCCTTTCTACTCTGATAATCTTACCTTTAAACTGGAGCATTTAGTTTCACAAATATTTGATGTAATTATCAATATAGTTGGATTTAGGTCTGTAACTTTGTTATGTGTTCTTGTGTTTGTCTCATCTGTTTTTTACTCTTATTTTAAGTTTGATGGATTTTTGTTTTATTTATTATTTATTTTTTAAGATTTTATTTATTTGAGAGAAAGTGAGAGAGAGGGAATAGGAGCAGAGAGAGGGGCAGAGAGAGAAGCAGATTTCCTGCTGAGCAGGGAGCCTTATGTGGGGTTCCAATCCAGGGGATTATGACCAGAGACGAAGGCAGATGCTTAACTGACTGAGCCACCCAGGCATCCTAGATTTTCATGTTTTATAGCAGTTTTAGATTCACAGCACAATTGAGCATAGGGTAAAGAGATTTCTCATTTTCCTGTCCCCATACATAGATAATCATTATCAGCCTCTCCCACCAGAGTGATAATCAGTTCTAGTTACTGAACCTGTATGGAAACATCACCATCTCCCGAAGCCCATAGTTACATTAGGGCTCACTCTTGGTGTTGTGTATTTTGTGGGTTTGGACAGATGCGTAATGGCATGTTCTTTGTTGTTTCCTATCCAGTCTTACTTTGGGCTAATTGATGATTTATAAAATTTCCGCCTAACTTATCTAGTGGTTTTTTAACAATAGCTTTTAAAAAAATGTAATTGCTTGCTGCTAAAATAAAAAAAATTTAAATGGATAAAATTGATGAACAAATAGGATCACATTATACATCCTCAGGTTGTCACAACCTATTAAGAATTATTATTTACTACTGGGGGTGCCTGGATGGCTCAGTGGGTTAAAGCCTCTGCCTTTGGCTCAGGTCATGATCCCAGGGTCCTGGGATCGAGCCCCGCATCGGGCTCTCTGCTCAGCGGGGAGCCTGCTTCCTCCTCTCTCTCTCCCTGCCTGCCTCTCTGCCTACTTGTGATTTCTATCTGTCAAATAAATAAAATCTTGAAAAAAAATAATTATTATTTACTACTTTATGTGAAAGGAAAGCCTGTGCCAGCATACAGGTTCATTTACCACCATCCTCCATCCTTTACGATGTGGTTTCCATATGTATTATTGTCTACTTCTATTACAAACCCCACAGTAAAATTGTGTAGTTTTTTGTTTAAGTCTTCATTTTAATTCCAGTTAGTTAACATATGGTGTTATATTAGTTTCAGGGGTACAGTATAGTGATTCAACAATTCCATGTATCACCTGGAGCTCCTCATGGCAAGTGCATCCCTTGATCCCTTTTACTTATTTTACCCATCCCCCCACCCCTGCCCCTCTGGTAACCACCAGCATGTTCTTTATAGTTAAGAATCTGTTTCCAGGTTTCTTTCTTTCTTTTTGCTTGTTTATTTTGTTTCTTAAATTCCGTATATGAGCAAAATCCTGTGGTATTTGGCTTTCTCTGACTGACTTATTTCACTTACCTTTGTACTTTCTAGCTCCATCCATTCATTGCAAATGGCAAGATTTCATTTTTTTTATGGCTGAGTAATATTCCTGTGTATACATACATTCCATCTTTAACCATTCATCAGTCAGTGGACACTTGAGCTGCTTCCGTATCTTGACTATTATAAATGATGCTGCTGTAAACTTGGGGGGTGCGTATCCCTTTGAATTAATGTTTGGTATTCTTTGGACAAATACCTAGTAGTGCAATTGCTGGATTCCATACTGTTTTCCAGAATGGCCGCACCAGTTTGTATTCTCACCAACAGTTGCAAGAGGGTTACCTTTTCTCTACATCCTCGCCAACATCTGTTGTTTCTTGTGTTGTTGATTTTAGCTCTTCTGTGTGAAGTGATACATTTTTATAGTTTTGGTTTGCATTTCCCTGATGGTGAGTGATGATGAGCATCTTTTCATGTGTCTGTTGGCCATTCTGGATGTCTTCTTTGGAGAAATGTCTGTTCAGTCTTCTGCCCATTTTTTAATTGATTTTTGGGGTTGAGTTTTATAACATCTTTATCTGTTTTGGTTACTAACCCTTGATCAGCTATGCCATTTGCCAGTGTTTTCTCCTGTTCAGTAGATTGCATTTTAGTTTTGTTGTTTCCTTGCTGTGCAGAAGCTTTTTATTTTTCTGTGGTCCCAATAGTTTATTTTTGCTTTTGTTTCCCTTGCCTCAGGGGACTTAGCTAGAAAAAGTTGCTATAGCCAATGTCAAGTAAGTTACTACCTGTGTTCTCCTGTGTAGGATTTTAATGGTTTCATGTCTCACATTTAGGTCTTTAATTCATTTAGAATTATTTTTGTGTATGGTGTAAGAAAGTAATGCATTTTCTGGATTCCTGTTGTGACAACTTAATGGATGTCAGGATTCTGTTTTATAGCTGAAGAGAATGGAGGCCATTAGGCTTTTTTTCAGGTTGTGGCCTTAGGACATGAGTAGCATATTAAAAGTTGCAACTTGTGGTCCTAGACATTTCACTTATTTGATTGAATTAATTGCTCCAGCATTGCTTTGTGTGGTGTCAGGGACAGAATTGACCTCCCAGGTAGTTAAAAAGTAGAGTAATCAGTAACCCTGGCAGGAGTCCTAGAAACTTCAGTATAAATAGGCCAAATTTTCTCTTCTGATCATCAAGATCGAAAAGGGGAAGTTGAGGTCTAGGTAATGAGATTCTCTGTATGTGAAGTCAGTTAATTTTCAGTGAGTAGATCAGTATTTTCATCTCTTACGGTAATGATTAGCAACTCCTGTTAAGGGAAGTTTCAGTGAGTGCTTGAAAAATATGGGTCAGTGAGGTCTGTCATGTGAAACTCAATGTTGGCCTGGCATCTCTGGAACTCAAGTGATGGCCAAATGGTTTGGCCTCTGTTAAACAGAGTTTTAATCATTAAATGGAAATGGATAAAATTGGTGAACAAATAGAGTGGCTTCAAAGCTCTGATTTGGTCTTTAAATAGCCCCTAACTTTGGTTGGAGAGTCAAGTGAAATATTTCACCACAGGAGTTATCACTAAAGAGAATCAGTTCAGTCAATGGTGCTAGTTTCTCTAACCATGGTGTTCTACACTAGGGATAAAAAACTGTCCTCCCCAGTTAGGTAGAATTTAGATGGAGAAGTAAGTAATAACAAATTGTATGTTTTAAAAAATGTCTTCCACTTATTTGTTTGATTATGGTTATTTACATAATTTATAAATGATAGAATGAGAAAGTTTATTTGTAAGGCTGTGGAACTTCTATTTATATGTATTGGGGGATGGTTAATATTATGACAAACTGTTACCTTGGGATGAACGTTATACCTCTCTGGTTGTGTTCAAAATGCATCTCTTCAAAATGCTGAATGGAAAGCCTTGATTCTGTCTAATTTTATTGGTATATGTGTATGCATGCAAGGTAGGAAAAGATTAATTTTTATTCATTTGCAGCTTCTCAAATTCTGAAATTGCATTACTAGATCTAAAATAATAGGTCAGTTTGGTGATGTATTAAAGCATTTCATGTAAGGAAAGAGTGTTAGGGTTATTAGAATACTTGAAGAGCCATACATTCACATAGCATAAAAAGTTTACAACTTGATTCATAGTACAAAGGACGAAAGAATCTCTCAAGAAATATGACTTATAGAATATTGACATAGAGTTAAGTTAGTATAATTTCAACCCCTCTAATGCCAAATTTTGTCCTTAAAACTAAGAGTAATTTGATTGATAGTGCATTGATGCAAGTAGGAAATTGTTTTTTTAAATCACTTTTCTGATTGCTTTTAGTTTTTTTTTTTTTTTTTTAAGATTTTATTTATTCATTTGACAGAGATTACAAGCGGGCAGAGAGGCAGGCAGAAAGAGAAGAAGGGAAGCAGGCTCAATGCTAAGCGGAGAGCCCAACACGGGGCTCTATCCCCAGACCCTGAGATCATGACCTGAGCCGAAGGCAGAGGCTTTAACCCACAGAGCCACCCAGGTGCCCCAGGTTTTTGTTTTTGTTTTTTTTTTTTAAACAGCATTTTAAACAGGATTAAACATAATTATGTAAATTGTGTTTGCAGAATCAAGGGGTATACTTGGACTGGTTAAGAAGACAATCTCAAATTACTAAATCTACAGGTCAAAGACTATCCAGGTATCAAAATCCAAAGGAGTCCCACTTAACTTTTTTTTTTTTTTTTAAAGATTTTATTTATTTATTTGACAGAGAAATCACAAGTAGATGGAGAGGCAGGCAGAGAGAGAGAGAGGGAAGCAGGCTCCCTGCTGAGCAGGGAGCCCGATGTGGGACTCGATCTCAGGACTCTGAGATCATGACCTGAGCCGAAGGCAGCGGCTTAACCCACTGAGCCACCCAGGCGCCCCCCACTTAACTTTTTAAAAAAAGTATTTATTTATTTATTTATGTATTTATTTGACAGAGATCACAAGTAGGCAGAGAGGCAGGCAGAGAGAGAGAGAGAGAGGAAGGGAAGCAGGCCCCCTGCTGAGCAGAGAGCTTGATGTGGGGCTCGATCCCAGGACTAGGGGATCATGACCTGAGCCAAAGGCAGAGAGGCTTTAACCCACTGAGCCACCCAGGCACCCTCTTCTCCCCCAAACTTAACTTTTTTCATGTTTCTTTCTTCTCAGTTATACTCAGCTTCCATTTTTTAAAAATTATGTATTTTCTTGCATTATTCTTTTTTGTTAGTGGAGGGTCTTTTTAAGTAATTTCTTCATAATAGGTTACTTTGGTTGGAAACATTGCCTCCCAAAGGTCTCCTGTCCTCATTCCTGGAACATGGAAATGTTACCTTATACAGTAAAGAGACCTTTTAGATGTGATTAAGGATCAGGAGACTATGCTAGACAATTATTTTTTCTCTGAAGAATTTTCTTTAGTATTTCTTATCTTTAACATTCTTATTTTGCTCTTATTTTTGAGAGAAATTTTCATTAGCTAAGTAATTCCAGGTTGAGAGGGTTCCTCCCCCACCTTTTTATTATTTTAGAGATGTTTCACAGAATTCTGGCTTGCATTATTTATAATGAGAAATTGGCCATCATCTGCAAATTAGATTTGGTCTGTAAATTATGTGTATTTTTTTCTCTAGTTGTGTTAGAGATATTTTCTTTAACACTGGTTTAAGCACTGTGATGATACATATATCAATGTTGTTTTATTTATGTTTCTTATGTTTAGAGTTCATTTGCATTTATGGGTTTATAGTTTTCATCAAATGTAGAAGATTTTCAACCATTATTTCTTTAAATATTTTTTTCTGTTCCCTTCCTTTGCGGATTTGATTTATATGTATATTAGTTTGCTTGATGCAGTTCCACAGCTCACTGATGCTCTGTCCATTTTTCCTCAGTATTTCTTTTTTAATCATTGTGATTAATTTTAGATAGTCTCTATTACTATGACTTCAAATCAGCTTCTCTGAAGTTGATTTTTCTTCTCTCGAAAGTTTAATGTGTTTTTCGTCCTATACAGTGTGAAACCCCAGACAGTGTATTTTTTATTTCTAGTAGTTCGGTTAGGACCTTTGGAATATCTTAAAATTTTCAAATTTTTGTTGTGCTTTTTGATCACATAATAGCCTTTTTTAAAATGTTCCTGTCTGTTAATTCTAATATATGACAGTTCTACTTAACTGGTTTATTACATGCCTAATTTTTCATTACATGCCAGACATTGTGATTCTTGTTGAATGCTGAATATTTTTGTATTCTTGATCTTTGTTGTGGAATATAGTTAAGTCACTCAGGAGGATTTGACCCTTTCATGTCTTGTTTTTAAGCTTTCTTAGATAAGACCAGAGCAACATTTAGTCTAGGACTAGTTTTACCTTCTACCAAGGCAAAATCCTTTTTGAATAATCTTCCTGGTGTTCTGTTGATTATGAAGCTTTCTACTCTAACTAATGGGAACAACATGTGTGAACTCTATATTATTCCCTCTTCTCCTCTCAGGTGGTTCTTGGCTAGTTTCTTTACACCGAGGTGTTGATCAGGGAATAATGGAGGGGGAACCCCAGCACCTCTTCAGAGTTCTCTGCCTTCATAACTTTCTCCTCTGTGGTACTTTACCCTGCAAGTTCTCAGCATCTTGGTCTCTTGTACTCCCAGACCCATCTCCTTAGCTCAGGCTCTGTCTGGCCATGCTTTTTGTTTTGTAGTCTAGAAATTCCATCCAGGCAATAAGCTGTTTCAATTGAATGGTTACCTTGTTTGTTTCCTGTCTCTCACTGTCCAGGGTCCAGTGTTTTAAAAACCATTGTTCAAACTACTTTGTCCGTTTTTGAGTTGTTTCAAGTGTGTGGATAAATATGTTTTGCTATGTTGGCTGGGAGAGGATGTCTCCAGCCTGTGAGATCTTAATCATCTTCAGGCACATTCTTAGGATCACTTTTTTTTTTTTTTTGGGTAACTTCATAGTCAGTTTGTTTAGTAAAAATGCCCAGACTTTTAGTTTTACTTGGGACCTGAAAAATAATGTCTTTATGTATATTTAGGGTGATTTATGATGGTTTATCTGAAGGTCTATAAAATATAGTAAAAGTCTTTAGAGTTCAGTTGTAATGCTGAAATATATAAAGCTTTGAGTTCTAAATGGCTTACAAAACTGAAAAATGGAATGTGTGTTTTAATTTAATATTGAAATGCAGCCATTAGATGTGTTGATATATCTGTTTCCTGGAATAAATGAATTTTTAAGTTTAGAAACAATGGAATATTTTAAACTTTGGTGTCACTTAGTTTTCTTTGGATTGCATTTTTATAAGTGATAAAATTTTTAGTGATATGGTGAGGTTATTGAAATTTGTTGAAAAAGGTTGCTTAATTTTTCCTACTATTTGCTATAAGAAACACATTACATTTGGAAGCATGCATTTAATTACTGGTGGAATTCTGTGCCACATTTTATTATGTACAACTTTTTCTTTTGGCTTTCAAGTGGGAAAAAAAAATAAAAGCTCTGTGTTTGGGATAACTGTGTGATCAAAGTTTGAGGTGAGTGAAAGCTGATGACATATTTTAAGCTGATTTCAATTAAAAATCCTTTTGTCTTAGCTTTATTTTTGTTATATATCTAGGCACAGCATAGTGATTTGGGGTCATTTTCAGTCTTGCTTTTTTCACTCTCTTTGTGGGCTGTTTTAAAACTTAAATGGTTTTGAAGCAAAGTCTTTCACAAAGTGCTTTGCTCTCAGTTATTGTTTATTTGCCATGGCTCTAAATCAAGTCCATAAATGAGAAAATGGTTTTGGCTCCCTGAGTGAGGCCAGAGATGCCGATTGCAGTGTCTGAATCAGTGGGGCTCTCCTTGACTTTGCAGGCAGCAGGCACTTTACATCAGTCATCTCAGAAGTACTGTGGGACATGCAGCAATCTCCCCTACAAATGAGGGACATGATTTCCAGTGAGGTCACAGTAAGCTGCCTCTGATGTCATTCTGCTAACAAAGAGGCCGACTCTGTAATACCCACAGCACTATGCTGTCTCGTACTATTTCCCCCTGGACGTAGGTAGAGGTAGCTACTGGCTGTTCTTGCACCCCTTGTCCAAATTGTCATAGAGGTCTTTGTGCCCTCATCCAGGCAAGCACTGGGCTGCCGGTGACAGTCCTCAACTAGTTGATAGGAAGCCCACTCCTTTATTTAAAAAGAGGCTGTAAACACCATTATATATTATTTTGGTAAATTTGGATATGAATGGTTCTGACTATTTAGGAAAAATCTGTGAAATGAGGTACTTTTAGAAATAGTTAAAGAATATCTATGAAATGACATACTTTGTGTACAATTTTGTCTTTCCCATTTTAAGTAGCATTGGTATAAAAAGAATAGGAAAGAAAAAATTATTTAAGAATCTGGGTACCAGTCATTTCAGACACCATCTTCTTTTTTGATTCTTATCACATTTACCTATGTACAATTTTTGCTTCATCTCACCTAACTATTATAGAAATTTATCATAAGCCCAATCTTCCAATGCTTTGTAGAGTCACTGATTCATCTCCTAAGTATAATGTGAATATTCTGTTTATGTCTTTGAATTAGAGGTGATATAATTTACAAATTGATAGATGCAGCTTACATTCAGGATTTTATGGATTCTTTGTGCTTCATATTTGGCATTCAGGAGGTAGGTACATGTGAAGGACTTGTAACAGTGCATCATTAGATCATTATTTCATGTTTGTGCATCCATGTGCTTAGGGATAACAGTGTGAACAAGGCAGACCTAGGCTTTCATCTCCAAAGGCTTGTAGTCAAGGATTTCAAGAGTTTTGAAACTTTGCACAGATGCTGGGCAGAGCCTCTTTTTGTCCTATCTGCAGGGGAGCTGGTCAGTTAAGTGGGCCAGCATGTTCTGTCTCTGGGCAGCCTGTCCCTTGAGGGCTTAGGAAAGAGGGCAAGCCTCTGAATGAGAAAGCAGACCACCCCTCATCTTCACAGCAAGCTGGACACCACTGTACCCCCATCACCTCACTGCCTGCTCTGGGAGGATAGAACAAAATTGTAATGGAAAAACAAAATAACTGGGAACCCTTTTTCATAGTAAGTAGAACTCTCTTTCCTTCTGGCTGTAAAGTTGCTTAATATTCTGAAAGTTCATGAGATGGCTGTACTAGCTTTTTTTGACAAATCTAGAAACAAAGGTGGAAGATGGCATTTTAAAAACCGGGACTGCAGTGTTAGTTAGGCTGGTCCAGATAATTGTCCAGAGCAAATGTTGATTTTTCTGTCTTCTTCCTCTTTCGTTTTTTCCCCTCCGTTTCTTGTTTCTTTCCTTTTTTTCTTTCTCTCCCTCCTTTTCCCTTCAGTAAACAAGAGGGGTAAGAAATGCATGAGTAAATGTGCCATCTGTTCAATATCTCCCATTTATGAATGGAAGATGCACCTATGAATGGAATGTCAGTGAGTATAAAGGTAGGGTACTGATTTTACATCTTTTGAGGGTGTGAATATACTAATATTTACCTTATGAGTGTTGTTCTTCTTTGGTCCATATCTATCAAGTGACTTAGTGATTTGCACATTTCTAACTGTTGAATTGTGTATATATGTGTGTATAAGTGTGGTTATAACCATATTAAAATTTATTTTTTAAATTTATAAATGATCAGTAATTAAAATACTGAGGCATCTGTTTCTCTGAAGCTGAGGTCAATTAATAATCAGAGTGTTGCTTGGTAATATTATAGAGCAGATCTTTCATTTCATTGGGTGGCTCAGTCGGTTGAGCCTTTGGCTAAGGTCATGATCCTGGGGTGCTGGGGTTGAGCCCCACATGAGGCTCCCTGCTCAGCGGAGAGCCTGCTTCTCTCTCTTCCTCTGCCTGCCTCTCTGCCTACGTGTGATATCTCTCTCTCTGTCAAAGAGATAAATAAAATCTTACAAAAATAAGGAATAGTTAATAAACTAATATGGTCTTATATTATAAAGAGATGTTTTCATCAGTTAACTGAATACTTTGGAGAACTAAAGCCCATATTTTTTTTTTTTTTAAGATTTCATTTATTTATTTGACAGACAGAGATCACAAGTAGGCAGAGAGGCAGGCAGAGAGAGGGCGGGAGGGAAGCAGACTCCCCTCTGAGCAGAGAGTCTGTTTTTGGGTCGTGATCCCAGGACCCCTAGATCATGACCTGAGCTGAGAGCAGAGGCTTTAACCCACTGAGCCACCCAGGCGTCCCTGTCATTTTATTTTTGTTTCCTGTTCTGATGTTAGTCTGTCTCCTAAAGTTAGGACCCTAACCTGTCCTTTGTTCTACTTTGTCATTCACTGGAGCTGTGATCTGGTTTAGCAGAACTTTTTAGGAGCTTTGTTAAAAGTTGAAATGATTCAAGAGAGAGAATTTTAAAGAGTGGAGTGCTTGCTGAAATTTGTGTTTTTTTTCCCCATCAGTCTCCTGTGAAAGGCTGAATAATGGCCCAAGATGTCCATAATCTAATTTACAAATCTGTGAATATGTTACCTGGCAAAGGGACTTTGCAGATATGTTTAAATTAAAGATCTTCAGCTTGGGAGATTGTTTTGGATTATCTAGTGGGCCCAGTGTAATCATCAGGGTCCTTATGAGAAGAAAGGTGATAATAAGACAGGAGGAGATGGAGGACAGAAGCAGAAGATGGGATGTTATGGCTTCGAAGATGGAGGAGGAGGCCAGAAGCCAAGGAATGTGGATGAGTAACTTTCCAGTAACAGGAAAAGACAAGGAAGTGATTCTCCCTAGAGCCCCCAGAAGGAACGTACATATCTGCCAGCATTATTATTTTAGCCTGTAAGACTCATTCATAATTTCTGAACTCCAGAACACCAAATAAAAAATTTGTGTTGTTTTAAGCCCCTAAGTTTATGATAATTTGTTATAGCAGCACTAGGAAAATAATGTACTCCAAAGCAGTGGGGTATTTGGAGGACAAAATTGTAACCCTTAATGTTTTAAAACCCAATACAGATGTAATATGTGCTAACTAGAGGTATAATAGAAAGAATGAGTAGATAAATAAGTGGATACCAACTTTTAACACTTGACTTTTTGAATTTATAATCCAGACATTGTCACAATTCACAAGAATGAGAATGGGAAGTAGTAGGTTTAAGAAAAAAAAAACAACTTCCCTAAATTTAGGGGAATTAGTAATAGATATCTGTTAATGATATCAGCTGTGCAAGGGACATGATTTCCCTGTTTAATTAAAAATTGCTTTTGTGTGAGGCAAAGTAAAATCTTATGAAATTGCCAATATCAGCTATTTTTGATGGAAAGGAAGAAAGAAGGGCAGACAGGCAAGCTTCAAGAAGCCAGAGCTGCAATTTGGTAACACTCATCTGTTCTGTTCTTTAATGATAATTATTGTAGTTGATGGAATGCTTCCTCTGTACCAAGTGGTGAGCTCAGCAAGGTTTTATATATATTTCATTTAATGATTACAACTGTCTGAAGTCCCTCACCACTATTTCTATCCCATTAAACTATTCCCATTTTTCCCAGATTTTTATTTAAAGTCCAGTTAACATACAGTGTAATATTAGTTTCAGGTGTACAGAATTGTGATTAATTGCTTCCAAACATCACCCAGTGCTTATCACAACAAGTGCAAGCGTTAATTCTCATCACTTGTTTAATCCTCACCCACCACTTCCCCTCTGGTAACGTTCAGTTCTTTGTAGTTAAGTTGTATTTCTTGGTTTCCCTCTCTTTTTTCCTCCCCCCAAGTTCATTTTTTTGTTTCTTAAATTCCACATATGAATGAAATCATTTGGTATTGGTCTTTCTCTGACTGACTGACTTCACTTAGCATTATACTCTCTAGCTTTATCCGTGTTGCAAATGACAAGATTTCATTCATTTGACAGCTGAGTTATATTCTATTGTATATATACTGTATATACCATATCTTCTTTTTTTTAATCAGTTAAACATCCAACTCTTTTTAAATTTTTAATTTAATTTAATTTTTTTTAAAGATTTTATTTATTTGACAGACAGAGATCACAAATAGGCAGAGAGAGAGGGAGACAGGCTCCCTCCTGAGCAGAGAGCCCGATGCGGGCCTTGATCCCAGGACTCTGGGATCATGACCTGAGCTGAAGCCACTGAGTCACCCAGGTGCCCCCTGACTCTTTTTTTTTTTTTTTAAGACATTATTTATTTATTTGACAGAGGGAGAGAAAGAGATCACAAGTGGGCAGAGAGGTAGGCAGAGAGAGAGGGGGAAGCAGGCTTCCTGCTGAGCAGAGAGCCTGATGTGGGGCTTGATCCCAGGACCCCGAGACCATGACCTGAGCTGAAGCCAGAGGCTTAACCCTCTGAACCACCCAGGCCCACCTATACTGTATCTTCTTTATCCATCCCTCAGTATTGGACAGCTGGGTATTTTGGCTATTATTGACAATGTTGCTATAAACATTGAGGTGTATATGTATCCCTTCGAATCAGTGTTTTTGTATCTTTGGGTAAATACCTACTAGTGTAATTGCTGTATTGTAGGGTAGTTCTATTTTCAACTTTTTGAGGAACCTCCATTCTATTTTCCACAGTGGTTGTACCAGTTTGTATTTGTACCAACAGTGCAAGAGTGTTCCCCTTTCTCTTCATCCTTGCCAATCTCTGTTGTTTCTTGTGTTGTTGATTTTAGCCATTCTGACCAGTGTGAGGTGGTATCTTATTGTACTTTTGATTTGCATTTCCCTGATGATGAGCATCTTTTCATGTGTCTGTTGGCCATCTGGATGTCATCTTTGGAGAAATGTCTGTTCATGTCTTCTGCCCATTTTTAAATTAGATTATTCAATTTTTAGGTGTTGAGTTTTATAAGTTCTTTTTCTGTTTTGATTACTAATCCTTTATCAGATATGTGATTTGCAAATATTTTCTCCCATTTAATATTCCCATTTTAAGGATTCAAAAACTGAGGGTCAGAGTTGTCCAGAGACTTGCCTGAGGTCCTTCAACATTTGACCTCAAGAGCTTGGCCTCATTTGTTTGGTATATGAGATGGAAGGGATACAAATCATTAGCATCAACAACTTCCACCACCTTTTTGTAATGCTGTATTTTTGTGATTATTAGAGTAATAGTGTTCAGTGAAGGAAATTTGAAAACTGTAGAAACATGTAGAAAAAAATAAAAAATGACATCAAACGAAAGATAAATTCTCTTAAAAATGCTTTTGTGTTTTATAACACTTTAGCAGCACAAAAAAAACCCACCACATTTTTCAAGAGAGAAACTCCTCTTTTTTTTTTTTATTTTTTTATTTTTTATTTTATTTTTTTTAAAGATTTTATTTATTCATTTGACAGAGAGAGATCACAGGTAGGTAGAGAGGCTGGCAGAGAGAGAGAGAGAGAGAAGCAGGCTCCCCGCTGAGCAGAGAGCCTGATGCGGGACTTGATCCCAGGACCCTGAGATCATGACCTGAGCCGAAGGCAGCGGCTTAACCCACTGAGCCACCCAGGCGCCCCGAGAAACTCCTCTTAACACTGAATTTTCTCAAGTTTACCAAGAAGTAGCTAGAGACATCAAGATTAGAGCTTACTTTCTCATTGGCAGCTGATGCATAATCACTAACAATATCTTTATCTGGAAAGAATGACTCTCAACACATTCTCATATTTCATGAGTCAGTTGAATTACCTGAGCAAAAGATCTGTCTGCAGCCACCACCCATTGTCTGTGAGATTCTGGCTTTTGTGAGAAGTGATTGATGGGCAGATGGTGCCACTTGGCATGGCCATTCTTGTTGGCAGGTAACCTTTCTTTCTTATCCATATATTTATGAGAAAGTTACTTCTTGGAATTGGTGTGTATTCTTTTGTTATTCAGTTTCAGCAAGTTTGCTTACCTGAAATTTAGGTCCATACCGAACTACAAGTGGTACCTTAGAAACTTGGAGATGTAATACTTAGGCCACCGACCGACATCATCAGTATGAAGTACAATGAAAACCCAAGCGGAGAATTATAAAAAGGTATAAAAACTGATGGTAATCTGGGGGTGTTGATGCTCATATCTCTGGAGACTGCATAGCATTGTCATTGATGTCCATGATGATGACCTGGATTAGACCATGTGTCTTGCACCTTATGAAAGATCTGGAAAAAGTGTTTAACATGTCCCTAGAACACTTTACATACTTAATTGTTAACTTAAATGTTGTTGTTGTTCTCTTCTTTAAGGGTATAAACTTTACTTTTCTATGATGACCCATTCCCTAGAAGGTCCCCAAAGCTGAGGTTTTAGTGCATATCTGTGAAGCAGCCTATACCATAAACTTTTAAAAAATGATTTGAACTCTCTTTTCTCCCTTTAGGAGAGCTTTGAAGAGAAGTAAAAATGATTTGTCATCCCTTCAAAAATATATACTTATATATTTTCACTCTCATCTCATAATTGGTTTGACTTCGATGCTTCAAAATGTGGTTGATCTTTTAAAAGTTTTATTTGATTTTTTTTTTAAAGCTCTTCTGAATTCTGTAAGCTGAGTTGCATAGCCAGTTAAGATAGCCACTTGCAGTTTAAAGTTGAGATGTAAATGAACTGCTTATAGTTAAGTAGATTACTCATATTAGCATTTTTCAAGTACCTGGTGTCTGGGGATCTGCTGATCACCTGTGCCTGGAGAGCTGGTGAAGACTCACAGGGAGGACAGAAAAATCGTCTAATTCTGAGTAGGCTTCTTAAGGATTTTCAGGCAGAAGAGCCTTCAAGGACAAAGACTTGGAGTTTGGAAAGGGCATGGTCTGTATGGAGAATACTGAGAGATGTTATGTGATCAAAATCCTGCTGGGATGGAATGTGGGACGGGGGGGTTGGGGGCTGGGGAGAAAGAAAAAGTTAATTTTCTCTTCCAGAGTGGGAATTTTGCAGCCAGTGACATCCTAATCCCAACAACTTTCTGGCCCCGTAAATTAGGTAATTTATCTTGTATCTCTACCTTTTCTCATCTGCACAGTGAATGCTACTAACAGTGTCTGTCTGTAAGGGCTAGCTGACAAGACACAGAAGCCTCTCGTGTGCTACCTGAGATTAAGTGCTCTACATGGCTTTCCCTCTTTTTTTTTTTTTTTTTTCTTTTTTTAAAAAATTCTCCTCAGGATGCCCCGTGACTAACCCCGGTACTTTCGGGAGGTCAGATCAGACTGGCAGGTGCCAAACAGAGCTCTCGGTCTTTGATGGAAAATGTATGACTTGGAAGTCTGCTCCCAACCCCTTCTAAAGCTGATTCTGTATTATGTAGCACTTATTTAAATGTTCTAGTGGGTTATCTCTTCACCCCAAAGTTTAAACTCAGAAATCCTTCTGGCAAGGATGAAAGGAAAGGGAGAAGGGTTGCTGGCCAGCAAAAACAGAGTAGAAGAGAAACTTGTGCACAGATCGCCCACATCAGCACACCACATCCACTCCAAGGAGGCGGGAGGTTTCTCAATCCCAAAAATCTAGCCAGGGTTTTTTTAGGTAAGGATTGGTCTTTGTATTCAATGTTTATCTTGGACCTCTTCACACTTTTTCCTACTCTTGGTGCAATGTCTTCTCCTCTGCCTTCTTTCCACTCAGTGAATTATCAGAAGAGAGAAGGTAAGACTCACAAATGAACAGCTTTTGCAAGAACTACATGAAAATGCCAAAGCCTTTCTAAGGAAGGGGGATTTTGCCCCAAAGCTATAGGGCTGTTGGCTCACTAAGCAGTGGAGTGCAGAGATTGCACAGGTTTCCCCTACTTTACCTTTTGTGTTCCTAAGGGAAGATTTTTGGAGAAAGACAAACCAAGGCATTTCACTTCTTAGGTAATGCTTAAGAATTCTTAGTTTGGGCTTTAATTTTTTTTTTTTTTTCCTTCTCCAAATAACACTGGTAGAGAAATGAATGTGGATAGGTTTGGGAGAAGAGCTGTACAAGTACAATTTGGGTATGTTTTCGGGTTACACGGAAAGAAAGTAGAACATTAAGTTAAGTAAGTTTAATGTTGATACAGCCAATAACATTCATTTGGAGATGGTGTAACTGGTGTCTGTCTGCACAGTTTCCTGGAGGTTGTCCAGTCTCAAACCCTTTTAATTATATAGTGTTGCATTTTTCTTCTTGTTGCTCTTCCTGTCACCACAAGGAATATGTGTCCCTGTCATATTTAAATGTCTTGAGGGCTCTATATTGCAGTTAGAGTGGAATGTTAGGAACTTTTGTGGAGAAACTACTTATTTTTGTGAATTTCCTTCAAACCTGTAGCGTTGGCAATTATAACTGAAGGTGATTTCTTAATCAGCTGCAGTAGTTAGTAAATGAGCAACATGACTGCCCAGCTAGAGAGCAAGAGTAAGACGAATGTCTATGTATTTCTCGGTTCTGGGAAGCTCAAAGGACATTCATAGGAAAATTTACTTAAAAACAATAGACACAATGTCCAGTTCTGATGTCAGGGTTAGAGAAATTATCTTTGGCTAAGGTTGACTTCCATCTTGCCTTGTAACATTAAAGTGCATGCTCTAGCGTGATGCCCACATGTGCTTTTCCTGGCTTGCTCCTCTTGTAGGTTTGGCCCTCATAGACTTAAAGGTTTTCCAAGTTGGCCAACCCTCATGATGAACTCTTTTGAGCATGATAGGCTGGTTGCAAAGGCAGGAGCAGCCAAGATGACTGGAGCTATGACTGGTGTTGAAAGAGGTTGAAGTGGAGCTATTCGGAACAGATGCAGACTTACTTATTTCAATTGATCCCATCTTTGTAGGCTTCTTTTCAACTTTTAGAACTGCTTCTTACTTTGGCTTTGTATGTTTATCTTTCCCTTAACTTTCTAGCCATAATATATTTGAGCCAGCGGAACCTGGAATTTGTGCTTAATTTGTGCAAATACAGTTTGGAAACTTAAAGGTTAGGGAAGTTATGTGTAAATAAGATATTTAACTTAAACCAGAACTGTGTGTGTGTATCTCCAGACCTGAATGCATTTAACCTGGGAGTTACTAAGCCAACTGCTAATTTAGCATTGACACAGCCTAAAGAGAAACAAATGGATAGCGAGTGTAGTCTTGGTGAGATTCTCCTAGATTTTCTTACTTCCAGATGCTTTTATGCTTTACATAAAATAGTATCTTAATCACCTTTCTTAGTGAAATGTTTCATGACATCATTTTTGTTTTGGGTTTGTAAAGGTAGTACTGCTGCTCTTCGTTTTTTCTTCTTAGAAATATCTGCTTGACTTTGTTCAGTAGCTGGCAAAGGTATCCATTTCACCAATTTCTCATGTCCTTTATCTTAATCTGTCATTGCTATGTATCTAGTGCAACCTAGACATCAAACAATTTGAATTGTAAATCTGACTTCTCGGACTGCAAGTTTTTAGAAAGGCACTCTGACCAAATTCAGTTTGACAATTCAGAATGGAGTAATGAGAATTCAGAGGCTTGCATAATTTTATTTGAAAGAACCTTTGTCATTCCACTGAACCCATCTAATGGAAGGTGCTTGATTAAATACTTGTTGAATTGAATGTATGTGGTCAAACAGTGCATTCTTTTTCTAGATGGTCACGATAGAGGCCAGGCTTATGGAGATTACCTGGAGGCTAGGAATATATTATTTCCATGGGGATTCAATTTTTAATCTAATGTAGAAATGTTGTTGCTTTGAACAAATTTCATTAAAAATATTGTTATAGGGGCGCCTGGGTGGCTCAGTGGGTTAGGCCTCTGCCTTCGACTCTGGTCGTGATCCGGGAGTTCTGGGATCGGGCCCCGCATCGGGTTCTCTGCTCTGCGGGAAGCCTGCTCCCCCCCGCCTCTCTGCCTGCCTCTCTGCCTGCTTGTGATCTCTCTCCGTCAAATAAATGGGTAAAATCTTAAAAAAAAATATTGTTATAAATCTTAATATATGCATAAAACTGAAAAGTGTAGAAGTCTCTCTTAAACATCTCTCATATCTCTATTCCTATCTAACCGTATACCTGTGTCTAGATATATAGCTCATATATCTGTATTTAAATATGTTGAGGAAAAAAGATAGAGGGACAAAATATCAACAAAGATTAGAGCTCTGGTATTGGGAAATAAAAACAGCCAGCTGGAGGAAAAACTGTGCTGTGCATAGCTGGTGTGCACTTCCAGTTCTTGGTGAAATATGAAATATGGTGAACATTTTTCATTGTCATTAGGTTTTCCTGGTAGCATGACTTTCTGTTATGTGATATTCCATTATTATAGATACTTTATTTCAGTTATGTAGGGCATGAGAGAGAAGATTTGGTGCTTACTATTATAGTTTTTCCATCAGTACTTATGGGAGGAAGCCGAAGCAGGAAATTAATTCATATTTGACTATGGAGTCTGTTTCATCTGAGGTTTTACCCCAAACAAAATGGTGGCACAGCACCTTGGGAAGCTGCAAATTTTTCTGTGTTGGGGCATGTGTTCCCCTTCCCTGTTTCCTCTCTCTAGTTGTAAGCAGAGCTCTCTCAGTGGTTGTGTAATGATGGCTTGAGCTTAATTGCTGTCTTCTGTGGTGTTGGGTAGTTTTATAGTAATTTAATGAAGGTGTAGCTCAGTGTTGGTGTGTTTGGGAATTCAGTGGCTCTTTGTTCCCTTAACTCTTTTCTTGGGAAAAAAGGCAGTTAGATTCCTCACAAAAGGCTGATAAGTAGATTCTGTATTTTATTCAGTGGAAAATAAAATTTGGCCTTTGTCATTACTGAAGATACTGACTTTGTAAGGCAGACTCGTACAGCTTTTGTAGTAGTCCTAGGAGTTCTTAGCAGTTAAATGATAGTCCAAGAAGGAATAAACATTTTTTTGAGGTTCAGATGGTGTGAAAGACATTTAGCTAGTGCTCTGAAACTGATTTGATGGTTTATAATCTTTTTGGTATTCATAGCCTAGTAGCATAGGTGAGGGCTGTAGAATTCCTCCCGAATAGCCTTATTATTGGGTCATGTGTAACTACTAAAACAAATAACACAGAATCTTGCCTTATGCGCAAATCCTTATCAATGAGCAAGGCTCAGTGTGTTTATTTCATAAGTTCAGTGAGGTCTGAGCTATCTCCTTTTAGTGCTCCTGCAGTCCTTGTAGGAAATATTCACTCAAGGCAAAAGGGAAATTGCATGAGTGTCTGCTAGTCTTCCCTCAGAGTGGAAATACTAAGCCTGGGCTGCCAATTTAAAGTGTTTGGGCCACTGGACTTTCTCAGTTTATATGCCCTGTTTACTCAAGGGCAGGAGTACCCTACAGTATTTCTAGTCAGTCCACATTTTTAAAACAGCACTGTTTGACCCATGAAAATAATTTTTAACATTCATTTTGTTATTTAATAAAATCCTCTGGTATTTATGAAAGTTAAAGAAAAATTCAGACTCCTCACTAACCACTGCAGTGAGGCCTGAGTGGAGGCTGTCAGATGCTAATACTCCTGGGGTCTGTTCTCAGCTGGAGTAGCCAACCATTCTGGGTTGTGGGTCCGAACCAACAAACAGGCATTTGTCACATGAGCTGTGTCAAAGTATTTTAAATATGATTACAGACAACATAGTAGAAAGATGTTTTGTGATTATTCTTGTATGTGAGAACCAGATTGGGAGATTCATTTGGACACGAAAATGTTGAAATATAAAGAGCATTTTTGTGGTTGATGGGAAAAATTGGAAACATATTTGATGTTCAGACTGGCCTAAAAACCTGGGACACATGGTTGCCAGAGAACAGGCCCTTTCAGTGCTTTTCTCTGGGCAGTGGCAACTTGGAAGTGAGATAAAAATAGAGAAGACAGTCTAACTAGCTTCTTTGCATAAATATAAGTGCATGCTAAAGTAATACATATTAACAAATAGAAAGTTAATTATGTGCACGGGTAGCATATGGAAGTGTGCACAGCCCTCTTACCTTCAGCAGCAGTTTTCAGATATTTTGCTTCCCGACCCTTTGACACTTTAAAAAGTTATTAAGGACCCCCAAAGAGATGCCATTTATGTAGATTATAATTATTGATATTGACTTATTAGAAATTAAAATAGAAAAATTTTAATATAGTCAAACATATGGTTTCATTGCCGGTTAATAAAAATTATTTTTTTTATGAAAAATTCTGTATTTTCCAAAACAAATTCAGTGAGATAGATGACTCTATTTTTCTATTTTTGCGCATGTCATTAGTATCTTGTGTCCTCAAAGACAGCTGGATTCTTGTGCCTTCTGCTGCATGCTGACTGTTGCTCTCTCATCCTGCATGTAGTGTCTGGAAAACTCCAGTGTATGTGCGTGAGGAAATGACCATGAGAAAAGCAAAGAATGTAGCATCCTGAAAACCAATCTGATCTCGCAGATCCTCCTGAAGGAGCATCAGAGAACACCCCCTGTCCGGAAGGGGCTCTGAGAATGGCTGTGGTGTAGTTTCAGAGAGGGCTCTAACCGCCCATTATGTGATTCAGTCCTCGAGCTAGGCCCAGGGACTAAGTGGTGTCTCCACTCTGTCATTGAGGAGGAACCTGCGGTTCTGGCAGGCTTTATCCTTGAGTACAGGGCAAGTTCCTCATGACTGGGTGCAGCCAGTTTTCTTTTGATGGTTCTGTTAATGTGATTGTTCTTTTTCAGTGTATGTCTTTGTTTACCTGCTGAGAATTCAGGGAGGGGGAAGAGTTCCTCATTACCGATGCACCTTTGTGGTATGAGATTAGTTCTTTGCAAAGAGTTATAGCTTTGGAGGTGATATTTCAAACAGACCAAATAGGTTAATTAGGGCAGTTGTTTATATTTTCTCATCTTATATGGATTATATTTTATACCTTATGAGAGAGTAGATCTGGTGGAGTGTCACTACCCCTAATTATTTTCACTCTGTACAAACTTGTGTTCTCTGTGGAGGTCAAAGCAAGACTTTCTGCCAAGTCTTTCAGGAACAGATCTATTGTGTAGGATCTGTGTTTTGAAATTTTGCAGTTGACAGATACTTACTGTTCAATATACGTTCCCCTTAATATTCAATGAAAATTAGAAAAATGAAAATTATTAGAAAAGCAATAAAGACAGACCCCAGTTTTTATTATTTTATTCCATGTACTTATAAGTTACCATACAAGTTTCTAAGTGCTTCCCCTCAGTTTTTGTATTATCTTTATTATTCTGTATTATCTCTTTGCTTTCTGGGGATACACAGTTCACATCCTCACAATAGAGCACACTTGGAGGAGTGCTATCATAGCCACCCTGCCTTCTAATGGAATTCAGACCTGGATTTTTAGTCATTTGACTTCTTGGCTCCTGTCCTCAACTTAAGTTTAAACGAGGGAATTCTTAATCTTCTCTGATTTCTCAAATAGTATTTAAATAGTGTTGAGCATTGGAAACTATGTTACAAAAGTAAGGTATATTCAAAGTATAATATTAGAAAGGATTACTACTATTAGAAAAATACATTCAAACATAAGTTCAAATAACATTGTCTTCAACCTTATTTTCTTAACAAGATGAGCGACTCTGGCTTATTTGTTTGAGGAAGACAAAATAACAAGTGAGAGAAAAAGAGAAGGTTATCCCAGATGGCTTGAGGGTAAGGGAAGGAATGAATGGTGGTTTAGTTTTTCTTCACAAGTCATTTCACTAAAGACTTCAGTGTGAGGGAAGGGACAGCGCGACCGCTAATCAGAAGAGATAGGGGCTGAGAGGGAGAGGGAAAACAGAAGAACAGATCTGTCAGGGACAGAGGAGGCTGTAGCAGACCAAGAGCCACTTTACAACAGATGAGGTTGGTTTCCATCCTGCCCAAAGGTCAGTGGGACTTGTGGTTATCACCATCAGTGCTGGGGTTTCTCTGAGCACTTAGCATTTATCGGGTGCTTACCATGTGCCAGGCAGAGGCTGGTTCCTTCTCATATGACCTCAGTTCTCACAACAGGCCCAGGAAGGAGGACGAGGGCAGTGAGGCTCAGTTGGAAGTAAAGTATTTGTTCAGAGGCACACTGCTAGTCCATAGTGAGGCTGGGAGTGGAACATCAGTGAGATGCCAGAGTCCCTTGCTTTCTCTGCAGATCTGCTGCAAATTTAAAAGTCTGGGAGTTGAGCCTGAAGGGGGCCCACGTACGAGCTGTAGCATAGCCTTACTTACTTGGTGTGGTATACTTTCCTACCATTGCTTACCGTACTTCTCCAGATAAAGAAGATGGAAGATGGTAAAGTGTCTGTTTCCAGAAACATTTTTAAGGAAATCAGAGAGAGGCCAAAAGGGACTTAAATTTCTCCAGAGAGGAAGTTGAGAAACTCAAGTACAGCAAACCCCTAATGCCAGATGTTATTTATCCAAAGGTTTTTGGCTACATTGCAATACTTTCTGGATCTCTGCTAGTTCTCTGCAATTTTTCTGAAGCTGCTTTGAGTTTTAAAAATATACGTACCTGAATTTGAAACCATAGTCATTTAATTTAAAATATGATCTTAAAACCCTAAATTCTTTGCAATAACAATGTTGGAAGCACAGAAGGAATCAGTTCAAATGATTATTTGAAGTATTATTTTATTCCAACTGGAAAAAAATATTTTGGAACTGGCAACTCTTTCAGCTAGAGTAAGCTGTGTTTTTGCTTTAAAAAAAAAAAAATCACATTTAGCACTCCCTTACTCCATACACATGGAATGTTTCCTACTTAAATTTTTAATTATTATTCCTTAATGGAAAGCTAAAAGGAGATTTCACTGCAGCTGTCTTTGACTTTTCTACCTAAATGGTAGCAAAAACTTTTATATTTGGTCATAAGGCAAAATATATTACTTATTACCCTGTAGTTGATGTGGAGAGGTGGATGGGGATAAGGGTAATTAAAATTTTCTCTTATAAGAAGGACCATTGATTTGTGGTCGCAGATCTGTAATTATCCTTCTTTTCCTGAATGACATTTTCAGAATCATTCTTTCATATTTTTACTTTTGATCATCTTTTAAAATCATACTTTACAGAGTAGTTTTGAGTATGAGTATTTTCAAGTTCCTAGTTTTTGTTCCTAAGACTTCAAACAATCTCTTCTAATTGCTTTTTAATTTTTCTCGTAGTATGTTCTGCAGTCTGCTTTTCTGTTCCCCGCTAAAATCATACAGCCCCTGGTCTAGGGCCTACATTGTCTTCCAGTCACCTCCTTAATTGATAGAAAACTTAGGGGAATGTATTGTTCCAGTTAATCTATTTTTCTTAATAAAGATTGATGCAGAAAAAAAAGAATTTTTTTTTGACTCTGGTTGTTGAAAATGTTCCTAAAATAATATCCCACATTCCTTCCTTAGTAAGCACAGTGGAAATGATTGCCTCCTGATGGCTGAAAATCTTGTCGTGTTTGAGAGCAACTTTTCCAGATATCTCTTCTCCCCAAATGTGTGATAAATAGAGATTGAGAAGGATTGGAGATAAATAGCTTCTGGCGTCATTGCCAGAGAGGCGAGGGATCTGGTTGCTCTGTCCCCCTCCCCTGCATCAGAGAAGCTCAAGAACCCGTCTCTGAACCATGCTGTCCTCCCACCTGTGTGTGTAGGATTTAACCTCCCTGCATTTGCACGTGTCCAGAGTTCTCTCTGCTTTCTCTTTGCTGTTTCTCCTTGAAAGCTATTACTCTTCTCTCCTGTCCTCCATGTGAATAAAGTGGGGCATACCTTGGCAGTGCCTTGTAGGACATTGAACGTCCAGGAAGTGGCTATTTTGAAGTCCTCATAATACCAGATGTCTCATGAGTTGATTCCTCATGAAAGTTTGGGCCGATGAGGAGCTCAGAGCTCCCCCACATGGTACTAATGATCAACCACTCTGTAGCCCCGCTGTGCTCCTCCTGGGGGCCTCCCTTCTTGTTGCTGGTGAGTTCACCGTTTCTGCCCCGCTGCCTTGGCTCAGTCTTGCCTCTGGCCTTATCTGGACTTTCCTTACAGCTGGTTTGAGAGCAAAGCTCAGCGGGTGTCTGTAGGGAATGGTCCACTCCAAGCTGGGGGAAAAGACATTTTGACTTTTTTCTAAGGTTATGCTGTTTGCTCTTAAGTTCCTGCTAGTGCTGAGGTGGTCTTGCAGCCAAAGTAAACAGAGAATTTTCCTTACTAAAGTAGTTTGTGTATGGGCACTCATTGGTGGGAAACACCTGAACCCTGAGGCCATAACCTAACTAAACATGGAAATGGTCATATCTTAGAGCCTGGCTTGGTGTGGAAGGGTGTTTTGTGGCAGTGTAGTTCTTTCCAATTTTACAATCCATCCCTGGCAGAGAAGTTCAGGGCTCTTGCTGGGTGTCATCTTATCACTACCAGGTTATTATTTCCTTCTTCCAGGAGGGAGGCTGGAGAGTGCTTGTTCCTAATCCTTTCTAATTTTTGAGGTAATGGGATTTTTTTTTTTTTTTCCCTTCTCATTTTCTGAGCCAGTTGTGAACTGTAAAGAACTGCCCCATCTCCCTTTCAATCTGTTTGGCTTCTGGCTGACTCTGCCCAGTTGATTGAGGTGTGTTTCCAGAGGGAATGCAGGCTAATTTAGCTTAAAGGGAGTATGCTTAGAAAGGCAGATCTACAGGGCAAAGAAAGACCTGGATGTCTTCCAAAGAATAAAAGAAAAGATTTTTGGGTTAGCCATTATTTTGGACAGTGGGATGTATACACTGTTGCTTACTGTAATCACTCCATGGAACCAGTTTAGTTCCAGGGCTGGGGGAGAAGTGATTCTATTTCTCCCAGATCTTATGCTTTTTGTACCTTCTGGTCTCTTCCTGACACCAGTCTCCCCTTCCCAATATCAAGCAACATTTCCATGAAATTTGAAAACCTTAGTTACCGACGGAGTACAAACAGGAGAAGTTGAATTCCGTGAATAACAGAGCTGTAGTAGTTTTTCAAGATCAGACAGTATCAGAGGAATTTTGTGTTTGGTAAGTCTGCTTAGGGTGTCTTAATGGTGGGACCTAAGAACAGAAAAATTTATGTGACAATTGTAAGATTTTAGGAAAAGTTTTAATAAGGAAGAGAGAGGTGGTTTTCAAATTTTGAAGGTACTTACAAGCAAAAAGTTGCTAGAAATATCTAAGACTTTTATTTTCCTTTAAAAATAAATGGCATCTTTATTTCTTGGGGTCTTGAAAGCTGTAAAAATTTTTCTGTCTATACTCATTAATTAAAGGAAGTAATATTTAGTCTATTTTTTAAAAGAATGGGGATATGAACCTCTGAAACTAATAATACACTATATATTAATTGAATGTAAATAAAATTTAAAAGAATGATATGAAGTCTCAGATAATGTAGCCTAATTATGAAGGTTTTATATGTTGAAGCATCTTTTAAAATGTTAGCTATTTTTAATAATAGTGCTTTTGTAAATAGTACTAAAGAGCCACAAAGAATAAGTGATAATGATAATATTTATATTTAAAATATTTATTAGTTTATTATAGTATTAAGTTATTCATAGTCAACATCTTTATCACCATACATATACATGTTTAGTACTATTTTCTTTTCTTTTTTTAAGATTTTATTTATTTATTTGACAGAGATCGCAAGCAGGCAGAGAGGCAGGCAGAGAGAGGAGGAAGCAGGCCTCCTGCTGAGCAGAGAGCCTGATGCGGGGCTCCATCCCAGGACCCTGAGATCATGACCTGAGCCAAAGGCAACGGCTTAACCCACTGAGCCACCCAGGCGCCCCGTGTGCTTTATTTTTCTTAATCTACAGATCTAGATGGATACAGTCTTTGAGAGAATAGAATAAAAATACCCCCGAGTTTTTTAAAGGGGGCATTTCAACTTCTCAGGTGCCTGTTCTGTGGTTGTTAAAAAAGAAAAAAGTAAAATGAGAACAACAGATTTGGTACCATTTTGGTGGGGGACGGGGAAGCAAATGGATATGAAGTATTGGAAATACTCAGGTTTCGACGTCAAATGATGGATTTTGGCTATTCACCTTTCTGTATTACAAGCAAAAAAGGAGGGGAAATTGCTAAGGGACAACCCCCCCCCCCCATTTGGGAGGAATGAAAAAGCATATCTGTTTTATTTGAATGTGTATATATACTCATGGCAGATGTCAGAGATAAAAAATACGTATATTAAAAATTACAGTTATTTTCCATTCCTCTAATCATCACATCTTTCTTTGACTGACTCTTCCATCTTTAAGGACACTTGTGATTATATTGGGCCCACTCAGAGAATCCAGAATAGTCACCTTATGTTAAGGTCAGCTGTTAGGAATCTTAATTCCATTTGCTGCATTTATTCTCCCTCAGCATGTAACCTAACATACTGAAAGGTCTCAAGGATTAGGATCTGGGGGCCGTAATTCTGCCTACCATAGCGCTTAACGTCCATGTATCCCGAATAGAATTCATGGTTTTCTACCCTAAACTTTGTTTTCCCTTAATGAGCTGTGTCTTAGTAAGTGATGCCACTATCTTTCAGTTGATTACATTGCTACCTCAGAGTTATCCGTGGCTCTTTGTTCTCCTCACTTTTCATATATAATCTATCATCGACTTTGGTGGATTTTACTTCCAAGATAGTTTTCAAATTAGAGACCTCTGTTTCTGCCACACCTATCCCAAGATGTGTAGGAATTTTCTAATGGGTCTCCCAGGGTATTCTTCCCCAACCACCTTCAGCTTTACTGAGGTATTCTTGAAACACAAAAATTGTATGTATTTAGGTGGTATGATGTAATTTTTTTAGAGGTGTATAGCGTATGTTCTTTTGACCTTCTTCAGACGTTCTCCACACCTTAGCCACAGAGATCTTTTAAAAATGCAAATATACTAGTGTCACTTCTCTTAAAACTTAGGGATAAAAAAACAATCCCAATGGGGCCTCAGAGTACTCTCGCTGATTCCTTATCTGTCATTCCCTGTTGCCCTTCCTCCAGTTTCTAGGCTGCCTCAGGAGCTATCTATGGGTCTCTTCTCTCTGCCAAGGAGTCCTCTCATCTCCCCAACGCTTGCTCTTTGAACTTACACTCCTTCTTCATGTTTTGATCCATATACTTCTGTGGGGAGACCTTCCTCTTGCTAGCTTGGTCTGCAAGAGGACCCCAGTTGAGTGCTGTCAATTTGTCTGTACTTTTCCTTCATAGCTCTTGCCACAGTTTGTGATTGTAACTATTTGTAACAGTTTTATGGAGTGGTTGAGTATCTCTGCTCTGAATGTGAAGGTGAAGCTATCATATTCATATATTCCATAACGGCACTACTGCACTCCTGTGCACGTTTTTTCAGTAATTGTTCTTTTTTTTTTTATTTCCAAGATTTTTTATTTGTTTATTTGAGAGAGAGAGAGAGAGAGCATAAGCAGGGAGAGAGGAAGAGGGAGAAGCAGATGCCCTGCTGAGCAGGGTGCCTGATGTGGGGCTCAATCCCAGGTCCTAGAGATCATGACCTGAGCCCAAAGGCAGATGCTTAACCATCTGAGACCCCAGGCGTCCCTCAGTAATTGTCCTTAACGGGGCTGTGTTGAAATTCCCCTTTCTGTGATATAGAATATACCATATTTCTTAATGATAAGTCGACCAAATGTTATAGCTTTTTCCATTTCAGTGTTTAAGAATCAATCCTATTCATTTTACCTTTTCTGTCTTCAGATCAGGAAAGGGAAGAAAAAACTTCTTCCCCCATGACTTCCATTCTCCTCAAAAGGTGTCCATCTTCTGGTCAGTCCCGTTTTTTGTATTGTCTAGAGTTTGGGTGGGATAATGTGGACTTAGGGTCAAGCTGGTGTTTCTTAGTAAACTCTGGGAGGAGGTGGCTTCCCCTTAATGTACTCCTTGGCTTACTCTATGAACATATATTGTGTGTACTTAGCTCTGGACTTCAGCCTTAATTCTGGATATGAAGATCATTGCTGTGAGGCTATTTCATGATTTCTCTTTGTGATTGCTAGTTAATTTCTCTTCCTGTTGTTGGGCAGTATTGTTCATGAGTATAAGGACCATACATACCTGCTTCTTCTTTTCTCTTCACTTAACTCCTCAGTGTAGGGTGGCCAGTTCCAGTTTATTTAGGAGTGAGGGGATTCTGAGGACAGTGTTAAAACTAGGATACTCCTGGCCAAATTGGGATGTTAGCTAGGCTGCTTCAGTGTTTTCTTAGCACACTGACTAACAAAGTGGGTATAAAACTTTTTTTTTTTTTAATAAATGAGAACAGAATAATTTGTCAAAGGCTAACAAGCAGGTAATGAGCTTATTGATGATTGTGCTTTTGTTCTTCAGTAACCAAAATTATAATAAATAAAGCTAGTCATTTTGTAGCCTCACCTGATTGTTATTAATTTCTTTCCTTTTAGATCTCTAATTTACAGTTGTACTTAGTCACAATGGTAATGGGAAATTACAGAAGTAGAGTATGAAAGTGGAATTCAGTTGACTTAATGCTATGTGCCCCAGGTCCATAATTTGTGATATTTAATAACCTAGAGTAATAGTGATAGCATTGTAGTAATGCTGTTTTTTCCTTTGGTTTTGTAGAGTGTTTTTCATTGGCAAGTAAGTTTTGAGTAGTCTGTGTGGTCTGTTCCTATCCAGGATTATGACACAATTCTTTGTGTGGTCATTTTAAAATTAAATTTTTAAAAATTCAGCTATGATTCAGTTTTCCCAATAATGAACTCATTAGTTCATTTAATTATAAAAATTCTAAATAGTGTGGGTATTATTCTCCCTGTGTGACAGGTAATGATGTACTTTCAGAGAAGTGGTTAAGATGGGTTGTTACTGCATATTAATAAACACACAACTTTTATTCTGAAAGGGACTGGTATGCTACACACAAAACCCACAATATTGTTAATACTAGTTTTCCTTGTTTTCTTCTAGTTAAACTTTAGGAGAGTTCCTCACCTTTTTTAAAATGTTCTACAACTGGATAATGATGTTTCTACATGCTTGTAATAAAAAAGTAGTAATATGCAGTTTTCTCTGAGGATCATAAATCCATTATAAGTAGAATGACTAGGAAATGCCACTTTTTTGATTCTTGGTTTCTTAGCCCATTTATTCATGCATCCATCCATCCATCAATCCATCCATCCATCCATTTAATGTGTACTACATGTCTGCTGTATTTCAGATATTGTCATACACTGGAAGATAGGTAAAAAAAACAATTAAGACCCTGTTCCCATATGGATGAATTCAGGCTCTACAGTTGAATGTTCTTGGTGACTCCTTACTGACAAGCAATCAGTGCTATAAATATTTGCTAAGTTCTTTCTTTGTGTCAGACACTGTTGTTAGGTGCCCAGAATACGATGCCAATAAAACCTGCATAGATTTCCTGTCTTCATGTGGTGTATAGTAGATATGGACACACACATGCAATACACTATATACATGCTATACATGGACTCTGTACACATATACCACACTTTGCACACACATTATATGCACACATATATAGCACATAAGCATATAAATATTTGGATATCATTGGGAAATACACATATTAGTGTGTGTGTGTGTATGTATGTGTGTAAATCAATGAGCTCAATGAATTGAGGTGACTTCAGAAATTAGGCAACAGCCGCTGTTATTGACTTGCAATCAGGGTCTTATCTCGTCTGGTTTGCCCCCTTGTTCTCTGTGGGAGAGACACAGGGTCTGCTAGTTATCCTGTTGGTAACTATGGATTTTATCTGTGTGTTTTGTGCAGAGGAAGAAAGTGGATATTACCCCAGGTGGCCTTATTAAGACCTCATGAATATTGGTTGCCACATGTCTCATGTATAATTTGTGCATCACGAATATTTAGTGCCACAGGTGCCTCATGCATATTTATTGCTTTATGAATATTGGGTACCTCTTGTATATTTAATGCCTCATGAGTTTTATGTGCCTTTTGGTTCATTCATCCCTTTTTATGTTCACACTTTATCACATCTCTTTACTTACCTATGTTAAACACACCTGATGAGTTCCATCTATCCATTTATTTTCCTTTGTTACTGAGCAGAATTTCCTGCCTTACTGAGCAGAATTGAATTTTCTCAAACAATATAGCAAGCGTACATTACAGCTATCCATTTGTAAGGTTCCATGAGCCTAGTGCATGGAGCTTCAGGGGAAAGAAAAATATTTTTCATTTATAAAATTTCAAGTCAGGAATACACCTATAGATATTTTCTAATGTAGGAATTTTCCTAAAAACTTGAGTATAATAAAGCTCAAAAGTGAATTGAAATTCTTGTGAAAAAGACTATTCTTAGCAATGTATTTGTATTAGTTTATGGTTTTGTTTAAAGCTTGTACCATGAAATTAGTGGAAGGAGATGGCAATGCCATTTAATATCCCTTACTGCCTTGCGGGTTTTGAACTTTTGAGTTGCCACTGTTACTCCTCTGTGTCATAAACATTTTTGTTATGGTTATGATTCACGGTTATAGTGTATGGAAATGTTATTTTGTACGATAAACTGTCAGACTAATGTAAATGTGTTTTAGGGGGCCAGGAAGCTCCTGTTCACGCTGACCAAGAGCCAGATTCTCATTAAGCTCCTGGCTTTTGAGTAATCTGGGGGCATGTTTAAGGTTAGCAGTAATTGATAGGATGGTTTGTATTTTCTGGATATCATGGAGAGTAGTTCTTTCTGTTTCATTAATAACTAGTCAGGAAGGGACCTAGGTTTGGTGTCTTCTCTGCCATTTTCAGAGAGGGTCTCGCATAGATTGTTTGAGAAGATATCTTAGAACAGACATACCAACTATCTCATGTACTAAAGAAGTGGTTGTGTAGAGTAGAAGTGCTTTTCCAATGTGACTGAAACCAAATAAACTGGGAAAAATTGGGGAATCATAAATACTATAAATATTTTGTTATACCCTTAATATGTATGTATAATATATTTAATATACATATGATATATATATATTGTTTACATATATTTATACATATATATATTGTTTACATATATTTATTGTTTACATATATTTAAATTATATACAAATAATATACATATATTCTATTATACATACATTCACTTTTTTTTGTTAGGGCCAAGATCTTTTCTGAATATGGGGGACTGATTAGAAACATTCATATTTCTTGGGATAAATTGACAGATGTATTTGGGAATAGATGCAGCTGGCCCTTAACACAGCTTGTGGGAGCCAGAGGTCGTAGGGGTCCATGATTTTGTCTTGTATCCTCAAGGGTTTTGGGCCCTCTTGTGCATCAGTCACTTCGTTTTACAGGAGAGAGAGGGGGTGTTGGTGATGTGGACATTGTCTAGGAAATCTGCTTCTCCTGGTTTTAACGTTTTCACTTCTCTTTTATGTCTGAATTGAATTTCAACTGAGATTTTCCAGTCTGTGCCAGTGACAGAGCAGGTAAAAAAGGCATTTCTTGTTTCGGAGCCCCTCATTTGTGGTATTCTGGAGTCATTTAAGCAGGCAGGGCCAGGCAGCTGAACCCTCCAGTGTGCACCCTGCCCACACAGCTTGCCACTCAAGCACTGGGTAGGATGACCAATTCTCTTGGTGTGCCTGGGACTGAGGGTTTTTCTGGGAGGCTGGACTCTCAGTGACAGAAACGAATCATGAGTTGCACCCCTAGCCCCTGCGACTCCTACCTGTATCTGTGGCCAAAGACACGGCCTCATAGCAGATGCTGTCCACAAATAGTGGTGCATTAGAACTGGTGGATGAATACCAGCCTCTGAGCTCCTCCAGGGGACAGCTCTGTGGATCTCCCTGCAATGTCTGAGAGGTCCCTGCAGAATGGGCCCCAAGTCCCACAAAGGGAAGCCCTCAGGCATCTGTACAAACTTCCCTCTTTGCTGTTTTTCCCAAACCTCCCTACCAGCAACCCTTGGTATCAACTTCTAAATTAAATTACTTTTACTCATGTAACTTGTTGCAGAGTCTACCTTTGGGTGAGTCCAATAAAAGACATAAGAACTATTTTGCCCTCATTTCACAAAAAAGGAAAATGAGGTACAGAGAAATTAAGTAATTTTGCTCAGAGTTGTTCAGCTAGCAGAGCTAGTAAAGAATACTAGTTACTACATCATATACAGCTTTTGTTCCCATCCCCCCATTTGTAATTATTTCCAGAAAACCCAAAGGTCAGTTTATTCATATGGAATTAACAAGAGGCCGTCATCAGTCCATGGGATTATGGATGGTATGTTATTCTGCTCCTATTAACTTTATGGTCATAGAATTGAGTGTAGAGCAGAAAATACCTCTTAGAGTATTTAAGCTGTTCTTTTTTCTTAATCAAGGAGAAATCTATCTTTTATATAATTTCCAAAATTAGCAGATTTTGACTAAGCACCAAGTGCTGATCCCTTGCCCCAGTCTGGCCTTGGCTGGAAGGAGGACTTGTGACATCTCAGACTGGATCTGATGTAAATGGCCTGCTTGTGCGAAGGAGTTGTATCTTCTGGTTGTTGGCTAGCATCCTAGAGGTCTCTTATCTATGAAATGACTCATTATAAGGAAGTCTATTAAAAACAAATCTCTCCCTGTTTCAGAACATCTCTTTAAACTTCTGCTTAAAGAATTTTGGGTTTTCAGTTCCTGTTACTGCCAAGAAATGGAGTATGCCTTGAGGAAGTACAGTACTTGGGTTTCTTGTAAAGATGGATGCTTTGGGAAGTGAGGGCATTTCCCTCTTATTTAAAAGCAAGAAGCTTGGAAATTATAATAGAATTTAAAAAATTCTTTCACTGTAAAACCCCACAGCTTAATCAAAAGTATTCCACGTTTCTCTAGTAAAGGTGATTCCACTTACCTGATGTTTTAGGAATCTTTTCCATTATTCTCAATCCCTTTAAAATCTATTTAAAAAAAACAGCAAATTATCTGCTGAAATAAAATAATGTGGTGCAGAAGTGTCAAATATAACCATATGCCCATGTGTAGGAATGAGTGGAAAGTATTTTGCTTTAGAGAAACAGTCTTTACCAAAGATGGTAGCTCTGATTTAAAATGAGCTTGCTTTTGGGGCGCCTGGGTGGCTCAGTGGGTTAAGCCGCTGCCTTCGGCTCAGGTCATGATCTCAGGGTCCTGGGATCGAGTCCCACATCGGGCTCTCTGCTCAGCAGGGAGCCTGCTTCCTTCTCTCTCTCTCTCTGCCTGCCTCTCAGTGTACTTGTAATTTCTCTCTGTCAAATAAATAAATCAAATCTTTAAAAAACAAATGAGCTTGCTTTTCTTGGACTAACTTGTCCTTTCTACTGGCGCACTTGTTCCTTTCCTAAAAGATCTAAAAAGACACTCCCCAGTATTGGGAAATAACCCCTCATTGTCACAACTGGCTTTGGATTTTCAGCTCCATATCTGCTTTTGTCCTGTACTCTTAAGGGGCCACCCACACAAGTGCTTTTTCACCTTGTTTTCATGCTGTTGGGTTGCAATATATATTTGGGCAACTATATGCCAGCAAATTTGACAATCTGGAAGAAATGGATGGATTCCTAGAGACATATAAACTACCAAAATTGAATCAGAAAGAAATAGAAAACCTGAACAGACCCATAACCAGTAAGGAGATTGAAGCAGTCATTAAAAATCTCCCAACAAACAAGAGTCCAGGGCCAGATGGCTTCCCAGGGGAATTCTATCAAATATTTATTTATTTATTTATTTACTTATTTATAAAGATTTTATTTCTTTATTTATTTGACAGACAGAGATTGCAAGTAGGCAGCGAGGCAGGCAGAGAGAGGGGAGGGGAGAAGCAGGCTCCCTGCTGAGCAGAGAGCCTGATGAAGGGCTCCATTCCAGGACCCTGGGATCATGATCTGAGCCAAAGGCAGAGGCTTTAACCCATTGAGGCACCCAGGCGCCCCTCTACAAAACATTTAAAGAAGAATTAATACCTATTTTTCTGAAACTATTCTGAAAAATAGAAATGGAAGGAAAACTTCCAAACTCATTTTTTGAGGCCAGTATTACCTTATTCCCAAAATTAAAGACTCTACAAAAAGGAGAATTACAGACCAATATCCTTGATGACCACAGATGCAAAAATTCTCACCAAAATACTAGCCAACAGGATCCAACAGTACACTAAAAGCATTATTCATCACGACCAAGTGGGATTTATTCGTGGGCTTCAAGGTTGGTTCAACATCTGCAAATCAATCAGTGTGATATAATATATTAATAAAAGAAAAAACAAGAACCATATGATACTCTCAATAGATGCTGCAAAAACATTTGACAAAGTACAGCATCCTTTCTTGATCAAAACTCTTCAAAGTGGAAGGATAGAGGGTACATACATCAATATCATCAAAGCCATCTGAAAAGCTCACAGTGAATATCATTCTCAGTGGAGAGAAACTGAGAGCTTTTCCCCTAAGCTCAGGAACATGGCAGTGGTGTCCACTATCACTACTGCTATTCAACATAGTACTAGAAGTCCTAGCCTCAGCAATCAGATAACAAAAAGAACTAAAAGGCATCTGAATGAGCAAAGAAGAAGTCAAACTATCACTCTTTACAGATGACATGATACTTTATGTGGAAAACCCAAAAGACTTCACTCCAAAACTTCTAGAACTCATACAGGAGTTCAGTAATGTGTCAGGATATAAAACCAATGCACAGAAATCAGTTACATTTCTATACACCAACAACAAGACAGAAGAAAGAGAAATTAAAGAGTCAATCCCATTTACGATTGCTCCCCAAACCATAAGATACCTAAGAATAAACCTAACCAAAGAGGCAAAGAATCTGTACTCAAAACTATAAAGTTCTCATGAAAGAAATTGAGGAAGACACAAAGAAATGGAAAAATGTTCCATGCTCTTGGATTGGAAGAACAAATATTGTGAAAATTTCTATACTACCTAAAGCAATCTACATCTTTAATGCAAACCCTATCAAAATACCATCAATTTTTTTTCAAAGAAATGGAACAAATAATCTTAGAATTTATATAGAATCAGAAAAGACCCTGAATAGCCAGAGGAATGTTGAAAAAGAAAGCCAAAGTTGGTGGCATCATAATTCCAGACTTCAAGCTCTATTACAAAGCTGTCATCATCAAGACCGTATGATACTGGCCCAAAACCAGACATATGGATCAATGGAACAGAATAGAGAGCCCAGAAATAGACCCTCAACTCTATGGTCAACTAATCTTTGACAAAGCAGGAAAGTATGTCCAATGGAAAAAAGAGAGTCTCTTCAACAAATGGTGCTGGGAGCACTGGACAGCCACATGCAGAAGAATGAAACAGGACCATTTCCTTATACCACACACAAAAATAGACTCAAAATGGATGAAAGACCTCAATGTGAGACAGGAATCCACCAAAATTGAGGAAAACACAGGCAGCAACCTTTTCGACCTCAGCCACAGCAACTTCTTCCTAGAAACATCACCAAAGGCAAGGGAAGAAAGGGCAAAAATGAACTATTGGGACTTCATCAAGATCAAAAGCTTTTTCACAACAAAGGAAACAGTCAACAAAACCAAAAGGCAACTGACAGAATGGGAGAAGGTATTCACAAATGACATATCAGATAAAGGGCTAGTATCCAAAATCTATAAAGAACTTATCAAACTCAACACCCAAAGAACAAATAATCCAATCAAGAAATGGGCAGAGGACACAAACAGACATTTCTGCAAAGAAGACATCCAGATGGCCAATAGATATATGAAAAAGTGCTCAACATCCCTCAGCATCAGGGAAATACAAATCAAAACCACAATGAGATACCCCCTCACACCATTCAGAATGGCTAAAATTAACAGTCAGGAAATGATAGATATTGATGAGGATGTGGAGAAAGGGGAACCCTCCTACATTGTTGGTGGGAATGCAAACTGGTGCATCCACTCTGGAAAACAGTATGGAGGTTCCTCAAAAAGTTGAAAATAGAGCTACTCTACAACCCAGCAATCCCACTACTGGGTATTTACCCTAAAGATAGAAATGTAGGGATCCCAAGAGGCACGTGCACCTGAATGTTTATAGCAGCAATGTTCACAATAGCCAAACTATGGAAAAAACCTAGATGTCCATCAGTAGATGAGTGGATAAGATGTGGCAAATATATATATTATGGAATACTATGCAGATATAAAAAGAAATGAAATTTTGCCATTTGTGATGACTTGGATGGAACTAGAAGGTATTATGCCGAGTGAAATAAGTCAATTAGAGAAGGACAATTATCATATGATCTCTTTGATATAAGGAATTTGATGGGCGGAGGGGGGTCTGGGGGATAGGGAAGGAAAAAAATGAAACAAGGTGGGATCAGGAGAGAGACAAACCATAAGAGACTTTTAAGCTCACAGAACAAACTGAGGTTTGCTGGGGGCTGGGGAAGTAGGGAGAGGTTGGTTGGATTATAGATGTGGGGGAAGGTGTGTGCTTTGGTGAGTGCTGTGAAATATGTAAGCCTGATGATTCACAGACCTTAACCCCTGGGGCAAATAATACATTATACGTTAATTAAAAAAAAATACTGTTGGGTGGGGGAAGAATTGCTAAGAAGGATTTATTACAGTGTAGGTTTGACTTGGGGGCCTCTTCCCTTGCTTGTGTCTAAAAGCAGATTCATTTTTACCTGGTGCATGGTGCATAGTCTGGGAAGTGTGGCCTAACTAGTGGGGAGGTTTTAGGATGTAGCAGGAAAACTCTTTCCCAGGTGCTTTGAATATTAGGCTCCAGGAGTTTTAGGAAGTCTGCTGTGTCCTCAGGAGTTGAGGTGGGTGCTCTTTGACTCCACAAACAGTCCGCTTTTCCTAACACACTGTGGCAGGAATGAATTGCTCTGAAATTTTCTTGTATTCAGTTCTGTTTCTAGTCTCTGCCACCAACTTTCATAGATTTACTTACCACGTATAAAGTAGAATTTAGTAATGTTTCTCAAGGTGGGGTGGTATTATTTTTCTAGAATATATTTCCCGGTATATGACAAAACTTTTTATTCTCTCATATCCTTTATAAATTTGTAAGAGTGATTTTATAATGTCTTCAGCTTCTCCTTCCTAAAATGAAATTTTTCAGAGACAATTTTGTTAAAAGCAAAATACCCTCTAATAAATATCTCGTTATATTAATTGCTTCTGTCTGGACACAGTTCTTTCTTTAGGTGTTGTGATGAGAAATGCATGCAATATTACATGTGTAGCTGAATATTAATTTTGGTTGTAATTGGGATAATATTCTTTGTCCTCTCCTTAGCCTTGGTCAGTTTTTTTTTTTTTTTCTTTTGTTGTGGGGAGGGGCTGTGGAGAATGTTGGAGACTGATCCTGAATTAATACCTTTAGAGAATAGTCTGTCATGATGTTGTTTTTCTTCTTAATTGTTAAGTCCTTCAAGTAATTAAAAAGAAAAACCTTCTGAATTTTCTTTTTCTTTCTTTATTTTGTTGTTTTTTTTTTTAAGAGAGAGAGGGAGAGAGAGACAGACACATGGAGAGACAGAGGGAGAAAAAGAATGTTAAACAGGCTCCATGCCCTCACAACCCTGAGATCTAGACCTGAGCTGAATTCAAGAGTCGGTTGCTTAACTGAGTAAGCCATCCAGGTGCCCCCTAAATTTTCTTTTAGTTACATGTCCTCTCCTTCTTTCCCTCCCCTCATTCCCACTTGGAAAAGGGTTAGACACAGTATCAGATCCATCTTGACTGGTTGATCGAGGAGCAGCTCCATTGAAAAATCCTGAGGCCATTTTGGGGACTGGAGGGTGAAGAGAGGCATACTTTGTTTTTCTTATGGGAATATTTCACCTTAAACTGTAGTTACCCGATTGTAGCCACCAAATAGCACTCTTGCTCTAACCAATGCCATTTAGATTGTCTTTCACAAGATCTAATAGAAGAGGGATGGGAGGGAACACTGCACTTCACTGTACTTTGTGGTTTATTACATTTTTCAAGTTCTTTGGGCAAAGACTGCTCAAGAATTTTTGTAAGATGCATCCACAGAAGCTCAAGTTATTCTTTTCTAATTGCAGGCAGTGAGCTTTTCGCCGTTCCCTTTGTGTGCACTCATCTCTAAGTTTGAGTGTGAGGGGGAACTGACTGCTCATGGTTCACAAAGCAGCATCTATTTTGAGAAGTTGACTCCCAGCCCTTGCTGTTATAACAAGCATGTAACATAGCACCCTATTTTTCAAAATCATTTTTGTTGGCTTCTGGTTGTGCTTGTAAAAGGTGCTTATTTGGAACCCCCCCAGCTGTAGTGTTCTGTTTATAACCACAGAGTAGGTACAGTTAAGCTGACTGCATTGTACATGGGGAGAGTTTGTGTGGATTCAGGGCCAGGGAGTGAGGAGACAAGCTGTCTGTCAGATAACATAGTGGGAGAAGCCTGGCAAGACCTACTAGAGGGCAAGCATTCTAGCTTGGATAGACAACTGAAAAATTTGGGCAAGAAGTGCTACTTTGTACATTCATTTCAACTTTGTTAATCTTAAGATATCCTTTTGAAATCAGAATTTACCGAGTTTAATTAGTTATATGAGTAAACACAAATTCATAAAGTATTTTCTCATGAATAGATACTTTAAAAAATGACTTGACTTATGGTAAAAATTTTTAAGTGGTCTTTACTTTCACATATGGATGTGTCTATGGGTTTTTTGGGGCTCATTTTCAAAGTTCTATAGCTATATCCCAAGAAAATTTGGGAAATAAAGATAAGATATATTGTAATTAATAATACTCTTACCTAGTGTATACATTTTGGCCTTCTGATGAATGTCCCTGGTTTTACGTCTGTATTTAAAGGATAATATTTACAGTCATATCACACATAGAATTTTATGACCTGCTCTTTTCTTTGTTTTAACAGCATAGTTTATTGTAATCACTTTTCATACTTCATCAAAGTTTTTGCAAATCAAAACCATCTTTTAAAATAACCTTAAAATGTCTGAGTAAGTAAGTGCCTGTATCTAAATTTTCTTAATTCTCATATTGCTTTGTTTTTACTCATTATAAATATTGTGAAAATGAACATGTTTGTGCCAGTAGTCTTTCCTCTTATATTTTGGATTATATCCTTAGGACCAAGTCTCCTGGAAATAGAATTATGGGGAACTATATGGAAATGATAGTTACTCTTTATATAAACCAAATTGTTTTTTAAAATGATTGCATGAATTTACAGCTCCATGATAGCTTTATTGGTGCTTATGATATTACTGAATTTCAGGGTTGTAGTATAATTATATAAATTATATAAAAACTCTAGCTGAGATAAAATCTTTGTATTCTCTGGAAAAACTCACCATTTTAAAAAGGATAGATTCACGTAGTCTATCTGACCCATTAAAGAGCAGGAATTTTATTTTTTTCAAAGCTTTCTGAAATTAACCTAAACCGGTTTAGCAGAATCAGAAAGATGTTCTAGAGAATTTTTACACTGTATAGTTGAGGATAAGTGCCTCAAGCATGCACCTTCAGAACTTGATAGAGCATTGCCAACTGTCGTTACCTTTTTAGAAAAGCTTGAATATTTTGAGAGTGGTGAATAATCTAGGTCTAAGACATTTTAGTTTCTTGAACTTAAGAAAAATGAGTTTAAACTTTCCAAAGTAAACAAAGTGCAAAAAAGCAGCTGAGAAGATAGAACTGTTCAAGAAAATGAATATATACAGACCCACTATGCTGTTAGAGCAGATTTATTTTAATTGAGATAGAATGTGACTCCTTAACCAGAGCTAAAATTCTGGGAATAAGAAGAAAGCTATGGCTTGGAATATGACCACCGTGTTTGCATCATAAATATACGCACATATTTTATGAAAGGAAATAGAGGTAATAGTATCTGTTATAACTTTTATCGTAGGCCAAAGACTATTACCTTAAAATTACTCTTCAAGCATTGTTTGAGATGAAAACCACATTTAAAGGTGGATTCTGCCTACTGATGAAAAACGAATTCATGTTAACAAACCAAGGAGTTTAAATGGAATAAATTATAATCAGATGTTAGATTTTGAGCGACTTTAACAAAAACAAATGATTCTCTTCAGAAATGAGAATTGATGGCATAGCCCTCAAAGAATATATCTTTCTTTTAAACTAAATGTCTTGAGAGGAGGGGATCTGCTTAATTTCCTAAAAGGAGACTTGTGATTTATCAGCAGCAAACTGCTGAATTTAAGAAATAAGAGCTCACTTAAATATTTCCTAGACCTTCTGAATGAAGTTGTCGTGATCTGTGGTAGTTCGGTTATGTGGAGCATTTTACAGAAGGTTGGATTGTGCAGGTAGCTATGGAACAGGACCTGTTGGGATGGTAGGTCAGCTCCCCTCTGAATGAGTACCTTTGCTGCCATTCTTTTGCATATTAGAACTTATTTTTTAAACCTGTAGATTGTAGAAGTCTTTCAGGACCACTGGGTATCTGCTGATTATCTTAGCACTTCACATTTTTTTTTTTTTTTTTTTTTTTAAGATTTTACTTATTTGAGAAAGTGGGAACGAGAGGGAGCATGAGTTAGGGGAGGAAGAGAGGAAGAGGAAGAAGCAGACTTCCTCACCGAGCAGGGAGAGTCCAGCCCAGGGCTTGGTCCCAGGACCCTGACAACATGACTAGAGCCGAAGGCAGACGCTTAGCTGACTGAGGCACCCACTTCACACCTCTTCTAATGAGATGCCGTGTGAGGCAGTCTTGGCTCAGCAGTCCTTGAGTAGAAAAAATTTAGAAAGGGAGGGTGCCTGTGTGGCTCAGTGGGTTAAGCTGCTGTCTTCGGCTCAGGTCATGATCTCAGGGTCCTGGGATCGAGTCCCACATCAGGCTCTCTGCTCAGCAGGGAGCCTGCTTCCCTCTCTCACTCTCTCTCTGCCTGCCTCTCTGCCTACTTGTGATCTCTGTCAAATAAATAAATAAAATCTTTAAAAAAAATTTAGAAAGGGATGGGAACACTTTTAATGATAAAAAATGAGTCAGTTACTGCTTCTATCATCCTTCAGTTCAGCCTGAAGAACAGCATTTCTAGGTTGTAATAAATTATGTGAAATACTCAGAGCACAAGCAATACTTTAAAATCTACAATGATTTATATTGTCATATTTATTTATGTGCATATGTATGTAGAGTTGACACACAATATTGCATTATTTATGATGTCATATTTATAAACATTTTACCTACCTCAAAGTAATTGTATTTCTCTGTGGTCCTGGGGTTAAGGTGAAACGTGTAATAGGTGGCTCTGGGCCACTGGCTAGGGTCCTAGGAAGCCAGCTTGACTGAAATTTTGGAAATAAAAAGTAGCAGTGTCACCAGTGATTCCAGTGATGTCACAGTGCTTGAAACTTCTGTGTGTAAGAATTACCTGGTATATTTACAAGAGTGCAGGTTCCTGGGCTCCCACAAAGATTAAGATTTGGTGGGATCTGTGGGTGGGCCCAAGAATATGATTTTTTTTTTTTTTCAGGAGCATCCCTCTCCCCAGTGTATCTTCAAGTTGGTATGCTTTATAGTTTGTTGGAGTATTAGATAACTCTTACCCAGTTGGTATGTTTGTATAAGCATATTTGAGCTACTGGAAGCATCCAATTAAAAAGATAAATTTTGTGATCTAGTTAAATTTATTGACAACCTGAAAGAGTTTGGAAAGATCATGGGACCTGTCCATTTGGTAGTTACCTGACAGTGTAGAAGTGGCATAGGTATGTATTATTTAGAAGATCATTGCATGAAGAAAGGATATTCCTAAAAAAAAAAAAAAATCCTACAAGTAATGCTTAACTAGTGATACCGGTATGATGAGTGGGGAGGTTCTTCATTGACCTGGACTCTGTGACTTTCCTAGCCCTAGACACTAAATGTCTGCATCATTGTACTCAACCCCCCTCCCAAGACAACATCATCACCTCACATATTTCCAAACACTCCTCTGAGGAGTGATGCTTCCCCTGGTAAGAATCAGTGTGAGCCAACTTGAGATATTCATGGCCCCAATGACTGGAGAACTCGCCTTTCTCTCTGCTGTCCTGACCTGTGGCCCCTCAGGTGCTGTTTAAGTGTTTTGAGACATATAAAGGGAAATCTAGTGGACGAACGGGTGTGGGTATTCTCTGCCCAGAATTCACTTTCCCTATCTCCCATGTCTCAGTCCTTTTGTATGGTAAGGGATCAGCTCAGAGCTCCCCACCATGTTTATTCTTTGAGTTCCTTTTATCTGTGACTCTTAAATAATGTTTAACCTTTTACAGTCTCATCATTTTTATTACTGACCTCAAGAATTTATAGTTGAGTAAGACTTTATGTTCTTTGAGGTCAAGGTTGATGGCTTCCATTTATTAAATACTTATAGAGTGCTTATTTACATATTTTTGAGGTGAAAACACAGTCTTAGGGAGGCTAAATCACATGCTGGGGTTACACTGTTAGTAAATTGGCAAGCCCAGAGTTGAACCCAGGCTTTTCTGACTCCACAGTTTTTATCTCCCCTTTATATGCCTCAGATGCTAACTAAGTTTTGTTTAAATGAATCAGTAAGTGAGCCTTTTAGAAGAATTTGAGTAGCCTTGATGAAAGCAAGCATATCTTTGTGCCCTTGTAACCACCTCACCCATTCGGTGAAGAGAATAGGGAAACAGACTGCCCTTTCATAGATTTTTGCACATAACCTGAATTGTAAGCATGCCTGGAACACATTTGGTTCTGATTTAAAACAAGCTGGCTTGCCCCATTGCCATGTTATTAAAACACAAAAGAAGTATAAACTTCATTCCATTAAATAACCATCTACATAAACTCTTAAAGATTTTCATGGTTTTGGGTTGGGCCAAAGCTAGATATTAAGGAAATGGATATTAATGTTATGTATTTTATTCAAAGTACTCTAATTCTTTAACCCTCTCACCAGCCCCTCAACACACTAACCAATATTTTTCTTTCTTCCTCAAAATGATCCCAGGATGTTAAGGCAGGTACAGCTTGGATTTCAAGCTGCTATATGTCCACTATTTAGAAATACTCCTTGCTTTCAGTCCTTTGTAGCCTGTCAGGATGCTCTCTACTTGAATCTTTTTCAGTTTCCTTTGGGTAATAGTTAAGTAAGTTATTATAGTAGCACTGTATAATGAAACTATAATGTGAACCGCAAATGTAACTTAAAATTTTATAACTACATGAAAAAGAAAAGAGTTGAGATTAATTTTAATAATAAATTTCTTTAACCCCATATGTAAAAATGGTATTGTTTCAACATATAATCCAAATATTACTGAGATTTTTACACTTTTTTCTGCTAAGTCTTTGAAATCCAGTACGTTTTTTACTCTTACAGTACATCTGGATTCAGACTAGCCATGTTTGAAGTGCTAAATAGCCACAAGTGGTTAGTGGCTATTGTTTTGGGCAGTGCAGCTCTCTGGGAAGACCAGCATATCATTGTGGTGTGTTAGGTATTCATAATTACATTAAACTGTATAAAGGCCATGAACATACTTTAGCTTTTGATAAAGCTAGAAGACTGTTGATTTTAAAAAAAACACTAATATTATGTAAATACTCAAAATTGTCAGATAGTGTTTATGACCCAGGCCAGACTAACTGGTGCAGGAATTGCTTATGTTAGAAGAAAGAGGCTGGAGAAGCTAAATATTTGACATGAGCAAAATTTCTCTTCATCAGTTGGACTGAGAGTACATTGACGTATGTTAGGGTCATCAGTCCACAAGGAAGTCTTCACTGTCAGGTCAATAAATTTGAAGTCTAAGTAAACTCTTAGCCAGAGTTACTTGAAGAGTCCAAATTAAACGTTGTTTGAAGCAATGAATAATATAATTTAGGTGTTCTCAGATTTTTCTGAATATTTGTTTTCCTCCACTTGATAGCAGCAGATGCTTTGTGAAACTGAAAGCTGATTGACTAGGAAATGTTGGCCTTTGCCTGAGGCTGCACTGTGCCCTGAGTGTGGCGGGGCCACCACTGTCTTAGGTCATCTCCAGCACTGGGATAATGACAGAGTTTTACTGCCCTCAGAGGTTCGACATGTAAAGAAAGTCCCCTGCAACCTGCATTTTGATTAGTGTAATTCTGTAGAGCACTTAATTTTGGGGTTAATAGAATATAAACCTTCAATAGGCAGAAGTCCCCATTGTTAGAATAGATTATGACTGCTTCCCCCCCTCCAGCATAAATTTTGTCATTCATGTTAGTTCAGTTGGAAATTTGATGGGAAATGAAATTTTTAAAAAAATCTCACAGGATGTCTTGGATTACTGGTGTAGTTCAATTAGTGGTTCATGCTCTAGGCCCAGATTGTAATGGACGGTCCATCTCTTTGCGCTCATGCTCTTACTTATTGATCCAGTTTAGACTGTGGTAAATTAATAAGGTGTTATCTGTTTTATTTTATGTTTCATTTGATGTGACCTTCCAGTAAAAGTGGCCCTCTTTTAAGTAGTCTGTAATTAGAAATGTATACACTAAATTTTCTCTTTTTGGTTCATGCATTTTGGAGTCTCTTTCTGTCTCGAGGCTAGCTACTGTACTTGGATGTGAATCACAGAGGTTTTCCAAACATTGGATTTCGTGTTTTCAGCTGTGAAGTTTCCTACTGTGGGCATGAGAGTTGGCACAGAATCGGTATTTCCGTCTAGAAAGCGCTAGGTTAATTAAAGCCTGTGATATTCTATGCTTGGTATGATTTCATTGTCCATTATTCATCTCTGATATTGCCACAGGCATTATCCCTTAAATAGCTTATACCCACATTAGACCTTCACACTTTTGTCAGATTGTTTTATACCTTGTGGGCTGAAAGTGATGCTGTGACAAACAGCCTGGGCTCACTCTCAAAGACGAAGAAGGATTTCAAATATGTTACCTGATTTCTTTTTATAATTAAAAAGAAGTTCAAGCTATGTAAAGGCATTCTGAAAAATGCAAAGGAGAAAGTGATGAATGACCCAGTAATTCCACCAGTCAAATAATGATTGTTAATATTTTGATGTTTATTTTACTTTAAGTCTTTTTCCCCCTAGCATATACATTCATTCTATGTGTATACATACATTCTTTTTTTTTTTTTTTAAGATTTTATTTATTTATTTGATAGAGCACAAGCAGGGGGAGTGGCAGGGAGAGGGAGAAGCAGGCTCCCACTGAGCAGAGAGCCTGATTCCAGGGCCCTGGGATCACTACTCAGCTGAAGGCATACACTTAACTGACTGAGCCACCCAGGTGCCCCATGCATTCATTCTTACATAGAGAATTGAGATAATTTTGTATATCCTGTCTTACAGGCTCCTTAAAAAATAATTTATTTCACTTTTGAACATGGGGATTTTTGGGGGTGACTTTTAAAAAAATTCCTGTTAACATACAGTATTATATTAGTTTCAGTTGTACAACATAGTGATTCATCACAAATGTTCTCCTTAAATCCCCTTGCCTGTTTAACCCATATCCCCACCCACCTCCCCTCTGGTGACCATCAGTTTGTTTTCTATAGTTAAGAGTCTATTTCTTGATTTATCGCTCTCCTTTTTTTCCCCTTTGCTTGTTTGTTTTGTTTCCTAAATTCCACATTTGAGTGAAATCATGTAGTGCTTGTCTTACTCTGACTTGTTTCACTTAGCATCATACACTCTGGCTCCATCCATATTGCTGCAAATGACAAGAGTTCATTCTTCTTCTTCTTCTTCTTTTTAAGATTTTATTTACTTGAGAAAGAATGTGAGCAAGAGAGAGTACATCAGTAGGGGCAGGTGCAGGGGGGTGGGGAAGCAGCCTCCCACTGAGCAGGGAGCCTGATGTGGGCCTTGATCCCAGGACCCTGAGATTGTGATCTGAGCTGAAGGTAGATGCTTAACTGATTGAGCCACCCAGGCACCCTGAGAGTTCATTCTTTTTTTTTTTTTTTTCCAAAGATTTTATCTATTTATTTACAGAGGGAGAGAGTGAGATCACAAGTAGGCAGAGAGGCAGGCAGAGAGAGAGAGGGCTCCCCACCGAGCAAAGAGCCTGATGCGGGGCTCGATCCTAGGACCCTGAGATCATGACCCAAGCTGAAGGCAGAGGCCCAACCCACTGAGCCATCCAGGCGCCCCGAGAGTTTATTCTTTTTAATGACTAAGTAATATTCCCTTGCATATATATTCCACATCTTCTTCATCCATTTATCAATTGATGGCACTTGGCTGCTTCCATAACTTCACTATTATAGATAATGCTGCTACAAACATTGGGGTTCTTGTATTCCTTTGAATTAGTGTTTTTACATTCTTTGGGTAAATAGCCAGTAATTCAATTGCTGGATTGTAGGATGTTTCTATTTTTAACTTTTTTGAAGAACCTCCATACTGTTTTCCACAGTGGCTGCACCAGTTTGCATTCCCACTAACAGTGCAAGAGGGTTCCCCTTTCTGTGTAACCTTGCCAACACCTGTTGTTTCTATTTTGTTGTTTTTAGCCATTCTGACAGATGTAAGGTGGTATATCATTGTAGTTTTGATTCACACTTCCCTGACGGTAAGTGATGATGAGTAGTAGATGCTCATCTATTAGCCAACTCGATGTTTTCTTTGGAGAAATGTCCATGTGTTCTGCCCATTTTTTAAATTGGATTATTTGCTTTTTGGGTGTTGAATTATGTAAGTTACTTACATATTTTGGATACTGACCCTTTACCAGATGTGTTGTTTGCAGGTGCCTGGGTGGCTCAGTTGGTCAGGTGTCTGTCTTCAGCTCAGGTCATGATCCTGGGGTCCTGGCATTGAGCCTCACTCCCTGCTCAGAGGGGAGTCTGCTTCTCCCTCTATCCCTCGCTCCACTCTCGTGCTCTTTCTCTCAAATAAATAAATAAAATCTTAAAAAAAAAAAAAGATAAGTTTTTTGCAAATAAGTTCTTCCATTCCCTAGTTTACCTTTTAGTTTTGTTGATTTTTTCCTTCACTATGCAGAAGAAGCTTTTTATTTTGATGTAGTCCAAGTAGTTTATTTTTGCTTTTATTTCCCTTGCCCCATGGGACCCATCTAGAAAGAAGTTGCTACAGCGGTTGTCAAAGAAGTTACTGCCTGTGCTTTCTTCCAGGTTTTTATGGTCTCGGGTCTTATATTTAGATGTTTCATTCATTTTGAATTTATTTTTGTGTACGGTATAAAAAAGCGGTCTGGTCTCCTTCTTTTGCTTATTGTTATCCAGTTTTCCCAACACCATTTGTTGAGAATATCTTTTTCCCACTAGATCTTCTTTCCTGCTTTGTCAGAGATGAATTGACCATATAGTTGTGGGTTTATTTCTGGGTTTTCTATTCTGTTATATTGATCTAGTATCTATTTTTGTGCCAGTACCATACTGTTTTGTTTACTGCAACTTGGTAATGCAATTTGAAGTCCAGAATTGTGATGCTCCCAAGTTTTGCTTTTCTTTTACAAGATTGCTTTCTTTGAGGTCTTTCGTGGTTCCACACAAATTTTAGAGTTGTTCTAGTTCTGTGAAAAAAGCTGCTCCTATTTTGAGAGGGATTGCATTTAAATGTGGAGATTGCTGTGAGTAGTATAGACATTTTCATAGTATTTGTTCTTCCAGTCCATGAGCATGGAATGTGTTTCCATTTCTTTGTGTTATCTTCAGTTTCTTTCATTAATGTTTTACAGTTTTCAGAATATAGGTCTTTCACTTCTTTGGTCATTTTATTCCTAGACATCTTATTATTTTTTAGTGCAATTATAAATGGGATTGCTTTCTTGCTTTCTTTTTCTGCTGTTTCATTATTAGTGTATACAAAAGTAACAGATTTCCATACATTGATTTTGTGTCCTGGGATTTTACTGAATTTGTTTAGGAGTTCTAGCAGTTTTTTGGTGGAATCTTTCAGGTGTTCTATCTATAGTATCATGTCATCTGCAAATAATGAAAGTTTTACTTCTTCCTTAAAGGTTTGGATGCATTTTATTTCTTTTGTTCTCTGATTGCTGTGGCTAGGACTTCCAGGACTGTGTTGAATAAAAAGGGTGGGAGTAGATATCCTTGTCTTGTTTCTGACCTTAGGAGGAAAGCTCTCAGTTCACTGTGGGTTTTTGATATACGGCTTTTATTATGTTGAATTATGTTCCCTCTAAACTTACTTTGTTGAGTGATTTTATCATGAATGGGTGTTGTACTTTATCAAATTGTTCTTTTGCATCTATTGAAAGGATCATATGGTTCTTATCCTTTCTTTGATTGATGTGATGTAGAATGTTGATTGATTTGCAAATATGAACCACCCTTGCAACCCAGGAATAAATCCCACTTGATCATGGTGAATGATTTTTTTTTTTTTATGCATTGTTGGATTTGGTTTGCTAGCATTTTGTTGAGGATATTTGCATATATGGACATTGGAGAGATTGGGTGGTAATTCTCTTGTTTTGTGGTGTCTTTATCTGCTTTGGTATCAGGGTAATGCTGGCTTCATAGAATGGATTTGGAAATTTTTCCTCCTTTTCTGTTTTTTTGGAATAGTTTGAGAAGAATAGATACAAACTCTCCATTAAATGTTTGGTAGAATTTACCTGTGAAAGCATCTGGTCTTGGACTTTTGTTTGTTGGGATTTTTTTTTTTTTTTTTTAAATTAGTGATTCAGTTTCTTTGTGGGTTTTGGTCTGTTCAAATTTTCTATCTCTTCCTGTTTCAGTTTTGGTAGTTTCTATGTTTCTAGGAATTTACCCATTTCTTTTAGGTTATCCAGTTGGTTGGCATATTAGTTTTTCATAATGTTCTCTTAGGATTTTTTTTAATTTCTCTGGTGTTGGTTGTTATTTCTCTCTCATTTGTGATTTTATTTATTTGAGTACTTTGTCTTTTTGATAAGTCTGGCTAGAGGTTTATCACTTTTGTTGATTTTTTTCAAAGAACTAGCTACTGGTTTCATTGATCTCTTCTGTTGTTTTTTAAGTTTGCATATTGTGTATTTCTGCTCTTTTGTTTTTAATATTTTATTTGGGAGAGATAGCACAAGAGATGGGGTGAGGCAGAGAAAGAGGGAGAAGCAGACTCACTGCTGAGCTGGGAGCACGACGCAGGGCTTCATCCCAGGAGCATAAGATCATAACTTGAGCTGAAGTCTGATGTTTAACCGACTGAGCCACCCAGGTGCCCCACCTACTCTAGTCTTGGTTATTTCCTTCCTTTAGGTTTTGTTTGTTCTTCTTTATTTAGGTTAAAGTTGTTTGGGATTTTTCTTGCTTCTTGAGGTAGACCTGTATTGCCTCTTAGAACCAATTCTACTGCATCCCAAAGGTTTGTGTTTCATTTTCATTTGTCTTCATGTACTTCTTAAATTTTTTCTTTTACTTCCTGATTGACTAATTCATTGGTTAGTCACATATTATTTAACTTCCATTTATTTGTGGTCTTTCCAGATTTTTCTTATGATTGATTTCTATTTTCAGAGTCTTTTGGTCAGAAAAGATGCATAATATGACTTCAATCTTTTGAATTTGTTGAGGTTTGTTTTATGGCATAACATGTGATCTATTCTGGAGCATGTTCCATATGCGCTTGTAAAGAATGTGTGTTCTGCTGTTTTAGGGTGGAATGTTTGAATATATCTGTTAAATCCATCTGGTCTAGTGTGTCATGCAAGCCATTGTTTTCTTGTTGATTTTCTGTTTAGATGATCTGTCTGTTGATGTGAGTGGGATGTTAAAGTCCCCTACTGTTAAAATTGCAATATTATCAATTAGTTCTTTTATGTTTGTTATTAACTGTTTTATTTGGGTGTGCCCATGTTGATGCATAAATATTATAGTTGTTATATCTTCTTTTTGGATTATCCCCTTTATTATTATAGTGTCCTTTTTTGTCTCTTGCTACAGTTTTTGTTTTAAAGTCTATTTTGCCCAATATAAAAGTATTGTGAATTTGGCTTTCTTTTGACCTCTGTTTGCATGATAAATGTTTTTTCATTCATTCACTTGCAGGTGTTAGGTCTAGAATGATTCTCTTGTAGGCAGCCTATAGGTGGGTCTTGTTTTTTTTTATGTATTCTCTCACCCTATGTCTTTTGATTGGAGCATTTAATCAATTTACATTCAAAGTAGTTTTTGTGTATTTAGTGCCATTTTATTACTTGTTTTGTGATTGTTTCTGAAGATTTTCTCTAATCTTTTCTTGTCTTTCTCTTTTTCCTGCTTTTCTGGTTTTGCTTAGTGATATATTTGGATTTCCTTCTCTTTGTTCTTTGCATATATATTAACGATTTTTGATTTGTGATTACCACTAGGTTGGTATATAACATGTTCTGAATATAACAATATATATGAAATTGATGGTCATTCAAGTTTGAACCATTCTTTACTCCTCCTCTGCCCATGTTTCAGGTATATGTTGTCATATTTTATATCCTTTTTTGAGTTCCTTGACTAAATTTTTTTTTAAAAGAAATACTAATTTTTACTGCTTTTTTTGTTTTCTTTCTTCATACTGTCACATTAGGTCTTTCCTTTCCACTTACAGTCTCCTTTAGTATTTCTTGCAGTGGTCATGAACTCTTTTGGCTTTTGTCTGAGAAACTATCTCTACTGAATGATATCCTTGCTGGGTAGAATATTCTTGGCTGCAGATTTCTCCAGTTCAGCACTTTCAGTATATTATGCCACTTTCTTCTAGCTTGGAGAGTTTCTGCCTTATGGGTTCTCCCTTGTAAATTACTAACTTCTTTTGTTTTGTTACTTATAAATGTTTTCTTAATCGTTTTATTTTGCAATTTTAATTATAATATATTTTGGTGTGGAGCTGCTTTTGTTTATTCTGTTGGATGTTTTCTGCCTCCTGGATCTGGATATGTTTCTTTCTCCAGATTAGGGAAGTTTTTAGCTATTACTTCTTCAAATAAATTTTCTGCCCTCTTTTACTCTATTGTCTTCGAAGACTCCTACAATAAGAATGTTATTACATTTGATGGAAACACTGAGTTCCTTATGTAGATTTTCATTTTGAATAATACTTTTTTCTCTCTTTTGTTCAGCTTACTTTCCATTACTCTGTCTTCTAAGTCATGGATTTCTTCCTCTGCTTCTTCCAGCCTGCTGTTTATTCTTTTTCTTTCTTTCTTTCTTTTTTAAAAAAATATTTTATTTATTTATTTGTCAGAAAGAGAGAGGGTGAGCACACAGCAGGGGGAACAGCAGACAAAGGTGAAGGGAGAAGCAGCCTCCCCTGAGGTAGCCCAGTGTGGGGCTTGATCCCATGACCCTGAGATCATGACCTGAGCTGATGGCAGATGCTTAACCATCTGAGCTACACAGGTGCCCCCACCTGCTGTTTATTCTACCAAGCATGTTTCAGATTTTGTTTATTGAGTCTTTTATCTCTGCTATATTACTCCTTATCTCTGAGTTAAGGGTCTCACTCATGTCTTCCACTCTTTTTTCCTGTCCATTGATGATCATTACTTTAAATCTTTTATTTTTTTAATTTTTTTAAAGATTTTATTTATTTACTGGACAGAGAGAGAGGTCACAAGTAGGCAGAGAGGCAGGTCAGAGAGAGGTGGGGGATGCAGGCCCCCAGCTGAGCAGAGAGCCCGATGCGGGGCTCAATCCCAGCACCCTGGGATCTTGACCTGAGCTGAAGGCAGAGGCTTAACCCACTGAGCCACCCAGGCACCCCAATTACTTTAAATTCTTTATCAGGAATGTTAGTTATATCTTTTCTCATTTAGATCTCTGGTTATGGCTTTGTCTTGTTCTTCCATTTGGGACAGATTCCTCTATCTTCTCATTTTGTCTAGTCTCCATGCCTGCTTCTCTGTTAGAAAAGTCAACTATGTTTCCTGCTCTTGATAATCTTATGAAAAAGAGGTCCTGTAGTGTTTTTCTCAAGGTCCTGACGCTTTAGAGAATATCTCCAGTGTATGCAGCATGTGCTCTTTGATGTGGCCTCTTCTCTACCTTTAGTTGTGGAGGTTGTTCTGACAGTCTTCAGGTCAATTCCTGGGGTATTTATGATGATTTGATAGTTTTGTGTAGTTGTATTCCTGGGATGAGGCAAGACTAGAGACCTCCTACTCCACTACCATCTTCCTCCTGTCTCTTCTGAACATGGGCAGTTTTAACTGCAAAACAACAACAACAACAAAAAACAATATTTAAAAAAAGCATTAAACTGAAGAAGAAATTCATTCTCAAATTACCAACCACTATTTGAAGGAAAAAAAAATACTTTTGTTTGTTTCTTCTTGATTTTTCTCTACAGGGCTACATGCTTTTCTTGCTTTTAAATTTTTTTAAAGCAGGTAAATTTGATTTGTTCATTTGTTCATGTGGTCCCTGAAAACAGGTAGGGAATTTTAGGAAAGATGAGGTCTGAAAATCCTCACACTTACTGTGATATATAACTTTCAGAAGCCATTCTTCATTACTGATGTTTAAACTTGGAGTGTTTTTCAGTTTACTAGGTATTTGAATAACTTTGAGAATTGAAGGAACTTTAAAAATAGACTTAATGTCTACTATTCAATCAATTCTCAGAACTTTATATGCCACTCTTAGATATGAGTGTTAGATATGATTCATGAAAATAAAAAGTTCTTTGGATGTATATAATAACTACATCTTCTTCATCTTTTTATGATTCCTCTTTCAGTGAAATTGGCTCAATTGTCATGGAAGTTTTCTGAAAACAATAATATACAGAATAAAATATCTCACATAGCTCTTTTAGCATATTCATTAAATTGATCTGATAAGTGAATGTTTTAAAATTTTAGTACTTTTTGCTGGAGAATCAGGGTACCTAAATGTTCACATTTATTTTCAGGTGACCTTCACATACAGCAGCCTTCTTGGTTGCAAATGTGCTACAGTTGGGTTGTGTTAAGAAAAAGGGAGAAATGCCTTGAATCTTCATAGAGTTGAAGAATTACTTCTCATTTATTTTTATATTGAACTGTTTTGTTTGTTTGTTTTGTTTTGTTTTGGCTCAGATTCCACAGGGTTGAGGAAAAAACCCATTGCCTATCCAGCGAGTTTTTAAAGATATTCCATTCTGTCTTTTAAATGTGAATACATAATTCTTGTTTTTTTAGATTTGACTCCAGAAAACATTAGATGTTATACTAGAAAAGCATTTTAGAGTGAAAGGGATATTTAAACAAGTTTCCATATGCCTTAAGAATTTTAAATTGAGTCCCCCCCCCCTTTAATTCAGTAATTAACTAAATTTACCCTGTAGTTTGGGGGAGTATAATAGTTTACACCTGTTTCAACTTTTGCTGTTTTTATTGGCTATGGATTTTGCCATCCCATATTTCTTGTGAAGCAAAAATATCAAATAAAATATGGCAAAGCATTGGAGAAATTATAATAAACATAAAAATGAATTGTTCAGCTTAAAATATGAAATGCTTTACCTGCACAGCCATGTTTCAGTAGTATTGAAGTAATTTATTCTTGAAGTTCTATGTCATGAAAATAAAGACAGTTGCTTTCATTGGCAAGAATAATCCAGGGTTTTTACAATCAAATGACTAAAGTTTGGAACATCAGGCAGAGGTCATGTTATAAAGACAGAGAAAGCCTGTTAAATCATTTTATGTGTGTTCATGATACTGTGGAATAAAAAAGATGAGACTGTATTGGTTTATAAGAATATGAAGACTCAACAGAACTGTTAAACCACAGAATATATAGTCAGACTTCAAAGGTCAAGGAATGTCACAACATCAGGATGGCTTGGCTCATTTCACAGGCAGTATTTGCCTCTCCAACCATAGTGAAAAGACAACCATTGAGTCAAGATATTATCATATCTCATGTGTTTTCTTTTTCTTTTTTTGTATCCAGCTCTTATATGGTCTTCCTAAAAGTACCCTGTGTTCTTCAGGCCTTGTGGGAGCTTCCCAGCTGTAGTGTTGGATTAAGAGTAAAATGAGTAGCTTTTTAGTACATTGTTCTGAATGAGAATAGCTAAATTAAGTTTCTATTAAGTTTGGTTTGGGGGAAGCTGTTACCATGAAAAGATCTTTGGCAAGTTGTCACTAAAATTAAGTTTTGATTTTGGCTTAATCTTATTAGTGGGTGACTCTGACTATATGGACCAAGGTTGTAAGTTGAATGAGATCAGGGCCTTGTCAATTTTGATTGACCAGTACAGGACTTAAATATTCATGGAATGAAAGAGGGAACTACTTTTATTCTTTTGTGCATCTGTAAAATGAACTTATTAAATACCTAAGTTTATACTGAGAGGTAAATATTCTGCAAACCTCCTCCCCACAATCTCTCACTTCTTCAGAGGAGTTTATATTTTAATACTGAGGAATTTGGACTATTTGAGAACTGAGCTCTCAAATTGGAGCAGGGAGGATCCTCCATTGGGGTGGCTGAGAGAATGCTTTTGGTGTTATATCCTTCTCCTTTAATTGGCTTCTGTGGCCTTGACAGCTTTGCCTTCATGGGGTCAGTAAAAGGTTGGTAGGAGACTGAGCAACCTGGGAATGAGATAAGGAATAGTTACTTGATGGATTCCTGTCTCACATTGAAGTCTTTCATCCCATTTTTAGTTTATCTTTGTGTATGGTGTAAGAGAATGGTCGAGTTTCATTCTTCTATGCAGAGCTGTCCAATTTTCCCAGCACCATTTATTGAAGAGGCTGTCTTTTTTCCATTGGACATTCTTTCCTGCTTTGTCGAAGATGAGTTGACCATAGAGTTGAGGGTCTATTTCTGGGCTCTCTATTCTGTTCCATTGATCTATGTGTCTGTTTTTGTGCCAGTACCATGCTGTCTTGATGATGACAGCTTTGTAATAGAGCTTGAAGTCCGGAATTGTGATGCCACCAACGTTGGCTTTCTTTTTCAATATCCCTTTGGCTATTCGAGGTCTTTTCTGGTTCCATATAAATTTTAGAATTATTTGTTCCATTTCTTTGAAAAAGATGGATGGTACTTTGATAGGAATTGCATTAAATGTGTAGATTGCTTTAGGTAGCATAGACATTTTCACAATATTTATTCTTCCAATCCAGGAGCATGGAACATTTTTCCATTTCTTTGTGTCTTCCTCAATTTCTTTCATGAATACTTTATAGTTTTCTGAGTATAGATCCTTTGCCTCTTTGGTTAGGTTTATTCCTGGTTTTGGGTGCAATTGTAAATGGGATTGACTCCTTAATTTCTCTTTCTTCTGTCTTGCTGTTGGTGTAGAGAAATGCAGCTGATTTCTGTGCATTGATTTTATATCCTGACACTTTCCTGAGGAAAATATATAGCGGTACAAGCCTTTCTCAAGAAACAAGAAAGGTCTCAGGTACACAACCTAACCCTACATCTAAAGGAGCTGGAGAAAGAACAAGAAAGAAACCCTAAGCCAAGCAGGAGAAGAGAAATTATAAAGATCAGAGCAGAAATCAATGAAATAGAAACCAAAAAGACAATAGAGCAAATCAACGAAACTAGGAGCTGGTTCTTTGAAAGAATTAATAAAATTGATAAACCCCTGGCCAGGCTTATCAAAAAGAAAAGAGAAAGGACCCAAATAAATAAAATCATGAATGAAAGAGGAGAGATCACAACTAACACCAAAGAAATACAAACTATTATAAGAACATACTATGAGCAACTCTACGCCAACAAATTTGACAATCTGGAAGAAATGGATGCATTCCTAGAAACATATAAACTACCACAACTGAACCAGGAAGAAGTAGAAAGCCTGAACAGACCCATAACCAGTAAGGAGATTGAAACAGTCATTAAAAATCTCCAAACAAACAAAAGCCCAGGGCCAGACGGCTTCCCGGGGGAATTCTACCAAACATTTAAAGAAGAACTAATTCCTATTCTCCTGAAACTGTTCCAAAAAATAGAAATGGAAGGAAAACTTCCAAACTCATTTTATGAGGCCAGCATCACCTTGATCCCCAAACCAGACAAGGATCCCATCAAAAAAGAGAGCTATAGACCAATATCCTTGATGAACACAGATGCGAAAATACTCAACAAAATACTAGCCAATAGGATTCAACAGTACATTAAAAGGATTATTCACCACGACCAAGTGGGATTTATTCCAGGGCTGCAAGGTTGGTTCAACATCCGCAAATCAGTCAATGTGATACGACACATCAATAAAAGAAAGAACAAGAACCATATGATACTCTCAATAGATGCTGAAAAAGCATTTGACACAAAGTACAGCATCCCTTCCTGATCAAAACTCTTCAAAGTATAGGGATACAGGGCACATACCTCAGTATCATCAAAGCCATCTATGAAAAACCCACCGCAAATATCATTCTCAATGGAGAAAAACTGAAAACTTTTCCGCTAAGGTCAGGAACACGGCAGGGATGTCCATTATCACCACTGCTATTCAACATAGTAACTAGAGGTCCTAGCCTCAGCAATCAGACAACAAAAGGAAATTAAAGGCATCCAAATCGGCAAAGAAGAAGTCAAATTATCACTCTTCGCAGATGATATGATACTATATGTGGAAAACCCAAAAGACTCCACTCCAAAACTGCTAGAACTTATACAGGAATTCAGTAAAGTGTCAGGATATAAAATAAATGCGCAGAAATCAGTTGTATTTCTCTACACCAACAGCAAGACAGAAGAAAGAAAAATTATTTTTATTTTTTAAGTAGTCTCCATGCCCAGTGTGGACCCCAGTGTAGGGTCTGAATTCATGACCCCAAGATCAAGACCTGAGCTGAGATCAAGATCTGGATGTTTACCTGACTGAGTCACCCAGTCGCCCTTCCTTTTTTCTTTTTTTAAAGTTTTAATATTAACATATTTCCAAATTAGAGAGTGAAAATCATAATTGGTAGTGTTAACTTCCAGGAAACCTATTTGTGGAAGTGTGTGATTGAAATGCTCACATGTGTTTGCTCAGTTTCTGTTCTCAGTTAGCTGTTGGAGATTTGGTATTTGTACAGAAAGTAAAATTAAATGGTATTGGCATTATGTATTAGGGTTTATGTATTAGGGTTTTTTGCATTTTTTGTTATGTTTTTTTGTTGCTGTAACAAATTATAAGCATAATGGTATACAACATAAATTTATTTGTGTAGTTCCAGTGTTGCAAAGTCTGAAATGGATTTCACTGGCATATATCAATGTGTTGGCGGGTCATCCTCCCTTCAGAGGCTCCAGGGGAGAATCCATTTCCTTGCCTTTCCCAGCTTCTAGAGGCTACCTCTCTTCTTAAGCTTGTGGCCCCCTTTGTCCATCTTCAAAGCCAGCAGCGTAGCATCTCTAATATCTTTCTCCATTGACCTCTCCTTTCTTTGTTATGTGTCCTGCTCTCCTTCTGCTTCTATTGTCACATCACCTTCTTGGATTCTGACCTTCCCACTTCCCTCTTACAAGGACCTTGTGATGACATTGCGCCCACCTGGGTAATTCAGGATTGTCTCCCAAGCTCAACAGCTTTAATTCAATCACACTGCAAAATCCCTTTTGCCACATAAAGTAAGATATTCATACTTTCCAGGAATTAGGGCCTGAACATCTTTGAGAGGCTGTTGTTTAAGCCTGCCCTTAGCATAGAGTTTAAAATTTTTTTTTCTTTTTCGCTCTTCATTTCTTTTCTTTTCTCTTCTTTTTTAAAGATTTTATTTATTTATTTGAGAGAGAGAATGAGTGAGAGAGAGCATGAAGGGAGGGAGAAGCAGACTCCCTACTGAGCCGGGAGCTGACATGGGGCTTGATCCCAGGACCCTGAGATCATGACCTGTTGACAAAAATACATATTTTTACAAGATTATAGAAGGTGTCTTATATTTAACTATGAAATTAAAGCTGGCTAAAAAAATTAATATTAATACTTGCTATTTCTTTGAGGGAATTTCTTTGAGTTTTGAGTCTTCTACCTAACAGAATGACCTGCCACATTTCTTGGGTCATCATTAATTTTTTCAAATTGAGGTATAATTGACACTCAAGAGTCTTTAATAATTTTAGTAAGTGTCCTGGACACACATACACACATGTATATGTATATGCATGTACACACAGTGCTCCTCATCAGTACTGACCAGCAGGTGTTTGGGGTACCATGGCTTCTAGATTTCATTGTCTAGGAGTTCTTGCTCCAGCTCATTTCCTTGTCTTATCCAAGGGGTGCTTCTCCGGTTAACCACTGTTCCACCCTGCACCTGAGTTTGAAACCTGTTTGGTGTTTGCTTTCCTTTTTTTCTTTTTAAGAGAGAGCATGAGTTGGGGATGGGTGTCCGGGAGGAGGAGGGGAAAGTAGGAGTGAGAGAGAGGATCTTAAGCAGGTTCCACACCCAGCGCAGAGCCCAACACAGAGCTTGATCTCTTGACTCTAATATTATGACTTGAGCCAAAATTAAGAGTCAGGTGCTTAATCAACTGAGTCCCCCAATGCAGTTCGAGGCTTTTGCAAGCAAGATGCTATTGGTTCTTTGTCCCCTCTCTTCTTTTAGTCAAATTGCTTACTCCTCTCCACATATTAAAAAGAAGGCTCACAGACTTATAAGACTTTTGAATGTAGAGACCTGGTTTTCTCCTATATTTATAGTCTGCCATTTAGAAATAAGAACAATTATTCAAAGGTAATGACTTTTAAATTAATCTCACATGAAGTTTTATTGTTGTGTGTGACCTTCTCTATTACCATTTCATCCTCATGATGTTTTGTCTCTTTCTTATAAATGTGAATTAAGGAGTGAATTAAAGTATGATGGCAGCTGAAACCCAAGTTGATTATATAGTAATTGAAAGTGTAGAACAAATAGCTAAGAGTATAAGGCCTTGTGGGATGAACCACCCATTGAAAAGGCAACCTCATGCCTGGGATTGGTTGCAGATAGGAAGTGCTTAGATCACTGTAGTTTATTATATTGGTAGTTGCATTTGCTCATGTCATTCCTTAATTAAGGATGCGATTACTTTCATCTGTGTGTGAAAAGAGACCTGGGTCTTTCAGACAAAAAAAAAAAAGTGTGAAATTATCTGAAGTTGTATATTTTATTGAATTAGTATGTTTGTTTTTGTTTTTGTTTGTGACTTTGCACCAGATGAGGCCTGTTCAGGGAGGCACTGAGCTTTGGGAGAGCAAGAATGGCATCTCGCTAGCTCTGTTATTCTCATAGTTGATACTTGAGAGGCTTTTGAATACAAAGGCCGGAAAAAAAAGAAACTATTTTAAATGTATACGTTTTTATTTACAGCTGCTGCTGAAGGAAAAGGCAAAAGTGGGGAAGACTTTTTTCAGAAGGTAAGTTGCTTTGTACTCCTGCCTCTTAGTGATAATTCAGGAGAAGTCAGTGTGTCTCGATGGTCACACTCAAGGCCCATGAAAGCTCCCCTTCCGTATGAAGGCAAATAGGTTTTGATGAGACAGCTGGAGATGCTCAGGGCAAAGAAAGGATGAGATGTTGTTTGGGAAGTAACCGTTCTAACTTCTTGGTCCTCCTGAGGCAAAGAGGCAGTGAAGGCTGCCAGGTATGCTGTGCTGGTGTCTTTCACGGCTACCCTCGTTGCTTCTTTCCCCATATACATACTTGACCTGGCATGTGGAGAGGAATCCTTCACAGCTTTCCTCATTTCCGGTAAGCACGACCATGGGTGGGGTAATAATAATCAGTGAAAGATGAACCTTTAGACCTGCTTGCTCACTATTGGTGATGGTGTCCAGTGTGTCCTGACTGTCCTCTGGGAGTTCTGAACTTCACTGAAGCCAGTCTTGCTAGTCATATTTAGCAAAGGGAACTGGGAGTGGACCTGATTGAAAAATGGAGGTGAGAACTATGATTAGCAATTGATTATTCCTAGTCAGCTCTATTTTAAAGTAAGAGTTTTGTATAGGGAAGATGCCTATCCTTTCAAAGAGATTGACTCAAGTTCATGTTCTTTTTTCATTTATTTGGATTTCTTATATTTGTGTCTTTGTTGTTGGGATCCAGAAAACATGTGTATAACAACAAATACACAGATATTCTGGAGTGAAATAAAGCAGCAACTATAGATGAGGTTAAATAATGCTGTAGAAGGTCATAAGCCTTTGGAAATCACCTGTGTGTAACCAGATATAGCCTTTACAGCCTCTTTATTTTTTGTTCTGTGTAATCTACATTTTTTTCTTTTTTGTTAGCTTCAACATTTTCTTCATTTTTTGCCAAGAATATGGAAGCAAATATTTTCAGCCAGTACTTGTATTGCCATTTCTTCATTCTGAAAGTATTTACCACCTGCTGTATTCCACACGCTAGAGAGACTAAAATGAGCAAGGCATAGTCCTTGCCCTGAAGAAATTAGTCTGCTGTCTGGCAGTAAAGTTGTAGAGATAGCAGGAGAGTCTGGGGCTAGAGAGGGTTAAAGCACTTGACTGGGGCTCTAGGAGATAAGAAAGAACTTCTTGAATACTTAGGAGTAGTAGTTAATTGAAGAGTAGGCTTGGGTGGGCTGGGAGGGCACTCTGGGCAAAGCAACAATGTAAGAAAGCTAAACAGGGTTGGAAGAATTCCTGTGACATTTGGCTTGCACACATGACATCCGTGGGGTTCATAGTTCATGGTGAGATATAATATCTTATGAAATATCTTATATGTATTGGGGGGCTTTCCTAAAGGGACTTAAATTTAAAAAATTTTAGAATGCTATGCTGGCCAAATAGAATGTGTCTGACCAGAGTTTTCTACCCCCTCTTTAGGCTCCTGTTGAAGTTTCTGTACTTACCTGAAACCCCTTACTTGGCATTATCTGATAATGGTTAATATCCGACTTATCATTACCTGGGCATTTCAGAAGCCTCTTCCTGTACCTCAGGAAAGCTTGCCATGAGGGAGGAAAGGAGAAGACAAATAGCAGAAGTCACAGATCTGCTTTGGGTTGGCTGTGAAGGGACAGATAGATGTGATCTGTGGAAGGATTTTATTCATTGTTTTTTAGCTTGTGGACAGATGGAAAAAGCAAATTGTTCAGCTTTGTTTGACTGAGACATTTGAAAAACTGAATCAAAACATAGTGTATGTGGTCATAAAGGACCTTCATTCTTAGAAGATTTGCTAATATTTATCACCCTTTGTGGAGCCATATATACATTCCAGCAGTTTAAATAGAAACACATGTTTGAATCCAGGAACATGTGTGCGTCCAGCAAACCATACATTGGAATCATAGATTCCATTCCTGGTCACAGGTTAATGAAGTCCCTAAATAACTAAATGGGAATAGTTTTCATCTCTTTATTTTCTTCTTTAGTTCAGTAGAATGTCTTCCTGATAAATGTCCATGCAGATTTTGGATAGTCACCCTGGAAAAGAAACCTGTGACTTAATAAAAGGCAAACATTCCAAATTCTAAAAGAGTAATTTTCAGTGTTTTGACCAGACAGGAGTAGACATTATGGTTCATCTACAGTAGAATGAAGTAATGGAGAAGTATTGAATTGTTCTCCAGGAGCTGACTTCTAGTTTCACACATATTCCAGTTTCAGATAATGACATTTGGGAAGTATTTATGAATAAGAAATGAGAAAATAATTTTCATTTCTCAGAGTTAGGCAGATATGAAGGCTGTATATGGTCATTATTAGAATATGTTCTGGTTTTGATTCTTGGTGTGTATCTCAAACCAAAATTAAAATCTCTCTTGAGTTGACTTTAAAATTTGATCACCCTTATTGTTTTATAACATCTAAGCTTTGTACTGGCTTTCCCTAGAGAGGAGATTGGAGAAGGAGTATGAGGCTTTTATATGTTAATTTTTGTATGATTAAAATGTATATAAAATCATAATATATGCTTTACTAAATTTAATTATTCTCATAAAAATTTTTCAAATTAAAAGAAAAAATCTTCAAGAATAAGAAATCTTTAAGAATTTGATTTGGTAGATTTGCAAGAGTTTGAATTGTAACTTAAAACTACTAAGGTCATCAAATACATTGTTTCAGATTCGGAGCAGTGATTGTTCAGTTTACACTGGAACTTCTCCTATAGAGTCACATTTATTGTTTCAGAGATTTACCTGGTTTCTACATACTGTTTTATCACATGTATTTGCAAAGTTTTATTTCCCCTGGTACTCTATTAGAGCAAAAGACTAACCTGTTATAGCAGAGAAACTCAATGATTTGGTGGGTTAAAGAACAGTTATTTGTTTTCCTTTTTTGTAACATTATAAGGAGAATATTCTTGGTGGGTGGCTCTGTCCTATGCTATCAGTTAAAGACCCTGATTCCATCTAAGAAGTAGCTCTGCTACTCCTTAAGGAATGGACCTCCTCTTTGTGGTTGGTTTGGGTGAGCACCATATGTAAATGGGAGCTGGTAAGAAAGAAGAAAGAGTATCCCCAGACTTAGGCCTAGACCTGGAGGCATATGTCATGTCTTATATCCAGCTGGAGAAAACTTAGTTACGTAGGCTTACCAAACTGTCATCATGGGGAGGGAGGGAGAGGAGCGTATGGAGGAGGATTGATTTTTGCAAGCACTGTCTACCAAAAGGCAGATAGTTCTGAAAAATGGGTGTAGTCGAGCCTAAGGTCTTCCTGTGGTATGCTTGGGAACCTTTTGTGTTAGTTTTAGGGCTGCTGAAACAGTGTATCGCAGACTGGGTGGCCACAGAAATTGACTGTCTCACAGTTCTGGAAGTCGGAGTCCAAGAACAAGATGTCAACAGGGGTGGTTCCTCACAGCTGACCATGAGGGAGAACCTGTGCCACTCCTGTCTCCAAGCTTTTGGTGGTTTGCTTAGCATCTTTGGTGTTCCTTGGCTTGTAGAAGTGTCCTCCCCATCACTGTCTTTGTCTTCACAGGCATTCTCCTTGTGTGTGTGTGTCTCTCTCTCTCTCTCTCCAAATTTTCTCTTTTTGTAAGGACACTGGTCATATTGGATTAGGGCTTACCCCAGTGATCTCATCTTACTGATTACATCTGCCGTGACCCTGTTTCCAAATAAGGTCATAATCTGAGGTACTGGGAATTAGGATTTCAACATAGGCATTTTTGTGGGACACTATTCAACCTATAAACATTTCTTAATGGAGAAAATCATTCTTTAGGAAAATTCAGTATAATTAGAAAATTTTCCTCAAACTGTAAATGTTATTTATCATACTTTAATCTACACATTTTAACCGCCTAGGCATTTATATTAAATTTATTTTTTTTTTACTTATAACAAGTCATTTCTAAATTGTCTAGAACAAATATATAATTAATGCAGAAGAAAAAATGTAATCTGTCATCCCATCTTTGAAAAAGAACTATTTATATACTCTTAGCCTTTTTTGTTTGTGTTTATTAAAAATGCATATAAAGTGCTTTTTAAATATTCTCTGATTGGCTGGTAGAATTATAAATCAGACTGTTTATATTGGGTATATTCCAAATGTTTTTCTGTATGAATGCTTTGCAAGATCTCCAGTAATTGTACTTTTTATTCTTTGGCTGTAACTATACTTACAAAAAGGAGGGAAGGGATACAACTTTATCATTTCTCTCTAGCTCGCTGTCCACCTCTCATGTCAACTTTAACTGAAACACATGGAAATGATCTGCCAGGATTTTTACAGTTCTTTGGGCAGTTGTTCATGGCTTACTCACTGTCTGTCCTGTTTCCTTTTAATCAGTTCTTTTTTTTCTTGTGAGATGACTATGGCCCCATTGGAGGGAAAATGTGTTACAGTATATTAGATGGGGATGAGTATAGCAATTGTGCTATGAATGTGACTCATCAAAGCACAGTGCTTTATTTAGGAATCCTGAATCCCAATGGCTGAAGAAGACAAAATCAGGTCAGCATCATAACTGATGAAAGCTAGGTTTTCCATTGCATCGGGTTATATACATTATTTCTTCCCAAAGTACACATCACACATTTTTAATGCAGGGATGGTTTATAAAAAAATATGTCAGTTTGGAAACTGTATTGTATTGGAAACTGCGCTGCATTTTTAGTACCCTCAAACTCATCGTTTTAAGGCAAACAGATTACTTTCGTCATTTTAAGACTGAAAAGTAGCAAGTGTTACCAACTGAGGAAAATTGTGGAAGGAATATTTGTTTCCCTATGCACCACAAAATGAGTGTTTTACTTAATCTTAGGGACTTCTTTAATCTTTTTATTGGAGCAGGGGCCAAAGCAGAAATTATAGAATTGCTTCTGCTTTTTCCACGGGTCATTTTTTTGTATGTGTTGAATAGAGATATTCCTCTGGTAATAGAAATAAATTTTAATTATTTAAAAATGAATTCAATTAACTATAGCCTAGGATATACTTTCTCTAGCACTAAGACTTTATACTTAAACATTTTAAATTCTGTGTAAGTAAAATTAAGATATTTTAAAGTTTTAATCTTGGTGTTTGTTTTAATAGGTAATGTATTCACATGGTTCGCAATTCAAACATTACAAAAAGGTGTATATACAGTGAAGAGTATTTGGTGTCACAGTTCTGAAGATGTGTGGAGAAGGTTATGCAGCATTAAAGTGTTGATTCTAATTTTAAGCAAAAGTGATCAGGAATGGATGTCACCACTAAAAGGTAGTTAAGTCTTGAAGCTACCATTCAGAGATGTTGAGTTCTTATTCCTGATTATAACACTATGGCCCTGAGAGTAAGTTTCAGTGAATTTGTTGTCACAGTTCTCCCTGGCTAAACAGGGATGACTGACCATTTATAAGATTTAGAAAAATAGAACAACCTTTCCAAAATAGGTTGTCTGATCGTTTTAAAATCTGTTAAAGGTAGGAATCTATCCTATGTTTTGTTTTGTTTTTTTAAAGATTTTATGCATTTACTTGAGAGAGAATATGAGAGAAAGAGAGAGAGACTGTGTGCACACAGGAGCATGGAGAAGTGGCAGAGGGAGAAGCAGAGTCCCCACTGAGCAGGGAGCCCTATTCCAGATTCCATTCCAGCACCCTGGGATTATGACCTGAGCCAAATGCAGGTGATTAACCAGCTGAGCTACTCAGGGGTCCTGATCCTGTGTTTTTAAAAAACATTTATTTATTTATTTGAGAGAGAGAGAGTGGGGGGAGGGACAGAGGGAAAAGGAGAGAATCCTCAAGCTGACTCCCTGCTGAGTGCAGAGCCAGAGGTGGGGCTCTATCCCAGGATACCGAGGTCCTGACCTGAGCTGAAATCAGGAGTCCAGGCCTCAACCAACTGAGCCACCCAGGCACCCCTTGATACCATTTTTTTGCCTTTGTAATTTGCTCTCTATTATCTAGCAGATAAGGGTGAGAAAAGATTAAGAAAAAGACTAAATAACTTGTTCATCATCCATTCTCTGGTCTTCTAAGTTGTCTAGGTGTTTTATCTGACATGAGTAGTCTGGATGTTGGGCCTATGTTTGTAGCATGCTCTGTAATCATGTCGAGTTCTATTGTCTTGTCTATTTTGGCTTTATTTCTGGCAGCCATTTCACACAACTGTTTTATGAAAACCCATTTTGTCTTTTAGTCCTCTCTCTGTAACCAGGAGGTAGGGGATGTCATTAAGATTCCTATAAAACATAGCTTGATGGTAGTCAGTATACCCTAATTACTACTATGATTTTTTTCAGTGAATAATCTCAAGTCAGTATCTGGTGAAGCTTAGTTTTTTCCAGTTAGAATATTCTCTCTTCTTGAAACCAAACTCAAGGCACTGGTTCATGTGGAAAATCAAAAACTGAATTCATGAAAATAGATTTTTTAAGAAGGGTTACTAGGCAGGACTCTGGATTAAATAGTGACATGCAGTGTACCTGGCTGGGATAGAATGGCAATCGAAAGGTCCAGTTAAGTGATTTATTGGTCTTAGTTTAAAATGGCTTTTATATTATTTTGTAAAATGCTCTCCCTGAATGGATTCAAGTCCTTAATCCCTGTAGTTGTCAATATTTTTCTTAATTTAAAAATGTTGAGATACAGACTTCTTTATTTATGGCTGATATCAAGATTTCAGGGCAATTTTAACATGGCACAGGTAAACAAATATTATACTAATAACTGATAATATGCAAATATAAACATATTTGGGGGATTAGAAGCAATTGTCAAGATAGTGGCATTAATCGGGGCACCTGGGTGGCTCAGTGGGTTAAAGCCTCTGCCTTCGGCTCAGGTCATGATCCCAGGGTCCTGGGATTGAGCCCCACATCGGGCTCTCTGCTCAGCGGGGAGCCTGCTTCCTCCCTCTCTCTCTGCCTGCCTCTCTGCCTACTTGTGATTTCTGTCTGTCAAAAAAATAAATAAAATCTTAAAAAAAAAAAAAGATAGTGGCACTAATGGTTTCTGAGGTGGGATTAAGTTTGATTAGTTCTAATCAGAGGAGCTTTGCAATTGCTTTGATATATATGTGTGTATATTTAATTATGTCCTTTGATTGTTATATGATTCAAATTGTTTTTATATCTAAGAAAGATAAATTCAGTCGTGTATGTACATACATAGCACACCATCAGAGAGGTGTCTAGAGATCATTGTAAAAGGATGTTCATGTGGTAATATATATAATAATTAAAATTGAAATTGATTAAAAATAAGCTACATGTTTAATATAATGCTTGAAATATGCTATAGCCAAACTTTGTATTATTAGGTAGACATTAAAAATCATGCTTTTTTGGTAAGTAATTAATGAATTAAGAAAATGAGTATCATATAAATATAAAAATTAGGACAGACGGTATATAAATAGCTTGTCTCAAATTTTCTTACATATATTTATGCTTTGAAAAATGATTGGGGCAGAAGTTATGTCAAATGATAGCAGCGATTGTCTTGGCTGTGGGATTATAGTTCATTTTTATTCTTTCTCTGTACTTTCCTTATAGTGGGCTTCTAATACTTTTAAAACCAAGACTAACAGCAACTACCATGTCATGGAGAAAAGCAGATCATCGTGGCTTATAGTTTGAGGTTGTTCACAGATGCATAAATTGTTGTCAATTTATAGCATATACAAAATTTTGTTGAAAGGAGTCTGAGAGGTCATCTGGTTCTACTTCCCATCAAACCCTGAAGTTCCTTCTGTATCATAGCGGTTGTAAACAGAGTAGATCCCAGTATACAAGGCAGATCATTTTTTAGGCGGTGCTAATTTTTTAGAAAGTCCCTCCCCCTTTGCCCTTGCTTTGCCATTTGGAAGTCTAAAAATTTTTGAAGATGGTTTGTACAATATCTTTATGTCTTCTTTTCTTTAGGCTAAAGATACTTAGTTTCTGATTTATCATATGACATAATTTTCAGATCTCTCACCATTCTGTTCACTCTCAGGGTCAGGGTCCCATGTGGCAACAATATCTGGGTACAGTATTTTGTCTGTACAGTGATAGTGAGGCCTGAAAATCTTTGATATTGATGTGATTCAGAAGTAGGTAAAGATTACCTAACCTGTGCATTGGTACAGATGTGAAAAATTGACATTTCTTTCCATTCTTCACCCAGCTGAGTAAGGCTGGCCCCAATTCATTGCTAGGTACATAACATAAAATGAGGATACTTGATTTCAGACTGACTGGTCAGGGCCTACTTGGATACAGCTCACACATTCTGTCTCTTACTCTAAGCTCTTGACCTGACATTTGGCTTGGAGACAATGTCACCTTTATGGTGACCCGCATATGAAAGTGTAGAAAGCATCTCCCTGGAAGATTTCACCTGGCTCTGTGACTCAGTGGTCCAAACTCCTGTGTGATTTTCATTCTTCATTATGAACTCTATAAGGTTACCTAGGGTAAAAGACTCAGCTGAAGGGTTACAGTCCATAAAACAATGGGTCTGTGTAGTGCCATTTAGTGTGATTTAAGTGAATGCTCTGACAGTTAGTAAAGAGCTTAAGCTTTATTGACTTAAAATGGGTTCACAGAAGAATTAGTACCTTTTAAAGTTGGTTATGGTGATGGTGTTTTTTTCTTCTGGACGGCGCTCTGAATAGACTTGGATTGAGTTTTTTCAAGGTCAGACAGCTAGTTGGTGGCAGCCAACTTGAAGAGTGCTTTCCTGACTTTGACTATTCTTTTTTACTATTGTTAATAAAACACAAGTGATTTTCTTTAACTCAGCAATTATCATGCCCTCTTGGGTGGGCCAATCTTCTATAGTTGAGAGAAGTTCTGTCTAAAGCTACAAGTTATGCTCAGTAGGGCTCTGAAGTAGGGTTGTTACAGTGCATGAGATGGACAACTACAAGGCTGAAGCCAAATTAATACAGTAAAATAAATGATATGGATTTTGTCATCCTTTATAGCTTGTTTAAGCATGTTTCAGAATCATATTGAGGGTCGGTCATTTTGAAGTTTGTACCTCCGATATTTTATTTTATTCTATCTAGAAGACTTGAAATAATGGTTTGTTACAATCTCATGAATCAGTTCTTTATTGAATTTTGGGACCCTTTCTTTTTTTTAAAAAGAGCAACCTTCTTCTTGATGTGTTTAATATTTGCATTTTATTTTTTAGACAAGGTGGATTATTTTGGAATTTATTCTCAACTCTTGCTTGTGTCTCTGAATAGTACTTTTAAATATATGTACTTCATTTACATGTCTGCCTTTCCCCATATCCTGTTGTGAAGAAGGAGAGGAGCAAGCCATGTTCTACACTGCCTTGCCCTATTTCCCAGCTCATCCAGGCACAGCAGATGGGCCTAGATGTGGGTGCCGGATCCAGAGAGGAACTTTCTATAGGCACAGGCTATGACCAGAGCGATAGGCTCTGAAGACTCACAGAACAAGATTCACCTCTAACAAACTGGGGGACTAAGACCCAGAGTGCTGGTGGGAATGAAATGGGAAAGGTCATGATGTAGGATGGGTGAGGGAGAAACCGAGGGGTGGAGTTGGCCATGGAAAAGCCGGAATGATGAAGGAGAAGGGGCTGTAAGTAAGCAGACACAGCCCATCCACAGAAGACAACATGGAGCAAAACCCAGAGGGGTGACCGGATATGCCGGAAGTGAGAGATGCCCCTACAGAGAGTTGGCACAGTTTGTGTTGCTTCTTAAAGTTTGATCTACAGGGGTCCTTGGAATCTTCTCCACTTTTCTTGATGGAGTTGAGAAGTCATGAGGCCTTGTAATCAAGATGTAGACTAAAACACATAAAAGGCATTCGATTACTTGAATAATTATATAATTGTCCTCTCTTCAAAAGGCTTGGGCATTATGTGTAGTTTAACTCCTCAACAAATGACTCAAATTAAATCTTATCTTTAAAGGAGCAGTGCTCTTTAGATGAGGCATAAGGACATTTTCTTAAAACCTGTCACTAAAATTACAGCAGCAATACCACAGTGTGTTTAAAACATGAAAAAAACACTGTACTAGTATATGATGAATACTTTTTCTATGTATATGTACTGTATGTGAATAGTTTTTTTATTCAGGGTGTGTTTCTTTTTGTTAATCAGTTGCCAGCATTATTCAAGGAATAATAAGGTCATTGCTATTAATATCTTAGGTGGAAAAAGCTTGTGCTGTTCTTATTTTCCGAAAAGATTTTGTTGTGGGATTTCCTTCTTCTTTTTGGCCATTGACATTAATGTTGTTTCAGTCACTATTATAGATTTTGTGGGAAGTTTGTAGTCAACCAACATGCAGAGGGATTAATACAGCATGAAATATTTTCTGCTTTTCTTAATTGTGGTTAAGGAGGACTCTTTGTTGCTCTATGACTCTTTATGTAACATGATCCTTGAATTAAATTGTTAAATATTCTGAATGTTATTCTCTTATTTTGTATGTTTAGCAGTTGTGGCTTGTCCCAAACGAGTTTTTTTTGCAGTTTCTTATTTCTTTGGGTATAAATTCCTTCTTGAAAGAATTGCCTTTTGACGCTTCAAGTAGTGAAAATACAGATTTCATTACCTTTCTTTTTTCTTTCCTTTAGTGAAATCAAAATGCTAGAAGTGTGTAAGTATGTGTTTCCTTCCTTAGCATTTACTACTCTTAGTGTTCACCATAGATTATCAGTCAGTCATTCCAATTTTCTGCTTCTTAATGGTTAAAGTGATGATAGGTGGGGAATGAAGGAATTCAGCCAGAGATGAAACCAACTATTGGCAAATATATAGAAGCTTCTGTACTTTTTTTTTTTTTTTTTTTTAGTTCACCATCAATTTCTTCTTTGAAAGAATAAAACCACCCAGCTTCAATTCCCATGTGCCTGTTTACTTTGGAGTTACCAGGAAACCTTAATCCTCTGTGAATGAGAAAACGTTTAACTTAGTTTGAAGTTCTTTTCTTAAATAGAACTTCTTGTTAATTTTTCTGTGGGATCTTTGAAGACAATTGTTGTAAGTCAATAGGAGTTGCTGTTTGAGAAGCTCTGTGGCATGTTCCCTAGGTATGGAGAGCCTGTTTTATTTATTTATTTATTTATATTTTTATTTTTTTTTTTTTGCCTCTTTTCAGCCAGTACCTTGAGAGGGAGATATTAACAAAATTGAGGAAATAGTATATATCATTATTTAACTGGAACATGGATAGATGTTTCTTCTCATTTGAGTGCCATTCCACCTTAGTATCTCTCTCATACATTAAATATATGATGAGCTACCTCAATCTGTGAATCTAAAAACTCTCCCATTTCTCCTGGATCCATGGGACTGCTAAAGAAGAAATAATTTCTACCTTCAAAGAGTTTCCAAGCAAAGGGGGAAAACGCTTATAGAATGGGCTAGAGTGAATGATTATGTATTGGCTTTACAATAGGATATCCCTCATGAGATACTTACTGACCTCACTGGGAACTAGACATTGTCGAGGTACAGGACTGGAGAGGGACAAGGTGGATCTATGGACCCTGTCCTCAAGAAGGTCACACTTGAGAGGAAAAAGTGTTGAGTAGAGATATGAGGGGTATATGAACTGAGTATGATTACTGTGTTGGGTAAGATTAGATAAAACTGCAAGAGAGTTTTTGGCAGAGAGCAGGGCTTAGATTAGGTTAAGATGTCTTCCAGATCTGTGATTTCTTGACTTTCAGTGTCTTAATGGAGGCAAAATGGGAAGGCATTCCGGGCAGAAAGAATGAACTAAGTGCTTTTGCAGAGGTAAAACAAGGGAGAGGGGAGACTGTTTCTCTATCATCTGGTTCAGAAAACAAATGAGTTGAAAGTGATAGATATTATATCATTTCATCAAAATTAATTATGCACAGATCCAAGTGAAAAGTTGAGAGAATGAGTCGAAGGGTTTGAAATCCAGATTAAATTTAGGAGATCCTGTTGTCTGTAGTAATTGTCTCCTGAAAGATGATGAAATTTAAAAAGGTAATCACATTTTGGATATAATTAGTTTTGCAGCTTTTGACTTGTGAGTGCTGGGTTTAGGGATGTGTTATTACTTTCTTCTTCCCACTACTTTCCTAGATGATAAATGCATTCTCCGATGCTTTGAAACACAGAATTTTCAACTACTGTGATGCCTTCATTGCGTTTTGGGTGATAAATTTTCCAAGTTTGGAATGATGGCTGTGAAATAAATAGCATCATTTAAGTAAGTCTTGAACCTTCTGTGGTATGCGTTTTTCAAAAAATGTAATTTTCAGGAAGACAATTCAAAGTTTTGGCTTTGCAGTTTGCTTCTGGCTGTGTTTTATGGGAATCAAACTAAAACTTCTGAGGCCAGTGGCTCAAATTTGACAAATAATAGAAAATTTGGTTCTATTTGTCTAAATTAAAGAAATCTTTAATCTTTAAATTAAATTAAAGAAATCTTTGGCTATCAATTTAGCATACTGTATAATATTAGCATGAAACCCCAGTATAATGATGAACAAGTATCGAGCAGAGAAAGCCAAGAATATTTGAGATCTAATATTGTATGCAGAATAAATATAGCCAATTCTCAGTTTTTCAGGGACAGATTTTCTAGCTGAATTAACTGGAGTTCACATTCCCATTCTCATTTCCCAAACTCTACCATTAACCATTTTGTGTTGGTATACTCTTAATCTCTTAATCGTCCTTGGTGTGTGTTTGTCCAAGGACCTTTTAAAAACTATTGATGCCCAAACTTAGAGATTCTGATTTAACTGCTCTGGAGGTAAAAGCTAGGGCATAGATTTTTTTTTTTTTTTTTTTTTTTTTAAAGCTGCCTGTGACTTCAATATGTAGCCCTGGTTGGGAACCACTGATGTGGAGAATGGGAAAGTGCTAACAGAAATTTTAAGTTCATGTTGATCTCTAATGCTGATAAAATGGAATGAATTGCATGTATTTTGTATGTGTGTGTATCTAATACTAATGGATTTCATTTTCTGTTGAGTTTCATTCTCTTTTGACAAACTATTCATGGTGTTAGTTTTAAGGTGGGGTCTAATGTGAAACACTAGTTCTGCATTATGTTAATAAATATCACATTTTTGAAAATTCCATGATTAGGTAAGTTTGAGGAATACTGCCATATCCACTTAAAAAAGATCCTTTCCCTCAAAATTATCTACAGATTTTAATGTGTTAGTTATTTTTATTTTGTGGATTTGTTAGGGAAATATGTAATGTGCAGCACTTCAAAATATCATTTGATGAAAAAAAACTTCTTGGTGAAAATCTAGTCTACAGAATTCAATGATAAATGAATCATTTGGAAATTCCTTTAAACCCACACATGCACGCACACACACACACACACACACACACACACACACTAAGATTTGTGCTGGGGCTAAATGTGATGGAAAGGAGGCTTTTTAAAAAACATTTTTCCTCAGTGAGCCTTGTAATAGGGATGAGAGTATAAACATTTGAGCCTATGATTCTTTCCTAAAACACAGCCATTTTATATCTGTGCTCTGTATTTCTTTAACATTTCTCCACTGTCTCCAAGATAAAGCCAAATTTCCATCTTTGGCTTTGAACATTAATTACATTCAGTTCCTTCTTGCTTATTTAACTTTGTCTCCCATTGCTCCTCTAGCCATTCCCGTTGGCATCATCCAGTGGCATCCCCAAGCCATGATCATTCTTGACTGTAATGACTGCAGATAAAAATATCTACCCATCTAGAAAGTCATTTTCTTATCTCAATTTCCTACCTTTCCAGTTATATAGCTAAAACCCCACCGTCTTGCGGCATGTTCTGGACTGTCCTATCCTACACATGAGAGTATTTATTTGTTTATGTGTTGCATTTACATATCTCTATCACTTTGGATTTTGTTAAAAAGTTAACGTCCTTACCTTGTTGTTCTGTTCTTTTGAGTTAATATACTAATAGTTGAAGTAGTTTCTGAACTCTTGAGAGACTCCAGTATTTTTGGGCCTAACACATTGCTCTGTGTGCATGGTTGGGACTAAGTAACTTCTTAGCATCATGATATTCTAGGACTGAAAGGGACCATGGAGATTTCCTAGGTTAGCATACAAATGAGGGAAGACCTAGAGAATTTAAGCGATTTGTCCAGGTCCTATAACTATCTAATAGTTGAAGTGGGGAAGAAAACTCAACTCACCATTTTTCTTTTCTTTTTTAAATTACACTGACAGTTCACATCTTTTAAACGTCTCTGTGCTCTTTTAGGGAAAATAAAAATCTCTTGTCTTTGTTGTTAGTGGGAAAACACAGTAAGTTAAATATGGTACCTAACAGATCAAAGCCATAAGAGAGAGCTGTCTTGTTCTGCACCCTGCCAGCACACACACAAGAAGATACTTTAGAGGTTCTTAGTGGATACTTGTCTGATGTGGAAGCTTGGTCTTTAAAACTTGGATCTTTCAGAGGTGATTATAATATGTATTTCTTCATACCATCTCCTCTTTATCCCTTCTTCTTTCCCATCTTTCATTGTCATGCCCTCATTTTGAAGCAATCCACAAATAAAACAAGTAAAAGATGTCAATTTTAGGAAGAACACTAAACCAGGACCCATGAGATCTGTTGACTCTCAGCCCATTAACCAACTGTGAAAACTTGGGCAAGTTATTTGTCGTTTGAGACTCCATTCTCCTGCTTGTAAAATGGGGATGATAATTCATAGATTTGGTGTTAAAATCAATGAAAATTGAACAGTTTCAAATCAGTTGAAATTGAAAAGCTTTGATCAAAGGTGAGAGATATTTGGGTCTTTTGACAGTGCTTAAGGGAAGTCTGTGGGGCCTTAGAGTTTTAGGATGGGACTACCATGTTTTTAGTTGTTTGGAAGAACACATACACACTTATATAATATTGTTGGTAACTCTTCCTAGTTTAGAATGGAATGGCTGTTATATTTATTTGGGGATACTACTTTCTGGATTTTTTTTTTTAAAATTTACTTGACAGAGTTCCCAAGTAGGCAGAGAGGCAGGCAGAGAGAGAGGAAGGAAAGCAGGCTCCCTGCTGAGCAGAGAGCCCGATGCGGGGCTCAGTCCCAGAACCCTGGGATCATGACCTGAGCCAAAAGCAGAGGCTTTAACCCACTGAGCCACTCAGGTGCCCCTACTTTCTGGATTCTTATGTTGAGAAAAAATTCCATTTATTGTGAAACATGTTTATATTTTTTGCATTTTTAAATAAAACTGTTTTCTTAGTGGAGTTTTTTTTTCTCTCTTTCTTCCTAATTTTTCTTTTTTTTTTTTTCTTAGTGGAGTGTTTTTTTCTCTCTCATTTTTTTGTTAAGGTGTTGTTGATGGTGTTAAGTTCTCATGCAATAGGATAGTTCATCACTATTAGAAATACTGTTACTCCTTTATTATGAAATGGAAAATTGTCAGGGAATGATAGGCTGTAGCTGGATGAGGTTTGCTATCAATGAAGAATTATCAGGGCATGCTGAACTTCCATTAGAGATGCAAAAATATTTTAGTTTTACTTGGCAGAAGAGAATAAAAAGAAAATCCATGCAACTTCTTGATTCAGGGGCTGCTAGTTCTCTCTGTGGCTCAAGGAGTGTTTCATGTCTCAGCCATAAGAATCTGCCATTTTGGTTCTGATGTACATTGCCTTCCCTCCGCCCTTGGTTCTGCTTTCAGCTTGTGACTTAAGAGTCCTTTGCTGTGAGGCAATGAGAGTCCTTTGAAGACTACTTATGAACTCCTCCTTCCACAGCCCGTTGGGCTGCTGGGATGGATGGTGGGAGCCACTCATCATTATTGGTGTGAAATCTTACAGTGAATATGGAGTGCAGGGCACTGTTAGGGCTGTTCAGCAACATGACAAGACAGCAGATTCTGTTAATTGCTGTGAGTGGCGGTACTCTTTGGGAATTAGGATAGGTGTGGCTGTGACTGAGTGTTGGTACAGGCATAGTGGGCTAGATGGGGGTCAGTGGTGCTGGGAAAGACACTTAAATAATAACTGTAAGGTGAAGAATGCCTGGGAACTTGGGGAGGTATGAGACAAAACAGGAAGATAAAGGGATGGATGTGAGGAAATGGAAATGAATTTTTTTTTTAATTTTAATTTTTAAGACATTTTTTTTCTAACTGAAATATAGTTGAAACAATGTTACATCCGTCTCAGGTGTACAACATAATAATCCGACAACGCTGTCTATGCTACTCTGCGCAGCACACATATAGCCACCATCTGTCACCATACAGTGCTTTTACAACACCATGGACTGTATTCCCTATCCTGTGCCTTTTTTATTCCTTAGAGGAATTAGAACCTAGTGGATGAAGAAGAAGAACATGAAGGAATTAAGGATGACTTCAAGGCTTCTAATATGAAAGGGATAGACAGAGTAACATTTAGCAGGAGAGCTGTTCTGAATAAAAATGTTAACTTGAAGTCAAGATGGTTATGTGGGTAGAGTGTTCAGTAGAGAGTTCAGGGCTGAAAATAGTGACTTATTAGGAATTCCTTGCATTCTAAAAATAGTGAAGTGGTTCATGTAAAGTTGTCTATAAATTAGGGGTTTTTAAATTCATCTCCTTAACATTACAGAAAATTATAGTTATGTTTTGCAGTAAATAATTATGGCAGCTTTTTTTTAAAGACCATTGGGAAAAAATGGCTAGAAAATACCCAATAGAGAATGTGGGTCTGAACTCGGACTAAGTCAAGCCACATTTAAAGAACACTTGATTTATTGGGCTCTTGCCTTCTTTTCACTCTTCCTGTCTCTGGCTCCTCTTCCCCAACTCTCCTGCCCTCTTTTTGGTCTCCGAGCTTCCAAGATATAGGACAGTGTCTAATTGCCACATAAGCATTGCTATGTGGTCACTCAGAGTTCATAGACTTGAAAGTGTTTTCTTCCAGAGAACTGTATGTGTCATATCAGCCGTCCGTGGCTTTGTGGCATGGTGGTAATGAGAAAGGAGGCCCAAGACTAATGTACGAGTTTACCTACAGCTAGGGGTTGTGAAAAGGACATTGGTTGAGGAGAAAGGAGGTAATCCCAGTGCCAGATATCTCATTTAGGTGTCTGATTCCTTATTCCTTAAGGGAGGGCCAGAACTATCCAGTCTCTAAAGCTCTGCTATGCTGTTTTTTAGTGTACGGAAGTAAGATCCATATTCATACTGTCAGTGTTCCCAATAAATCAAAGCAAGGTCTGAGTAGCAGCTCACAGAGCATATTTGTTCTTCATATGAGGTTTATGTAGCACTCTTAAATTTTCCAGGTTTTCCTAAACTTCCCAGTAAGATAGAGCAGGAGGAAGGCCGTCAACTATTAAAGTAGCTTTGATAAGCAAGCCCACTGTTGCAATTAATCCAGGCTAATCTTCCTGGGAACCATGGGGGTAGTGAGAAATGGGGTCAGGTATGAGAAGGAATTCAAGATTTGCCCTTAGCCTCACAACTCGCTCTTGTTAACTGAATTTTAGACAGAAACTGTAATTTCTCATCAAGCATAAGAAAATATTATTTTGTATTTCCTTTTCTTGTGGAGGTAATACAGTGAGTTAAGCAATGTTTAGTGTCTCAGACAGGATTGGGTGAAAAAAAAGAATCCACAGTGTGGTTTTCATTCTAGGCTCATATCATATGGCTTACCTTTGTTCAGTGACAACATTCCTTGCAGATTTTGTTTACTATTTGGGTACTGAAAGATGTCGGTTTTATAGAAATAATCATTATTTAGAGTGTTTTTACTAAAATATTTACCTGTAACAGGGCTAGTATGAAATGTAATAACTTGTCTTTATTTGTATTGAAGAAAGCTGTATCGTGGTTTTGGTATGTGTAGAATTTTAAGGTGTTTTAACTCATTAGATTCTAAAGTAATTATAGACTTCCCTTCTCTCTTTTCTCTGAGTTCTTGAATCCCAGAGACCAATTGCAGCTTATAGATGTGTGCTAAATCTTCATATGGTGTTGTCACTGTGGAATAAAGTTACTCAGTACATAATTGTTGCCCAAATGAATGAAATGATGAATTTTCTCATTAAAAAGATTGTTTTATCAGCCTTTAGTGTGTGTGTGTGTGTGTGTGTGTGTGTGTGCCAGACACTGTGTTGGGCCTTAGGAATACAATGGTGAGCAATCAGACACAAGTTCTGCCATTATAGAACAAATGGAATTTTTACTGAAGGATATAGACAGAATACAAGAAAATAAGCAAATAGAATAATGATTGATTATGATACTTCTGTGAAAGGAACATATACAGAAGTGAGGAAAGGCTTATTAGATGATGAACACTCAAATAGAAAAGAACTTACATTTTTTTTAATTTTTTTTTTTTTTATGTATTTATTTGACAGAGAGAAATCACAAGTAGATGGAGAGGCAGGCAGAGAGAGGGAAGCAGGCTCCCTGCTGAGGAGAGAGCCCAATGCGGGACTCGATCCCAGGACCCTGAGATCATGACCTGAGCCGAAGGCAGCGGCTTAACCCACTGAGCCACCCAGGCGCCCCAAGAACTTACATTTTTTAAACTAATTTCAGGAGGCAGCTACATTTTAATAATTTGCTTTGAATAGACAAGGAACTTTCAAGTATTTACTTCAGCTTTCCAAAACAATTCTTTACCCTCCCACTTAGACCAGTACATTGAAGGAATCCTACCCATTCAGGATATAATTATATTTTCTTTCATTTGTCTTTATTGGAATTCTTTTACAGTTCTTCCAAAACAACAATACATTCCTTAGAGCTGAGGCTCAGCAGGAATAATGGAGCATCTCATTTGATATATTATTCCATTACCTATGATGTCAGGACAGTTGGTAAATAATTTCTTTTTTTACAGAGTAACCAAAATGGGGGGAAGGGAGGGAGAGAAAGAAAGATTTAACCCAATCTAAACAGTCTGACCCCCGGAAAATGCTTTAGGGAGGCTCTGTCATGTGATGGCTGCTATTCATTATCGGGGGTTTGTTTGCCTTTTAAATCAGGGCAACACTTGGATTGTGGTTTTGCTGTCCTGCCCTTTCTTCATGTTGGAATTTTGCTAGGACTTTTTGCAATTTCAGAGGCAGATGTTTGTCTTCCTTATGTTAGGGGATGATTTGGCGCCATCTAGGTTGATTTTTTGCTTTCGCCAAAGGAACACTGTTTCTGAATAGTTTCAAGCAATGACAGCTGCTGAAAGGAAATGTTATGGTGGTGCCTTCATGCCCTGGCTAGTCAAATATTGATTAGTCTTATAGGGACTAAGCAATTGTGATTTTAAGTTCTAATAATACAGTGAAGGTTATTACTTGTGTTTTAGGAAACCAATAGCTTTTACACTTTCAGTGAAGAATTAACTGACCACTGTCAATTAATAATGAGGTTATAGAGAGAACCTCCCATAAGGGATTTGTGTGTGTGTGTGTGTGTGTGTGTGTAAAATACACATAATGTAACATTGCCATTTTAGTCTTGTGTAAGTATACAGTTCAGTGGCATTAAGTACCTTCACTTGTGCTACTTTAAGAGATTCTTGCTGTGAAATAGCATCCTACCTGAATTGATATTTTGACATTATGATGGCCACATATTTATAAAAAATATAGGGACAAAAATATAAAATTGAATCACAGATACAAATTATTTTGCTGGAAAGATTTGACATTGTAATAACATTGTTGCAAATTTACAGTAAACCTGGACTGGCTAGCGTTGCACATTTAAATGAACAGTAACTGACTACTCTAAAGCTGACAGTTAGAAGTACTAAGGAGTTGGTAGGTGTTTGAGGGCCTGGAAAGAAGTACAAGGAAGTCTCTGCATTTTGTGAGGGGTTGGATAGGCATAGACATGAATGGCAGCTGCTTCCTGTGGCTTCTTAGTTTCACATTGTGAAAGATGCTGTTGGGCAGGAGCGGAGTACTATCACGTGGAGCACTTAGCCTGTCTTCCCTGAAATGTTTATTACATCCGTGTGTTTTGTGTTCCAGGATGAAGCATAGTGACTCTGGAAGGGCAGAGGAGGGGGTCAGAGAGATGAGTTCTAGGCTGGTTTTATTCCTGGAACTTTGTGGAATTTTTTTCTATAATGAGTTCCTGATGACTTGAGAATCTCTCAAAGCCTTGCCTTCATGTCTGGGCTGTTTTGTCACCATTTCAATTCCAATTGTCTGTCTTATCCTCTGTGCAATGAGTGGTCTTGCAGGAAAATGTGGTTGAGAGTACAATCCAACGTTTAATTGGACAAATCAGCAAAAGCACCCCTGCTTGTAAAAATATGGACCATTCATTTGTATTATTCTTTTTTTTTGAGATTGATTTATTTATTTTAGAGAGAGAGTAAGCGAGCATGGGGAACAGGGAAAGAAGGAAAGGGAGAGTGAAAGAGAGAGAGAGAAGCAGATTACTTGCTGAGCACAGAGCTTGATCCGAGGATCCTATCGGTCTTCTACTTTAATACCTCCCAAGAGTTACTTACTAGTGGAGCTTGTGAACCAGGTCTCTCTTCTCTTGGACACCCCTCACTGAAATTTTGTTTCCTGGCTTTCTCACCTAATCATTACTTAAAGGGAAGCTAAGTTGGCTTTCTCAGCTTAAAGCAGGAAGTAGAAATCCCTATGATGGATTAGTCTTCTGAAGGCTTTCTGATGATGCCACTTCCAGATCAGAGCAGGAGCATTTGAGGGAGGGATGATGTTGTCCCTGAAGGGACGGCCCAATGCATCTAAGAGCATTTGGTTACGTTCAGTGATTTGAAGCATCCTCCTTTGATTCCAGAGCTTTCTGCTGGCTTCTTCCGTTGCATCCAGTTTTGTCAGTCTTCCCAGATATTTCCTGAAGCACTTTGCTCCCTTGTCATCTATCACTGTGTATCTGTCGGAGAAACCTTTCTGTTACTGCCAAATCTGAGTTTGGCAGGACGAGGTTGAATTCTTAAATTTTTAGTGTGAATTCTGAATGGCAGAGTGGTTAAACTTTAAGATATATTATGTTATCCCTTGTTTCAAAAGCAGATATGAAGTGGCCTAAGAATCTACATGAGTAGCACAGACTAAAAAATAAATGAAAGAGGAAATTGTTGTGAAGGGAAAATAGAAGTTGGAAAATAGTTTGATGTGAGGAACAATAAGGTTCGTGTACAATACCTCGGAATGTCAGCTTCCCCCATGGCCAAAGCTGAAAAGGAAACCTGACCAGTTATAAGAATCACAGGGTCTGTGGGATTAAAACTGAGTCAGTGGCTCAGGAAAATCACAGGCTTACTTGCTGCAGGATCCTCGGAAGACCTGTGGATTTGCTAAGGGAGACACTGGTGCATGTGTCTGGTGGAATATTTGTCTCCAGCAGCTAACCCAGCTGCAATATGATTCTTTCTTGTTATGTCTCAGTATAGGAAAAATAAATATTCTTCTTATGAGCTGAAGCAATTCTACAAAGGTTAGAAATTAAGAGTATCTAAGATGACCTGCACAACTATGAATATATATATTCTGTGAATAGTATTTCTCCCAAATGAGTTAGATAAAATGGTTATCTGGCTTTTATTATTATTTGTTAATTTTTATTACTAATAATTCTAACAGTAGCACCGCTTATAACACATAGCTACCCTTTTCCAGTACTTCTGATGTGTCAGACATTGTACTAAGACACTTGCTGCAGAAGAGATCTCTTAATCCCTGCAGAAACCCTGTAGCTTGATTCTTATTTTAGAGGATGGAATTTGGCTCAGAGAATTTGACTGACTTGGCCAGGTTCTCATGACTGTTGCTGCCTCTGTGTCTCGCACCAATTCCACCACCTGAGACCAAGACGTTGCTGTGCGGGGGAGAGAGTTTAGCTCTTTTGAGCCAAATCTCATAGTCGGAAGAGCAGCCTTTTCTCACATTAGCCCAAGCAGCACAGAAATAGACCCCTGGCTGCCCTGTGCCTTGGAACGCCTCTGTTTTCTGTTCAGCCCCATGTGTGTTGCATACGTGCTTGGGGCATTCCACAGCTGGCTCCCTTTAGGATGCCTTAAGAGTTGTACATCCAAGGCCACATTATAGTGATTGGATAAGAACACTATTTTCTTTGACTTCTAAATATTCTTTAGCTTTGAATACATAATTGAATTTCACTTGGCTAATGTTGTCAGGAAGGGCAATCTTATAAAAAGGAAAAAAATGGCATTCTAGGTAAAGATATTTGAAATCTGATATTTCTACCATGTTCTCTTGATTAAAAATTAAAATTAAAAACAATGTAGAGATTGTCTCCTTCCATCATTTTGACAATACAGTGTATGTTCAAAAGTATCTTTAGTATGCCCATATGTATTTTAAGCCAGAGACAGTGTTACTTTTAAATGTCAACTTTTAATAACAAAGGTTTCGTCTGTGTTTTAACAAAGCGTTTGGTTTATATGCGCAGAAGACACCCCCCCCCCCCAACACACACAATTTGTTGTATCTTCGGTCAAGGTAGGGAAGCCGATGATAAGTTTTTAAGAGGGAAAAGGTCTGCATTTAGAACCATATTGGCAGTTTGGCAGTTATTTATTTTTCCAGGGTGAACGTGCTTTCAGAAATTGCCAGTAGTTGCTAGGCAGGCTTCAACAAACACAAAGGACATTACCCAAGTGTCCAGGCTGGCTGGTTTCTCAATTTAAATTTTGTGATCCTGGCTCAAAATGTAGTAAACTCTATTGCCATTTGAACTTGGAATACAGAATTGTGCCAGCAAGCCCATTGGCATCCTGAGGCCATGGTGAAGTTAAATTTTCTTCCCCAGGAGGCCAATTGACTGACTTTTAGCAAGGGCACACTGACCAAGATCCAGGGCCTGGGCCTCAAAGGTGAATGGAAACTGTATAAAGAAAACAACTCCGTCTTGCCAGGAGCGCTTGCCTTTTCATTTGGTGCTTTCCTTTCCGATGACTGGATTTTCCTGCTGAGTATATGCTGGCTTTTTGTATCTTTCTCTGTCTTCTGGCCCATGTATAAAATTTACACACACTCAGTTACACTCAGCCCTTTGCTTAAATAACTTTTCTGGATGAATTTGGGAAAATGCCAGTGAAACTGAAGAAATACATGTTCCGTTGGAATAGTGATGAGATGGGCAAAGATTTTTAAAAATAATTGTTTTACCATAGGTCTGTCTATTTACTTATTTTTGTTTTCTTTTGTTTTGTGCTGCCTCTCCAGGCCAACTTTTCCTAAGAACAGTAGTGTGCCATGTACTATTAGATGAGAAATGCAGATTAATTATGAAATCTGAAAGTTTAAAAAACAGCACCTTTTAAATGTGTCAGTCATACTAAGGGCAAAATGCTGATAAATAAAATTTCAGCTTTCCCAAAATGGAATAAACATGCAGAGTTGGGGTAATATTAAGAATCTGAGATATTTATCTTGCTCTATAATGGGAGTCAGTAGCCTATTGTTTAGGCTAAAATTCTCTATGAAACATTACCGGAATTAGCTTTACCTTATTTCCTAGTGCGGTATGAATATCATACATCCTCCCAGATAGGCTTAGAAGGTCGTGCAGGCTGCCTGTGCTATCTTTTTGAATATCGTTACAACTAAAGGAGACCGTGATGATTATTGTAATGATGAATTTCCTCCTGCATGTGTAATAACCCTTTTTCTTTAGCCTTCTGTATCTGGAACATTTTGATTGGGGCTAGCATGGTATCTGCGTATTTCCTGCATAGAACCTTTTAGGAAACTCACAGTAGAAATAATGGAAGAAACAATGTTATCTTAGGCCATGGGTAGATCTCCTGTGAAAAATGCAACAGGTAGTGCTACGCTTGGGAGACATGGTCTTTCTTACCAGCTCCTGAAGTAAAATGTTAATAATATTAATAATAACGTTAATATTAATAAACTACTATCTGTTTCAGAGAGTTTACATTGTTAGTTTTAAATACAACAGAAAATGTTTCTTTTCATAAGTTTATATTCTATTTGGAAAAAAATAGCTTCTTTTTTCCAAAACTAGCTTGTTTGTTTTTTTTTAAGTAAAAATGAATGGTAGGCACTCATTGAAAAAAAAAAAAAGTACAGAAAAGTACAGAGTAGAAACCAAATAAAGAACAGCCAGATTCCTCCTCAAAGATAGTGTACACGTTTTGGAAGCTTCTCTCTAATTCTCTCCTTATGATAGATATACCTATATATAGCTTTATTTGTCCTGTCCTTTGTAAACTACTCTGTATTCTGCTTTTTGTAGCTAGCCATCAGCATTTCTTTTTCATAAATAGTTACAATATTCTGTTTGGTGATCATAGAATCACTTAAACATTTTCTCAATAAAAATGTGAAAATGTTTTATTTAATTAGAAAAGTTGCAGTAAACAATGAGTATTTGCCTGTAGTGAGGATGTTAAATTTTTACTGAAAGAAATCCCATTAATAAAGCATTGAAATTACATTGTTTTAGGAAGTAACATGAATGTCAAAATCTCTTTGCTGCTTTAGAGAATCAAATCCTTGGCCTTTAGTTTAATTAAAAAATTTGAAAGAAATTAAAGATAGTTCACAGGTTTAAGGAATATTTTAATATACTATAACATACTAGTTATCTGGAATCCAGAAGAATGAATCATAGTGGTTACATTATCAAAGACTGAGGGAGTGAAAATCCCAAGATGATTTTCCACACTCCTGAAAAACCATCACCTTCATAGTAATCTGTGTCTTTCGGTTTGTCAGCACTTTGAAAGATAAGACTTTTCCAAGTCACAGAACCTTCTTTGGCTACTCACAATTACTTTTTTGTCTTGTTGATGTGGTAAAAAGAGTATGCTCACCCTTACCAGAACATGTACTTATGGGATTCAAGAAGAGGTTTCTCAAAAAAAAAAAAAAAAAAAAAAAATTGTGTGTGTGTGCATAACCACGGGAGAGTAGCCTAGCTCTGCAAACATGAGAGTAGCTAAAGTTTTCCAGGTCCCTTTGGTGTTTAGCTTTAAATAGAATTACAGAGAACAGTTGACAAGCAGCACCATGATTGACTGATTTTCTAAGTGTTGTAAAGTGTTCAGAGGATACACTGCATACTGCATTCAACAACCTGTTTTCCTGAAATCACAACATTTTTTTTTCCAGTTTTAAGACATGTTGAGTTCTTTTTTTGACTTGATCTAATGTTTTCATGCCTTATTTTAATTTTAAAAGGTTTTCAGAAGTAAGCATGACACACTCAGCTGCATTTAAAAACAAAATGAAAGCTGCTTTGTGCCCTCAGTAAGCTACTAGGCCATCTCTAAGGGCAGCACTGGCACTTAGGACAGAGACCCTCTCCTGTATTAGAGTATGGCTGAAGTTACCTGCTTTAGGAATTTGTGGTACTTGGCAGTTTTAGATGCTCACAATATAGAAAAATACTCCCAACAGCTATCCTTCTCTGAGCTGTGCTCTCATATCATCATAGTGCACATGGAGTCAATGTCCCACCATGGGACTGATCCTTCAACTTTTTCTTGTGTTCACCCACTGAAAATGCCATTTTCTCCTGCCACAGAAGCCTTTGAATCCAAGCCCTAGAAGGCATTCATCGTACAGAGTTTTATTCTGTAGTGTGTTCAGTGCTCTTGTGTGCTAGGCACTCTGCCATGACTTCAGTTATTACTGTAGAGGTGTCCTATGATTTCAATGTTCAGTGTCTTTGTCTGTCTCTCTCTCTGTCTCTTTCTCACACATATACACACACATACACACCCTATATCTTTAACTGCCAGTACACTGAGTTACAGAATTCCTCTCTGATGTCCAAAATCCTTTCCATGGTCTGAGAATAAGGCTACTTTGTGCTCCTTTTCTCTCCTAATTATGATTACTTCGATCACTTGCTTCTCTCTTTCCTTTCTGCCTTTCTTCTTTTTCCTAGTAGTTCCCCTACATAGGGTTTGGGTAGGACCTTTTCCTATTACCCCATAATCACCCCATAATTGCTAACTAGGATGCAGATCGAAGGGCCTGTTTATGGCCCTGGCATTTTGAGGAGAACTTTGGATAAATTGCCGACATTGAGTCTGCATACTTCTTCACATTTATTAACAGATGGCAGAAATTACTCTGATACCCACAGCCGCCACTACTAACCACCCCCCTCCCCTCAAACCGTCTCCCTAATAAGAGTGAAATGGGAAGAAAGAATTTGAATATCTAAGGCAGGTTGAGCCAATGGGAAATGAGGCGGTCCTTTTAAGAGGTTGGGTGATTTTCTTTTGGGAGAAGGGACTTTCCAAAGAAATCTCTCAAAGATTGGGTGGACAGCAAGAAGAGACCAGTGTTTTATTACATGATGGCACAGCTGCTTAAGCAACAGGCTTGCTGATGTGCCCCAGTGCCTAAGTGAGATTGGACAAGACAACTGGGGAGAAACTCTCCCATCATTTACCACTGAGGGTAGCTGGGCTTGAGCTGTCTCTCCAGTAATCCATGCATGAAACCTGACTACTAGGTGAGTAGAGGCCAGCATCTGCTAACTACTAGGTGAGTAGAGGCCAGCATCTGGAGATGATTAGGTATTCTACTAGTGTCAGACGGTAAGGAGACATAAGGATGTTGGTTATCTCATGTCAGGGAAGCGTGCAGTGAACCCTCATAGATGCCTCTCAAAAACTCATAGAGACCCTCCACAGGAGAGCTCCTTGCAGACCTTCCCTGTAGAGTAGCCAGTTAGTGGTAGCGAGAGAAGCACTAAAAAGCAGTGGAGAGAGGATCGCTGATGCACCCAGGTAAGTCAGGAGGCATTTGCTTTTTCTTCCCTTCCTTCCTTCCCCCAGGTAGCTGATCTCCACTGGTGTATTTGATAGATTTTTATGTGTTGACTCATCTAATCCTCCAAACAACTACATGGTATAGATTCTATTATTGTTCTCGTATAGCGGGAACTAGGGCATGGAGAAATTTAGTACGGGAATGTGGATCTACGTGGTCTGGCTCCCAAGACCACATTATAGCCATTATTGTCCCACCACCTGAGGTCAAAGGGAGTGATTTGCAGGTTTTTTTTTTTTTTTTTACTGTAACCAGCATAAGAAATAGATACTCATTACATCCTGACCCCACTACACATCTACCTAAAAATAAATAAGTGAAAAAAGTTTAATGAGGTAACACATATAATACAACCTGATGTTTTTCTGTTTTCTGTTTCACTTAAAAAAAAAAAAAAAAGCTTAGTTACCCCCTACTATATAGACAATCTGGAGCTCAGAAGAGGTTTCAAGGGAGGAAAGAATACCTCCTCCTTCCCAGCATAACTTCTCTCTCCGTCCCCCTCCCCCTTCTCCCATGTGTTCCTGAGTTTCCTGAGCTATTAATCTAGCGGGTCATGGAAAGTGGAATTAACTCTGAATTGATTATCAGAGTGGAATGTTACACTGCACTGGACTGAGTTTCCAATACTGAAAGTGACCAAATCTTTAGGAAGTCTTACCTTCATGATAAGAGATGAGGAAGAGGGATTCTGGAGAGCGCAGTTAAAAATAGTGATGGTGGGGTTCATGTTACTATCTCCACTGAACAATGATTCTATCATGGGCTGGTTATATCAAGCTTTGGCTGTTTGGACTATGTAGTTGCCATCCAGCCAGGACAACCCTGTCTTCCATTGGTCATACTACCCATGGAGCATTGGTTGCACTCTTCTTATACTCTGTCAGAGTGGAGCTGTTGGCTTCGGATTTCAGACCTCAAGCTATTTTGTGTTATTAACTCAGAACAGGTTTTATTGAAATAGCTTATTTTGCTAAATCAGATTCATTTATTACTCTGTACTTAAAGCATACCATATTTTCCCCTTCCTCCTTGGTTTAGGATTTTTTTTTTTTTTCAATAAAACTCAGCCTCTTTAACGAGCTTTTATAGTTAACCTGGAGCTTCCTTTGTTAAAAATAAAAAGTCAGGATGAAAAGATGTCTTAGCAGAAAAAAATGAAACTAAGTGCGTTTAGTTCTTGAAAATTTATGAGAAGTACAAATATTAATGGCAAAACTTCCGTTAGAATTTGTTGAATCATGCTTTCCCGAGACCAAAAAATTATCCCCTCTTCACCCCACCCCCAACTTACAAGTGACTTTTGTAGGTGGTGAGGAATGCCTGTCTTGAACACTTCCCAGACTACAAAGATTGTGACCAGGCTCTAAGCTTTGTGACCTTAATCACCCATTTGTCTGGGAGTTGGAATGAAGCCAGGCTCTTTTCTAAGGGAGATTTTGGCCTTCCTTGCTTGTATATCAGCAGCGCAGTGAGATGGGTTGTCTGTATCTCTTTTATTTGGCGCGAAGCCATCAGCCTACATTGGGAGAGAGACTGTGAGCAGAAAAGTCCCAGTACACGCCAGCCTTGTGGAGACTTCCACCCCATCACAGACTGGACTTTCATGAGGGACCACTGGGGAAATTGCCTGCAGAACGTAAAACGGGCAGCCTCTGTGCTTCCACCCTGCAAAACTGGCTTATGTTTTAGCTTATGGATGTGGTGAATCCTGTACAGATGTGGTTTCTCTCCTTGCTTGAGGGCTGCAGGGATCAAATTCGCAGCCTAAGACAGTGACCATTCAAGCCCTGATGTATGCAATTCTGTGTTCCAGTCTTCCCATTGGCTTTATTGCTCTCTTTACCTAGTGTTCCTTCTGGGATTCTCTCAATTTTTTTCATTTGATGCTTTTGTTTCTTATGTGCTTTTTAATAAACCTCCAGTCATCATGGTAAAGTACTTGTATGCAGAGTGCTTTTGCCAAGTAAATATAACATGTGTTTTTAAAGCTTTAGCCTTTTAAAAATATCTACTGCCTTAAATAGTGGTTATGATTGAAAATAAATTATGGTCTCAAATTTATAGTGGAAGAGCAGGACCATAGTTTTTCTACATACCTTGCAATCTTGTTCTAGGTTTGGCTGGCAGCCATGACTAAAATGAGAATGAATTTTTCTTGAGATAACAAGATTAAGATAATTGAAAGGTCATGTTAATTACTCAGTACAGTCAGCTGATATTAAGTTGTAAGGAACCACCCAAGGGGCATTCCAAATTCAATAATGAATTGGGACAGAAAGCATATTTAAAATTCATACTTAACAGTTCAGAAAAGATAGGTAGAATAAGAAGTGTTTGTGCTGAGAAGCAAGGGAACTGTTAATTTTGGCAGTGTTACTTTGAGAAGCCATTTTCCCTTTTATAAATTGGTTGTCTCATCTATTAAATGAAGGAATTAGGTTAAATGAACATAACAAGTATGCCAACTCTAACATTTTCTGATTTTTCAAATGCAGTTAAAATAGAGCTTTGAAAAGAGATCATCAGTACTTGAATAAATGGAGAGTCCTGAGTTTTGAGGCCTTTACTGGTAGCTCAATGAACATATTAATCCACAGATACTCACTGCTGTACCATGGCACAATGTTTGGACCTCCAGACCCAGAATAAGGTGTTTTGTCCCCTCCCCCCCATAAACTTGAGTGTATAGTAAAGCAAAGGAAGGTAATGGTGTATGCACACACTTGTGTGCGTATGTGATTATAGTGCTAACCAGGAGGGTTAGTAACTCCTAGTCATGTTTTTGGTGAGCTTTGATATGCCCGTATAGGTATTCAATGAAGGCTTATTGTTTTGAGTTGGTATTTTACGGCAGTATCCATTTAAAATGTTCAATCATATACCTTGTTGCTTTACTTTGAAATTAACCCTTAAAAAAATTTATGGAGATGTAACACTTTAAAGTTGGAAGGGACCTTCGAGTATTACTCTGTATGTGGAGTAAAAGAAAATAAGCATAGTTGGAGCTTAGTGTTCTTTTCTACCTTTTCTCGAGTGAGTGTTTGCTATCTGGAGAAGGCTTCATAATTTGAAATTTGTGCACATGGAGGCCGAGCAGAGGTTTCCCTGATTGCCCTTGCATATACCAGAACATTTTGGCCATGGCCAATAAAGATTTTAACCGCTAATGTAAGAGACATACAGAAAACAGATTAATATGCCAAGTCATACAGTAGTGCATAGTTATTTCCTTTAGAACCTCATCAGTGATTCCTTTTAATAAGGTGAGTGAGAATATCATATTTAAAAGACAAGTTATTCTCTAAAATGTGGAGTATATTTAGTTAAGTTGAGGGAATCTTGATGTTTTGTCCTGCTGATGGTAGCGGCCATATTTCACAAAAGAGAATGCATTTTCACTGAGATGGGCAGTACAAACATTGCCCTGAGTTTGGCCAAGTAGCCAGAAATAGCTTTAGGATTCATGGCGTTGTCTCCAAAATTCCAGGGATATTGCATCATCTTCATGGGTCTGGTTTGTTTTCAGTTCTTTTTGAAACTGAGCCCTGCTGGTGGGATAAATACCCAATAAATTACAGTCACACTAAGACTCTGCACACCAAAGACAGTAGCAGAAATTTAAAGCTCCTTTCGGAAGCATCAGGCTTCTCTTTTGAAGTGTAGCTTTTTTCCGCCTTGAAATTGTAGTTTAGCGTTTCTTCAAAGTATGCAGTGATTAAAGTCACAATAGTCCTGCATGGGAAATTGACAGAGCCACTCTTCATTTGCCCTCTGTTCAGTCCACAGGTTTGTTTGAATCAGGGGGCTGTGTATCCTTCACCAAGTGTCGTTGCTCTTGCTTATTCCAGCAAATATATGCTTAGCATGGACAGATTTTGACTTCAGTAAGATAACATCATTGTTTAAATCATAGAGGTTCTAAGTTTGGTCTTCCAGAACTTTTATTCCTTAAGTTCCTTGATCTGAGAATAACTCTATTAATTTTTTTTGTTGTTGTTTTTATAAGCAGCTGAAAGAATTAAATGAGATCTTCACACACTGCCAAGATCATCTTCCAACCTTCAGTCAGTTGAAGATGGTTAGTTGCATCTGGGCATGCAGACAATTTATAATCTTGGCAATGTCTCAGTTACTTACAATGTTAAAAGTTTATTGAACATCTATTATGAGTAAGGCACTGACCAGGACCTGGGATTTGCCTGATAATTTAAGTACCTCTGCCTTTTGCACTAGCCTGACTTTCCAGCCTTCTCTGTCTCAGCATCTTTATACTAACCATGTGCTGGTGCCACATGGGCTGCTAGCTGTTCTCTGAATGCACTTAGTCATGTCATTCTTTCCATCTTGAATGGTCTTCTATCCAACTTTTGCCTGCTGATGCATTATTTTTGAAAGGCCAACTTAAATGCCATCTTTTTCATAAAATCATCCCTAATCACTGGGAGCTAGAAGTGATCCTTCATATGCTCTGTGTTACATACTACCTGTCCCTCACTGGAGTTTTCATTTTCATGCGACACTGCATTGTGTTATAATAGAGGCATATCCAGATAAAGGCAGGGATCGCTCTTTTGCATTTTTTGTTTGTTCCAAAGGAAAGTGCCCTTTGGTAGTTTTTGTGTCATGGTAGGACTCAGTGTTATCAAATGAATGAACATCGCTGTCATGTAAAGGCACCTACTTAATATACACAGTGATTTTGGAGAAGAGTGGGGGTAGTCTGGAGCCAATGAACTTACCTTAATGTAGGAAGATTTCTCGAATGTACAAATGGTCCCTGACTTACAGAGGTTTGACCCAAGATTTTTTTTTTTTTTTTGCCTTTACGGTGGTGCAAAAGTTATACTCATTCAGTAAAAACCATACTTGAAATTCTGAATCTGGATCTTTTCCCTGGGCTGGTGATGTGTAGCCCAGTACTGTCTTGGGATTCTGGGCAGTAGCAGTGAGCCGCAGCTCCCAGTCAGCCATGCAGTCACATAGTCGTGAGGGCAGACAACTGATACACTTGTGACCATTCTGTATCCATACATCCATTCTGTTTCACTTTCAGTATGGTATTCAATACATTACACGAGATGCCCAATACTTTAGTATAGAATAGGCTTTGTGTTACATGACTTTGGCCAGCTGTATGCTAACGTAAGTGTTCCAAGCCTGTTCAAGGTAGGCTTAAACTAAGCTATGATTTTGGTAGGTTATGTGTATCAAAGACATTTTCAATTTAGGACATTTTCAATTTACAGTGGGTTTGTTGGGTTGTAACCCCATTGTAAGTTGAGGAAGCGCTGTGAAATTGTTGCGTGTATGTTAAATTTTTGCTTAGTTATCATGTTTGCAAGATTCCGAATTCAAAAAAAAGTGTACATATAAAGTTAAAATATCTTCAGTCTCTCTTCCGTTCCCCACATTCTAGTTTTGCAGCTTGCTTTGTTTTAACTTTAATAATATATCTGGGAATCTGTTCCAATTGAATATAAACATTGCCCTCATTTTTTTCTTCCATCTGCATATTACAATATTATTGCATTGTATGATGCAGTTTAAACTATTCAACTGGTCCTGTTCCCCCTGCCCCCAGGGAAACTTTTAGCTGTTCATAACTGTTTATTGTTACAGAAATGGATTTTCAGCCATTCGCAAAAGGAGGAGAGGAAAAAAAAAACTAGAAATGGTATAAAATCTTGAACAAAGAGAATATTCTCTGAACATAGAGACAGTTTTAATAAGGTCCAGCTTGTTTTATAGAATTTTCTTTTTTAGTAAAAACAAACTAAAATTTAAGTTTTAAAAGCCACTTGAAAACCCATTTGGCACAAGACAAGTCAGTTATATTTGCTCATTTTGTTTCCTCTTTAAATTGAAATTTTATTTGTAATTTCTGAGGATTCTGTGGGCAAGTTTTGTAATAATTTATATCTTTGTTTGAGGTCAAATTCAGTAATTGTTTTGTGGTACTAATAAGCATTTGAGAGAATAAAGACTTGCTTTCCCATCATTATTAATATTTTACTTACAATCTCTTTAGTGCTCTTTCTGATAATGTTATCATCAACCTCATCACTTTTGATTTTTGATTTTTGCAACTGAAGATAGGTCACAGTTATTCATGATTGCCTTCTTAAAAATTTTTCACTATGAAGAGTTATGTTCTGCAAATAGACATGTGAAATTATGTTAAATAGTTTTAGTGACAGTATCAACCATTTTTTGAGCAACTACTGTGTATTGTAGAGTGCAAATTTGCTGGATTCTCTGAGGTGCATTAAATACTGATCTCTGATTTCCATCCCAGAAGAGATTTAATTGAGGTAGTCCAGCTGTTGGGATTTTTAGCAAACTCTCCCCAGTGATTATTTATTAATAGATTGTTTCTATTTTAAAATAGTTTTGGACTTCCAAAAATGTTGCAAAGACCTTTCACACTCCTATGACCCAGATTCCCAATTATTAATATTTTACTGAATTCCCTCCCTTTTCTGTTAATCTGTGTAGTCTTTTTTTCTGATATGATGCTCCATTACCCCTCAATGAGGTTGGTACTGTTACCAGAGACAGCACAGATGGAGAAGATGGGAAGGCATGGAAAATTGTCTGTTAACATCAGGAAATCAACGTTGCACAACATCACCACATAATGCACACATTCCATTCCAATTTCACCAAATTCCCCCAGTAGTGTCTCTTTTTCCCCCTTCCTGGTCCAGAATCATATACAAGGATACGTGTTGAATTTAGTTGCCATGTCCTTTTGTTTTCTTCAGTCTTTCCCCTGTTTCTCATGTCTGCGAAAGGCCTTTCATTCTGTACAGCCCTTGATGGGGCCATACAGTGTTTTCTCACAACCAGACTCAGGCTCTGCTTTCTTGGCCAGAATGGTGCCATGCTTTTCTCAGTGTATCGCATCAGGAAACTGTCAGTCTGTTTCACCACTGGTAATATTAAATATGATCACCTGCTCAAGTTGGTAAACAATGACTTTCTTCATTATCACCCTAACCCTTTGAATTTAACTAGTATTTTGTGAGGAAATGTTCCTGTATTATGTCAGTATCCTGTACGTCATTAAATCTCTACCTGTAAGTCCTAGCATTCATTGATGGCTTTTTTTTTTTAAAGACTGCTGTGATAGTTGCTGAATGGTAATTACCTTCATTATTCCATCCACATCTATTAGTTGATATTCTATAAGAAAGAGCTTCCTTTCCTATTTATCAATTTATTTATTCATTTACTTATTCATATGAATGTGGATTTATGGATTCTCCCTTTATTCAGTGGATTGTAATTTGTTAATCTCATTATTTTGATACTCAAATCATCCCAGAGTTGAGCAGTTCCAAGCTCCTGTTTTTGTTTGTTTGTTTGTTTTTGATACATTCCTCTCATTCTGTGAGCATTTTCCTACTTTCTGGGACAAGATGTTCTAAGTTCGTCTTGAACTTCCCTGCCCTGACCCTCATCCTTTTTAGTAGGAGGTGGTAACTAGAATCCTGGTCTGAGTCTCAGTGCTTTCATTGCTGGTAGGCCCTCTCAGCAGACAGAACTAGGAAATGTGTATCTGTATACATAATACACACATGTGTATCTGTGACTATTTCTATACTCATGTCTGTATAACTTTAGAAAAATATTCTGTTCGTTCACATTCTAACCCAGTACCTCCAGTGCTTTTTCTAGCCTTCACCTCTTTTCCAGAAATTGAGAATGCTAGCTCCCATTCTTTCAGTGTGTAACTTCTGGGCCCAATTAAAATCTGCTTAATGAAACCAGTATTCCAGCTACTCAGGAATCCTCCTTTCTCAGCCACCTTTGTGTTCCCCCCACTCAAACCCTTTCCTGAGCAGCCAGGCATGGTGCCCAGGATGCCTTAGCATGGCACCCCCTCCCCATCGTGGTCCCACTTCCGTGATCTTTAGCACCTTCATGCCAGGAAGGAGGAGAAGGGAAGAGGAAAAGAAGGGATCCCCCCCAGGTGATTTCATGTGATGCCAAGTTGAAAATCACTATTTTTTTTTAATAGTTTGCATTTTAAAGATTTTATTTATTTATTTGACAGATAGAAATCACAAGTAGATGGAGAGGCAAGCAGAGAGAGAGAGAGGGAAGCAGGCTCCCTGCTGAGCACAGAGCCCAACGTGGGACTCGATCCCAGGACCCTGAGATCATGACCCGAGCAGAAGGCAGCGGCTTAACCCACTGAGCCACCCAGGAGCCCCCAAAATCACTATTTTAACATGTTATATGTATTGTTTTTTAAAATATTTCAAACCAAATACTCTGTCCTCATAAAACTTGAGATTTAAGAAAAATATATCTTTATTATCAGCTTCTCTTTTTATAATTTGTCCATTTTTCCCACACATGGAATAGAGGTAAATTTTTTTAGTCCTGAGACTGTAGGGGGGTATTGATAGATTTTTATTTTAGTGTTTTAAATTTCCTTAATGGTAATAGGACAAGGTTTCTAAAATGACATGATTTGGGGGCCGCCGGGGCGGGTCAGTCAGTTAAGTGTCTGACTCTTGGTTTTGGCTCAGGACATAATCTTATGAGTTGTTAGATGAGCCCCACATCAGGCCAAGCACTCAGTGGGGAGTCTGCTTGAAGATTCTCTCCATCTGCCCCTCTCCAAACACACACGTGCTCACAGGTGCAGCTCTCTCAATCTCTCTGTCTCTCTCTCAAATAAAATTTAAAAAGTTTTAAATGACATGATCTGGTAAATTGGTAGCAACCTGGTGCTGTCGGTTTTTTTTTTTTTTTTTTTTTTAAATTTATTTATTTGTCAGAAAGAGAGAGCACAAGCAGGCAGAGTGGCAGGCAGAGGCAGAGGGAGAAGCAGGCTCCCCACTGAACAAGGAGCCCCATGTGGAATTTGATTCCAGGACCCTGGGATCATGACCTGAGCCGAAGGCAGCCGCTTAACTGACTGAGCCACCCAGGTGTTCTGCTGTCAGGTTTTTTAAAGAGGAGATTCTTTTCTTTAAATTCATGACATTTAAAGGGCTCACATAATGAGCTTGGATATTTCTTTTTTTATATATTATTTCTTTTCAGTGTTCCAGAAATCATTGTTTATGCACCATACCCAGTGCTCCATGTAATACATGCTTTCCATAATAGCCACCACCGGGCTCACCCAACCTCTCACCCCTCCCCTCCAAAACCCTCAGTTTGTTCATCTCCCCCTCCAATTTCCACCAACTCACTTTTCCTCTCCATCTCCCAATGTCCTCCATGTTATTCCTTATGCTCCACAAGTAAGTAAAACCATATGATAATTGACTCTCTCTGCTTGACTTATTTCACTCAGCATAATCTCTTCCAGTCCAGTCCATGTTGATAGAAAATTTGGGTATTCATCCTTTCTGATGGAGGCACAATACTCCATTGTATATATGGACCATATCTTCATTTTTTTAAAAAAAATTTATTTATTTATTTATTTGACAGAAATCACAAGTAGGCAGAAGTAGGCAGAGAGGCAGGCAGATAGAGAGGGAGAAGGAGGCTCCCTGCTGAGCAGAGAGCCTGTTGTGGGACTTGATCCCAGGACCCTGGGATCATGACCTGAGCTGAAGGCAGAGGCTTAACCCACTGTGCTACCCAGGCACCCCCTGGACCATATCTTCTTTATCCATTTGTCAGTTGAAGGGCATCTTGGCTCTTTCCACAGTTTGGCGACCGTGGCCATTGCTGCTATAAACATTGGGGTACAGATGGCCCTTCTTTTCACTACATCAGAATCTTTGGAATAAATACCCAGTAGTGCAATTGCAGGATCATAGGAAGCTCTATTTTTAATTTCTTAAGGAATCTCCACACTGTTTTCCAAAGTGGCTGCACCAACTTGCATTCCCACCATTGTAAGAGGGCTCCCCCTTTCTCCACATCCTCTCCAACACTTGTTGTTTACTATCTTGTTAATTTTGGCCATTCTGACTGGCATAAGGTGGTATCTCAATGTGGTTTTTTTTTTTTAATTTTTAAATTTTTTATTTCTTTTCAGCATAACAGTATTCATTGTTTTTGCACCACACCCAGTGCTCCATGCAATCTGTGCCCTCTCCAATACCCACCACCTGGTTCCCCCAACCTCCCACCCCTCGCCCCTTCAAAACCCTCAGATTGTTTTTCAGAGTTTTGATTTGAATCTCCCTGATGGCTAGTGATGATGAATATTTTTTCATGTGTCTATCAGCCATTTGTATGTCTTCTTTGGAGAAGTGTCTGTTCATGTCTTCTGCCCATTTTTTGATATGATTATCTGTTTTGTGTGTGTTGAGTTTGAGGAGTTCTTTATAGATCTTGGATATCAGCCCTTTGTCTATAGTGTCATTTGTGAATATCTTTTCCCATTCCATGGGTTGCCTCTTTGTTTTGTTGACTGTTTCATTTGCTGTGCAGAAGCTTTGGATCTTGATGAAGTCCCTAAAGTTTATTTTCACTTTTGTTTCCTTCGCCTTTGGAGACATATCTTGAAAGAAGTTGCTGTGGATATTTCTTTTTACTTCTGAAATCTCGCATGCTTCTCTCTGTTTCTTCACTAAATTCAGAAGCATTAATATCAAGAGGTTCCATGTTCCTTCTCCCTGGAGTTTAGAACTGGCATTTTAAAAACAGTTTTTTAAAAGATTTTATATATTTATTTGACAGACAGAGATCACAAGTAGGCAGAGAGACATTCAGAGAGAGGGAGGAAGCAGGCTCCCAGCCGAGCAGAAAGCCCGATGCGGGGCTCGATCCCAGGACCCTGAGACCACGACCTGAGCTGAAGGCTGATGCTTAACCCACTGAGCCACCCAGGTGCCCCAGAACTGGCATTTTAAAAGAGTATAGGCACCCCCTACCCCAACCATACCCCCTTCAGGAAATCTGAAGGGAGAAATGGTCTGGAGCCACTGGCCTAGATTATAAATATCAAAGCCCAAACCCCATTATAGTTAGAAGAATCCTAGGAGTGATCTAAAGCTAAATTCCATTGCTGTGTGATTCATGATGATCTAAGACTTTTCATCTGTTTTTCATTTTCTGAAGATTGTTAAGTTGGTTGCTATTATCGACAATGTTTAGGTTTAAACAATTAAAATTAAGGTATAAAGTTACCTGTGTATGTCATGTGCAGGCTTTGCTCATTTGTTGGCACAAGCTCATTAAGCAGAGGTTATATGGCACAAGTTTATCTTAGATAATATCTAACAGATTGAAAAATATCTGAAGTCAGTTGGAGGGTTACTAAGTAAAATTTCACTTACTTAAAAAATTGGAATAAGGATTCTTGAATTTATACAGATTTAAAATCTGATATAACTTGTATTTTTAAATATGAGGCTTTTTAGTAGTATTTATTTGACCAAAGATTACATTTCATAACTTTGATTTGTTAGAATTTTGAAAGATGAAATCAAGAAAGCAAAGACATAAAAACTAGAGTGGAATTTGAAAATAATAGAGAAATATACTTTGAGAACTTTCATATTTTGGAATTCTAAACAATTGTTTATGAATGAGGGGTAAAAAGGTGTATCTCTTACATTCCAAATGTCTTTTTTTTTTTTTTTTTTTTTTTATTTATTTTACAGAGAAAGAGATCACAAGTAGGCAGAGTGGCAGGCAGAGAGGAAGATGCAGGCTCCCTGCTGAGCAGAGAGCCTAATGCTGGGCTTGATCCCAGGACCTTGGGATAATGACCTGAGCTGAAGGCAAAGGTTTTAACCCACTGAACCACCCAGGTGCCCTTACATTCTGAATTTCTGTTCATTGTTTTCTCTACAGTAAGGTCCTTTGCAAGTCACATATGGTTATATAGCTCCATCATCATATGTGTATATTTATGTTGAGTGACAGCTGTCATATATTGTGTCTGAAGAAAACATTAGTGACTGTGGAATTAATTATTAGCCCTTACGAAGGCCAAAATACTATCAACACTATTCATGGAAATATCCTACCAGAAAGATATAAATGTCACAATGGCTTATAAAAAAAATTAAGATAGTGTTAAAGCACAAAAATGATATTTTTTTTCTAAAATTATATGCATGAATTATGCTATCTAAAAAAATTCTTGAACAAAAAGGATATTTCATTTTGATTTTTGATTTTGGAAAGTATATTTATTTTTCACAGGAATATTCTATTCTAAAATGCCTGAATGAACTATACCTTTTAAGAGGATTTTCATGTTTTCCACTAATGATAAGGAAGTTAAATAAAAGACTTTTAACTAAAAATGGGAATAATTTTGCAGTCCTTTAGTTTATTAGTAATTTGAAACCAGAAGTCAGTTAAGTTTCCATAACAATCATCTCTATTTACAAGATGAATAATACATTTCAGTCTGGATGTTGGGAAAGTTCTTAAATAGTAAAATGTAAAACAAAACAAAACACACACACTCACACACACACACCCAAAATATCACGTTTTTTGACTAGAAACTTGGCCATTATTTTACATTACAATGAGAAGGTGTGATATCACCAGTGATTACTTCCCCAGCTTGCTTCTGATTTCTTGTCTCTGGGAACACAGGAAAGAACTCTTTTGTTGATTACATTGCAGATTCCTATGGTTCACCTTAATGTATAATAAACTATCATAAGAAAATATAGGAGACTTTGAAACAATCCGGTAAGAAGATGGAAGAAGTATTGTGTTCTGACAACATTCAGTCAGCATGTAGAAAATTTAAATTAAATGAGTTTTTGCTGCATTTGTTCCCATCACTTTTCCGAAAATTCATACTTGTGCAACTTGTACATTGTCTATAATAGTGCCTGCTACATTGTAAGCACTCAGTAAAAATTTGTTGAATAAATAAATGAAAGATATTTTATTTGTATTGGTTTTGAAAATTCAGATTTCTAAGTTTTTATTAAAAGGACAGTTTCCTTCCCCTCAGTTTCCAGTACTTGACAACCACTGATATGTTTCTCTCCCTGCAGGGTTTTGTTGATTACATTGCAGATTCCTATGGTTCACCTTAATGAGTAGAATCACACAGTGCTTTGTCTTTTGTATCTTTTTTAACTGAGACTAAATCTTTTGAGATTCATCTAGGTTGTTGAGTATATCAGTAGTTTATTGTTTTGGTTCTGAGTAGTGGTCTATTATTTCTTGTTGTTCATTCACAGTGGATGGGGATTTGAATTGTTGACATTTTATGACTATTATCAAAGAATGTGCTCTAAAATCCACCTACAGGTCTGTGGACAAATATTTTCATTTCTCTTGAGGTAATGCTTTGGAATGGAATGGCTTGCTCCTATGGGAAATGTGTTTCACTTTATCGGAAAGTGGCTCTGTGATTTTGGATTCCCACCAGTGATGTGTGAGAATTGCCATTGTTTACAGTCTTCCCAGCTCTTGGTAATGTCTGTCTTTTTAACGTTAGCCACTCCCGTGGCTATGTAGCAGTTTTTCCTTGTGGATTAATGTACATTTTTTGAAGACTGATGTTAAGCAGTTTATGTGCCTATTGGCCCATTCATATGGTTTCTTTTGTTAAGTGTTCAAAATTTTGCTAATAATTTTGGGTTGTTTATTGAGTAGTAAGAATTTTGGATACAAGTCCTTTAAAGATATATGATATGATTTATAAATATTTTTTCCCAGTATATGACTTTGTTCTACATTTCAGGTATTTTTATTTCACTCTTTACATAATTTCATCTCTCAGGTAAATGCCTCTCCCCTCTAAAAGGACACATTGATTTTTTTCTTTCAATTAGATTCTTATCATATTTTTAACTATTTTATGTTTCCAGATAATACTTACAATATTTGGACCATGTTGGAATCTGGTCCTGTTGGCCATGTTATCTATTAACACTGGAATAAATTTCTTTTTGTGTTTAGTAATTTTTTAATTGAATATGAGCTATTGTGTGCTAAAGAACAATAGAAATTAAGGTAAATAGTATTAATACCCCAAAACGGTCACTTCTCTCCTTCAGGCTGTTAACATAAGCAGTTGTGTCAATATTGTCAGTAGTTGAGCTAAATTTGAATTTTGTTGGTGCTATAGTTACTCTGAGTCCAACACAAACTTCAGACTTCTCCAGTGTTGAACTACTGTTACCTTGAGCTTAGTAGGAGGTCTGGAGTGCAGGAGAGTTTTCATAGTGTTTCTAATCTATGCCTGATTTTCATTCCACACTGCACACCTGGGCCCCAGGGCTCTGTGTTCTTTCCTCTTCCCCAGCAGTGGGCTACTGCTGCTAGTCATGCGGGGCAAGCTTCTTGGCAGCAGGGGAGTGGGGGCGGGTGGAATGTGTATTGGTATCCTCCCTTCTTCTACAGCCTCAGTTTTAGTCAGGTCTTGTATGCCTGAGCTTCAGGAAAGGGCCTTTCTCAGGGCTCCTGTCCCTCTCATAACTGTTTTTAAAATCTGCAGTGATGAGTCTTGATAGTATCTTGTTCTTCTACATAGTTGTGCTAAATTCTTTTATATCTTTAAGTATAAATATTCTCTATGGTATTGTAATATCTGTATTATTTTGGTGGTCTTTTTCTGCAGCTTATTGTTTCTACTGATTCACTACTCATGGCTTTTCCCCTTGTATCTATAGTGATTTTTTTTAAAAAAAGATATTATTCATTTATTTGACAGGAGGTTACAAATAGGCAGAGAGGCAGGCAGAGAGAGAAAGAAGAGGAAGCAGGCTCCCCACTGAGCAAAAAGCCCGATGTGGGCCTTGATCTCAGGACCCTGGGATCATGACCTGAGCTGAAGGTAGAGACTTTAACCCACTGAGCCACCCAGGCGCCCCTCTATAGTGATTTTTTATTATAAGCTCATGTTCATTCGAGCTTTATCTATGAAACTTATTTGAAAACTACTTTTAAATTGTTTTAAACTTTTGGGGTGCCTGGGTGGCTCATTGGGTTAAGCCTCTGCCTTCAGCCCAGGTCATGATCTTAGGGTCCAGGGATCCAGCCCCACATCAGGCTCTCTGCTCAGCAGGGACCCTGCTTCCTTCTCTCTCTCTCTCTCTGTCTACTGTTCTGCCTACTTGTGATCTCTCTCCCTCTGTCAAATAAATAAATACAATCTTTAAAAAAAAATAAATTGTTTTAAACTTTTAATTCTGTTGCCAAGAGTACATCAATACAGACCTGTATATAGAAAATATCAGGAGACTTTTTTCTTTTTCCTCATTCCATAGAGCAAAGTCAGACACCGTTGATCACTAATGGGAATTTTTATTTCAAGCTCTGGGGCTTTATGTGTTTCTGTTGTAAACTTTATTTTCTGTTCACTGAACATGGTTTATTAAAATTCAGGCTATAGGCCACCAGGTAATAGACATTTCTATGGCTAATGCTGACTCCAGCTTTCATTTCCTATCATTGCCGATCTAAGGAATTTTCGTACTTTGAAAAATATATTTTTGTATTTTACTCAGCATTTTAAGGTGTTTTTTACTTCAGTGAAGCCTTATCTGAATATCCAATTTACCCTGTTTTTAAAAGTGCAGCTTGTATGTGCTATCTTCTCATACCTCTGGTGTAGCAGTTGATCTATTGTATCATAATCATGAGGTTTTTTCCTTTTCAGCCAAAACTCAAATTTTAACAGGTTGCTGAATGTGACTTTTTACTTTTAAATCCCTGACCAAGCACAGAAAATGTGGGAGGAGGTTGTATAAAGAGCTTATACTTTTCATTTATGTATATATTCAAATATGTATGGGCTGGAAATACATCAGCATTTATTAGCTGTGTGACCTTGGGCAAATTATCCATTTTTTTTTAAGTTTATTTGTTTGTTTTAGAGAGTGTGCACGAGCCAAAGGTAGGGACAGAGGGAAAAGGAGAGAGAGAATCTCAAGCAGGCTCCTGCTAAGCGCGGTGCCCTAATTCGGGGCTCCATGCCATGATCCCAAGATCACGATCTGAGCCGAAACCAAGAGTCAGATGCTCAACCAACCAACTGAGCCACCCAGGAGTGCCACAAATTACCTAGTTTTTAAGTCTCTTTCTTCACCTGCTGAATGGGATAGCAATGCCTGCCTTTTTTAGAACTAAATTAGACTTTGGTTATTGTATACCTGAAACTAATATAACATTGTTTGTTAACTATATTGGATTAAAAAAAAAATGACCACGATTAAACAAAACAGTCTACAGGAAAACTTCTCTGTCTTGTCGTGTAGTAGGCATTCACATGTTAATATCATCATCTTCCTCTCTTAAATACCTGATGAATTTTCCCTATGTTTTCCCTTTTGAGTTCTTCCCTGTAAGGAATTTTAAGTAAGAGAGTAAAAATGTCTCAGCCATTTGGTCTTATATAGCCAGTTTTTTCTATTTAATGTTTAAATTCCTTGGACAAATATATTGGAAGTGATGACTTTTTCTGACTTTTCAATAATGAACTAGATAAAAGAGTTTCATGTTTAGGGCACATGGGAAATCTCAATTCAGTTCAGCTTGTCAGTTTCAAGAAAGGCACATATTATTACTTTACCAAACTAGAATTTTATTTTCTAATTAATTTCTATGAGTTATGTACCTCTGTGGATTATAAGCAAGATACAGAAAAAAATTACTGATTCTCTTTGGCCTTCTAGTCCTTTAAAAGCTAATTTGTAAAGTGGTGTTATTGTAATAGGGTTGTATGGTGACAGATGGTAGCTACAGTGAGCACAGCATCAAGGTACAGACTTGTGGAATCACTGTGTTGTGTACCTGAAACTAATGTAACATTGTGTGTCAAATGCACTTGAGTTTTTAAAAACCTCATTCGTTCAGAACGACTTTTAAATTTAGTCTAAATACACAGTTTCTTACTGGCTATTGTGATGCTTTTTTACCAAACTTGAGACCACATTAATAATTCTTTTTTTTTTTTTTTTAGTTAAGATATCAGGTCTTTGAGGAAATTTTATAAAGTCAGTTCTCATTTGTTCACTGTAATTATGAAGAAATATAGGTTAAAGGGATAGTCTCTAATACTGATTTTAGGAAGTAGTTTTAATTTCTCTGTTCAATATTTTTCTCCTTTTAAAATCAGATGTGTTGTCAAGTATATAAAACGAAACTTTTCATACTCTTTTTTTTTTGCAGGCAGGGGGAGGGCAGGGCAGCTCCTTTTCTTCTTGTGGAATGGGTGAGGAACAGTGAAATTAGATAAAGGGAAGGAAGACAGGGTAGAGGTGGATGGAAAGTCAAGTCTGACCATCCCTCATTAGTCTCTAAAAGATCAAAAGCACCTTTTAATGTAATTTAAATGTTCAGTTGAGTCTTTTTAGTTTGCATATTATGGAAATGGAGCATCAGAGAGGGGACTTACACTCATAAGAACATATACCTAGTTAATGGCAAAGCCAGGACAGAAGGCCACTTGTGATTCAGCTGTGTGATCCTAAGAAGGGTCTTTAATCTCTCCAGACTTGCTATTCAAGTGTCAAATGGGATCGTACATGCTTTATAAGGTCTTATGGAGGAAGTGGAGATCATGTATATTTGTGTTTATGAAGTCCTTATGTATACCAGGTGCTCCGTAAATTTTTGTTTCATCTTGGCTTACTGTAAATTACTTTTTTGTATGTGAACATAATCAATAAAAAATTGGGCAGTAAACACAGAATTGAATATTTTATGGTCTTTCACTTTTTAACAAAAAGTGCAGACTGGAAGTAAAACTTGTTTTGGGAGATTCCCTGACTCATTTTAGCTTGAAAAAAATGTAAGTTTTCTGTCATCTTTAGATGTTCTTATTTTGGTCAGCACATTATTGCCTTGGGTCAGATATACCAATTTATATAAAAAGGATTTTCAACGATTTCCTTTTACTTTTTTGTTTTTTTTTTTTTTGTCTCCTTGCCCCTTTCTTTTACAACTTGTTCTTACGCAAGCTTTGATCCTCACTGAATGACCTTAAAAAAGAAAGGGAAATATCGATGAAGCTTAAAACCTATACTTTCCACTCAAATTTTCTTCCAGATAAATTTACAGTGTTCTGAATCTTACCTTTGTGTTTGACCCTCATTGAAAAACTCAAAATTTTTCTTGAGCCCAACAGCCTGATCCCACTAGTCACATTTGAGCTTTACACTACTTCCTTTGCCTTTTTAACAAACACATATTCCAAGGGTTGCACTGTTTTAAATGGATGAAGTAAGTCAACATTTTCTTATTTGGGAAAATTTGGTTTTATTGATGACATAGAGTTTGGTGTTTATTTATGACATTCATGAAAGCATTTTGATTTAGGTCAGTAACAGTGTGCAAACCAAAACGGATAAACTTACAAAACAAGATTTCTCTTCCTTCTCTCAAACTTGTGGGTATACCTAGATCAGTATTTTCCTGATCAGGCTAGTGAAGAATTTAAAAACCGAGGACCTAGTATTCAGAAGGTTATATGCACCCCTGTATTTATAGCAGCATTATTTACGATAGCCAAATTATGGAAATAATATGTGTCCATTAATAGATGAATGGATAGCAAAGATGTAGTGTGTACACACACACAGAGGAATATTACTCAGTCATAAAAAATAATGAAATCTTCCCATTTGCAAGGATGTGAGTGGAGCTAGAGAGTATAATGCTTAGTGAAATAAGTCATTCAGAGAAAGACAAATACCATGATTTCACTCATATGTGGAATTTAAGAAAAAAAAAATGAGCAAAGAAAAAAAAAAAGACAAACCAAGAAACAGACTCTTAACTATGGAGAACAAACTGATCGTTTCCAGAAGGGAGGTGAGTATAGGGTACAGAGAGGAGTGAAACAGGTGATGGGATTAAGGAGTGCATTTGTTGTGATGAGCACTGGGTGATGTATGTATGGAGTTGAGTTATTATATCGCACGCCTGAAACTAATATAACACTGAATATTTACTGGAATTAAAATTTAACTTAATTAAAAAAAACAATAAAGAAACGGAGAACTTAGGACCAGAGTTAGGCTCATTTAGCTATTTCCTTCTCCTTTAACAGTGGGGCTATTAGGAAGACATAGTGTCTAGATATTTACTTGAAAGATTATATTCCTTTTTTTTTTTGAAGTTGAAATGGATTTTTAAAAGTTTATGTATAATTAAAGTCCAAGCTGAGAGCATGTACAGTAAGGAAAGCTACTTATCTTAGAATAGTTACCAGACTGTATGTTCAAGACTTCATCTGCTGAAAATCAGCAATAAAATATCCCATGCAGTATATATGAATATGTAATTAAAGTACTTGTGCTACTAAATGAAAACTTTTCTTCTGTAGTATATACAGTTGTATGTGCCACTTCATAAATCCTCTGTGTCAGCTGAATAGATAAATAAATGCATGCAAGTTGATATTGAGCTTTTTAATTGGTAGTTGGTTTTGAAATATCAGTTTATAAGTTTTAATTAAAAGGACAGTTTGGGCTAGGGCTCAAGGTGTGGCCTGTGGGTCTGCAAGCTCAATGTTATCACTAAATCTCCAGAGAAGAGTGAGAGGAAGATGGAAAGGCATTGGCTGCATGGAGGAAGGATTCCTCCTCTGCCTCACTTTCTACTGGCTGCTCTTCCTTGAGAAGAGGGGACAGTTTTACTACTAATCACTCAGGCTTTGACCAGCATGGGGGTAATCTTATTACCTTTTTTTTTTTTTTTAAGATTTTATTTATTTATTTGAGAGAGAGAGACAATGAGAGAGAGCATGAGCAAGGACAAGGTCAGAGGGAGAAGCAGACTCCCCATGGAGCTGGGAGCCTGATGCGGGACTCGATCCCGGGACTCCAGGATCATGACCTGAGCTGAAAGCAGTCGTCCAACCAACTGAGCCACCCAGGCGCCCATCTCATTACCTTTTAAGCAGTGTTTAACAGAAGAGTGTCCATTAAAGCAGACATCAAAGACAGTTTCCCCCCTCTTGTCCACATTTCCATCACCCTCTCTGCCGTCCTGGAAATGGTGATGCTCAGCTTCAACTGATGCCTTCATTCCTGTGGCTAACTTGTGGTCTGCTGCCATCCACTCCTCAGGTGGAATCCAGAGGAATATGGGGGCATCAGGAAGGACAGCATAGCAACTAAAACCTGTGGCTTCCAGCTATGTTCAGTGAGGAGTTCATTCACGGATGTGGATCAGGCACTGGCAAGTCACATGCTTATGGCACCTGTAACAGCTGCATCAGATATGACAAGCCAGTGTGAATGGTCAGCATATGTAATCTGGCATCTTCTTTTTCCCCTTTGATGGACAGAACTGCATTCTCACCTTCAGCTCTTTCATCTCAGCAGGTGGCCCAGCCTGAACTGATGAGCTTTCTGGGGTCCAGTGGCTTTCTGATTGTCACCAATGCCTTCAGCTTCTTTCTGCCTGCAGAAAATGAGAGTCATGCCCCATTCAAGACAGAACTTCTCCTGCGGTACACTGTCTTTCTCCTTATGATGAATGACTTATTTCTGGCCACTGGCACCCTCTCCCCATCAGTGTCTGCTTTGCCCTGTGTCTGTTTCTGATGGGGCAAGTCAACATCCTGGGGACCATTCATCACCTCTCTGCTATACCTGACGATCACCCAGCCACCAGCTTGTTTTTACATTGTACTAGCCCAAAGAAATGCCACCCCACTACAACCCAGAAGAGAAGTAAGGGCCTGGGTCTCACTCCCACCTGCTGCCTGGCTTGAGGAACCAGTGGAGTAGTTGGGGAGGGTAGCTGGTAACAAGGAGGCATCAGCAAAGTCCAGTAGGAACACAAGGCTCAGAAGCAGCATTGGGTGCACCTGTGCATGCAGTTCAGCCACACAACAGACGCTGTGCTCTTCTGTCTCTACCTGCTCTTATGGCCTCTTCCACATGGTCACTGTCTTCTGGAAGACCTTGGAAGATGCCCACCTACAAACCTCTATTTGGAGGTTCTCTTGCCTCTAGAAACTAGCCGGGCTCTCATACCATCCAGTCCCAGCCCCACAGTCTTGGCAACGACCTTGTTTTTAACTCAGCCCTGTATGCAGTTTCAGACCAGACCCAGGTAGTTCCCTCTGCCCTCAGAAGTAACTTCCTTGTTCCTGCATGTTGTTAGCTTCCCTCAGCCCTCCCATGAGGTCTGCCTAGCTCCTCAGGATTCAGGCTCCTAGAATACTCCCCTGGTTGAATCACCCTCAATAAGCCTCTTTGCGGGGATTGGGGGGGGGAGAGGACAATTTGACCTTTTTTTTTTTTTTAAAAAGATTTGACTTATTTATTTGACAGAGAGAGAGTACAAGTAGGCAGAGAGAGAGGAAGGGAAGCAGGCTCCCTACTGAGCAGAGAGCCCGACGCGGGACTCGATCCCAGGACCCTGAGATCATGACCCGAGCTGAAGGCAGTGGCTTAACCCACTGAGCCACCCGGGTGCCCCTGACCTTATTTTTTGAAGATAAATTTTTATTAAAATTCAACTAAATCTGTAGTAATTTTAAATAATTTTATTTGCTAATTTTTATGAAGAAAGACCTACGGGCTTTCTTTAAGTAAAAAATTTGTATTGGTAGTGGAAATTAAGAATATGAACAGTATTCCTTAGGGAAACATCTTTAAAAATACAATAATGAATAACTGACATTTGGGTATGGCAGTGATAGTTTTTCCCTTATTAAAAGGGTTCTAAAGAACTACAAATTATGAAAATAAGAAAACCGTATCCCTTAAAATGTTACATAATTCAGAATGACCATTTTTTCCCCTATATTAGCTGAAATTTTCCCCAGTTTTTTCTTTTCCTGAATTATCATGATTCATTGCTTAAAGTGTGTTAAAATATTTCTATTTAACTGTTTTTCTGCAAAATACACCTTTTGGACTCGATAATGATTTCAAGTGATTTTAAAATGCTAGATTTCTTTGTGATTAATTGGTTACAAATCTCCCAGTAGTAAACATTCATGGATTCACAATGAAAGTGAAGATGGAAAGGAAAGGGAGGGAGATGTGTGCTTGAATCATTATTGTTAAGTTTTAGTTAGGGCTTTTAAAGAAATACAGATCAGTTACTTAAAGCTTTTCTAACAGTTTATTGTAAAAACACAAAAAGTTGTAAGAATTATACAGGGAGTACCCTAGTGACTCCTTTATATTGGCTTTATCACATATGGATCTATCTATCCTGTTTATTCGTCAATCCATCTTTTTGCCGAATTTCAGACTAGCAGGCCTATCTCAGCACACCAGCTCTTTACTATGCATACCAACAATCAGCATTTAAAAGTGCTTTGTCATTGTTAAATTTAGATAAAGTAAATTTAGTGTTGACTGTGTTTTGACAAATGTATACATTTGTGTAACCCAAACTCTTATGATGATGTAGACCATTACCATGACTTGAAATAGTTTCCTCCTACCCCACTCTCCTGAACCACCCCCACTAACTGTGGCAACCAGTTTTCTGAGTTTTTTCACCAAAGAGTAGTTTTGTTTGTTCTAGAATATTATATAAATGGAAATATACAATATGTACTTTATGGGATAAGGCTTCTTTCTCTGAGTATAATGCGTTTGGGTTTCATCCATATTGTTGCAGTTAATCTGCTTCCCTTTTTTGGACACCTGGCTATTTACCGTTTTGTGCTATTACGAATAAGCTTCTGAGAACAAGTTTTTACTTGCTGGATATTTATTTACCTTTGGTTATTTCAAGAACTTAAAAATTAGAGTGTTAAAAATTGAGCTTACCCAAGTGTGTATCTTTTCCACAAGTCTGTATTTCAGTGAATGACATCAGCATTCACAGTGTTGTTCAAGCTATAACCTTGAGTGTCATCCTTGACTGCTTGCTGTCCCTGGTCTGTCATGCATAAGCACATACAGAGTGCTGCCAGTCCTGTCTCTGTCTTCTTCACATTCACTCACTTGGCCATAGGACTGTAATCATTCTCCTGCTTGAAGCCATCCCCGTCTTTCATCTGGATTGTCAGAACAACTTCTGAACTGGTCTCCTTGCCACCTCTTTTGGCCTCCTTTCCTTTCTTCAAACTACTGTCACTCATCTTTGAAAAAGTACACATTAGATCCTGTTACTTACCTATTAAAACATGTCTAGTTTCTCAGTGCTCTTAGGATAAAAAGTAAAATCCTCATCCTACTTTGCAAGTCTGCATGGTTTAGCTCCTCCTGCGTCTTCCCTGGTCTCATCTTTCTAGCTACACTGGGTTTGCATGTCTCACTTTGGGCTTTGTCCGCCTCTGCTGTGAGTCAAGCTCGGTAATTGGATTATTCCCACTTCCACACAATGGTGTTCTACTGTCTTCCATACTAAAGGAAAACAAAACTGCCTGCATCAGTTCAGATTAGAATTGTCTGTGGAAATAAAGCAAAACGAAATGATTGCTTTTTAAATAAGATGGAAGATTACTTCTCGTAAAGGAACAGTGTGGGTCTGGTGTGGTGACAGTGCTCCCCAGAGACTTAGTAAATCAAGGTACTTCTACCTATATCGTTCCCCACTCCTGGGTTATGGCCCTTATCTTCATAATCCAAGTTGGAACTTCTGGTGCCGCATCTAATCAGCAGGATGGGAGAAGGGACAAAAGACACTGAATCATGAGATTTCCTAGAATCTCCTAGCATGTCTCTAGGCAGAACTTTTTTCCCTAGCCATACCTAGCTTCAAGGTAGTCAGAATAGTTATGTTAGGTGTCCATGTGCCCAGCTAAAAATTGAGGATTCTAATTAGGAGAAAGTGGACATTGGGGTAGGCTCTTTACAACTACCATACTTCCCTTGATGTCACATTCCTCTCCAGCCACGGTCTTGTTTTTCTGCTTCTTCTTAAGAAGTCAAAACTTCTATTGAGAGTATCATATGGTTCTTGTTCTTTCTTTTATTAATGTGTTATATCACATTGATTGATTTGTGGATGTTGAACCAACCTTGCAGCCCTGGAATAAATCCCACTTGGTCATGGTGAATGATCCTTTTAATGTACTGTTGAATCCTATTGGCTAGTATTTTGGTGAGAATTTTCGCATCTGTTTTCATCAAGGATATTGGTCTGTAGTTCTCTACTTTTTTTTAATGTGATCCAGGGAAATGTAAATAACCTTTTATTTCATCTTGACATTGGAATACCTTTTTAAAAATTTATTTATTTTCAGCATAACAGTATCATTATTTTTTCACCACACCCAGTGCTCCATGCAATCTGTGCCCTCTATAATACCCACCACCTGGTATCCTGACCTCCCACCCCCCCCCCACCACCACTTCAAACCCCTCAGATTGTTTTTCAGAGTCCATAGTCTCTCATGATTCACCTCCCCTTCCAATTTACCCCAACCCCCTTCTCTCTAACTTCCCATGTCCTCCATGCTTTTTGTTATGCTCCACAAATAAGTGAAACCATATGATAATTGACTCTCTCTGCTTGACTTATTTCACTCAGCATAATCTCTTCCAGTCCCGTCCATGTTGCTACAAAAGTTGGGTATTCGTCCTTTCTGATGGAGGCATAATACTCCATAGTGTATATGGACCACATCTTCCTTATCCATTCATCCATTGAAGGGCATCTTGGTAGTTCTCTTTTTTGATGGGATCCTTGTCTGGTTTTGGGATCAAGGTGATGCTGGCCTCATAAAATGAGTTTGGAAGTTTTCCTTCCATTTCTATTTTTTGGAACAGGTTATGGACATTGGGGAGGGTATGTGCTATGGTGAGTGCTGTGAAGTGTGTAAACTTGGTGATTCACAGACCTGTACCCCTGGGGATAAAAATATATTATATGTTTATAAAAAATAAAAAATTAAAAAAAAGAAGTCAAAACTTCTTGAAAGAGTTGTATAATTATATTCTACTTCTCAACTCACAGCACTTCACCCTTCCACTTACATGGTTGTGTCGGGGTTACCCATGATCCCAGTGTTTTAAAAATCCGAGGGATACTTTGAAATCTTCATCTGACTTCATTTCTTAGTAGCTTTCTGTTCTTTTCTTTTTTCCTTGAGGAACTCCTATATGGGGATTAGCATGGAGTTTCTCCTTTGTCTTTTATGTCTTCATCCCCATCTACCATCATTCTGGAAGTTCATTCCCTCTCTGACGTTTACAGAATCTCCTCTTCTATCCAATGTCTAAAAGTTGACATTTCTCAAGGATTTGTCTAAATGTTGACATTTCTCAAAGATTATTTTTTAATTAAGTAGTAAATAAGATTCTTCATTTTAACCATTTTTAAATGGCATTAAGTATATTCACACTGTTTTACAGTCATCATCATCATCCATGTTTGGAACTTTCACTTTCTCAAAGTGAAGCTCTATGACCAGGAAACAAGACCCATTCCCCCTAACTCCCACTTACATTCTACTTTGTAAATTCTCAGGGTTTGTTTCACATCTAAATTGGAAGGACCTGGGACGTCTGGGTGGCTCAGTTGGTTGGACGACTGCCTTCGGCTCAGGTCATGATCCTGGATTCCTGGGATCGAGTCCCGCATCAGGCTCCAGCTCCATGGGGAGTCTGCTTCTCTCTCTGACCTTCTCCTCGCTCATGCTCTCTCTCACTGTCTCTCTCTCAAATAAATAAATAAAATATTAAAAAAAAATAAAATAAATTGGAAGGACCTTTGTTTCTTCATCATGTCCTTCATAGGTGAAAGCCTCAGATTCCATGATCTTAAATAACATCTAATTCCAAATTTTTATTTCCAATTAAATTTTTTTTCCTTCTGATCACTAGATTCTTATTGCCTTAGCCTGTTATTTCCCCTTGGCTGGAAATCTACTTCAGTGGCTCATTGACTTGAAAAATGTAGCTTAACTGAAACTTTTATGTTCTTAGTCTCATTTGGTCTCTTTTTTACTTCCAGTCTCAGTGATGGCACCAATCAGAAGCCTGACTGATAACTTGATAGCTCCCTTTCCATTACTCCTCCCCAGTCAATCATTCAGTAGTCTTGGCTGTTCCACTCTCAGTATACATTGATTTTCTTCATTTTTCTTTATCTCTACCATCCTAACCTTTCTCCGTGCTCCCATTATATCTTACTTGACAACTGCAATGCTCTCCTAGCTCATCTCTCTACTTCTGCCTTTCTCCTTCAATGTGATCTATAAAACACAAATAAGGTCATGTTACTCCAAGGCTTAAAGCACTTCATGGCCTTCCCAGTGTTGTTAAAAGGAGACCCAGCCCCCTTATCCATGGCTCTCTGGGCTTTATATGACTTGGCCCTTATGTCCCTCTCCACCTCATGGCTGCCCTTTTCTCCTTCCTGCTGGTCGTCTTTCATTTCCTTTAATGTCGAGTTCCCTCCTGCTTCAGGGTCTCTGCTTGCTATGTTCTTTCTGTTTTCTTGACATCTTTCAGGTCTTGGCTTAATTAATTCTTAGATTGTCTCACCTAATACAAAGTATTAGAACAATTGTTCTGACTCAGGGCATCCTGTTCTTTTTTAACCCCTTTCCCGCTTAAAAAATGATTTCTTCCCCCTTCCTTTACTTCATTTCTTTCAGTAGATTTATTTTATTGTATTTGCTCATTTCCCCCGGTAGATTGTAAGTGTGATCAGGAACTGTTTAAATTCTATTCACTATTTATGCCTAATGTTTAATGCAATGACTGGCATGAATCTGTCATGTAGTAGGTATTTAGAAATGAATGAATCCTGCTCCCTCTTCCTGATGTGATTTGCATCACCCCCTTCAAGGTAACTGTGCTTTGTATTATGGCTCATTTCTTCAAGGTATTCTTCCCTAAGTAATAAATACATGGCATCTCTCTGTTAGGTGATATCATTGCAATTTTTAAGTTTCTTTCATGAAACTTTTTATGCTCTGTAATTAAAGTAAGGGTGGTTTTGTTGTTGGTTTCCCTGACTATACTGTCAGCCTTGTGAGAGCAGTGGCCATAACTGGTTTTTTGTTTTTGCTTTTTTTAAGATTTTATTTATTTATTTGACACAGAGAGAGTGAGAGATCACAAGTAGATAGGCAGGCAGAGAGGGATGTGGAAGCAGGCTCTCTGCTGAGTACAGAGCCTGATGTGGGGCTCGATCCCAGGACCCTGAGACCATCACCTGAGACAAAGGCAGAGGCTTAACCCACTGAGCCACCCAGGCACACCATAACTGTTTTGGTCCATCATTGTTGCTCTTCAGTTGAGCATAGTGCCTCATACTTACCTTGCTTTATAAATGAATTTATAATGGTAAAATATACCTCACCAACTGGTTCATATTTCATAACATAGGATAATTATGCCATTTTATCAGTGATGAATAGGTATTGAAAATTGAGGATGTAGAGAGAATCTTAATTTCTTGAAACTAGCATTTAGAAAGTTTAGTGGTTTCTAATTGGAATCTTCTTAAATCTTAAGAACCTAAAAATTCACAAGGGAAAACTTATGAAATTTTACTCTAAGAATCACATGAAGACATCTGAAATATTGCCAGATCTAATTCTGCAGTTTTGAAGATTAATGAAATCTTAGTACATCTGAATGTTTGTCTTTCCAGGTCTCCCTTGTGACATCATTAGTACGCTTAAGTTTCTTGAGTAGCTTTTTTGGAAATTTTCATAATCAATTAAATTTATTTTTTAAATATATAAATTCTTTGAATATTACTCATAATGTTTTATGAGTTCCACACTTTTTTCCTATATCACAAAGATTTAAAATTAATTTTATATAAAAATACATTTATAGTGCAATAGATATTTTCTATCATGCTGTACCAAATTCAGTGGAGTAATACTTTAATTTTCTGGCATCCTCTTGGAAGTGATAATTTCTGAACAGTAATTCAGGAAAATTTAGTGGTTTTAAAATTTCTAGCATGTACAAGGGGATTCATATATAAATTTATGTTGGGCTTAACTGGACTCAAGTTTCCCAGCAGTCCTTAGCCTTGGGCCTTTCCACCAATACCCTAGACCCAGAATCAAGTGCTGGCCTATAAAGCTGTCAGTTCTTTCTTCCTATGATCAAAGTCCAGCTCATTATAAACTGCCTGCGGCACGGGATTTTCTGATGGTAGAGACACCATCTGCTCACTTTTTTCAGTATTACCACATTCCTTTTATTTCTCTTTTAACCCATCTCAGGTAAACAGAAAACAAGCAAATGGCTTAGTGTTGTATTTGGTGTACACACATGTTTAGTTGAGGCTATATCGTATTTATCTAAATAGTGATTGTTGAAATAAATTTAGCTGCCAACATTTTAAAATTAAGGAGATTTTACATTCTGTCTGGTTTGGTAGCTTTTCTTGAAAAATCTGAAAGTCTGGCTACTTTGGGTCAGGTTCTGTACATGTTGGTTGGAGCCAGTGATGTGCTACTGTTTGCCTCACCCTCTCCTACTCCCTATTTCCTGATGTGAAAGTCTGGTGTCAGTTATCATTTATCCTTGCTTTTGTACTGTTGGTTTTCTCATGATGGAGTAAAATAATTCTTGTGCCCACATCTATTGGTCAAGGGAAACTATGAATGAGGGGACAGTGGATTCCAAGACAATGAGAGAAGATGTATTTGTTTGGGGGCAATGAATAATTTTTGTCTGTTTTTTCTTTTGTGTAATATATATTTGAATTAAAAGCATGCACTGTGCCCATTCATTCCTAATGGTTCCTTACCTAGCTTCAATTGACATTGGAGCCAGACTCTTGACTTAGATACATGATTCTATAAAAAGAAGGTAATTCCACCTTTGGTTCCCTCAAAGGATAGTAGGTTGTTCTAGAAGCTTACAGCTCTCTTACAAATGAAATGCTCAGGCATGTTCTTTGTGACTTGTCAAGAGGGTAAATGTTGTTGGCTTTACCAGTAATTAGGCCTTGTAAGACCTGGCAAGTTCACTGTAAGTAAAACAGTCTTTGCCCTCAAAGATAGTTTATCTTTGAAGGGGGTTGAGTCAATTTAAAATAGAAATATAAGTTGCATAAGAAAGACAGTATAGCAGCTCTGAAGAGGGGAAGATTGTATCAAATTGAGGGGATCTTGAGGTTGTTTCTATGTTTTGAGATGAACTGAGTGCTGGAGAGACAGTGGGACAATGGAACTGCTTATAGAAAGAAAAAAAAAAAGTTGGGGATTGGGTGTGGACCAGACATACTGGTGGTGATGAAGTTATGGGGACTGAGGAAAAGTAAAACCAAAAGAGGTGGATTATAGCCTCATTATGGACAGCCTTAATGTTAGGCCAAGAAGTTTGTGCCCAACTTAAGAGGTAATGAATAAGTCCTGACAGACTTGAATTATAGTGGGGAAATATCAGAGCTTGTGAGTTGAAGGGGAGAAAACTGGAAGTGCTCTCACTACTTGTGAAGCCATTGGTGGAAATGCTCAAGGTGGTCATTACTTGGATGGAAGGTTGTCTTAGGTTCTGGGCATAGTTTTGGAAAGAGAATCACTAGGTCTGTGCAACTGATTTGATATAGTAGTGTGAGGAGTGGGGAAGATGAGGGACCATGTTTGCATGTTTCTTCCAAAGGGAGACAGAAGGCCATGAATTCCCGATGGGCAGCTATAAAATGAAAGGGCCTCTATAAGCTTGGGTCCCTGAATGACTGTATAGAACCAAGCCCTTTGCTGATGTATGCAGTCCATCTAAAAGGAGAGAGAAGTTTTTGTTGTGTTCATCCCCTGACATTTGGAATTGTTATAGTAGCATAACCAATATATACATTTTCATTATACTTTTTTTTGAAGCAAACTTTCCTTGAACCCAGTACTTGTTTCTTTGCCTACTTACCCAGTACAGCCTACATAGAATTTTATTTTATTAATGTCTCGGGGATGCCATTACTGATCTGCTGTTGTCCTGATTGGTCGTCACCAGCATCAGTGCCACTGGAGCTTACTCAGTTTGCTTGAAGAAGATCAGAGTGACCTGGGTAGTAAAATGTATTGCCTAAAAAATCATATAATGTGAATTCATATAACTGGAATAATGGCCTTATGAAAAATCAGAGGCTAGAAAATTATAATCAAGTTTTGGTAACTTGATTTTGCTAGAAATATCAATACTATTACTTTTTTTTCCCCACAAGTTATATACTGTTTAACCATTATATTCAAGTCACATACAAGTTACATCTGATAGTTCAAATTTAATCTTTTTTAGCTACCTATGATAATAATATGATAGAGATCTGGTTAGTCCTTCTTAGGAATTTTAGGTGATAGTTGGAGAATGAAATGGCTTTAAGAATTATGGATCCTGTGTCCCAGGGGAACCAAGAAATCGGCTCTTCACTAACACTATAGGTCATCACAAATAACCTCCCACACCCTCTGAAAATTCTCTTTGGTTTGGAGCACAGGTCAGAAGGTGGGGTCCATGCTTTCTTTCACCCACAGTGTTTTTTACATAATTGAAACATTTAGAAATTAGATTTACATAATTTACATAATTGACATTTAGAAATTAGAAGATTTAACACAAAAATCTAGCTCATCTTTTAAAACGGGAAAGTGTGGGCCCCTGAGCTGGTGCCAGACGTAGGCTAGATTGGAAGTGACAGAACACAGGCATCCTGCTGTCCAAGCCCATACTTGGCCTAACTTGCCCCTTACTATACGGAGAGCTTCTCCATTATTAGGCACATGTACCTTGGGAGAAAATTTCTGTCAGTGATTTAGAATTTACTTTTATTTAAGGAATATTCACTCAGTTCATTTATTCTGATAAGCAGATTCCACAAGGATACCATGTTTCGAATGAGGTAAAGGAGACTGTGTAGATGGAGCGGCTGTACTGGATTCACTAAGTGCTGAATAATTGGAAAGTCCTTCGTAATTGTTGCCTCTTCTGTCCCCTTTGTCTAACTACTTCATCACTGTTAATTACTTGAACGATGCTTCTTAGATCCTAAGTGCTAGATTCAAATGTTTAAAAATGAACAAGATCTACTTTGTTGGCCATGAGGAGGCCACCTCTTTGGTGGGAGTGGTAAAACGAGCAAAGAAATAAGCACTAAAATGTTGCCACAATGGACGAGGGGAGAGAGATGACTTCTGCCTGGGAGGGTTGGGAGAGTTTTCGTAGTGGGGGGCATATCTGAACTAGGTTTTGGTCAGTATGTAGGAGTTTGTTGAACTTTTTGAGATAAATAGTATCTATAGTGTAGAACAGTTTGAAAGCCTTTATGACTGATTCTCAATGGGGGCATAACAGGTAGTCCTCACCTTACACAGCAGTGTGGGACCATAAAAATGACTGTGGAGGCTGAAACTGCAAGGTGTTTTCAGTAATCAATGGGAAAATTGAATGATGTGCAAATTCTAAAAATTTTGTGAAAACATTAAAGATTTCCCTGTCAGTGATAAATGTATAGGAAAATGAAAAAAGATATTAAAGCTAATATTTAATGCACTGTATTTTAATGTTCGAAATATTGAGAATTAATGTGTCCATTTCTTTGTAAAAAACCTTGAACAGTTGGAACCATGGCTTTTTTATTGTATAGTTTGTGATATGGAGGGAGCATTTTTTCTCTGGCTCGGTGAATTGTTGCGATCATAAGTCTTGATCAGATTCCAACATGTCATCCTTTGTACTTTCAAGGTGTGGAATATCTCCCAGAGTTTCTTTAATGTGAAGTTTTTTGCTGGCGTCAGCTCCTCCTTGTCACAACCGCTTTCATCGTTTATGCCCCTGAGTTTGTCTTCACTCAGTCTCCTCTGGCTGCATATCCTAGCCCCTCCAGCAACGCCAGTGTCAACACTCCCATCGTCCCTATAGATCTTGTACGCCTGACGTCTGACTCAAGTTTCACTTCCAGCAGTGTCACTGTACTTTTATCTTGGTTGGCCAGTTTCCACTTTTGATTATCCATTTTTGTAAAATGTCACTTGTTTTTGACCCTGGGAGATAAGAAGTCAGTATAACTACTTGCTTTGCTCCTCTGTGCATGAGGTATTTACAGATGTGTAGTGAGTAATCCCCAACACACTTCGAAAGAAACTTTGTGATTCGTCACTGATCAAGATGCATGTTATATACGTAGTGATTTGTATACTGAAGAGCTGGCAGTGGAATGTGTATTTGATGCAACTACTCACAATTAATGTACTTTGGTAACTGGAATGTAAACTTGTCTCGTTGGGGGATTGGTGTTGTTTACCTAAGCTGGGTAACTAAAATTTGTGCATCTTGGGACTGTACAAAGCCAGGACTGTCTCTGTGGCCATCCTGAGTGGGTTTGTTCTGCCCTTTGTTGGAAGCTCATCATCTGTAACCCTGGCCAGTGTGGCTCTCTGTTGTGTCACTGTGACAACCAAATGCTTCTGACATTCTCTCTGTGTGCATGGGGGTGGTGGTCCTTCCCTTGATTGAACCATTCTGGGGCCATCCCTGGTTACTCTGTCATGAATGAATCAGAGTGTTGAGGGGCAGCTGTTGGGCTGCTAGTGAGCTTTCAGATGACCTCCCTGTAAGTATATGGTGCTTTCCGCTTACTTCATAAGCCAAGTGGGTCAGAAATTGCTTTTGCCAGAGTCACAGGACTTTGATTTTAGCCAGACTTTGCCACATACTTATCTGCTGCTTAACCTCTTTGATTTTTCATTTCTTGATCTGCCAAATGGGTTTCACATATCTGATTTACAAGATTATGGCGTGGAATACACGGGAAATGTATAAGAATATTAGACAAATGTGAGGAGTGGTTCTGGAGATGATGAGTAAGAGAATCAGTGAGATGCATTTCTTGGATTTAAAATGAAATACAACAGAGCCTTCTAATGTCTCAGCAAAATAAACATCCTCAGTTTTTAGACACCCCCTCGTGTGAGAAGTTCACTGCTTTCCCATCACTACTTTTCAGGGTTTTCTAGTTCTCTCTTTTTTCTCACGTAGCTCCCTTTGTGATGAAATGTAGCAAATTGACTCACAATCCATTAGTCCATGAAGTAACTTTAAACAGCCTTCTCCATGAGGATAGACATTATTTCTCTATCGGTATAAGGAAAAGAGAGCACAAATGAGCTGGGTTTGTGTGTATGTGTGTGTGAAGCAGGCTGCAGATGGCTCCCAGCTGGTAGCCATTTTGAATGATGAATTTTCAATAGTTTAGAGTATAAATGTCAAGTTAGAGTGTTCAGTGTTCTTTTCCTGGTCCAAGAATAAATATTTCAAGTAAAGTCAGCATAAATAGACTTGTCGTTGGTTGATCTGAGATACTGTTTACTTACCTGTGGATTTTTAACTTTATGTCTGGATTGAAGAATTTGGTGAAATAAGCACGTTAGTAGAATTGTTGGTTTGGCAAAGGTTTCCATCATCTGTAAGATATTATCCTATAATTGCTGCAAACTTGCAAAATCTGTAGTATAGTGAACATTGGTAGATATATTCTCTTTCCAAATGGTGTACGAATCTGGAATTTGCTGGAGATGGAAAAACATTTATCATTTGAGCACTGGGGAATATAAGTAGAAATTATTTTTTATCATGAATAAAACTATATGTAGAATTTGATTAGATTTTACTTGTTTATTTCATTCTAATTTTGACAAGTTATTTTGGTTAAGTAAAGTTATTTAAATGATTCCTTGTAAATCTGTGATGGAATTTTTTTCTATAGCTGATAGAACTTTTTTCCAATTAAATTCCAAATTCCAGCCCTTGTAAACTTTACTCTCCCTTGCCATCTCTCCCTCTCTTACTCCCAATAGAAACTAAAACCAAAACAGGAACATAAGATTCCATGTTTATTACGTGTGTTTTTAATATTAAAAAAGCAGTGCTATTACTCTTTGATTAGGGTACATTATGCCCTGTTTTTAGTAAGAAAGTTAAGATGGCTAATTAACTGCCTGAGGTGTTAAATATCCACAGCATGCTATCTTCATCAGATTTTTCTTTATTTTTCCTTTTCTTTTTCTTTTCTTTCTTTCTTTTTTTTTTTTTTTAAGATTTTATTTATTTATTTGACACAGAGGGAGAGAGGTCACAAGTAGGCAGAGAGGCAGGCAGGGTGGGTCGTGGGAAGCAGGCTCCCTGATGTGGGGCTCGATCCCAGGACCCTGAGATCATTACCTGAACCGAAGGCAGAGGCTTTAACCCACTGAGCCACCCAGGCACCCTTCATCAGATTTTTCCTCAGGAAAAAGTAACTTTCAAACCTAAACTACAAAAATACATATTCTTTCTGATATAAACAATCTTAATTTTAATTGCATCATATGTTTCAAAATTGATATTCTTGGCTCAAATACTTTTGTTACTAGAAGTATTTTCCATTCGTCAGATCTAAGATTAGTATAAGAATTAAGTTACATTTCCATTATTAATCCCTTGAAAGTAATGAGTATAACAAGTCTAACAATGGAAACTTCAAATAGTTATTTTTCAGATACTTTTATCTTTAGATGAATGCCTCCCAAATCTCCTCTCCCCATGACAGAGAATTGCTGCTTACAATAAAAGAACTAAAGAGCGAAATTGGTAGAATTGAGGACTCTCTCTCAACAGTGAAGATGTCCATAAGTTGAAACAGACCTATTTGAAATGGCATGAACATAATGGCATCCAAAATAATGAGTTAGAACAAGTCTTTAAAATATTTAAGTTGAATAATTTTCGGTAAACATTTGAACTTTGATTTCTGTGAAGGTAGAAACCAGGACAATGATATTAAAGAAACAAAAACAAAAAAGCTAACTGGCACTCACTTTAGGATTTTTCTCCCTGAGATAGAAGATAGTCATTTTCTTCTTGGAGGTTTTGTGGTTTGTACACCAAGGCACTCCTTTATCTAAATGACACTGTGATACATGGCTTCTTTGCTCTGCAAGGAAGCACTATCCATTTTAAGCATGTTTCCCAGCTTTCAGTTCAAATTTCACACATCTTATGTTTTGCAGAGGGTTTGGTCAGAGTTAGCCACTTAATTGAATTATTCCTTGAATGCAAATTGAACATTTGGACAGTATCCTGGCTTGCTTAAGAATTGGGGCATAACATGGGTTTCTGGAAAATGATTTCCTTGTAGGAACTAATTGGATTTTGGAAAATGTATAATATCCTTTTGAAAAGGTGTCAGTGTTTTCATCCATTAAGAGATCCTAAAAATTAAGTGCTTTAGTGGTCCCATTTCTGTAATTTTTAAAAAATAACATTTTATTACTTAAGATTTTTTAAAACGCTGTCTGGATTTTGTGAAGATTCTAAAAGATTGCCAGCAGCTCCTGTTATGGTTTGCCCATGATTAGCTCCTCTGTCAATGTCCTGATCTTTTAGATGTCACAGGAACTTGTTATGTCAACAACCTAGTCGGCTCGGTTGCTCAGTGGCTTTTATATCATTTGTGTCTACACCTAAACTCTTGTTCAACTCAAAGACATGGCCTCTTTGAAAAGGAAAGTAAGCACTTAGGTCAGGGTTGTCTGGAATCCCTTGGACATCTTTTTAAAACTATATGTAAGCTTTCTAGCCTTTGTTCTCCCCTTTTTTTTGCCTTTAGGAGAAATCCCAGCTTTATCTCTGTCTTCCTTTAGCTGCTTTATTAATGAATAATCCAGAATAATGAATTAAAATAAGTATTTAAAATATTTAAGGTATGATTGAATGTTTATAGGAAATTATTCAAAATTAGTAATTGTTTCTTTGGGCTTAGGTTTTGTTAAGGTAGAAACAGGTCTATAATAAGATTTTTTTTTTTAAAGCCTAGTTGGAACTCACTTCAGTTTTTTTTGTTTTGTTTTATAAGACATAAGAGTGTCATTTTCTTCTCAGAGCTTTTGTGGCTTCTTTGATTTCAGCCACAGCTTCTGGATCTCATCTTTTCCAGCTCCCCTGTTTACCTTGATTTACCTCTCTGTTCGTCTTGATGACCATTTAGGACATCTTTTTTTTTTTTTTTAAAGGATTTTTCATTTATTTCACAGAGAGAGATCACAAGTAGGCAGAGAGGCAGGCAGAGAGAGAGAGAGAGAGAGAGAGAGAGAGAGGAGGAAGCAGGCTCCCCACTGAGCAGAGAGCCTGATCTGGGGCTCGATCCCAGAACCCTGGGATCACGACCCGAGCCGAAGGCAGAGGCCTTAACCCACTAAGCCACCCAGGCGCCCCCCATTTAGGACATCTTTTTAAAAAGTAGTTTGCTGCATACAGAGCTTCTGACTTGCTTAGGGCCCTAATTTCTCCTTCTGCCTCCTATGATTTATATCCTCATCCCACTTCTACCAGGGCTCATTCTCCAGCCCCTTTTCCATTAATTCAGCTTTAGTCCTACGGTTCCTGGACTATTGTCCACACATACTCCCAACAGAGAACTATACTTCCTCTTCTTCCTTATCATAGGACTGCTTCACACTCTACTAGTCCGTAACTGGTTGAGGCTAAAGCTAGCTATTAGTGTGCAGTGTCTGTGCTGTAGGAACTGATTTGGAGTCATTGGAGGTGATGGTTTGAAAAGCTTCATTAAGAACTTCCTAAGGGAAGGGGCACCTGGGTGGCTCAGTGGGTTAAGCCTCTGCCTTCAGCCCAGGTCATGATCTCAGGGTCCTGGGATTGAGTCCCGTATTGGGCTCTCTGCTCAGCAGGGAGCCTGCTTCCCCCCCTCTCTCTGCCTGCCTCTCTGCCTATTATAATATCTCTCTGTCAAATAAATAAATTAAAAAAAAAAAGAACTTCCTAAGGGGAATTTGGACTTCCTAAAAGTAAGTTAAGTATGACCTCTTCCTATTTATAGTTACTCTTCTAGCTTTCAAAATTGATTTGTAGTGAATTATAGCCAAGCACAGGTACTGGATGGCTTTGGTTTGTGTCATGTCCTCAAGGTTATATGAACATGCCCATGTGCAGATGCGTAGGCAGGTGGAGAAGAGGTGAGGCACATTTGTTGTCCTTGATGTGTGAAGTGAGGCTTGAAGCACCTCAGCCATACTGACTTACCCTCAGACCCTCTGAAGTACCTCCCTCCCTCCTTCTAGACCTTTCTACATGTATTCTATTTCTATCTGGGACACATTCTCTACCTTTTCTCCAGCTAGCTGTTTCTATTCCTTCAGGTCACAACATTAATAGGAATTTCCTTGACTACCCATGACTGGGCTAGGATTCCCTCCATATACTCATATTGCTCTGCTCCATTATGAAACTTAACACACAGTACACAGTGGTGGGTTAACTTGTCCTCTTCCTTGTTAGACCAGGAGCTCCTGGAGGGAAGCAAAATCTTATTTATTGTTGTATCTCTAGTTTCTAGAACCAGTGACTGAACAAAAGTAATTAATATGTAATTAACATAAGGGTCAATATTATCTAATAATCACTGTGGGCCATGTTCTGTGTTTGGAGTTTTCCACATGTTTTCTTATCAAAACCTCACAGCAATTCAATGAGTGGGTACTATAATTAATTATAGAAAGGATGAAAGACTGATAAAAGTAATTTACCCATCATGATAGCTAAAAAGTAGCAGAGCTGGTACTTGACTCCTCTGGAGCCACCTGCTCTTAATGACTAGATTACATACAATGATGAACAAATAAAGAGATACCTGAGAAGGCATCCACTCAGAGCTCTGTATGGAGATTGTAGCCTAGTGACTGACCACAGATGATATTCAGGGGAGTCACTTTTTTCTACTCATAGAGGGAAGGTCAGCTATGGGTGCCAGATTCCAGTAACTAGTAATTCATTTTCTTTAAATTTATGTTGACATTTCTTGTAGCTCATAGAACTTTGGAGGTCATGTACTATAGAAGGTAAAACTCTGGTTTTAGAGTTAGGGATACTCAGCTTGGCATAGTCTGTCTCCCTTCCCACTCAGATAGTGTCAATGTTAGGTAGGTTTAAAGTGAGCATTTCTGAGTCTCACCACTTCACTGCCCAGTGGAGACCCTGGACTGATGGGAGGCTTAGAGAAGGTGTGTGTAAAGTAGCATTTTGACTTGATGGCTATTATATTCTATGAGGATATTTTCTCTGACATACTATCTTCTGTCATGGAGCATCTATTGTTGTTTATTAAGAAGAGATCAAACAGGGGTGCCTGGGTGGCTCAGTGGATTAAAGCCGCTGCCTTCAGCTCAGGTCATGATCTCAGTGTCCTGGGATCGAGCCCCACATCAGGCTCTCTGCTCAGCAGGGAGCCTGCTTCCCCCTCTGTCTTTGCCTGCCTCTCTGCCTGCCTCTCTGCCTACTTGTGATCTCTCTCTCTGTCAAATAAAATAAATAAAATCTTTAAAAAAAAAAAAAAAAGAAGAGATCAAACATATATACAGGGTGATTCCTAGGAAGTTCTGCAAATGATTAAGATTTTAGAAAGTTATGTCTTACCACCATATGTTGCCAAAATAATTTACCGGATTAAATGGCCAAATTATTTAACTCAGGAAAAGAAAGGTATATAGATTATTTTCTTACTGCTTCCCTATTAACAGAATTATAGTAAGATCTCATTTTCCCATTTTATCTCTTCGAGGAAAATTCTGAATTAATTTTTAATCACTTTGAAGATGTGTATGTATGTATGTATGTATAGTGCTTGAAAGTATAAGTGTTAAAATGTGACCAATGAGAAGTCTCCCCTAATTGGGGCTTCCTGCCCTCATTCAGAGACTATTGAACTTATTCATAAATTTACTTTTACTTGCCTTTCAAGACTTGAGTGATTTTTTAGATATTTTAGAAAATCTTTACTAACCATCTCCCTTAACCTGACCTTTCAAAACAGTGGCTTTGAGCCATCTTTGTGAGCAGGTCCTGTGTAGCCACCCAGTTCACTGTCAGCAGTTGGCATTTTTGCATGTGTCCCTGACTGGACTGTAAGCTTGTGGATACCAGGAATTGTGTCTTAATCATAGTTATGGATCCTGGAACTTTTGGTACCTAGGTATGCTCTTGATAAATCCTTGTAAGATGTTAAAGCCATTTGTCATGCACAAATCTTAAAGCTTATTTTCAAATTTGTATATACATGTTTTAAAAAGAGGCCCTATGTTCCGTATGGTTCGGTCTTTGTAAGCAGTCTGGTTTTAAAAGCATGGTCTTTGCAAGCGGTCTGGTGTTTTTATCTCTACTCTGCTGCTTTCTAGCTGTGTGAGGAATAAACAGGTCTACTTCATAAGCATGCTGTGAAAACTCATTTACCCACATGTATCCTTTGCTTGCTACGTGTAGGGTGGAAAGCTTATTTTTATTTTGCAGAGACAGATTATAAACAAATGAACACAAAACAGGAGAATTTCAGATTGGGAATTTCAGCACAGTGAGATGGGAAAAATTGGGGTTGGGTCATGCAGGAGTAGAAGGGGCTGTGGCAGCTGGACGAGTGTGTGTAGACACAGAGGCCCTACAGGAAACCTGCTGTGCATGTTTGCTCTGCTGGGAAGAAGAGTAAGCTGAAGATGGTAATATTTATTTTATTTTTAAATATGGATTTAGAGCTAAAAATTTAACGGTGGAGACAACCAACAAGGGCAGCATGGATGGTAGGAAAAGAAGAGGGGCTAGGTCTTACAGGGTTGGGCTGAACAAGTTCATCTACTTTCAGGGCCAGGCCAGTACCTTCACTTAGTGAGGACAGTGTGATCTCACCTGGGTTTTTCAGTCTTTAATAGATACACAGGTGTAGAGAAATATTTCTCTGAGAAAAATATAAAAGTGCAAACACCATGGTATATGGCAAGTGAATAATACAGATGTGATGATAATGGCAAGTGGCTCTTGACCTCTATGTAAGAGACCCAGTGGGGGTTGGGAGACAGCCGAGAGCCTCCTGGGCATCCAGTCCTCAGTGCCAGCCAAGTGTTGCCATGTGGGAATGTGGGCTTCAAGTGCTAAATCTGTCAAGTTCTCCAAAGAACCAGAAATCTTAATTTCTATGTGAAATTTTCAGAGTTAAAAATGTTGGCTCATGTTTTAAAAACATTATGATGGGTAGACAAAATGCATCTGTGGGCTTCCAGTTTGAAATATCTGCTGGAAGTTCTTTTATGCTGTGAAAAGGGGGATTATGTAAAGTAAGATGCATGTTAATATTTTAACTGTGTAGCCTTATACGCAGTACAAAGCCAATACTGAAGGGATAAAGGTACTTTTTGTTAACTGCACCGTGCTTAGTTGTCTTCACCTTTAATTTGTTTAGTTAACTCTAAATCCATATTAAAAAGCATATTGGGGCACTTGGGTGGCTTAGTTGGTGAAGCGTCTGCCTTCATCTCAGGTCATGATCCCAGGGTCCTGAGATTGAGCCTAGCATCGAGCTCTTTGGTCAGCAGGGAGCCTGCTTCTCCCACTGCCTGCTGCTCTCCGTGCTTGTGCTCTCTCTCTCTCTCTCTCTCCCTCCCTGACAACTAAGTAAATAAAATCTTTAAAAAAATAAAAGTATAGACTATCCTACTCTAACTGAAGTGATTAATATGTACTGGTTTTATTTGCCTATTAGTTTGTTTAGTTGTTTGCCCTGTCAGTTTCTTTGACGAATTCTGTACTCATGGTACAAAGTAAACATTAATCCAGTCTTACTCATATGATAAAAGTAGAGAAGGAAAAAGGGTGAACAGTTTTTGGTTACTCTTTCTTATTTACCATCTACGACTTTTGCTCTGTGGTGGTTGTTTCCCTTACTCCTTCTTATACCTTCACACATTTGGGTCCTGGTCACTCCGGCCTGTGTTAGTCTCATGGAAGCAGAAAAGAATTGTGGCAAAGATGCCATTTTGCACCAGGCAAAGGATGATGGGAATGCAGCCTTACGACATGATGTCGTGTTTAGAGGTTTTTCATCAGTTTTAATGAAATACAAATGTGCCCAAAGCAAGTTATTAATTTTTTTTCCCAGAAAAAAAAAGTCTTCATTTAGTATGGCCTAACCCATGTAGTTTTGTGTTACAAGGATTATGTTTGGTGTGTTGCAATCTGTTGGCAATAGTCTTGGGGAATTTTATTCAGCACAAGCATCTCTGACAGTTCTGGCGTCAAGTGGGGTCAATTACTTGTTCATGTACTTTTGGTCTTGTTGTCTCTATGTTAAAAACTCTGAAGCATAACGGAGAGGAACACTGGGAGTAACAAAATATACTTGAATATTTCTAATAGATTAAAGGCTTATAAAAATGAATCTCTTTTTTCAGCAAGTTTTTTTTTGCGTTGTTTTCAAATGAGGTCATTTTATCAGCATGAGACTAAAGACTTGAAAATAATTTCTTTAGAGGAATCTTATCTGTAAATACAAGTTCTTAATTGAATCAATATTTTTCTCTCTTAATTTCTGTTACAGATCATGGAGGAAACAAATACACAGATTGCTTGGCCATCAAAACTGAAGATCGGAGCCAAATCCAAGAAAGGTAAATCATGAGAGATGGAGAAATTGGTGGCTTTGATAATGAGGACTGGAATTACTGGAAGTTTGCCTTTATTCTTATCATGTCTGTCCCCAAATATTTGTGAAATATTTGTGAAATAGTGATGTTTTGGAAAGTTTACCATAATTAAGAATGATGCCTTTTATCCAACAACCCAAAAAACATTAAGTATTTCATTGTAATGGAAATGTTATTATGGAAGATACCATAGCAAATTACGATTTCAGTGATGTTTTTTCATTCAATGGCCATGAGTCATGGTGACTTCTGAATGTCACAGCATGTTTTCAACACATAAACTTCTTGTTTTGTACCACACGAATTTAAGAGCTTATTTTTTTCTTCTTCTCATATGTTAGAAACCTTAGGCTTCCTTTCATGTATGCTTCTTCTCTTCATATGTCTAACTGGTGAATCCAGTACATTTTTCTTTCAGGCTGAGTGTTTGCCTTGCATGGCCTTTCTTCTGTTTTATCCTAGAACACATCACCCAATGGATGGATGGTCAAGAATGGAAGTACAGGCACCATTATTTATTTTTTTTCCCCCAGATTACATAGTATTTTCAAGTGACCTGCCAGTAAATATATTTATGGATATTTTTTCAAAGTATAACCTTAGTCTCAACAAACTTTGTCGTATATACTTCATTAAAAGATACATGTAGTCATTAGGAGCTGATGGGAGATACTATCACATAATTCAAAAACAGATTGTGCAAGCTGAACATATCTTTTGTGGTCCAGCTTTTTTGCTGTTGCTGTTCAGTTTCATATTTACTTTCCCTTCTCCTTATGACTTTTATTGCTAAATGATACTAAACATTGAAAGCTTTCTCTTTCTCTTTAGTTCAGATTTCCTTCTTTTAATCTCATTTTATTAGTTACTCATCACATGGGATGAAAGTTATTTTATAGTTGTTGTGAGGACTAACTGGACTTCAGTGTATTGAGGTTCCTACAGACACTGCTCTTATTACTTTCTCATTTCTGTTGTGGTGGCAAGAAAGGGAAACCCTGTGTGCTAAACAGTTGTAAGAAGACATGGTGAATTTCCAGGTTTGATCCCATAACTTCTACATGCCTTCCATTCGCCAAGTGCTGTGGGATATAGTCTCAATCTTCAGTGTGTTGAGATGTTTTATATTCATTATGCTGAAGAAGAAATTACTTATTAGTGGGTTATCTACCTATTTGGTTGTTTGTGGCCATTTAAAAATCCCTGGCCTACTACATGAATAAATTGAAACTTGAATATAAATTGTATTCTTTTTCCCTCTTGTCAGGTATTTTTACTTAAAGAATGACATAAACTTCATTACTATCCTAATAAAAATGTAATTTGATCAGTCTCCAAAGAAAACCTCCAAGGGAACATGAATATTAAAATGATTCCAGATAATGTTGGATGGCTTATTCTCTTGCACTACCCATGCTAGGTCCCCCCCACCCACTATCATGAGAAACTCGGAATTAATTTTTTTTTTTTTTTCAAAATGTGGTTACAACTATAGAGATTTTAGATAATATGGAGATAAATAGATGAGGTTAATGTTTTAGATTAGTTTCCGGTCATTGAATATATAACCCATTCACAATGACCAACTAATCCACATTTTGATTACACATTTTGCTTTGAAAATAGAAGTATTTTAGCAGTGCATTTTGGGGGAATTTAACAGAATTTCCCCTTGGTTAAAGTTAACCTTTGGAATTGTGCCTAAGAATTGATCCCTCCAGGCCTATGTCTACAGACTTCATTTTATTTTTCTATTATTTATGAAGTGCTATGAATGTATACAGTATTGTATGATGAGCAGAACGTGCCAAAAGAGAGAGACTGAGCTCAAGGAAGGGAGAAAAAAGTCAAAAGTTTTCCTCAGAGGAATTTACAGTTCAGAATTTATTTGAGTTGTTCTTATTACTTAAACACACAGCTGCTGAATCAGTTCTTGGCTAACATCCCTGATGTATGTATTCCTATATTACTTTTAAAATGGATAAATTCAGAGATGAGGTTTGTTTGATTATCATTTGTAATAAGTAAAAATAAAATGAAAATGGCAGGGGAACCTTCAGAAGGTCATTCTTTGATTTGATGTGGATACCTGCCTCTAAATGTTGTATGGAAAACAGTTGTTAATGTTTATTTGGAACCTTCTTCATACTAAACTAGTATTACTCAAGAGACCCAAGAATGTAAATGTGTATGGGGATTTGTGCCATATTTGGACGGTTATTAAACTCTAAATCTCACGGTGATATGAAATACAGATAATCCCCAGACGATGCTAGTGGTTCAGTATAGGCACAGGCTTGTGTTGTATTTTACTCTCTAGACTTTTGATCCTCTTTGTTGACTATGTAAGCCAAGACAGACATTTTTCATAGCTACTGTTACCAGTCTGCCCTCCTCTTTGCCCTATCAGAATTTAGTCCTGTGCTTTATTTTTTAAGCCATCAACCCTTTATCAGAGTGGCTGTGTGGCTGCATTGGTTGGAGTCCTGGTAAGGTGCTGCCCCTCACAATGGCAGAAAGCGATCTGGATTTGGTATCACTTGGAAAAATCAGGTTCTTCTCTGGAGATTCTGGTTCAGTCGGTCTGCAGTGGGACCGGGAAGTGTATACTTAACAAGTTCCTCTCATGGCTTTCATGGTTAAGCTGAATTGCAGAAACCAAAATTTCACCATCTGTGTTCATGGCAGTGGATGATGATTACTATTGAAAAATAGGCACAAGTCCTTCAACAGCCCCTTCTCCTGGATAATGTCAGTCTTGGTTTCTAAAAACTGCACTTTCATGGATTCATTAATTTTAAGTTTCTGTCATCGTTGCAGTCAGTCAGCATGAGTAAGTTTAGAGTGATAACTGTTGTTCTGTGCCTGTGTGAAATATAATTTTGGGTAAAAAGCCACCTGGTAATTGTCCCTCTCTCCACCCCTTTCTCCCCTTTCTCCTCCTTTTTTACTCCTCCTCCATTCCTTTGAGCCGTAGGGAACATAGTGAAAAAATGTAATAGAAACATTTCCATTTAGTAAGCATGGCATTTTGGCAAGGAGCCTGTTTTGTCATATAAAACTCAGGGACTATAGAATTTTTTAGAATTTACAAGTATATGAAATTATTGGAAGGTTGAATTCTCATTAGAGACAGAACTGAGAATTTAAGATTCAATATAATGGACGATCAAATAGGCAACTCTAGGATTATCCTAATGATGAAGAAAATAAAGCAATATTTAGTATTTCTTGTGTATAATACACATTTATTTTGTGTGGAAGTAAATAAAACTCTTTCCATCTTTTAGATTCAGGATGCTAGAATATTCTGCCTTAAATAGAAGAATCAGAGTATATGTTCATGAAGACTGTCCTTAAGGATTAAGATGTTTAATACTTTAAAGCCTTACCAACAGAATAACTTTAGGCACTCATTAAAATTTTGAATATGCTATTCTGAATTACAGCCTGTTTTAAAGCAAATGCAGCTTCATTAAATTACAGATAGCATTTTGAACAAGTTTGACTGTTTTGCTAAATAGAAGTCCTGCCAGACCTGCCTTAACAAATAGATAAAAGTGTTTTGTAAAGAGAATTTATCACACTGGTATGATTATGCTGCATGTGATACTAGATGAGATTGTTCTCTTAAATACAGTAAATATTTTTCTTACAGTCTTCTTTTTGCCCTTAATTTGCTCATCAGTCTCCTTCTTAAACTGGCAGGGTTGTAAATGTGAGTGAAAATTGTTTAAAGTTTTTATGCCAAATTCCAGATAAATGTGGTCAGCATTGATGAAGCTTTATTGGCTTTTGTTCTGGGAAAGAGTTGTCTTACAGAATTTAAGTGATAGAAACTTTTCTCTGCAAGTGTTTCTTTTATGACAATTCAAGATGTCCCGGAATGATCAGGAATGAAAGTTGTGGCTGAATTGCATGATGTATCCTGGTTTGGAGGGAGTTGGGCACCAAGTTTGGCTATTTTCTCCCTCCTGGAATAAGGAAAAGGATCATTAAAATGAGGTTTTATTATTTTTGGTTGCATTCCATCAGAACAAGTGGTATCTAATAGGAAGTCTTAGCTTGAGAAAAACTGTAAGCTGTTCACTTTATTATTTTTTAGAGGAAAATGTTTTGTTAAGTGTGCTTACAGTTTTGTTGGGTATTCATGTTGAACTGGTTGAGGCCTTTAACACACACAGTGTTGTTCAAAGGGCAGAGGGCAGAGAAGAGGCGTGGTGGCATGGTAAGCTGTGTTACAGTGTTTCCGGTGGTGAGTTGTGACCTATTAGTGCCTCAAAAATTATTTCAGTGGTCATAACCAGTATGTAAAAAATACAACTAGATTAGAAAAGAAAACATTAGAGTGTAAATGAGTATTTGTTTAATGTCCTATGTCAGTATTTACATGGATATATAAACATATAAATATGACTAGATCATGGTGTAAAATGAGTGACAAAGACAGGTTGGAGAACACTCTTTTAGGCCATCAGTTCCCCAAAGAGTAAAGAGTACACGCATTTGGTTCATCCCTCTGTCCTTAGCACTGTAAGCAGTTCGTAGTTGGTACCGAGTAAATATCTGCAGATTTTCCAGTACCTCAGCTCAACTCAGTCATGGTTCTAGTGAAACCACTGATACAGATGGAGATGGCAACCACTAAGGTGTTATGTGTAGCAGAGAGATTTCAAATCATGGCATTCACAAAGGAGTGGCATTTACTATTATGAAAAATACTAATGATGCCTTTCCTGGAGGCCTTTTAAGTGAATGGATGTAAGACATGATTTGTGACTGACACCAATGTGGCTAAAGCTCCTTTCAGTGGTTCTGAGTAGTGGAAGGAAACACAAGGGAAATGACCTCATCTTTGTCGTTCATGGGACGCCTGAATGAGCGAAGCTCTCTGCCTTCTCTGGTAAGCTTGTAAGGGAAACTTCACAAGATGCAGCCTCTTCCAGCTACGGTTGTTGTGGCTGCTTTAATTAGTGTTGGGTTACATAATTGACCGATCGCCAATATTACTGAATACCACTGTTTGTTGAGACCCAGCTGGGGCCACACACCATGCTAAATATATTACATACATAATCTTACTTAATGATCAGAGCAACCTATGAGTTGCGTGGTGATATTTTCAGTTTATAGGTTAAGCAAACAAAGCCACCTGAAGTAGAATAACTTGCCCAGGGTTTTACATTTAGTAATAGTAAACCCCAGACAAGCTCGGGTCTCTTTTCAGAGCCCCAGATCCCCCTGGGTGAGATAGTACCTTTCTGAACCCCTTCCCTTATTCCAGGGTGTTCTCAGACGAGCGTCCCTTCAGTGGCCATAGCCTACATACAGCTGATTACAGTCATTACTGATAATAATCAGTTTTATAATGCCTCAGTCCTTGGGAATTACACTGATTTGAAAGTAGGCTAAATTTAGCGTATCCTTACTCTCATAGATAACACCTCCTTTTTCAGGGGGAGTTAGATTTAAGAGTTAAGAAAAACATGAAACTGTAACTGTATACATATTTTAAAAATGCCTTCTGGATTTTAACTTTGTATTTCATATCTTCATGTACTGTTTCCTTAGGAGGAGACCTTTTGATTTATCATTAGACTAAACAACTTCTAAGATGGATTTAGAAGGAAAATAATCTCAGAATGTGTTTGCTTGCTTTTCTGCTTTTCAGTCTTTGAAAGTGGTTTTCTTTGAGCCGCTCAGGAGCCATTGTCTTACTGTTGGGAAGAAAGATTTTGCATTTAACATATTTGTATATATTGTTAATGTGACTGACCATCAGTTGATAAATGCTAATTGGGAACCAAGAGTAGGCGTTCAGCCAAAGACTTGATAACTTGTCTGCAGTGTACTAGTAGTTACTCTGGTTAGAGAGAACATGGTCTAAGTAAGATTTCTTAGAGGAGGTTGGAGACCTGGGATATTTCTAGTTCCTAAAGTTCTCAGTATAGTTAATAAAAAGCTTATAAAATTAGTGTGTCTTTTAGATATATGACTGGTCAGTACATCTCTTTCTACATGAATGACTTCATTTATAGATAGTGCCAAACATGCAAATGCAAATTTGAGAACCTTTCTGAATACCATGTGTACTCTCACACACACAGACACACATGCATACACACAGTCCTACCAGTGAGGTAATTTATGCTATGTTTGTTTATGCTAGTGATGCATTAGCACAACTAAGGACCTGAGCCTACATTGATTTCTTGATCTCTGGCTGAAGCCCCGAAGGGTTGACTTACTTGTTCATCTAATAATTGCCGCAGGCTAGCTGCTCCTTCCAGTCTCTCCCCTTTCTCCTCTACCAGGGCCACAGAAGAAGAGGGTTTTAGTTGTTCAGTTGTCCCCTAAGCCTGAAATAAGTAATAAACATATCTATCTGGTTTTTTTTTAAGATTTTCAATTAACTTAATTAGGAAGCAAATTCAGAGTGAGGTGGAAGGGTGAGAAAATGAATGGAAAAAGTGAAAGCATCAAGAGAGTGAGAAGACACACCAGAGACGGGGAGAGAATATTTGCACAGGCCGGATCTGATAAAGATTTGAGTAAAAATAAAATAATGATAAAATAAAAATAAAAATAAAGATCAGAATAGACAAAGAATTCTTAAAACTCAGCAATAAGGAAATGAACAACCCAATTAAAAAATGGACTAAAGACCTGAACAGACACCATACCAAAGAGGATGTCCAGATGACAGATAAGCATATGGGAAGATACTCAACATCATATGTTTTTAGGGAATTACAAATTAAAACAATGTGATACTGTTGTGCACGTTATCAGAATGGCCTAAATCCAAAACACTGACAATATCCCATGCTGGGGAAGACGTGGAACAGCAGGAACTCTCATTTGCTGCTGGTGGGAATGCAAAATTGGAAGACAGGCAGTTTCTTACAAAACCAAACATATCCTTACTTTACAACCCAGCAGTCGCACTCCTTGATATTTCTCTAAATGAGCTGAAAACTTATGTTCACACAAAAATGTATGCACAGATATTTATAGCAGCTTTATTCATCATCACCAAACTTGAAAGCAGCCATGATGTCCTTCAGTGGGTGAATGGATAAATAAACGGTGGTCCATCCAGACTAAAGAATATTACTTAGCACTAAAAAGATGAACTATCAAGCCATTAAGAGACATGGAGAAACCTTAAATGCATATTACTAAATGAAAGAAGCCAGTGCTCAGACTGTAGGATTCCAACTATATGAGATTCTGGACAAGGCAAAACTATGGAGACAATAAAAAGGTTAGTGGTGGGTGATCATTAGGGGTTTGGGGGAAAGGAAGGATAAATAACAGGCAGAGCACAGAGGATTTTTTAGGGCAGCGAAATTATTCTGTGTGATCTAAAATGGTACATATATGTTACTATATATTTGTTAAAACCCTTAGAATGGTTTTGATGTTGATGTGATGTTGATGGTGGGAAAGGCAGTCCCTGGGGAGGAGCATAGATGTAAACTCTCTGTACTTTCTACTGAGTTCTGCTCTGAACCTGAAAGTGTTCTAAAAATTAAAGTGTATTTTAACAAAAAATAGACCTAGATCCAGGACACAACACTTTATTATTTATTTATTTAAGGTTTTATTTATTTATTTGATGGAGAGAGGCACAGTGAGAGAGGGGACACACACAGGGAAAGTGGGAGAGGGAGAAGCTGGTTTCTCTGTGCAGGGAATGATGTGGGGCTCAATCCTGGGACCCTTTGGCTCATGACCTGAGCTGAAGGCAGACACTCAACCACTGAGTCACCCAGGTGCCCTGGCACAACATTTTGATCAGCATTTTAAAGTGTATTACATGAAAAGATAGTGGTATATGATCCCTAATAATTGCTTAATGTGTAAATTTAAAAGGAGCATGAAATCTCTAAAGAACCAATAAAAGTTTTGTGAAATTAAGAATGAAAGAAAGATGGTTCAACAGTGAATCACACTCTTGTTATTCCCCCAAAGGTGGCTGGAACCAAGATCAATCTTCTGTCACTTGCCTGCCTGTGACCACAGCCTTTCTCTTTTCGGGAGAGCTCCCTTTCTCTGTCTTCTAGTTTCCTGGACGATGTTTTTAAATCCTTCTCCTTTAGTGAAGAAAGTGCCATCCCAGGGTTCCTTCCACTGATAGTTCTTGTTAAATGCTGTGAGGAGGAAGGATGAAATACTTTCTATTTAGCTACCTTATAATAGGATTGTGGGAGGTATGTTACCTGTGTTATCTCTTAATCCTCGTACTAACCCACATGAAGGACTATTATCATATACTTTATACACATTAGTCATGTGGAGAGGTAATACAGCTTCTTCAAGGCCACAGAGTCTGAAGTGATGGAATTAGAATATAAGCTTTGATTTCAAAGATCAAAGTATTCGGGCACCTGGGTGGTGTAGTTGGTTAAGTGATTAAACATCTGACTCTTGGTTTCAGCTCAGGTTATAACATCAGGGTCCTTGAGATTGAGCGCTTTGTTGGCCCTCTCCCTCCGTCCCACCCCTCTCCAAAAATATATAAATAAATCTTAAAAAAAAAAAAAAATTAAGGTATTTTCCTCCGGTCCCTAAGCATGCAGATAGGTGCTAAATGAGAAGTGTTTAGTCACCAAAGGAATGGATATTCACTAACACATTCACTTAAGAAAGCTCAGAGTATTTTTCTTAATTATCTTTAAGAAGAAAGGCAATCCCCTAACTCCTTATCCACATTTAGAAGCTTACTGAATGATGCATCCAGTAAGCTTCTTTTTTAATACATCTTTTTAAAACTTTCAACCTGGATTTAATCATCTTTTGTGCTTTTTTGCAGTATATGTCTTTCCTCTTCTCCTCTTTTGAAACCTATTAACGTTTTACTGGAATTTATGTACTTTTATCTGGAGTAGTGGTTATCAACCTAACATAATTTTTTCAAAGATTTTATTTGTTTGAGAGAGGGAGAGCAGGAGCAGAGGGGAAAGGCAAAGGGAGAGGGAGCAGCAGACTCCCTGCTGAGCAGGGAGCCATCCCAGCACCCTGAGATCATGACCTGAGCTGAAGGCAGACACTTAACCAATGGAGCCACCCAGGCATCCCAGCATAGTTTTTGGTTTTGCTTTTGTTTTTTAAAAAATATTTATTTAAAACAGAGAGAGAGCATGGGCGAGGGGCAGAGGGAGAGGAAGACAGAGAATCTCAAGCTGACCCTGCTGAGTGCAGAGCCTGCAGATCTCACAACCCTGAGATCATGACCTGAGCTGAACTCAAGAGTTGGATGCTTAGCTAAGTGAGCCACCCAAGCGCCCCAACCTAGCATAATTTTATCCAGGATACGTTTAGCAAGGTCTAGGGATATTTCTGGTGTCACAGCTGGAAGGTGGTGCTGTTGGCATCTGGTAGGCAGAGCCAGGGCTGGCCGTCCTACAGTGCATCAGACGGCCCTCACAACCACAGTCGTCTGGTGCAGAGTGTGAGGTGTGAGGCCGAGGAGCTCCAAGCTGGAAGAGCAGGTGTGATGACAGGACACGGCCGTGTGCATAGCGCTGGATTCTCACTGGAACATTGCATGAAGCACAGTGTGTAACCGGCTCCCTTTCCCAGGATTAGAGGTGGGATAGGGACCCCCGAAGGGAGAATTGATGTGCGTAACATAAGTGAATGGACAGAATTCCAGTGAAAGATAAACATGATAGGATGGCACCTGGCCATCAGTTTTTAATTATATAGTTTGTACATCCTTAACTGCTTGCTTGTTTTCTGTGAGTGTTTCAGACCATGTCTGTGACTCGTTTGCCTTGTGACTCCTTTGCTGGGAGATGGACCAGCTCCCCTCCAGTTCCTGCAGCCTGTGTCTTTCATTCCTCTTTTCTAGAATGTGTAGTTGTCATAACTGTGATAGCTTCTGAGGTTTGTGAACGTATTTGAACACCATGATGATGTAGTTGCAAACAGCTAACCATGCTCAGTCATTTTTCACTGACTATAAAGAAAATAACTTAAATCATAATGGTATCTTCATTTCTTCAAATGGCCTTTTTGTGCCATTAAAGCATGGTTTGAGGCTTATTATACAAACCTGTTTTATACAAATGTACTAACAGACATTTTTATCAAAAGATATTAGATTTCAAGAATGAGGAGTTACATTCTTTTTATATCTTGTTGCCAGAAATTACCTTTTTTTTTTTTTTTAAGATTTTTATTTATTTGAGAGAGTGAGAGCAAGAGAGATTACAGAGGGAGAAAGAGAAGCAGACGCACCACTGAGCATGGAGCCTGATGTGGGGCTCAATCCTAGGACCCCAAGATCATGACCCAAGTCAAAGGCAGACTGAGCACCCAGAAATCACTCTTGAAACAAAATAAGTCCTAGCTGAAATAAAAATGAAATGAGAGCACAGCATATGTATGGCTTTTGTCTTGGGATTAGTGACTTATTATAATTACTTTATGAAAATGGATTCATTTTATACACATACACATTTCTGCTATTGGATTTTTCCTTTTAAAAAGTAGTAAGAGAACACCTTCCATATAAAGCATGTAGGTAATGGAAGAAATGCCATTGTGTGTGTTTGGGTAAAGATACATCAATAATATATGTGGACAGATCTGTTTTGATGGACATTGGGTTATGTTTTCTCTTTTTCCTACAGTGAGTGTCAAATGTATTCGTCTACTTGTTTAAGCTTTTCTATTACAAGAATTCTTAAGCCACAGCTAATGAGCAACTTTAATATTTTTTATGGTTGCCACCTTCTCTTCCCAAGTGACTGTTGAACTCCTACCAGTCAGGGAATGGATTCAGGAAAGGATGATTCTTCCTCCCATCTTTGTCAACATTGTGTTTTCCCATCCTCAGCCATAATAGAAGTGTAAAATATGGTGTTTCATGCATATCCTTAATTAATAGGAAAACTAAGCATTTTTCTCCTGTTTATGAAACTTTTTGTATTTCTCTGTGGACTATTTTTCTTAACCTTTTGTTGATTTGTTTGTATCCTTTCCCTGTTTTAGTTAGTTGTTCATCTTTTTTCCTAACAAAAGAAATTGTTTTTTTCCTTCTCTGAAGTTTAAATTATTAGCAGTTCTCTCTAACTGTATTTTCCAAACCCCTCATTTATTACCATTAATATTATTTATTTATAAGTAATTTGTGGATTATTTCAATTCCAAACTAAAAAGAAGTGAATTGACCTTAAAGAGTGATTGTGTATTGATTTTTGAAGGTCTGTAGGAAACTGTGCATTAACTTTTAAGGCATTGGATTTAAAAAGTTAACTATTTAAATATTAGATCTTCAATATTAACAGTATAGAAATTTTATATGCACATAGACACATATATGTGTATGTATGTGTGTATGTTTATGTGGCAAGGGATGAGAAATACTTAAGAACTCAGTGACTCTTATATAATGTTATATGTTGTTTGGCTTTATTTCCATGATTTGGGCTTTCATTTTGGTATATTAGTAGGAAAAGCTCCTGAGAATTTTTCCAATCTCTCATACTCAAGGGAAGGACACTTAAATACATTATTTAGATTGACTTGCATTCTGTTTCTACACTGTCTCCATTTCTAGAGTGGGATCCTTAAATAAGCGTATTTATGATTTGGAATAATTTACCTCCTTTTCAACACTCAGCTTACTTAAGAGAACAAAAGAACTTACTTTAGTGTTACTGTATTTCAGAGGTACCCTTTTCCTTTCTTTATGTGATCCAAGCTCTTCCTCAAATCTGACACAGCACCAGGGAGTCCTGATTTATTTCACTTAGCTTGGAGAGGTACATGTGAATTTAGGAACATGAAGGAGAAGAAAGGAAAGAGGACTGTTCAGCCACCACAGATAAACATATTTGAAATCAAGCAGTATGTCCTTATTTCCTTTGCTTTTGCCATCAAATGGATAAATTCTAATCTAACCCTCTGGGGTTTTCTCCTTAGGTGAGTGCCTAATAAATTTTTACATCATAGGTTATATAATATTCTCTCTTTCCACACCTGAAAAATGTAGTATCTACATAGTCTAGGTTGAAAATTCATTAAATTCATTGCAAAATATTTTTTAGTTTTGAGTAAAGTTTGTTTCATCCACATTGAGTTATGTTCTGTTCCCCAAGCCCTATGCCGTCTCACCCCTTTGTCTATGGTGTGTCTGCTGCAGAAGGACATCTTCCAACCTTCTTTTTCCAGGTGGTCACTCCTAGTCATTCTCTTACATCCATTGTAGATGACACGTCTTCCTGGAAAATTTCACTCACCCTCCAGATGGAGTTCAGCACTCTGTTCTGTGCACTAACTCAGTACCTTATCCATACTTAGGTTTTGGCACTTTTCATGGTTGTGTTGTGTCATCATAGACATTTGCCTTTCCTTCTGGACTGTGAGCTCATAGACCTGTGTCCAAGGCCAAGATGTCTTACTCCCTTCTGTGTGTGTGGTACCTGCCAGGAAAGTGGAGTTAAAAATTATAACTTAAAGTTTACATTACCATTTAAGTTTAGAATAAATTTGAAATCACTTCAACAATGATTTAAATCTTACTGGTATCTTTTGAATAACTTTTGAGAAAGTGAAAAATGGCTCTGGCAGCTAAGCCACAGTATTCCCAATTGAACATAAATATCTCTCATGGAATATAAATAATCACACAAGATTCCTCCTTGAGTATGTGTGAAGCAAGGCAGAGACAAGAACATGGTGCAACCACAGAAGTAATTCTCTTGTGACTGACGTGAGTGATTGTTGCTGCTTTACCAATGAGGACTCCAACTCAGCGTTAGTCCTCTGCCTTCTAGATTAAATTTGCCAGGATAATGAATTGCCCTCACGTTCTGACAGCTTCCATTCCAAATCTGGCCTCTACTTTCCTAGGCCTTCTGGGGAGGGCCTAAGTTATCATAAGTGTCTTATAATTTCCTCTTAGAATGTTCCAGTTCCTTTAGTGAACTCTTCCTCTTGCTACAGCTAAAGAAAGCTTGTTTTATTTACTACCAATGTGTTCCTGGTGGTATTTGGCTTGTGGGCACTCTTCGAGGGTTGGAGGAACTTAAGAAAGAAGCATGGACCTCAGTTTCTGCCCCTTGGATACTTGGAGTTTGGCCAGGGCTTTCTGCCCCACTCACTTTAAACACTTTTTTTCTAATGGCATTGTTTGCCATCAGGACTAGAGTAGTTCAGCGGGGGAGAAGGAGAGTACAAGCCACAGCCAAAGAAACTCTTTAGGAGTTGGTAGTTCCTAGTGTGAGTCTCCAAAGGATGGGTATGGCTGGGGCATTTTGTATAGGAAAGGCTAAAGTTGGGAAGGATCATTATTTGCTGGAGGAAGGAAACAGGCTGTTTGACAAAAGGGAGAATTGGAAGAGTTGCTGACCTGTAAGATTGGACCAGTGGGGCAGGTCATTGAGGACAATGACCTCATGAGAACTCATCCATGGTGTGGACAGTGGGTGGTCACAGGAGATGACTGATGGCTATTGTAGGAATGGGATAAAGACTGGAAGATGAATGTGGTAGATCATATTTGATGACAGTGGGATTAAGGAGTCTTCTTAAAACATAAATCAGCAGAACATGGTGGTTTGATGAAAGCAAGGAGTTGGCTGCTGTAGCAGATGCTGTTGATGTGCTTTTAGCCCACCCCTGAGTTACCCTGTGGTGGGCATTTCCCATTCCCACTGACACCTCTCACATTAAGTGCTAGATGTCTGAGCTCCTCTACTAGAATACTTGTGGAGCACTGTGAGGGCTTACTCTTCTGGTCCAGAGCAGCCTAGACATGCTGGTGTTGGTACTGGTGCCAGTGCCAGCAAGTGAACTCTCCCAGGGGCAGCCTTCAGCCAGTGAAGAACTAGAATCAGAAAACATATGTCTGTTTTCCCCTTCCATCTGTGGGACAGTTCTGAGATATGTTATTCACGTCTCCTCAGAATACCCCAGGGGGAGTGAGTCCCAGCAGTGACTGCTCTGTCCTACTCCCTTCACCGGCTTTCCTCTCTTTTCAGTAGTATTTTCCTTACTCCCCAACTGGTGCTCCCTGGGATCACCTCCTGAATAAACTATCTCAGGTAACACACACTAACCCAAGTCCTTGTCTCAGTGACTTCTGCAGGGAAGCCCACACTAAGATCAGTTTCCTGGATGATTGGGATAATCATTATGCTATGACAAACAGAGTTGGTATACTTCCATTGTTAATTAATGACACTGTTGTTTGGTGAAAATCTGACTGTAGTCATCCCAAGTGTATTTTATATGTCAGTGCAGAAATATGGCAAAAATGATTTAGAGTTCACGGCTCATTTTGAGAAAAAAATAATGCTCCAGACCATCTGTAGAAGTATTAAAATCCTCCCAAGTGGAGCATAGGTACTGGAATCAGTTTCCAGGCACATCAGATTGTTGTCAACAAAAAGAAAAATATATACCAAGGGAAGAAGCAACAAGAGAGAAAAGTCTAAGATCCCATGGTTTTGGCAGGTTAAGGAAAGAATGTCAGTGGGCGAGCAGGGCAGGAGCCCTGAGCTCCCTCACCTGGGTATGATCCATGTGGTTTGGGGATCCCAGACCCTTGGCAGCTACACTGTGATTCCTGCCTGGTTAGGGAGCACTGATTATTGATCACAGGGGAAAGGACCCACACATGGGATCATTTCTATCCACTTGTTGTACTCTCCCGAAACTCATGGTTGGTGAATTGAGCCAAGTAAGGAAAAATATTTCCGTTACTAACAATATAGTTGTTAAGTGTGCTCTATGGGGATTCTGAAATATTTACTTGACAGTAATAAGCATTAGGATTTCATTCTTTTCCTATTTTTCTTCATGATCACATTAGCATCCAAATATTTTAAAAGTCAGCACTTGATACAATTTTATAGGTAAATGGCACAAAAATTGCTTAGAACTAAAGGAAGCCATGTATCCATCTGGTTTCCATGAATAATCATACCTACGTTCTTCAGAGTTTGGAACTGATGCCTGATGGATAAGATGCCCACAAAGGGGAGGTCCTGTCCATTTCATTCTCTGAGAAAGGAATCCTTGGCTTTTTTGATTCTCATGTTCTATGTGAAACTTTATTCTAGACAGGAAGGCATAGCGTTTTTTTTTTTTTTTCTCCTATAATCTATTAGAGACTTAATTTTATTGAAACAAGTTTAAATCATGGTCACATTTGTGACCTTTGAGAGAAGCAACAGAATCCTGAAAGGAACAGGCAGCAACTAATATTTAGGGGAGCCTATCTGTGAAAGAAAATGTTAATAGGTGGAGTGGTTGCTTGACACAATCATGGAATAAGTTTGCTGTTTCCTTTTTTTTTTCTTTTCCGTAAAAATAATCACTTGAGTGGATAAGGCTGAGAACAGACAGAGATGAAACTGACACTAGAGAAAATAGGGCAGAGCTAAGGATAGAGCTACATCTTGCAGGGGTAGGGCCAGGCTTCAGTAGGTCTTGGGGCTGGGTTTATTATAGCCTTGTCCTATTGACCTCACTTTGTGAGTCCTTCCACTGACACTGGGCTCATTTGAACAAAATAACCCATTTCAATTACTGGTTTCTATGGTCCCCAATAGACACTACCAGATAGGGTCATGGATTTAAAGACTGAGGTCAAAAAAAAAAAAAAAAAAAAGGCTGAGGTCACTGATTCAGCCAGGAACATGTTCGGTCAACTTCTTGTCTGATACAGCATGTTCTCAATAAACTATTTATTAAACTGGTTTGAATGTATATTCCTGAGTTTCAGAAGGAAGAGAAAAGAGTAATGATTATGGTAGATTTAAGGTAAAAAGGAGAAAATTGAGTATAACTTTATTTTTATCAGTCTTTGGTAAGGGGGTGATTTAGAGGCTTGAAGAAACTATAGGGAAGGTTTAGGGAAGCTTCTTACAGAAAATGCAGTAGAGATGAATAAAAAACCTACCAAACCAAATTAGTATCCAGCTAAGGCTGCAAAATGTAATTTTGTAGTCAGATTTCTTAGGACAGTTATGTTTTTTTCCAGTTCTTTGACTGCTCAGCAGTGGAAAACACAGGGGACCTGTGGTGGAAGATGGTAATATGGAGAGGGCAAAAAGCTGGAGCGCATTTTAGGATGTGTGATGAGAAGGAGAAATGGATGACCTTGGAATGTGATGGTGCATGGAAATTTGAAGCCAGCAAGAAAGTTGGAAAGAGGCAGGGTACTGGCAATCATAATAACCTAGAGAACTTATAGGGTTGAGGGTATTCAAGAGTTGTATTTGTAGGAGTTTGCAGCTACAGAAGTAGCTGTCAAGTTACAAGTCTTAAAAGTGGAATAGTCGGGATTATAATGCGGTCCATTTCATGGCTGGGCTTGTGGGCTACTAATGTATAACCAGTTTTACAATTTAGTAATTCTCAGCACCTTTAAGATGGCTTAACAAAATTAAATTGGATTCTTTAAACAAACAATAAGAAACTTGTCAATGAGTCAAAACCAAGTAGGATGGAAAAGTTATTGTCAGTATGACTGTAGTTTACTAAATTTGATGTGATTTTTAAAGCTGATTAGCCAAGCTAATATTCCTTTAGTAACTGCCTTTCATGTATGGAAGAATGACTTATGTAACAACGAGCTTAGTGCTTTTGCTAGCCAGTTTTAAAATGTTACATGTGCAAACACCTCATAACTTACGCATGTTTTCCAGTGAGAATTACATCATAGGTCGAAAGAAAATAAATGCATCAATGGTTCTTAAATGTTACATAATCTAGGTACTTCGTAACTTCCTACTTACATAATCTGAAGTCATTCTATAATCTCATGACTCCTTACAAGGGGAAAAAAGTTATATTTCATATAGAAATTCAATAAAATGATTGGATAAAGAACAGGGTGCGTGTGTGTGTGTGTGTGTGTGTATGAGTGTGTATGTGTGTAATTTTGCAAATACACAAATACTTAAGTAATAGTTAGAATTGCTCTGACATCTCTCTGACTGCTTCTCTTACAGTGAACATGTAGGTCTCCTTTCATTTCCAGAACATCAAAAGCTGTGACCTGTGCCAGCCCAAAGCTAGGCACAGGATTCCTTGTGGCCACAGGGAATGTACTCCTCCCTATCAAGCTTTCCTTCTATTCCTGGTCTTAGACTCTGCCTGAGTGGCCATTTATTCTCATCCTCTGAATCGGTTGCTTGAAGAGGCAGAGTCTGTTGGTAGCTTTCAAAATGTGTAGGGTTTGGTTTTCAGACTGGCAGTCCCCAGATAATGTCTGTCCTTACCCCTGGCTGCCTCTGTTCCAATGAGGCAGACAGGGTACATTCAAGTTTTTGATTCTTCTTGTGTGTCCGGTTACTCATCGTGGGATCCAACCTCCCTTATTGGGAAAGAAGTTCAAGAGATGAGGACAGATCAGAGTCTCCGAGGATCTTGTTGCCAGACCTGACTGACTCTTCCTTTACTGCCTAACGTCTCATTTGAACTCAGATACCTGTCTGAGTAGTGTAAGCTGACATACAGTAATTCTCTTTGAAATGCAAGTACAGTTTGCTCAAATCCCTCTCTATTTGCAGTGCAAACTGGAGTCCTCAATAGCAATTTTGTTGGGGTAGGTTTTGGGAGACTTTTATCTAAGTCATTTCTATCTTATTTAAAGTGTAGCACGGGACATGTGGGTGGCTCAGTCAGTTAAGCGTTCTACTCTTGATTTTGGCTCAGGTCATGATCTCAAGGTCGGGACATAGGGCCTGGTTTGGGCTCTGTGCTCAGTACGGAATCGGCTTCAGGTTCTCTCTCTCCCTCTGCCCCTCGCCATGTGCGCACACTCGAGCTTTCTGTCTCATTCTGTCTCTCAAACTAAATAAAATCTTAAAAAACAAAAAGTATGGCTAACTTTCTATTCTGTTTGTTACTATATATTAAAGGCAAAGAAACCAACTTTTCTTTTAGAATTTCTTCTTGCAAATGTCCACCATTCGGGTACTTATATTTGTGGCAGAGTTGGTTTTTTTTTTTTTTTCCCCTTAAGATTTTATTTATTTATTTATTTATTTGTTTGTTTGTTTGTTTTTGAGAGAACATGAGTGAGAGCAGAAGCAGAAGGAGCAGCAGAGGCAGAGGGAGAAGCAGGCCCCCTGTTGAGCAGGGAGCCCAATGAGGGACTCAGTCCCAGGACCTTGGGATCACGACCTGAGCTGAAGGCAGTCACATAACCTACTGAGCCACCCAGGCGCCCCATTTGCGGCAGACTTAAATGTGTGGGGCAGCAGGAGATTTTGCTTAGCCTGCTCTTTCTGCTGGAGACTCCTTTTTCTGGCAGCCCCCACGCTGCAGTAGTCCCCTGACTCCAGGCTCTGCCCACGTGTAATTCAACAAACATTTAAAAACATCAGATAATCTCTCTACCTTCATTTTGTTTCAGGTCTCCATTTGGGCTTCTTTGGATTATGGCTCCTCTATTCTAGGTCCTAGTTTGTGAATTTATATTCTCCCTCATCGGCCAGTCTTTAAGAGGAGCGAGGTGGCAATGTGTTTTACCACTGGTATGAGCACATTATATAAGAAGGCAGAAAAGGGCTACTTTTGGAATTAAATAACCTATGTTTTTGTTTGTGTGTTTGCTTGTTTTGCCTTTACAAATCCACCTGATTCTTGAATCTTTCAGGTTATGGACCTGTGGGCCCCCATCTAATCCAAGGTGCTTCCCCAGCTGCCTCAGGTTTACTAGCCTGGATGGCTGCTCTTGATGCTGTAAATATGGTGCTGTCTGAGGAGACATTCTCTATACGCTCTTTGTTTCTCAGAAACATGTTTTTAGGGAGAAGTTAGCAAAGTAAATGTTAGGCTGAAAGTTAATGAAGACTTGCTTTATTATTGTTCTTATTGATGTTTCTTAACAGTGTTGTGGGGAATGGTTACATACCCAATGCATTAAAAATGGCCTTTATAAATGGGTATATCAAGACCAACTTTAATCTAGATGTTAGGGTTGTTCCTACCTATAAAAATTAATTATTTAAAAATTTCTACTGTTTTCTCACATCCACAAAGGGTTAGGATCTGCTTCTTTGATAATATGATTTTCATTAGACTGAAAACTTACTAGTTCGATCAATTCTTCTCTCTCCTTTAAAATTTAGTCTTTGGGGTCACCTGGGTGGCTCACTGGGTTAAAGCCTCTTTCTTCGGCTCACGTCATGATCCCAGGGTTCTGGGATGGAGCCCCACATCGGGCTCTCTGCTCAGTGGGGGGCCTGCTTCCTCTGCTCTCTGCCCGCCTCTCTGCCTACTTGTGATCTCTGTCAAATAAATAAATAAAATCTTTTAAAAAATAAATAAAAAAATAAAATTCAGTCTTTGCAGCCTCAAGTGGGAAGAATTAGAAGTAAAATGAGATCAGATGACAAGCATGTCTATTTTCATCCAGATAAGACTACAGTAATGGCTTTAATCTTTCAACCTGTTTCAATAATATCAATACGAAGTAAAAATAGCAAGAACCTATCACTGATTGTACACCTACCAAGTCAGGCATTGGTTTATGTGAGTTTTATAATTGATCTCACTCTCACAAATAACAATTCTGTGGGGTGAGCATCTCCTCTCAGCTGCAGAAACAGGCTTGGAGAACTCCGTGTAGTTACATAGTGTCAGGTTCCCTGACTGGGATTTACATCTGCCCTTCAGGCAGCTGGTAGTTCATCCTCTTCGGGTTCCTAAACTAGAACCGTGTACCTAACTGTTGTGTGCTCAGACACACATGCATATGTGGAGCAGTAGAGTAGTTAAATCTCTTTGACTTAGCAGCTAATGTTTTTATTCCATGTCATTTGCGCACGTGCAGCTCCCTTCCATCCTGTGTCCATATACCGAAAAGAACCTGATTGTATTTTCTTTGGAACAATTGGAATGGCCTCCCTCCTGCCTTTTTTTTTTTTTTTTTTTTTTTTTTTGGTCATTATCTTAAGAATATACATTTTTAGGGAATGTTTTGCAGTTGCTTCTTCAGGTTGAATAACTCAGTTGATGGTAAATATCTTTCATCTGTGTACAAAGGAACGCGTTTACCCCAGGGAAAATCAGATCTTCAAGCGGTTGTTATGTAAAATGAAACTTTTTCCTCCTAGAATTTGGCAAAGTTGAGTCTAGGAGGAAAAGAGTATGTGTGTGGGTGGGAGGTGGAAGAAATGTGAAGAAGTTAACTGAGAATTGTAAGCAACTGATGAAAAAAGCAAGCGTACATGCTGATCCGACAGAGCTTTACCGCTATATCTCACTCATGTTAATGTTGGCCTTTAAAAGGTGATAGAATTAGGTTTTCTTTTCATTACAAAACTCCACTGAATTTTACTGAGAGAAAATGGAATTTTCCATGGGATAGTAGGAAACTATTTTAAATATAATCAAAATGCTAAATTTTGGCTATATTTTATGCATTTACTTTTCCTTGAAGAAGCTGAATGCATTAAGTGTACAAAGTCTAACCAGGTAGATGGTTAAAGTGGTTTTCATACTTACCAATTATAAGAGGATTCATAACAAAGTTTTACTAAAAAGTAGATCCCTTTTTGTGCTAAAAATATACTCTTTAGAAACTGGATTTATATTTATTTAGCAGCACATCTGAATAGGATCATTGAACAGCTTCTTAACCAGCTAACAAACTATTAATGTATAGGGATTTGAGATGGATAATCATGTAGTTAAAATAAGCATAAACTTTAATTCTTAATTTATGAATCACTGAAAATGACTTTGTGAAACAATCACCAGCCCTAAAAGCAGTGCCTTGTACAGAGTAGATGTTCAAAATATTTTGTGAGAGCATGTGTGAATGAGTGGGAACATGTGTGATTGATGCCTCAATCAATGAGTTAATGTGTGAATCCATAAGCTTAACACCTCCTTTTGCTGCCACTGTAATTATTCCTCTTCTCTTCCCTGTCTCCTCACTCTGGTATATATAGATTATGCTCAGAGAACCTGCTGGCTTGAAACTAGAATAATCATCCCAGGCACAAAGTCCAAATAGATTTTGGTGGAGATTTATGTTATGGGGGTGGTGGTGGTGGTAAAATAGCCTGATTTCTACCTGGACTAGCCTCAGCTCCCTACAGTCTGATGCTGTGGGGTTTGGCTTGTTGCAGTGGCTTGTTGCCCATGTAGCTATGACTGTTATTCTCTTGGTGACTGGCTTACCCACCTTTTGATATTCAGTTAAAGCTAAATAAGTCAAAATGGCTAACTGGCCACCGAGGTTGATGCAGGGTCATTCTGGCTTTGTGATTACATGTCTGGCTGGCCTTGATTGTCCTGGAAAGACTTTTTTTCCCTGCCATAAAGATCTTTCACTGTAGTACAGGTAATGGTTAAGAGCCTGATGTCTTGGTCCAGCACAGCATGTACTGGACTCCTGGCTTAGTTATTGATCGATGGTGAACGGGGGGGCAGTGGGCTCACTGTAAACCCCTAGATTTCTCATATGTAAAATGAGAATTCAAGTAGTGGTTACCTTTTAGGGAGTTATACTGACGTCTGCCTTAGAGAGAAGCTATGCTTCCATCCGTGGGAGTGTTGTCACTACTCTGCACAGAGGCCTGGACAAAAATGAGGAAGATTTTAACACATAGCCAGGGCCATATTTAATTCTTTGTCTGTCACTGTCCTTCATCATCTGCAACAATTAGGGAGCAAACACCCTTTCTTTGTGACTTGCCAGCTTGGCAGGGACTTTAAGTCACTGTTTCCATCCAGGTGCCAGTGTTTAATTAAACTCTTCAGAGTCTGGGATCATTATGATAAAAAAAAAAAATGTTCATTCTGGAAAAGTTTGAAAATGCTTTCTGGTTAGAATGAGATTTTTGGCATGCTTTTGACTGCGGTCTTTGGCCATAAATTCCTGAAATGCTGACATAGTTGAATTTATTTTGTTTAAACACAATTGCTAACATTTCCAAGTGTCCATATGGACTCGATAAATACTTTGCTTCTGCTTACTGTGTATGTGAACTGGATGAAGAGGAATGATTATGATTTGGGGCATCCTGAACATTTTTCCTCATTTAATTTGATGCTGAAGTGAATTGGAAATATGTCTTTGTCATCATAATTTTAGGGTTTCAAAAGTGTTTGGATTTTCAGGAAATCAGTGGTAACTTTATATTAGTGGAGAAAAGTGAATTTAAAAATTCTCAGTGAAGAGTCAAATGATCCGTTTTTCATAGGAAGAACTTTTCCAAGGTAATTTGCTGCCAAGTTGTCTACAGTGGCTTCAGGCATTACTTGACCTTTTGGCACATCGAGAAATTGTTTTCTTTGTCTAAATATTAAATCAATATTTTAGGAAGGCTGGGTAGTATATGGTATGTAGTGCAAGGGCACAAAAACAATCAGCCATGTGTATTTCCACATCTGCAAGCAGATTTGGTTTGTGTAACTGTCAGTCAGGCAGATCTGATAGAATGAATTTTCATTCCCTCACTGGTCGCATTCAAATTCTAGTTCTCTAGTAAATAAATCACAATGGCCATTCTGACAAAAATAGACAGTGAAAAATAGTATGAGGCTATAGTACATCCATTCTTAAGCAGAAGTAAATTGCTTTTTTGTTTATTTGATGCTATAAAAAAGAAAAAAACAATTTAATAAAGTAGTTTGTTTTAAATATGTGTTATCTGTAATGTGATGGACTCTGTTCTTTTCATGGCTGTTTTTCTTTCGAGTTGCAGTAGGTACTTCTTAGAGTCTGTAGTCTCCTGTTTGAATGCCATGGTAGGAAGTTATTATCTTCTTTTTGTTTTTGTTACTGGAAATCCTCACCCTCTCTGCCTTAGCTTCTCCATAGGCAGAGGCCATCTAATGAAAGGTTAGCAATACTTGTGCCTGACAAGCTTGTTCACTGAGATAGGAAAGAAAATAAACCTATTGTTTTTAACTGCCTGCTGTATCTCTGCCATTGTGCTGGGTCCCGGCCACCCCGTCAGGTAGGAGTTACCATCCCCATTTATGATTGGGAAATTCTCGAGCCAATAGGTGCTGGTTTTCAAACCTGTGTCTTTTAGAATCTAAGGTCCACATACCAACCACATCAGCTACCTCATTGGAATTCATAGTGAAGTGAAATATTCAGAGTCGTTAGTGAATATTGTCACGCTTGGAAAGAAAATCACAAAATTCCAATCTCTTGTCCCAAACTATACCCTTTGTACTGTTAGGTCACTGGATTAAAGTGGATTTCTCCAAGGTACCCAACGTAGGGGTCTCCCTACATCTGTTCCTCTTTCAGCGTTCCCACCTCAGGTGCACAAGCCAGAATCTAGCAGTTACCCTTGACCCTTCTTTCTGTCACCGCCCACATGGGCGGACTAAGGACTAAACACTGTTGATTCACTGCTGTGTCCGTGGGAGGAACACCCACAGTTCACATCTGACTCCTGTGAAAGGAAACCTGGTGGGAGAGGGGCTGGGGTGCCAGAGGATTGGGCCAAGACCCTCAAGACTGTGACAGATCTGACAACACCTCATCTGGTCCAGCACGAGCACTGGAGCAAAAGTTGCCTTTTCAGAATTCCTGTTTTGAGCAGAAATGACAAGATCCTAATATGCTTCTGTGCTCAGTCCTTGGCTGGGAGCTGCTGGGGAAGAGTGTGACCTGGGCTTCAGAGCTGAGGTGAATCATTTGGAGACAGCCCACTGGCTCCCCCTCTTGCCAGCTGTTCTACAACAGCCCTCTCGGCAGCCGCCAGCTGTTCACCTGCGTAGCCCGTACTCTGATGGGTCCCTGTTTGTGTTCCACTCTCATTCATCCTCTATGCTACAGCCCTTTATTTTCTTTTGATTTCTAAGATGCTGGTTTTATTCGACAAATGCAAATAAATTAAAAAGTCACTTCTTGGTAGCAAGAAGCTGGAGGGAAGACCATATTTAAGATGGATTTGTACGGGTCGTATTGAATAAACAGTCTTTGGCAGAATGATGGCTTATTTGCTGACACATTTTAGGTAACTTGTACACCAAGAAGCAGAGCCCTTAAAGGAATTATTACAAAATACCAAATGATGGCAACAGGGAGAAATTTTCATTCCTTTTTTTCTGGTGAGTTTTATGTTGCGTTAAATATAAAAATTCCAAAGTCTCGTTTAACATGAAAGGATTTATTTCTTTGTTCTTCTTTTCTTTTCTCTTTTTCTTTTCTGTTGTGATGCTTTCACCAGAAAATATCTGTTATGACTCGTGAATGGAATCTGTTTTATACTCATGTAATTCCATATAAGAATTTTTTAATGAATACTGTCTTACACCTTTACTATTTCTTACCTAAAGCTAGGAGCATCATAATACCTGTGTGACAACCATGGTTGGGTGAACCCAAGTATACAAACTGAGGTATTGTCCTATTACATTAGAATTTCAAGGTAATTTCCTTCCATAAAAAGTTCCAGGTATGTCCACTCTGATGATCACCAGGCCTCAAGGCTCAGAGAGAAATTCCATAGTGCGTGATAGTTTTTTTTTTTTTTTTTTGCTTCATGTTGCTCTTTGCATTCTCTTGTCTAATGATGTGATTACTGATATTGTCACATGTTTATTTTAAACCCTTGGGGGAAAAAATAAAAAATAAGCCCTTGGCTGAATTCCAGATGGGGCCCTGGATGAGTTGTCCACTGTCTGTCTTTTAGCCTCTCATCCCAACTCACATTAGAATCACATTAGATTCCAGAGTTGAGAACAGACTCTAAGAGGTAGTTTCTTGTGTAAGAATTTGTTTGAGGAGTGCCCCTGAGATCAACACCTTTGGGAAGGAAGGTGGCGAAGAATGCCTAAGTGGAGAGAGGGAGAAGTCCAGCTCAAGGTAATACCAGTGACAGGCTCCCCTTCCCCTAGTGGAGACCTTGGAGCTGTGCCAAGTGGCCAGGATTTCATACCCCTGCCCTGGATCTACCCTAAATGCCACTAGAAAAAGCCACAAGTAGGCAGGGTACCTTACTTACAGTTGAGGGCTCTTGGACAGCAGCTCTCCAAGCATCTTGAGGGAATGAGCCCGTCAGTCCTACAGGGAGATCTGCTTGGCTCACCACTTGTGCTCTTCTCCAGCCACTCTGGACTTCTCCCTAAAGCCTCTGGGCCTGCTTGTCTGTTGTTTCTTTCACTTAAACTTCTTGTTCCTCTTCCTTTCTTTACTTATCTCCTGTTCATTCTTCAGATCTTATCTTATAGGTCTCCTCACAGAAAGCATCTGACCAATCAAAACTCTTTGCTAATGCAAGCCCAAAGCACCCTATATTTCTCTTCCATTTTAATGTCTGTCACATTTTCATTTATTTGTTTATTGTCTTTATTCTGTATGTGAATAAGCTGTGAGTGGCATAGTGGTAGCATAAGCATCCCACTACATCCCTAAGGGTTAATAGTATGTGGTACATAACGGGTACCCAATAAATAGATGTTGACTCACTAAAGTAGAAAGAGCATTAAAATTTTTTGAAATTCTTTTGCTTATCAAATATTCCCTCTATCATAAAAAATAATTTAAACAATATGCAGAAATCTGTGGTTACTTTTTTTTTTTCCTGTGGTTGCTTTTCATACTTGCTTTTGTTCAGCACTCCATCGAGTGTAGCATCCTATTTGTTTTTTCTTGCATTTCTTATTCTTGTGAAAAATCAAGTGCCATGTAATTTAGATGAGTCATCACAGAGGTGAAGATACTTGTCGTTTTGGAGTATATTTGACTGACTGAATTTGCATAAGATTTGAGAAACACTACAATACTATCTTTCTGTTGGATATCTCTATAATTTATTGCTGCATTTTCGGGAAGTATAATCAAGCAGATATCTTAAAATTATCTCTATTCTTATTAAAAGACCATATGAAAAGACATATACATTTACAAAATAGTTAAATTCAAGGTTCATGTTACGGTGTAGAATTCTTGTGTTACCAGAAGATTTAATGTTAGAAGGTAGAAGTGGATAGTAAATTATACCCCAAACTGAGAAGGCACTTTTAGAAGGGAAGCAGGCCACTCCATACAGTTTGCATAGAGTTTAATTCAGGGTAACTCCCTGATGGGGGAGATTGAGCAGGTGACCATATAGCTGTCCATTTATTCTCTGCAATGTCCAGACCTTGGTCCATAGATTTTATAGAGCGAGGGGACACACAGAGGATCTCACTGTAGTGAGATCAAAGGGTTTGCATGGACATAATTGTTAACTAATCTTTAGTTAGATCTCATGGCACCATCTGAGCACAGGAAGGAGAAAGAGTATGTTATCTCTAACAAATTCATAGGAGGCAAAAGAAGCCACTCCCCATCCTGGCCTTGGTGGGCATTTCTAAGGTATGTATATTAATCTCCAAGGGGTGCTGTATATTAATCTCCAAGGGGTGCAGAACACTAGCCTCAAGAGAGGTCATCAAGTGAACGTGAGCAAGATAGAAGGCCAAAGATGAACCCAGTAGTGTCAGCCCTCTTGCACTTACTAAATCACAGTATTCTTTGTTTTTCCATTATCCAGTACTTGACAAAGAGAAGTGAAATGAGTAGTTAGTAAAGAGAAGTGTAAATCAAAATTACTATGTTCATGCAGATTGGGAAACACTGATATGATTGAATAGGTAAAAAAAACAGACCTGGATTTACAAAACCTTGGTTTAATATTTTCTGTATTTTATTTACAAATTCAATTGCTGTCCAACAGTTCTTAAATGAAGTCAGGATTTTCTCCCTATTGTTTGTTTCTGAGATAATATAGATAAATTTTAGCTTAACAGACTCCTGTGTCCTTAGAACTAATCTTTCATAAATTGAGTTTATAATTCTGTCAAAATAAATAGAAAATAGACATATATCCTTTTAAGGTAATTTTATACTTTCTCCTTTTCTGAGGAAATAAAAATACTTAACGATAATTTCTTTTAGTACTGTAAGAGATTCATATATAATTCTGAGGTGAATAGTTCCTGTTAAATCCTCCTGGTTAAAGAAGGCTACCACTTTGAAGGTCACAGTCAGAGCAAATCTTTGGTTATTTGCTCTGTAGAGAAGTTACGCAATTGGCCTAGCTTTTTGGTACTCTGTTGTAGCATATAGAAGTCAGAAGATCTGGGTTTGGGTCCTTACCAGACCATGTCTAGCTGAGTTTACTTGACCTTTTTGACCAAATTCCTAGTCTGTAAAATAGGAATAATGACTCCTCCTTCATTGCGTAGCTGTAGGATTTAAATGCAGGAATCTGCAAGGGAGTGCCCTGAGGACTTCTGGCACTAGGCCCCCAGCGAATGGTAGCTATTATTATTATGACCAGTGCCTGGAAATAGCATATGTTTTTATTTCCCAATTTCAAAGTTAATTTTTGAAATGAAGGTTTATTTCCCCATTGAATTCTAAAATTTTGCTCATGTATAAAGAAAACACTGTTAAAATTTAGAAATTATATTTTGGAAACTTATGAGAGTCTTAAAATTTTTTGGCTGTTCCCCGAAACTCCTTTGACATTTAGAAGTTGTCAAGACACCATCAGGTATTTCAAAATGAGATCAGGTCTGATTCATTTGGATGAATCTGATGATTTCTGAATTTATTTGATTACATTGAGGCTTTTGTTCCCAGTTTTTCCCTGGATCGTGTGTGTGTGTGTGTGTGTGTGTGTGTGTGTGTGTAATCAAGAAGAGCAGATAGTGGGTAAGATTTGGGTAAAAAAGCTCCTTAGGAATTAATAATTTCTGGATCACTATTTATATCTTTCCACTTTTGTTCCTGAGTTTTAATAGCTCCCCAGGACAGAGTTGAGAACAAAGGGCCACGAGAGTCCACAAAAGGAGTGACTAACTCATTGGAAGACCTCATAGAAGAAGTGACATTTGGGTTGGATTTGAAGGACAAATTGTTTGCCAGATGGAGAAAGGGATGGTGTGGGGTGACTTTTACAGACCAAGAAAGTGGCATGGGAAAAGGCAGAGCCTTGAAAGCACACATATTTCATTAACAGAGATATTAGCTTCCGGGACCCCCAGAACTGTGCAGGAGTGGCCTCAAATGGGAGAGTGTGTGTCAAGACACTGGGAAAGGCCTTGGGACCAAATAGAGAGGGGTGTATATCCTAAGGAATTTGTTCTTTACCTGGAAGACTGTGCTCATACTTACCCCTCAGAAAAGTTTCTGGGTGAGGAATGAGCCGAAGAGGCAAGAGAGTAGATGAGTTACTGGAAGGTGTTGACTTTGAGCCAGAGGAGACATGAACTGTGGTGACAGTATTAGGAACAAAATAGGTCAGAAGTGGGATATTTAGGTAATAGAATGGATTTGTAAGAGAAAGATTTTAATTAATATGTGTGGGATGTACATGATATATCATGAGCTTTAACCTCATGACAGTCCCATTAAATAGTATTCTGCAACTGATTTTTTTTTTTTAGAAGAGACATTAATAAATTCCTTAAAAATATATTTGATAGAGCTAGGAGACTCACAGAAAAGGAATACTGTATCAGCAGACACTTGGGCTGTTTCCATATCTTGGCTGTTGTAAATTTTGTAAATAATGCTGCAGTAAATATAGGGGTGCATATAGCCTTTCAAATTAGTGTTTTTGTATTCTTTGGGTAGATACCCAGTAGTGCAATTATTGGATCACAGGGTAGTTCTACTTTTACTTTTTTGAGGAACTTTCCTACTATTTCCCACAGTGGCCACACCAGTTTGCATTCCCACCAACAGTGTACAAGGGTTCCTTTTTCTCCACATCCTCACAAGCTCGTTTCTTGAGCTTTTGATAAACCATTCTGGCAGGTGTGAGGTAATATCTCATATTAGTTTTGATGAATAGATAAAGAATATGTGATATCATATATATATGTATGTTATATATATGTATGTGTGTGTGTATATATATAATATATATATTATGTATGTATATGTGTGTGTGTATATATATATAATATTTTTCAGTCATAAAAAAGAATGAAATCTTGCCATTTGCAACAACTTAGATGCATCTAGAGAATATAATGCCAGGTGAAATAAGTCAGTCAAAAAGAGACACATACTCAGATAAAGAAAGAAAAAAGAAAAAGATACATACTCATGCAGAATTTAAGGAACAAAACAAACAAACAAAGGAAAAAAAAAATGGCAAACTGAAAAACTTGCTAAACTGTAGAGAACAGAAGGCTACCAGAGGGAAGGTGGTTGGGGATATGGGTGAAATAGGTGAAGGGGATTCAGAATGTACTTAAGAGGAGCACTGAGTAAAGTATGGAATTGCCGAATCACTGCATTGTATAGCTGAAACTAAGACAACACTGTAAACTACACTAGAATTAAAATTTAAAAATTCCTAAAAAGCTGTACTGAGGTCAGGTAAGTTTGGAAAAGGTTAAAGAAGATGAAATAATTTTTGCTCTAATAATGTTATTTCTCATAACCTTTAATCTGACATTTCGTGAATTCCAAGAGAAAAATGTAGAATAATGAAGGTATGTCTCAAAACCTACTTATTTGATTTTAAAGAAATTTCTTATTCATATTGAGAGAAGTCTTTTTTTTTTTTTAAAGATTTTATTTATATATTTGACAGACAGATATCACAAGTAGGCAGAGAGAGAGGAAGGGAAGCAGGCTCCCTGCTGAGCACAGAGCCTGATGCGGGGCTCTATCCCAAGACCCTGGGATCATGACCTGAGCCGAAGGCAGAGGCTTTAACCCACTGAGCCACCCAGGTGCCCCGAGAGAAGTCTTATTATATCCTCAATTTACAAACTAAGAAACTGAAACTTAAGATTATGTATCTTGTCCAAGGATTTTATAGTTCATAAAAAGCCCTTTATATTTAAATCTATGCTGTTTGTTTTATATGATAGAGTTTCCCAACTGAAATCGTTGGGATTTATGGCTTGAGGCTGGGAAATAAGTCAAAACTAACCTAGAGGCGTCTGGTTTGAGTGACCACAATTGTTGGCATTTTTAACTAAAATAGGAAAGATGAGTAAAGGAGCAGTTTTGTTTTTATTTTGTATGTGTGGGAATGGAATGGGTAATCTTCAGCTTCGGATGTGTTGCAGTTGAGTATTTGGTGGAGATGTCTAGTAAGTAGTTGGAATACCAAAAAAATGAAAGGTAAATTTTTGGACATGACAAAACTGTAACATTTTTGGCTATAAGATGAATGATTAAAATTTGGATATTCAGTTTTATTATGGCTTTAAATAAAGCTTCTAACTTAATGTCCAAAACTGCCAGTCACTTTGAAGACTTTTGTTTTTTTCTAGACGTGGTTTTTACTTAGTAGCCAAGCATCATATTTCATTTTGTGTGTGTATATTTTGTCAGAAAGCCATCTGTAGGAAACCCTATGAAAAAAATCTTCAATAATTTTCTTTTGAGTGAATTATACGTGGTAGCCTTTATGGGGTATTTTAAAGATTTCTTGACACCAGTAAGTGTCCATGTGAATGAAATGTTGTATCTCAGTGGTATCCTAAGAGTTTGTTACCTCTACCATGAGGTTATATATATGATTTTCATCCAAAAAATTATTTTGATAATAGTGTGTCTTGTACAACTTTGGTTTGATCTGTTTAAAGGTATATACTTCAATATCATTAGATATTGATTGATTGAAATTGCTATTCCTAATTTTCTGCCATCCGTTCTATTACTATCTTTATAATCAAGTTACTGGAGAAATAGCTATTAGATCAAGAGCTTTAACCCTCACTCCCCTCAAATGGGCTGTGATATGGAGAAATGAGGTAGACCTCTGGAAGGCATACAGTAAACATCAGTAAGCAATATAAATAAAGTAGTTATGTCAGTTTAGAAGGCACTCTTGCTAGGTGGGCATTGGTTATGGTGTTATAGATCATTTGCTTCTTTGCAGGATGACGGATCAAAGGGCATTCAGGTCATGTGTGTGTGGTGAGGGAAATTCAGAGGGACACACAGCATATGTATGGGATAACAAGTAGGCAAATGCGGCTAGAATGCAGAGTTCATGGTAGTGTAGTTGGAGACAGGCTTCAAATAAGGTGTCTTGGAACCAGATGGAGGAGGACTTTGTGATATATGATTTCTTTTTTTTTTTTTTTTAAAGATTTTATTTTTTTATTTGACAGAGAGAGATCACAAGTAGGCAGAGAGAGAGAGGAGGAAGCAGGCTCCCTGTGGAGCAGAGAGCCTGATGCGGGACTCGATCCCAGGACCCTGAGATCATGACCTGAGCCGAAGGCAGTGGCTTAACCCACTGAGCCACCCAGGCGCCCCAATGTGATATATGATTTCTTAAGGAAATACAATCTCCAGGTGTCTTCATCAGTACTAGTCTGGCCATTACCATTCTGTGGACAAGTGAGACTTTATTAAGTCAGGGAACCTGGAACTGATAAAATGTGTGCATATGCTTTCAACTAATTGGGAGCCAGATCTTCCCTTCTTCCCACTTGAATTTTTACTTCTGATACCATTTGCTTTCATCATTTGGGCAAATTTTCTATTTTGATGGTGATTTTCTGATAAGCTTAAAGGAGAAGATGAAGTTAGCTGAGTTTCTTTTAAAATACCAACAGAAATAAAACAAGGAGACAGCAGCTGTAAAAAGCATATGCCAGATTTCTCAGTTATGGTCTTAACATGCTAGCTTCAGTGCAGGCTCCTGATGTGTGCTTCTGTTTCCATGGCTACCTGCTAGGCAGCACAATCCCCCCAGGCTGCTATGCTCTAGCCTCAGAATTTTTCATGCAAAGGAAATTCAAGACTTTTTAAAGAGTGAAGTCAATACTTTTTTTTTTTTCTAGGCAGATGGGTTATGCATTTTTAAAAAATAAAAATGGTTACTACAGTTTTGATTTCCAAGTTATAAGTGAAGCCAGACTTGAAGGCAGTGTTGTAGAGAGTTTGAAATCCTGGCATTTAAATGGTTTCTCCGGGATGGTCCCCATGACAACAAAACTCAGAGCAGGTATTGAGTATCATCATCTCTGCTGTGAAACAGTCATGCCACAAGAATGCCTTTCATCCTTAATGCTACTCTAATAAACTAAAGCAGAAGAATTTAGTTTATTCAAGGTGTTACATAGACAAATATTTCAAAATCATTTTTAAGAGCTTAATCAAATTGCAATTGTAAGTGAACAGTTAAAAGGTTGAACGGTGATATGATATATCGTATTGTTAAATGGATTGACGTTTTGTTCACCAAAAAGCAAGGAAGTAATTCAGTTGCCAAGTGGAAAAAATATATATTGCTTTATGATAGAAAAATTTAAATTTCTTAAGCGCAGCTGAAGAGTGCTGTTTTAATATTGCTTATTTTGTAGTGTAATAAGTAAACTTGATTATTTTGGCATATCCCCTCACCCCCCAATTTTTCTGCCAAAGAAAAATTCTTATTTTCAAACTAACACTTTAGAGAGCCATACATTTGTTAAAGATGTAATTTTTAAAAAAGTTTTAGTGTTTTATTTCAATAACCCTTGTAATACATACTTTTTAATTAAAGTCATGTAAAGGACTAAACTGGTACTGAGGTATAAAGAAGGAGGTGCCATCTAAGGAATAAGCTACTATGCATTAACCAGTATCACTTGAATTTTAACGGGATTTTTTTTCTAAAATCCAGAATTATTTTTCTTGTATTTGTTTGTTGTTAAATTTTCTACTTTATGTAATTGGCCATGAGAGAAAAGCATAAAATCTTCAATTCTGTGATGAACTTTTTCTGGTTTGACACCTTTATACCTATCTTGAATAAGAAATCATTTGCTGATAAACCCCCCTTGTTAAATCCAGATTGTCCCTGTGTTCAGTACAGTATCTACTTCTGGACCCTTGTTCAAGGAGAAGAGTAGATGCAGGAAATCATGGGAAAGACATTGGGGGAAGGGCAGTTAAAAACACTTGAAGGTGAATAGGGCTAACTTTATAGAAACGGAACCGTGGAACAGAGGTTAATTATAGCAAATGGATAGGAGTGATGGTCTGGAAGAAATTAGAAGGATTGAATAGTCGTGAAAGATCTTACAACGGTTTTTTAAATTTGGTCTATTTTTATAGTTTCATTCAGGCCTTAAATTAGATTCTTCTCTTGTCCTCTCTTTGACAGTCTTCTGCTACATCTATATTACTGATTAGATGTTAAAATAAACCACTTCATCTCCTTTGACCACATGATATCTCTAATCTTTCAATGACTCTCCATCACAAAACTTCACATTTTAACCACAGGATATGGTTGTCCTTAAGGTGTTCCCTGCAGCATTGCATCTTTCGTAGTTACAAGTATCCACTAAGGGTAGGGACACTGGAGCCTGACTACCTGAGTTTGACTCCTGGTTCTGCCACCTATTAGCTCTGTGACCTTGGACAAGTTGTTCACTTCTATTACTACAGTGTCTTCATCTGTGAAATAGGAGAATAATGAATAGTACCTGCTTCATAGTATTATATGAGAATTAATATTATCAAAAATGTCTATGGAGCGTCTGGGTGGCTCAGTTGGTTGAATGTCTGACTCTTGATTTCAGCTCAGGTCATGATCTTGGGGATGTGGGATCAAACCCCATGTTGGGTTCTGCACTCAGCTGGGAGTCTTCTTAGGATTCTCTCTGTCCCTCTCCCCATCCCCACTGTGTGTGTGTGTGTGTGTGTGTGTGTGTGTGTGTGCTCTCTCTCAAATTAACAGATCTTAAAAAATATATCTGCTGTGTTTTCTGTTGTTGCTGTAGCAAATTACCATAACTTTATTGGCTTAAAACAGTACAGATTCACTATCTTACGGTTTTGTAGGTCAGAATTCCAGCACAGGTCTCTGGGCTAAAATCAAGGTATCGGTAGGACTCTGTTTCCTTCAGGAGGCTCAAGGGGAGATTTATTTTCTTGCCTTTTCCAGCTCCCACACGCCACCCACATTCCTTGGCTAATGGCCCCATTTCTTCATTCTCAAAACCTTCTTTTCTGAAGTCATCTCTCTCTCTGATGGTACTCTTCTGCCTCCCTCTTCTGCTTTTAAGGAGCCCTGTGGTAGAGCGAGCCCACTTAAGAAAAATTCAGGATAATTTCCATATTTTAAGGTCAGCTGACTAGCAACCTTAATTCCTTCTGCAACCTTAAATATCCTTTGCCCTGTATCCTGACCTATTCACCAGACCTTCGGAAGTCAAGGATGTGAATGTCTTCGGAGGAGCCATTATGCCATCCTGTTTCCCCTTTAACTTCTTCCATTCTAGTGTAGTAGGGCTGATTTTTGCATTTTCCCATACTTCTATTTTGGAGCAGATGTGTTACCACAGGCATATGAGAGGGGCCCAAGAGAGGGAGAAATGGGAAGAATTATGTACTGATGTTATTTTTTGTAGCCACAGAGACTGGAGATAATTCCTATGTCATATTTTCATAGCCATCCAAATTGGTCTCCACTTTGGTCAGTGTCTCTGAAGGTTTGCTAACAGTTAAGATATGGACAACATTTAATCTATTTATCTGTGAGAGGACATTTCCTACTGCAACTTATTTTTCTTGCTTTTATATCTATAAAATTTGAACTAATACATCAAATATTATGATTTAGAGTGGGCAAAGACTCAAACTATGAAATAAAATATGTTAGCAGTTGTGAGGTGTCTCACAGGTTATGAATGTTTTTATAAAAATTATTTTATGGAGCCTGTCAACAGTTTGAGAAGTGAACAGCTCAGATCTTTTGGGCAACAGTTATTTCCAGAGATATGCTGCATATTTCTGTTGCCAAAGAGGAGAGGGAGAAAAAAACACCTACCTCTCCCTTAACTAGAATTTGGCAGAAGTATGATTACTGGGAAGGGGGAAAATGAATGAGTAAATGAGTTCCTGGTTTTGCAGCCAAAGAAACTATGGGAGAAACTTGACAGCTTCCCATTGGTGGTGGCTGTGTTTCTGTCTCAGCCTGGTTCTCTTTGTTCCTTGGTGTGAATCAGTTTGTAGGAGCATGTTGGAGAGAGGCATTCCTTTCCTTTTATAAAGTGGGCCATGAATATATTAAGCCATTGTTTTCTAGTGCAGTGTACATTTACCATTACCCTCAATGATTGCATTTAATAAAAAAGGGGTAGAGGGCGAAATCTGTTCTGAGTTCATAAAACTAAAAAAATTTAAAGTCAGTTGATATGTCAACAGCAGGGAAGTAATTCATTCTCTCTTGGAGAAGTGAATGCCAATAACAATAGCTGTGATTCTGGCAATGGAATAATGCTTGAGAGGGTCACTTTCCACTCTTGGCTCTCTCCTTTCCCTCCATTTCCAAAGGACATTCTCCCCAACAACAGAATCACGTGATTGATCCTTGCTCATGTCAGCTGTGGAGGTTCATGGGACCACACAGTGTGGATGGAGGCCCAGGTCTGTCTTCCTGTGGCTATAATCACAAAGGAAGTATTCTTTTTTAAAAAGAAAAATATAAAGTGATATATCTGTTTGTTATTAAAACCCTTTTCTATGCTATGGAGAAGATTAGCTTTAGCCTTGGGGTGCCAGAGTAAACTTGGATTTAATAAACTATGACCATTTTACTACTATCTTCATTGCCCTTGAATTCTATAGGTCAGTAAAATAAAGAAGGCAGCCTTTCCATAATGTCTTCTTTGATTATATCTCTATTTAAAAAATAAATAAATGAAAAGATACAGGAATGAACTTTGTATTGACCAATTTAAAGAAAATAAGTAAGCAAATGAATAATAGATGTCAAAAGTAAGTCTTCACAACTTTTTTTCATTTTCTCAGGGTATATGGTATAAATTTTAAATAACATAAACGCTCTTTCTGAAAATAGATATTTGAAAGTTGCTTATAGCCTTTTGTTTGTATCTGTCAACATAATTAGATTTTAAAAAATGTAAAACCAGTAACAGTTATTACTTCTGTTGCTTTGACCAGGATCAGCAAACTGCATTTCACAGGTCCAGTCTGGCCCACTGCCTGTTTATGTAAATGAAATTTTATTGGAATACAGCCCCGTCCATCATTTACATATTATCTCTGGTTGTTTTCATGGTATAAAGGCAGAGTTGAGTAGTGGAAATAGAGTCCTGGAAAGCCGAAGATATTTACTATCTGGCTTTATACGCATACACACAAACACTGCCAACTATTAGACAGGAAAGGTACATCACACCATACTGGGTGATGTGATTTTAAAAATTCTTTAAGCCTGAGTCTCTAATAGCTTATGGTATAGTTGAAGAAAAGATATTCTAGAGTTTAAGTGAGAGTACAGGTCAAATTTAATTTATTCATTAACTCAAATTAAGTGGCTTTTGAATGCCTCCTGTGTGCCAGACAATGTTCTAAGCATTTGAGGATATGAGGTAAACAAAGAAGACAAAATTTCTGTCCTCCTGGAGCTTACAGCCTAGAGAAGCAGGCAGATAATAAAGAGATGAACATATATGGTGTAATGCCTGGTATGTGCAATTTTATATACAGAAGGATTCACACTACTGGTGTTGTCTTTAGGAATAGATTAATTTTCCTAAATATCTTCATCTCTAATGAGATTCAGACTTTTTAAGGGAGCAAAGGGAGGATGCCTGGGCAACTCCGTTGGTTAAGCGACTGCCTTTGGCTCAGGTCATGATCCTAGGGTGCTGAGATTCAGTCCAGGGCCAGGCTTCCTGCTCAGCCGGGAGCCTGCTTCTTCCTCTGTCCCTTCCCCCAACTCCTGTGTGTGTGTGTGTGTGTGTGTGTGTGTGTGTTGCACACACAATCAAAAATTAATCTTTATTTAAAAAAAATGAAAAATAGGGGTGCCTAGGTGGCTCCATCCTTAAACGTCTGCCTTCAGCTCAGGTCATGATCCCAGGGTCCTGGGATCAAGCTCCTCATCGGGCTCCCTGCTTGGTGGGAAGCTTGCTTTTCCCTCTCCCAATCCCCCTGCTTCTGTTCCTTCTCTGTCACATAAATAAACAAAATCTTAAAAAAAAAAGAAAAAGAAAAGCAAAGGGAGAATGAAAATAGTTCAAGCCAATACTTTCTCTGAGCTTTCTCACATGGCTCAAAATTCCACTTTGATATAGAGTGGCAAATAATATATATTATGTTCTGCTATGGTAGAAGAATATTAAATTGAGCAACAGGAAACCTATGTCTCTTTTTGGCTGAATGGCCTTATAAAAATTCTTATATTTTCAGCAGTATGTCAGGGTTTTTCTCTACCAGTGCTTCTCAAATTTGAGTGTACATTAGAATCACCTGGACGGCTTCTTAAAACACAAATTGCAGCCCCACACTCTGAGTTTCTGATTCAGTGCATCTGGGTGAGGCTTGGGAATTTTCCCTTCTAACAAGAAGTTTTGAGGTCAGCTTTGCTGCTGGCCTGGGAACCGCTCTTAGAGAACCACTGACCTACATGATTCTAGTTCCTACCAGTTCCTCCCTTATTCTTAAACTCCCGGAAAAAGCTTTATAGCTCTTTGAATTAGACTAGGAAGATCCCACTAAATAATAGTTTGGCCCACATGGCTACTTAATATTCAGGGCTGTTTACTTAAGAAGAGCTTCCGGAAAAAGAATTTTTAAACACTTGATCACATGGATTTATACCTGCTTAATGTATTTTGTATGCTTTCTTTGGAAGAATTATGCTAAATTCCAAGGGTGGAGGCCATGATTGTTCTTGATTTTTTCCCTTTTCATGTCCCAAGTCCACAGTGTGCAGGTAGGCAGTAGGTGCGCAATGCTGGTTTGTTTAATTGACCTAAACTTAGAATAGGACAGAATGCTTCTTAAGGTCATCTTCCTCATGGTTTTCTGTTAAATTCCATTTTGAATTAAGCATTAATTCCACTGGTGGTCAAAATTCTAAAACTATCTGTGACATGTACTCTTGTTTCTGCAAACAGTAGTCGTGTTATTTCTATTGAAATAAAAAAAGAAAAACCTTCATTGATAGTTTGTCTCCTCTCTTGAATCTAAATGTACAGCAAAAGAAATGAGCAAATACAAAACAATCAGCATAATAAAGTAGACAAAAATTCATGTTTTTCATTACACAAAATAACTTACACACTTAATTCAGTGTAATTTAAGACTTCTTTGCTAAATATGAGTTTTATAGAGCATCCCCCAAAGCCCTAATGTTATTTGTAAAGCAAATATGCATCTCAACTTCTGTTCATAAAATAGGAACTGTGGGTCTGGAATAATACATAAGATAGACTCTCTACCATTAAGAGATCTCCACACCCTTAGTTGGATAAGGCAACAACTGCAGACTCAAATGTCTAAAGAGCCGGGCACCCAGTAACTTGAAAGTTCGGATTTTCATGAATTTTTTAAAAAATGTTGCTCAAGTTAGAAATAAAGCATGACATGGACCAACAAAACCTGTGTTCACCAGCTAAATTCCAACATTAGGCCTTCAGTTTATAATTCTCATGTATGGATTATATAGACAGTATTCAGAGTGTTTCACAGGGTGGGGGGTTTGGACAAAATCAGGTGTGAAGATTAGAAACAGTTGTTTATGTAAGTTGGTATTTGATACAGACTTTGAAGATAAATAAATGTTCAAAATCTAGAACAGTGTTAGGGTAGTGGGTCCTAGCAAGGAGAACATGAGAAAATACTGAATGCAGGTAGATGGAACAGATATTTAGGGCATCACAAAGAATTTCTTTTAAACAGCAGGACAGCAGGAATAGTAGCTTCTGAGAGAAAAGCCTAGTAAGTGTATTTGGGATTCTGTGGTGTGGGGCCATGATGACTAGTGGGAAAGCTTTATACTTAGGCGACTTGAAACACCAGTCATGGACAAGTGTTAGGTATCTGGATTATATTTATGCCCTATTTTCACTTAATCTGCAGTGCTGTTGAATGTTAAAAACATATAGCACTAAGGAAAAAGAAAAACCCTGACATTTAAATTATGACAAAGTGCTTTATTATCATTTGGAGTTATTTTAAACTTATAGGAGCTCTTTTAAATATGTTTTGACCCAAGAAATGTGAAAATACGGACCTTCGTGTTCTAGTTTTTGTAGGCACAGACAATGCAGCTGTCAGGATTGCCATGGGACCAAGAGCTATCACAGCTGTCAGTTTTAGGATGCATCACTCCTTCATTGGTGTTGAAATGTACATCTTAGAACCAATAAAAATACAATAGGTAAAAAAATTCTACATGCTGGATATTATGCTTCTGTCCATAAACCGGATTGAGTAGAAGATATTTGAAGCTCAACTGCTAGGTCATAACTACCATTCCCATCCAACTGTTACTACTTGCAAGTGAAGTTTTGTTAAGACCTAAGTTCTCGAAATCCAAAGGGCATCAGGCTTTTAAATTTTTAAAAAATATTTATTTATTTATTTATTTTAGAGAGAGACTGAGAGCATGAGTTAGGGGGAGGGCAGAGGCAGAGGGAGAGAGGAAATCCACAGCTAGACTCCCCAATGAGTGCAGAGCCTGACCTGGGGTTCGATCCCAGGACTTTGAGATCACCACCTGAGCAGAAACCAGGAGTGTGGTGCTTAACCCACTGAGCCACCCAGGTGCCCTAGGGCATCAGCTTTTTAATTGGAATCAGTCTTTACTCTTTTGAAGCCACAAATATTGTCTTACATGTTGAACACAGTTAATTCCGGTTTCATGTTTGTGTTCCTCCTTGAAAAATTCTTTGCTTCTCCATTTTTCCCCCCACTCTCTCTCTCTCGCTGTCTCCAAAGAAATATTGAGATTTTATGAAAAAGAAATACAGCCCTAGAGAGTAAACTGTTCATTGTAGGGCTGATTGAAGAGGTTTGAAATAGAAAACGCACATACCCAAATCAACAGCAGTGAGAGTGTACAGGGCTGTGGTCTTCCAGAAACCATTCTTAACTCAGGAAAACCAGGAAGGGCCACAGGTTCCCAAGGATTAAGGTTGTTATTTTCTCTGTTATTATTATTTTTTTAATCACCATTCCTGTAACTTACCTGAAATCTCCTTATTTCTGTATTAGTAAAGTGATTCTGACATAAATGGAACAGTCACTGAAACATTGATCACAACCATTTCTTACTGTCTTCACTATGGTAATCTTGCCAGATGTTAGTCTAATGTGCTGTCAGCTTTAAGGTGTTACTGTAATATTTGTAATAAAAATGTAGATATAAAGAAACTATGTCAACAATAGATTTCCTTAAAGTTTGACTAAGTCTTCCATTAGTAATACCTGGTGTGTATTTGTATTTAGGAAGTAACATGCCTTGTGGGAACTATTTCGTCTTTTTCTCTCTGTGTGTATGGGATGCGGTACTTACCAGTTTAGATGCAAAATATTTCATTATTAGAGCAAGCAGATGAGTAATGTTGTAGAAGAATAATTCAAGGACCAGGAAATAATGTAGCCCAAAATATAACTAGGGTTTACTCCTAGTCAGGCTGCATATTCTTGTGTTTTAATTTTCCCTTTTTGAACCATGAATAATTTCGAATTTTGTTTCTAAGAGGCAACTGAGATTCAGTTTTATTTTTAAAGTACCTGAAGCATTTATTCATTCACATGTAGGTTTGGGACCAAAAATCCACAGGCTCAATATTTTTAGGTGATCATTTGGGAATTAAGACTATACATGCAACATGACTACAGGGTGCATTTATTTCAAGTAAAAAGGTGTTAAAATGGAAACAAGCACCTTTGCTGTTACAACTTTCTCTGCAGTATACCTCACCATAATTTAGCATGAGTAATTGAACTTTTTCAATTTTGCTTATTTTTAGACATTAATTGAATGTTGTGTGCATATTTTTTCTTTTTCTACCTCTTCAAGAAGGGAAGATGGCAAAAACAAAAACCAATTTGGTCTGTAGTTCTGAATCTAAGGCATTTTTCAGCTGCACAAAAAGGGTCTGAAAGAGCTTATCTGAGGCATGGGTGGGCCCACTCTGTGGCATTTGGACCATTGTGGAGTTGTTGAGTGAAACCTAAAAACCAAAGTTTTTGTTATCAGCATTGTATTGTTGGCTTTTGCAGTGTATCCATATGTAGTTTTCTGATATCAGATGTGCTTAGGGGCAGAGCTTGAATATCTCAGTGGCCTGATTCTGTCACTCAAGTCGGAGATCTAGACCCTCCTCAGCTGTCCTCCTGTCCTTCCAGACCTGATCCCACCCGGAATGCCATCATACCTGGGGTTAGCAGCTGTTGAATCAGGCATTGGCAAGGGGTGATGAAGAAACAGGTTGCCTCTAACTCCCCGTATCCTATTTGGCTGCTAGACCCCTCTCTCTCGTGTCCCTTCCTTGCACAGTCAGATCCTCTGTTAAATATTTTATGGGCACTGTTGACTATAGAATAAGTTTTGATTATTCCATAATCAAGAGCACATCTGTTCTGTTGTATATTAGGAGACCTTTCCGAAAACATAGCAGTAGGCATTGTCTTATTTACCGTGAGTATGCAGCATTTACTTGATCCTTCACTTCCTTCCACTCATGGTTGCAAAGGACAGAAAGCTCAGGCTGCAGGAGTTTCCAAATGCAGAGGTTACTTTTTTATCACATCACAAGAAATCTGGAGCTCAGCAGCCCATAGCTGGTTCCACTGCTGAGAGGTGTGGGTGGCCAACCCCCCAGGTGCTTGCATTCTCTCTTTAATGTTCTCGTTTTCTTTACGCTGGTAGTATGTGGTCGTAGGAGCTGCCACTTGAGCTGCCCCTTGAAGCCGTGCGGAGGGTGAAGGGCTGCTTGGTGCCTCATCACTCCTTCCTCTCCTGATGGAAATTGAGACTGCCTCTGGTGGTCTCCTACCAGCCTAATGGCTTTCTTTGTTGTCGTTTCTATTTGCTTTACTCTTCACGAGTTGATCTTTGCTCTATCTGCAGTGTGGTTTGTAAATGATGGGAGTTGGGGATCCAGTTTTATTTATGTAAAAGGAGGAAGTGTTCTCAGCACCAGTTTCTAGATGATGTTTGCGCAGTAAACATCACTCACTTCTCTACCCTCCCTCATATTTTCGTGGAATATCTGTTCTTTTTGTGCCGTAGACTTTGTACTATATCTTAGTATATGGTAAGCAAAGACATTTCTTTCCTTTTCTGTCCTGGTCAGTTCTTTTCATTCCATTTTCTATTCTGTTCTCTCCTCGTTTTTTCTTTTCCATCTCTTTTCCTTCTTTCCTTCTCTTTCCCATCTTAACATTGACAGGGCAGGTCATAGATGGTATCTCTGTGCATTCAGTTTGGATAGGACTTGACTTTAGTCCGGTTTCTCTCTGACTGCTCAGCAGTTTAAAAAAACAATGGTGTTTTTAATTGGCATATCAGGTGTATAAGAAGCCTAGATTCAACAATAATGCCCCAACCACAGCACTATGAAAATCACAGTGTACTGGCCACACTAAGAGGTTTTGGGTTTGGGTTGGTTTTGCCTGATTGCCAGATGGAGCAGAGTGTACCCCTGCAGCTGTAACAGAGCTCCCTACAACGTGGCTGCTTTCTGCCCTTGTCCCCCACTCCCACCCCCACCCCCCTGAAAAGTGGTCTGTTGGGCATTCACGGTGAGTACCTTTGAGCTGAAGAGCTTATTTTCTTTTATTCCAAGTAGAAAGTAACTTTTTTGTTCCGGTGAATAGTACTTGAAAGAGTAAATAAATCTAGAAAACTCCATCAACAAACTGGATAATCCTGAAGCCAAAAATGTGAAGGTCTGCAAAAACTGGTTACAGAGGATTTAAAGCACCTTTGGTCTCAAGTTGTTGGTGGAGGGGGGGAAAAAAAAAGCCTGCAGCTGTTTTAAAGTGGGCATTTCCTCTTGGGGAGAGGTCCAAAGTCTCTTGCACTTCCATTCTGATTTCTTCATAGCTTGCCAAAGTTTGGCCACCACTGCTAGTCAGTTGCTGTCCCACACTGTAGGGAGCAGAGGAATGTCTCATCTGTGTCTGGAGGGGGTGGTCCCCCTGGGGAGCCGAGGGGTGCCTCATGCGTGCGTGCTGGGGCAGTTTTCTTCCCGTAGAGGCCTTATTGTACCGACTTTAGGGACAGACTTCGGAGTGTATGTGTGTGTACACGCACGCGTGTACAAACTCCACACTCTACTTGAGCTCTGATTTCCAAGCTGAAACTGTTTACCTTCCAAATACTTGGAGAAAAAAAAAAAAAAAAGAGGCAGCCAGGAAAAGGACTCCAAACTTGAAAATGTTTCTTTTTCAGCAGATCAAAATTGCACGTGGGTCCCCTACAGACCTGAGGTTTATTGCTAGCAATACCAGACGAATTACAGTATGTATTGCAGTCATTGTATTTTCGGTTACATCTGCTTTCTCTTAAAGTGCCTTGGTAAACCGAAACGGTTAGTGAGTGGAACCCTGACTCTGAAAATTTTGAAAAGCAACTGTGTCCAGATCACAGGATTTTTCTTTGTTTTGTTTTCATGGAGGAGTTGTTCTGCGTTTGATGACTATTTTATTTAAACCAAGTACAAATGCAGGGAGTAATAGACACCCTCATTTTAGCCTTATGAACTTTGGTTTGATTCCTTTTTCTTCCCCCTGCCCCCCAACTGCCAGGGCACACATTTTTGTGTCTACCCTGCTTTCTTCTCCAATTCTAATGTTTTGCTTTTGTTCATCTTGGAGAAAGTTGGAACCTTTGTCTTCAAATTGTACTCAGCCTTACAGTTTCCACACACCAGGGTCCCAAAGTCATTGGGGCTGTTAAATTTAAAAGCTGAAAAGAGCTTGTTCCTTGGTGGACCGCTGAGACGCTCTTCATGTGATTTTGGTTTACATTTGGTTGGTTTTCACATTACAGTACATTTGGTTAATTATTTCTTAGGGTCAGGCAACTCTGTACCACTTTCTCTATGTTAGGGATTTTCCGTCTGAGGTCTTGAGGAAAAATTGCTAAAAGTTTGTGGAAACCCCAAAATTTTAAATGGACAAATGAAGAAACACCTCAGGTTTGAAAAGGCATTTTTAAAAATTACATTCCTGAATTTCATATATATACTTGTGGGTTTTTTTTTCTTTCTTTCTTTTTTCTTTTTCTTTCTTCTGTTTTTTTTTTTTTTGTTTTTTTGTTTTTTTGGTTTTTTTCCTTTTTGGTGTAATATGTGACATTCTGGAAGGTGATTTAAATTGGCCTTTGGGAAAATCTTTCCAGAGGTGGCTGAGTCTAGGTTAGATTCTACAGTGAACAGTGGAAGCTTTTCTACACTGGCCGCACCTGCTTTCTTGAGCCACCCCAGAGATGCTTCTTGTGGATATTTTCCACTACTTGGTGATTAGTCACCCCTCAGCTCTGCTGTTTTCACCGTGAGATAATTTCACATTGCCTTTTGGTGCACACGAGTCCTCTGTGTCTGCTTTTGCCTTTCTTTGCTTTTTCATTTTCCTTCAGATTGTTCCTCTCACATTTCTCTGTACCTTTGCCTCTTCCTACCCTTTGAACGTCACGCTTCTGCCTGTTCCATTTTCACTTGAGTCTTGAAGTTTTGCATGTTTTCCTTTGAAAGATGTTCCTTTTTTTCTTATGTGACCTATTCCAACATCATCAGGATGGAGACCTTTTTTTCTATTCCCTTTCATATCTTAGAAACTAAGAGCTTTTCTTCCTTTAAGACCAGCTGGAAAGGCTGCTTTTTGCTTTTTGCTTTTTCTAAGTAGAGTGGATTGCCACTTATATGAGAAACCACAAGCATTCCTGTGTGGAATTAAATTCTCTTTTTGTGATTCTGTGTGTGTGGGTGGATGTGGGGGGCATGGTAATATTTAGAGCCACTGGCCTTTGCCTCCCACGGGCTTTCCGTTAATGTTTTGTTGATTTTAAACTGTTCCTACATTTAGGACAGTTTACTCAGTTCAACTCTCATTCCCTTTCTGGCAGGAGACCCAGGGGACCTGCTTGCTTGCTTCCTCTTGTTCTGGTCCCACCCCAGAGGTTTTCCATGTGATCACACCCCTTTGCACAGAGGTTCTTGGTATTCAGGATTCTTTACCATTTATTAGCCTTTTTTTGGCCGGAATGTTCTCCATAGTAACTGTCATGGCATATTAAGTTAGCAGTTAATTCCTTTGTGAGGACCATTTTATATGTAAAATTATATTTGAACAGTTATTTCCAATTTAGCATTTTAACAACATTGAGGTATCTTTTTTTTTTTTTAAAGATTTTATTTATTTATTTGACAGACGGAGATCACAGGTAGGCAGAGAGGCAGACTGAGAGAGAGGAGGAAGCAGGCTCCCCGCTGAGCAGAGAGCCCGATGCAGGGCTCAATCCCAGGACCTTGGGATCATGCCCTGAGCCAAAGGCAGAGGCTTTAACCCACTGAGCCACCCAGGCGCCCCTTGAGGTGCCTTTAAAATGGGTCCATCTCACAAACAAAAGAAAAATAACTTTCTAACCTTTGTACTGTGTTATGTAAACCGTGCTGTCAAAACTTACAGTGTCTGGAACTCAGGAACCTAATAGATTCAGATAACAAGATACCCTTTGCAGTTGGATTTCAGCAACATCGTAGACTTTGATAGTGAGGAATGCTTATATTTGTAAAGAATTTTCATAGGTACTCACATTAAATTTCTAACTTATTTTTTTGCTACTTTAATTTTTAATTGCTTTTATAAGAAAACTCTTTTAGTATGCATAGAAATAACTATGTCATGGAAATACACAATGCTGAACATAATTTATATGTGTCATTAGATATATTGCTTTAGAAAATATAAGGAGTTACCTATAAAATAAGAAGCTCAATTCTGTGGCAATGGCACAAAATCAGCCTCCTTGTTGGATGTTACTACTACATGTATGTCTTGTGGATTTATATTTGTTCATGAGTAAGTGGACATTTCATCATGGAGAAATGTAGATTTCAATAAGTACTTTGAAATCCTAGCACAATTGCTATAGGAAGAGTATGTGATGTTACTGGTAAGTGTACTACCAGTTCATCTGTCCAGCTATTATATTATATTGCTGTTTCTCCTGGAAAACTGAGATGTGAGATGTGAGAGGTCAAAAGTACAACAAATAGTCAAGTGCCTTGTCTGAGCATCATGTTAGGCATTAAAGAGGCAAAAGTAAGTATGAGAGAGTCTATGCCAAAGAGTAGCTTGTGATCACTAAATGGGTGTTATGGAGGATGTTTACATTCAGGGTCTCTGACTCGTGTTTCTGTTGCTTCAAGGGATCTTGTCTGTAATGAGAAGTAAGAAGAGCACAGGCCTTTTCTTAACTGCCGGTACCTGTATAACCTCTAGCCCGGTCAGTAGGGCTAGGACTTCATCCACATCAGTCACTCCAGGTATTCCGAGTTAAGAATAAAGGACAGGGGCGCCTGGGTAGCTCAGTGGGGTAAAGCCTCTGCCTTCAGCTCGTGTCATGATTCCAGGGTCCTGGGATCGAGCCCCGCATCGGGCTCTCTGCTCAGTGGGGAGCCTGCTTCCTCCTCTCTCTCTGCCTGCCTCTCTGCCTACCTGTGATCTCCATCTGTCAAATAAATAAATAAAATCTTTAAAAAAATAAAAAAATAAAGAGTAAAGGATGTGGGAAGACTGGGACCAAGACAGGATTTCTATCAGTGATTATTTGTATGTTTACGTTGCTAAAGTTTGTTAGAACAAGAGATGTTTATAGATCTCAGTGTTTTCATTGATAACTGTAATGACTGTCTTCTTAAGCCTGAAACCTCCAGTTCAGATCAGGTGTGTGTAATTGGCCTTCACATCAAAGGCTTCTCTTTTACTTATCATAACGAAATGTCTGAAGTTCTTGGAGGTTGGCAGCACTGAGAAGCTGCCCTCTTAGCTCAGAAACTACATATAGCAAACATTAGAAATGGTGCTTGGTTTCTAAAGTTATTGCAAAAAACACAAAATGTACTGACATGCACTTGCAGTATGTTTTCTCTACTGTCTTAAAAAAAGCATGTATTTAGTTTTTTAGTCATTCTATAGATTATTAGGCCTTTGGGAGCTACACCTAGGATCAGAGCAATCATGCAAAAAAATTTTTTTTTTAATCTGGGAAAAAAATTGTGTATTTCATACAACCATTTCACAAAAACACCTATAGAGTGTAACCTGTTCTTATTAAATCTGTGGTTCCCAAATGTGTGTTGAATATGTGCACATGAACTCACCGATAGGAGCTATCACCACAGAGCTGTATGGTTGCTAGATGATTTCTAATGCTCACCTCCTCTACCAAAACTGATAGTTCTGTTTATTCTACTGAATAAAAATGGTATTTGTGGTGGATCCTGGTAGAGGGAATTATATTGCTACCATGAGTATGGTATTTAGCAGCAAAGCCATTCATGGAACATAGTTCATCTAGTTTTTCTCCCCGCCTCTATTGGGACTGTGACAAAAAAAGAAGCCCATGATTCATTCTTGTCCCCCATCTAACAAAAACGAGGTTAGTTCTAATAACCAAACTGCCAGACTAGATAAGTAGGTCCATTTGGACCCTATAGAGCTTAGCAAAAATTGTCAAGTGTCAGAAATATTTTCAGCCATTTCTTCTCACCATCTGTAGGTCCAAGATAATGGAACAAATGACACAAGCTTATTTCTTGTGAAAAATTTCTATTCCTCTTCTGTAAATTGTGATCAGAAACAGGAAACTGAAATTAAAATAAAAATTGGGCTTTCGTTCCAGTGATTTTTTTTTTTTTTTTAAGCTGGCCACTTGGTGAAAGCTCATTTTAGATTCTAAGGACAACAGCTTCAGTCATTAAGATATTTTAAGATCTGTCAACATATTTCAGTAAAAACAAAACCTAAAATCTGTAAAACCTAAAATCTTTATAGACTTTCCTAGAGAAAGAGCATCAGGTTAAATATCCAGAATGAAAGCATTTTAAGCCTTTTGCTAGTATATTGGAAGAATTAATTGATATGAACTGCTTTGGGTTCTTACAGTCATATTTACATAGTACCATAAAGCATTCTTCACTAAATTACAAATCAAAGTAGGGAAGAAATGAAAACTGCTAAATTGTTCTTTTATTAAGACAATAACTTATGCTTACTCTTTTTCTGTGGTGTAAAAGAAACTCAGTGTCGACCTTCTGCTTTGTGAAACCTAAAAGTAGAATTACATTAAGAAGAAGGACAAAGGAGTGAGAAAAATTGGTCACTTTTGGCGGGAGTTGTGGTCATTTGAAAAATGACGTTGTGTTAGCTGCTTTCCATAAACACGTTTGAAACAAACGTGTTCTTAGCTCTGCTTTTGGTTTTAGTAATAAGTCCACTGTGAATTTGTATATTGTGGAAAGAGCAAATGGTGTTAAAAGGAGCGTGGTTGTTGCCAGGTCTGAGAATGGGAATGGTTTTCTTGAGAAACCCTTATTCCATCAAGGGTGTTAAATTACTGTAAATTACATTCATGCAGCAGATTGCTGAGTCCCCAAATGACAGTTTCTACTCTTTCCCAGCTCCTTAGTGTATCTATACCTAATAGTTTTGCTTCTTATTAAACTGTAGAACTCATATTTTCTCTTCCACAGAGAAGTTCCCATGTTTACTGCAGGTGAGATCTACCACAATAAATACATCACCCCTGCCAAGCACCAGAGAATAGATTTTCTAAGCCATTTACTTAAACTAATATTCAATGCAGAGAAATTTTTGTTAACCAGAAAAGGCTTTTTGGAATCTCTAACAATGAGATTTAAACTGTCTTTATTAATGGCTTTGGAAATTGTTCTAATGAATGATAAAAAAAAAAAAAAGGAAAATCATGACTCTTGCACAGATTAAAAAAAAAAAGAACACATGTTAAGGATTTTATTTATCTCATTATTAATGAGAGAACCAGGCAGATGATATTATAACCATTTAGAGGAAAAGCACACATTTTTATGGAATAAAGGAATATCAAATGATTTTGGCTTTTTCTGATGAAAGGAGAAAGGGAAGTCAATTGAACTATCAAGGGAGAAAATTTATTTGGATGTCTGTTTGCTACACTTATTTTGCTTTGCTCCCAACTGTATAAAATTTAAAGTGTTATAAAATAGTTAAAAGGCAATGGAAGGGTAGAATCAGAGAACTTGGAAAGATGTTTTCCAAAGGAAAGCGTAAGTTTATAAGTGTAGTTTTCACTTATAGATATTCAGTAATATGTTGCTTATTTTTGTATATTTACTATGAATGATAGAAATAAGAATTTGATGGTACCAGAAGAACTGATTGAAAAACAACACATTAGCTTTTTTTTCCTTATTGATTTCCTGAAAGACAAAGTTTATTTTAATTCCTTTCAGACAAAGACTTCTTCATTTATTTTATAAAAATGTAAAGCTTGTTCTTTAAGGGTATGATTTAAGATTTTGTAAGATAAGAGATGAAAAATTTATGAAGGGATAATGAGTTTGTGGGAAACTAGATAATGCTAAGATACAGATGAGCTGCCTCTATCTTTGAAGTAGCTGTCTACAGAGAACAATGGGGATGGGAAGAAAGTTGATTACTTTCTAACTGAAAGAGGAGATATACTAATACTAGGGGCAGGGGGTAGTGACAAGATTTAAAACTGAGACAAGAGAGGGGCACCTGGGTGGCTCAGTGGGTTAAAGCCTCTGCCTTCAGCTCAGGTCATGATCCCAGGGTCCTGGGATCGAGCCCCAGGTCGGGCTCTCTGCTCCGCAGGGAACCTGCTTTCTCCCCTCTCTCTGCCTGCCTCTCTGCCTACTTGTGATTTCTCTCTGTCAAATAAATAAAATCTTAAAAAAAAAAAAAAAAAAAAGAGTAATTAAAAAAAAAAAAAAAACTGAGACAAGAGAAACACTAAGAAATGTGTCCGTGAAAGACTTTGAGCTCCTTGAGGCCTAAATCAATTTCCATTTAAGGGAACTGGCAAAGATACCAATCAATACTGAGTTTTAGAGATGGTTTATTGTGATTTCCCTTGTGTGTTAACTAGTTTTATCTGTCTCTATTTATTTTGATAAAGTTTTTAGAAAAATGTAGAAGTATTTGCAATTCAGTATTATAATACAGCTGGAAAAAGGAGATATGCTCCTCTAGATAAGGGTTGTTGAGAGTGGGCAGCTAATGAACAGTTCAGGCTGCTGATTCCTTAAATCTGTGTAAAAGAAAAAAACAAATGAAGGAGGTAATTTGGGCTTCTCTTCTGGAGATTGCAAAGCAAGCATTGGCTGGGGAATCGTTGATTTTTGGGAGTGTGCCATCACCTTCTAGGAGTCTGGAGTAAGTGCCTATATAATCTGTTTTTTTTTTTTTTCTTCTTCTTCTTTTTTTGAGTACAGGTGAGACCCAATGTTACATTAGTATCAGGTATACAACAGTGATTTGACAACATTATCCATTATGCTGTGTTCACCACAAGTGTGGTGACAGCTACCATCTGTCCCCATAAATCGCTATTACAGTATCATTGACTATATTCTCTTTGCTATACTTTAATTTCTGTGACATGACTTATTCCATAATTGAAAGCCTGTATCTGTATAATCTTTTTCATGAATACAGTTCAAGAACTGATGGGTTTAAAGTTCTTATCAGTCACTAATAAAAGCAACCACTTCCATACTGACTTTTGTACGAAAAAAATTCTTATGAAACATTTCTATCAAAAAGGAAATGGGAGCCTTAAATCAGAGGAGAATAGATCAAGTTGTAGAAGTTAACTTTGTTAGGTAGGTGTGGGGTCTGGCTTTCAATTTGAAACCAAACTCCCTTTCAAATGATCATTTTAACTTGGCACCACTTTCCCTCATGACAGTAGTTTCCCAACATGTCTTTGTTGTTGATTTACGTCGGAAAGAGCCTGCACATACTACACACCCAACCTTGTATGGGCCAGTTCCTTCCCACTAATAGAGATCTGTGGCCAGGAGACTCACAGAGCTGATCAGATTCAAGGCCAACAAAGTGAAAGCTGAGGAATGTACAAACATAGAAAAACAAAAATTATGGAAACTTGAAGAGAACAAAACAAGAGACTATAAGAGGTGCCACCGATTTGAGGAAATATGGTCAGACAGTGAGACTTGATTTGCAGCCAAGCTTGATGGGAATGTCTGTGGCATATTAGAGAATGTAGTTGTCAGGTTTGCTGAATACAGAAAAAAAATGTTTAAAGCATGCAATGGAAGTGCCAAAATCAAGATCCATAAGGTTTTTACATGATACATTATATAGTAGTATCTGGCCAAAAATGCAGTCAACTTTGTTTTCTTTTTCTACATTATGTGGTAAAAGAAAGAGGAATAGATTATAAAATGTCCAGCATCTCTCTTTATAAACTCTGGGGTCTGAGTCAGCCCTGCTGCAGGAGAGGCCCAGTTAAATGAGTGCCTTGGTTGTTATAATAGGCCATCTCAGTGCCCGGTAATATGTGTGACATTAAACTTCTGTACATTCTCTCAAAATTTCCTGTACATGGCCACTGACATAGCTTTTATTATGAGATGGAACTTAATAGGCATTGGTCAAACTTGCAGGTGTACTTTGGAAACCTTCAAAAACAAAAGGTTTTAATCTCTTTCCAGATTAGCCTTAAAGGTACATTATAGTGCTTGAGCAATTTCTTCCTAAACAAAGGACACTCAGCACATTCTTCATTGCTACAGCAATGTATTGGTCAGGCTCAGTTGGAATAGAGAGTCTATTAGAATTTCATAGGTTCTAAATGTAATGGCATTTAGATACATACAGACAGCTGTATTGTATTTGTTTCAAGACCCTGTGATCTTTAACCTTTGTGAATCAGGGAAAGATAAGGGAAGCCACTGAGTGTTGAATTGTTAATGTGACATGATTTTCTTTCTATGCAGATGTAGTTCTGTCAAATCCTCAAACTTCTGCAATCTTGACCATCTCTATCAGGGATAAAAATAATAGAGTCAATAATGAATAAACCCTGAAAACATATAGTTACTTTAAAAACATTGGAGACATTGGGAAAAGTTATTGCTCAAAATGTATGTTACTTTTTCTTTTCTTTCCTTTCCTTTTCTTTCTTTTTTCTTTCTCATATTATTTAGGCACCAGCCAATGTAGCTGATAGCTTGAACTAGTCAACTTTCAAAGGTGATTTAGCAATTACCAGAGTGTAGCCTTGAGTTTTCCCAAGACACTACCGCAAATGACAAGTTAAATCAGGGTTAGGTGGAAGAAGAAAATGTTTTCACATATAAATGGACCCAATAAATTTTGGAATTTTCAAAGAAAAAATAAAAAGCATGATGATTTCTAATAATGGATGGTGTCTCCCTGGCCAGTACTGCCGAAGTGAATTACTTATATGGGAGAGATTCAAGAGGGGTTTAGCTCTGAGCTCAGACCAATGTTTGCATTAAAGTAAGACAAGATCACACGCTTCCTGTCTAAACTGTGGAGATCCCCATTTCTGCCAAAAGGATAGAAGACAGTAACAGATTTTGAGCCTGCCATGTTGAAATTGAAGAGTATGAAGATAATGAAAAGTTTACTGGGTGGCTGAAACTATAGAGAGATCAAGGTTGGGAAATTGGAATTGGGAAACATTGGAGTATTGGATGGGAGTTAAAGCTACATGAGTTGACAGATTATCCAGGTGAATGACATACAAGAGTGCCAACAGGGTACCCTGGGAACAGAGGAGGAGAAGCAGGAGAAGAGACTGGAAGGAATACCGAACGAAGACTCAAGAGTCTAAGTGTAGTGCTGTTTTGGGACCCCCCAGATGATACAGGTGCATTAATATTTACTAATGTTTACTAAGCACTTACTATGAAATAGTATTACAAAAAACCATTTTATGAGTGAGGAAACCGAGTTCATAGCAGCAGAACCGGGACTCATACCTAATAATAACCGGTTGCTTACATTAGGCTTGTGAATGTTTTAAGTAGACAAATGATCAAACAAAAAGAGCTAGAAATTACTGAAAATTGCCAGAAGCACAATTCCATCAAGAATCCATAATAATTCCGTTTATATACCCTGGCACTTTAGACTGAGCAGCAGAAGTGGGAAAAATCTGGTTTATGTGACTATGGAGAAAATTCTCTACACGTGGAATGCCATATCCTTTCCGGACACCTTATTGGGAAAGAGATCCATTAACTTGGAAGGGACCTGGAATTCACTTGTGGTTAAAAAGGGAAAGAAATAAATGCTTAAGGCTGTAAAAGCATATAGAAAGCGAAGAAGGTGATATGTGCATATATGCTGATACAGCAGAAGGGCAGAAAATCTGAGTAAGCATAAAGCCCACCCTTGGTTTTTATGACAGAAACATACAGCCTTGAAATTGATCAGTAATTTCCATTTTCTGTTCCAGGTTAGGCATTTCCCACTTTTTTCCTTTTAAAACAGGAAAAAGAGTTGGTTTTAAGTTTTATGCCTTTAATTTTCTCTAATCCTTGCCTGATGGAGATAAAAGCATAAAATCAGTGGAATGAAATTCCGGAGTGCTGAGGAAATGAAAATGGAGCACTAAACTTGGGCAGGTTCAACAGTCTGACTCGGAAAAACCAACAGATGATATGAGAACAAACATTTCAATCAGTCATTACTACTCTCAAATAATCCAGGTGATACCTATGTCACTGAATCTGATGCAAAAACTGTTATTAGAAGAAAGTTTCCTTCCCTCCCGTGGATTACATAACTTAATTATGGCCTAACATTCCTGGGGAGACCAATTCGTGATTAGTTATTATGATTTTATAGGTACTGTGTGGCTTAAAATATAAAAATTCAGCCTCTGAAGGACCTGATGGTGTTCAAACAGCACTTCTTTAGTCCAGAAGTTTTTATTTACATTCATTTACTTATCACACACTTTCTTTACTTCCAAAGAGAAGGTAAATCTCAGCCTAACTCAAAACTTTCATGTTGTGGATTTGTGGCATTCATGTTAATGAGGTTGCACATAATAAATGCCAATGTGAATCCTAAAACATGTTCTCCCCACCAAGGACATGGGAGTCCCATTAATAACAAAAATGTGATTGCTTATCTAAGCAACAATTCAGATAAGTCAGAACACAAATGAAGCATTTTGACTTTTCTCCAACTTAAATTTTGGATTTTAAGATAAGGATCCAGAAAGGGAAAATAACTTATTTCCCCTGCTCTGGAAGGAAACTTCTCTGATGCTTTTGTACTTACTAATAATCATGTCAGAGTAGCTGATGCCAATTGTATTTCTCCTCTCACCCTATTAAGAACTGACCCTATTAAGAAAAAAAAGTCTTATTAAAATTTAATCAACAAAAGCCAGTGTTACAGGGAAGGGTAGACCTGTTGAAATCTGCCAGTGAATCCAAACACCCTCTCTTTTCCAGGCATATGATAAAGTTAGTCCACAGAGCATATGAAATCTTTCCAGTCTATAATAACATTAACATATACATTCTGTTATTGGATGCAGCACAGAAATATTCCCATTTGACTCAGTTTAGTTCTTAGTCACTCCTCCAGCCTCACCCGCAAAAGCTGCCTCCTGCTGGTTTGAAAATCTCCATCATTGCTGGCAGGATAGTGGTCCTTCTCTCCAATTATATTACTACTTGGTGTCTGGTAGTTGCAGAAGTGGCTCATGCTGCGTTCTGTACCAAGAAAAATCAATCTGTGAACCAGATTAAGGCCAAACCCAGTCTCAGATAGCCAAGACCCAAGCAACAGCGCCGCTGGGTGGGAGTCGAGGGCGAAGGCAGGGGGCACTGCCTGGCGGGAAGGCTGGAGCTTGCCAGAATAATGCAGTAGAAGACAGACCCCATGTGCATAGCGTTTTGATTTATTGTTCCCTAGAAAATGGAGTGGGGAGAGTAAGTGGGCAGGAGGGCAAGAAAACGCTTTACTGCCTTAGCATACACATTTTCATTTCTTTAGTGATGTAAATCATAGTAAAATTTGGATCATCCCAGAATTACCAACTGAAGGGCTGGTAAGATATGTTTTCAACAATGAAAGTATCTCAGTTTCTTTTCTTTTTTTTTTTTAATATCCTATTTATTTATTTGACAGAGATCACAAGTAGGCAGAGAGTCAGGCAGAGAGAGAGGAGGAAGCAGGCCCCCCGCTGAGCAGAGAGCTCGATGCAGGACTCGATTCCAGGGTCCTGGGATCATGCCCTGAGCCAAAGGCAGAGGCTTTAACCCACTGAGCCACCCAGGTGCCCAAAAGCATCTCATTCTCAAAGCAACCCCACCTTTCACACCCATACTTCATTAGGGAAGGATTTTATACCATTACAAATATAAGTATCATGTCCTGTATGTATATTCTTTGATTTTAACTAGTATTCTCTGAATTGCTATTGACCCATCTGTGTTCACATGATCAGTCCTGAACTCGAGGACTCAGTATTTGCTCCCTTTCTTTGGAAAGCATTTTTGGGAATGTTGGTGGCAGTTTAGTTGAGGTTCTCCCATCATACACTGTACTTCACTAACCACACTGTTTTTATATCTTAACAGGGAGAAAGCTAAAGATCCCAAAATACACAATATTTGGGGCCTCAATTCCTAAACATGGGCAGTAAAACAGGAGGTATTCAAGTAGCAGGGCCAAGGACTTGCATACTGAATTGAGTGAACTTTTGAAAAAGAGTTTGAAAGCTGGACTACAGAGTGTTTCAAGTTTGCATGTCTTTATTAATGTCCATCCAAAGCTATCTAAATCAGTTCTTAGGTTTTAAATTAAAATGGTGAAGTGAAAATTCCTTAAAGTTTTCTGAAAAATTTCTTACAATATTTAGCAGATATAACCTAATTTAATTTTTTTAGAAATCTTGCTTAAAATCCTTTACTGTAGTTTCTGATATGTAAGTATCATTGATATGTTGCACTGTGAAAATATGTATTGTAGAGATGTTATAGATTTATGCTAAATTAGTTTTGATTTTCAGATTTTAGAACTTACTGCGGCCTTAATCAAATAGTTTTTTTTTCTTTCTTTTTTTCTATTTTTGTTTGAGAGAAACATTGAGGTGATGGCAAAGTGAAAAAGTAAACACATTCCATTTTAATTCTTTCTTTTCTCTTTTCAAATATTTTCCTCTTACAAGCTCTGAAGAAAACCTGTCTTCATCAAGGAGTTACCATGCTGATACATTGAATATTCCTACTACTCCTTAAAAAGTGAGGGAAAACAAACTTATCAAATGTCAAATTGCATATAAAAATTTCTCTAAAGAACAGGAATAACAGGGGCGCCTGGGTGGCTCAGTGGGTCAAGCCGCTGCCTTCGGCTCAGGTCATGATCTCAGGGTCCTGGGATCAAGTCCCGCATCGGGCTCTCTGCTCAGCAGGGAGCCTGCTTCCCCCTCTCTCTCTCTCTACCTGCCTCTCCATCTACTTGTGATCTCTCTCTGTCAAATAAATAAATAAATAAATCTTTAAAAAAAAAAAAACAAAACAGGAATAACAGTTTATCATGCTCTCACTCATCCTATGTCTCTCTGTGAGGATGATACCAAAGTCTGACAGGAGTTTCTCATTAAAAATCAAACAAAACATAAAACACAGACACTAACAGAATAAAGCTAATCTGAGAAATTTTAATATAATTAACACTAAAACCGTAGTTAAAATGAAGAGACATTGTTTGCTCTTGATGGGACTGTCTGGGGAGGGGAAATGCAGGGCTAAACACCAGAAGATGTGAGAAGGTTCTGGGGGTTTGGTCATTCAGAACCACTGTTGCCAGCTGTGAGTCTTTGTGATGCTGTCACAAATGCTGTCTAAGGTAGCTTTATCAGGGGGATCTAGAGGTTATATAGACTTGCTGGACTCTGCTAAATCAGACCACTCGCAGGTAAGAGCAAATAAGAATATGTCTGGAGAAGAGCTAGAATGGTAATCATTCATTAATAATAGCTAACACTTATGGAGTACTGACTATAATAAGGACACTGCGCTAAGCCCCTATGTTATCCCATTTACTGTTATTTATTTCTCACAACTGTGTGTATGGACACCTACTTTACTCCATAACCTACCTGTGCCAGAGATTGAAGATTCAGAAAAGTAAAATTGATTCACTTAAAATCAGTTCATAGAAGGAGGAGCTGAGGAAAGTAGGGGTGATTGCCCAAAGACAGAATGAGCCTAGCAGATAGCCATGCCAGAGTGGGTGTGCTGGGGGAGTGCGCTCTTGAGTACAGACAAGGTGGTGACACATGCTTAAAAAGACCAGGAAGCAGATACCGGTTACTCTAGGGAAATCCAGATGCTTATCTAATTTGAAGATACAGTAAATAGTATGTTCTGTGAAAGATACAAAAGCTGGACATGGTGGCTTCCATGAGATGAAGAAGGCTGCAGACTTAAGAATGGTGGGTGTGTGGACAGTACGGTAGCATGTGATAGGGGACTAAGGATTGATCTCATACTTGACTTCTGTCTGAGGACTGGTCAGTGAAAGAGAAGCCCTCAGAGATCTACATTGCTCTGGAGGGACCTGGTAAAATGTAGCATTTGGGTTGACCTTAAGACGGTGAGGGTTGGATGGATGGAGTCAAAAGTGGAGCCAAAAGTGAGAATATGGAGATGAGAAGCAGTAGGACATTATGGGGAGTGTTTATGTTTGGTTGTAGTGCAGCTTATCTGGAGGGAGTGAAGGAAAGTGAAAGCTGGATAGCTGGGTGCAGTCCTGATCATGAGGGCTTTGAGAACACAACAAACAATTCAAACTTTTAATTCTATAAGTTTGGAAATCTTGGAATGTTTATGATCAGAAAGATGGTTTTGGGACATTATTGTTAACAGCTACCTTTTGCTTTTTGTGAAATGGCACACTTTCTGTGACTAAAAATGCAGCAAGTCTAGATGACATTTGGAGGAAGGTGTGCTGGGAGTAAGGAGGTTTTAAAACCTGTGGTCACCTACATGGCCCTGACTGAGGGAGTCCTCACCACAATGACTGGTCTTTGTGAGATGTGCCTGGCCCATTCTGGTGAACACTCTTGAACTTAGATGAAGGAAGGGAAGGAAGACTAGAACATTGTTCTGTTCCAGCTCTGAAGTTCTTTGGTATATGTAGGGGATGTACTGAATCAAGGTTTTTATATCATCGGCTGAATAAAGATCTATTTCTGTAGCAGAATGATAAAGGTTCTAGGATTTTACTCTAATACAATATGTAGGATTTTATTTTTTTAAGGAGTTGACTTGATTCAATTATGCCTTCTTTCACAGACCTTCCATTCTTTCTGTTACTACTTTCTCCTATGTCTTTTAGAATAACTGAAAGAAAGAGATGATGAACACAAATTTGGTGTCATCTTTTTGGTTAGCTTTCATGTTTTAAATATAACTGCTGAAATTATGCCCCAAAATGTAATTGTTGAACATTTCTGAAAAGAAGACAAATATCAGCTTGCAGTAATGCCAAACCAAAACTGAATCCTTAAAGTATTTTAAAATATGCTCTCTTAATGTCTTTATAAAACTCCTTCTGCTTAGATGAAGACTTCTCAACTGTTTCAGCCTCTTTGAGAATCTGCAGATCCATTCAGAAAAACTTACCAATGCATATGTACACAGTCTTTGAATGCAATTAGAGGCAGTTTCACCAGTTCCACAAAGATGATCCATAGACCTCCCCTGCTTCAGTAAGAAACTCTGACTTTAGGATGACTAATGGTTTGCAGAAATCCTACTTCTAGAGATTTGAAGTTGGCACAAAAAAACGTATGTATGCAGTTAAAACAGTGTTTTTTGGGAGCGGAACATACAAACAAATGCCTTTAGAGGTAAAAAATTGTATGGAAGCCAAGAAAATATTAAAGAAGTTTTTAAATGCTGCTGAATCCACACATATTTCTCAAAGGTCCTATAAACATTACAACACATTTATCAAGGAATATCTGAAGGTGCCAAGATACTTCCAGTAATGAACCAGAATAAACATGACCATATGATAAAAATACATTTGCTTTAACAGCCTCTGGGGTCAGGGAGAAGGACAGAAACATGAAAGTGGGGGAGGGGAGGAACAGCGCAAAAACTGTGTCACAATTCTTGACTATAGTTGTGAAGTTGAGTTGTGTTGAACAAGAAGAAGAAATCAATATTTTCAAAAAAGTATCTGCTGAGACCTAAGGAATTTTATTCTTAACCTATATAAGGCATGGATTCTACCCTGTAAATGTTAGTGCCTTACAAAGAAAGACAAGCACAAATGTTGAATGAGTTTCTCTACTTCACCACCCCCAACCTCCTGTACATTTTCTCATCAAGAGAAAAAAAGGAATTGGTGGAAAACGTGTTAACAGTCTCGTTCTGACAGAAAGCAAAATTAACTCCAAAAGATTTATATAAACTTGAATGAAGGACTGAGTAAAAGGACAAGCAAATAGTTATTAACCGGCAATGAGGCACAAAAGCTGGCAGGAACCAGAGCGGGGATCTCCCAGGGGCTGTGGGACAAAGGGAGGACAGAATATTATGGGACCTCTATGGAAAGGGACTGTGGCAAGAGATTGCCCAGTGGAGTTGAACTCACGGGGCTGCACAGCTGCTGCCAGAGATGCTGCTTTGGCTTCCTGGGTGCAAAGCAGGGCAGAGCCAGCCATGGAGAATGGCCCTGGGGCAGTGGCTAATGGAGCATAACCAGGTACATTCTCAACTCTTGGATTTTCCCGCTGAGAAGACAGAGAAATCCTGGTGAAACTGTTTGTTATGAGGGCACTACCTTTGAAGTTATTATTTACTTATATTAATGGGTAGTTTAATCATACCCTGAGAATGATACGTGAATAATGCTTTCCTAAATGGCCTTGCTTGTGGGGACATTGGGGAATTCTTTCAAGAAAGAGGACTGAACTCCCATTACCAGGATTGTTTCCATTTATTTTGGAAATAGTTGTGGAAGAAAGAAAGAGATGTGACCATAAATGTTTAAAAGAATTCCATGTATAGTTAGTGGTGGCCATAAACATATGGTCTTCACCAGCTATTGGATTCTGTTCCAACCGTGTCTTTCAACTGCTGTTAACCCTGTCATTATGTATTCCTGCTTGATTTTCACTGAGAAAGTCTGTGTTCAGAGCCAAAGTACATTGATAAAATTTTAAGGATATGGCCCAACAAATAAAGAGAGGTAAAGTTCAGAAATTGCATGGCAAAGAGCCATCACAGAACTGTAGTTGAGAAAGAAGGAACTTTTAAAATTGAGAAAACATTTGTCATTATCATTAACGTTTTTAAAGATCTAAATTTTTAAAGGAACTCTTAAAACATTGTGCTTGGAAAACAAGGGATTTTGACAAGATTTAAAGTACAAGAATTTAACTTGATCTCAGGACTTTACTGATACAGATGATCTTCTTTTTCCACATTTTAAAAGTGTACTTTTTCATGGTAGAAAATACAGAAGAACTTGAAGTGTAAAATAAAATAAAAATTACCTGAGACCTCATTACTTAAAAGTAATCACTGGTGGTTGTTTCCCTTTTTATTCTGCTCAATATATATGTATCCTTAAAATAAAATGATGATACTGTGATTTTTTTTAAAGATTTTATTTATTTATTTGACAGAGATAGACATAATGAGAGTGGGAACACAAGCAGGGACAGTGGGAGAGGGAGAAGCAGGCTTCCTGCCAAGCAGGGAACCTGACCTGGGGCTTGACCCCAGGACCCCAGGATCATGACCTGAGCTGAAGGCAGACAGTTAACAACTGAGCCACCCAGGTGCCCCAATACTGTGATTCCTTATAAATATTTCCAGTACTTCATTACTCTCCAGGCATTTTGCACCATTTTTTATTTCCATCCAAAGTATATTAGTTTGCCTAACTATATCCTTGTTAGCCTTGTAATTTAAAATCCACCCCCCCAATTTTGTAAATAAAAAATTATTTAGTAAGTTTGAACTTTATTCAAGTTAATATATTTCTTGACCATTTTTCTTTTGAATCATTTAGGACAATTAGTGTATGTTTGCTTTTTGTTTTTAATTTGTAGGAGCTCTTTCTAGAGAAAAAAAGTTTATTTAATAAGATCAATTTTGCAAATACTGTATGATTCTGCTTAGATTAGTATTTAGAATCTTAAAGGGGAAAAAAAGAATTGTGGATGATGTAGGCTGGGGGAAGCGAGTATTACCTTTGGATAAATGTTTGGTAAATCCTGATTTAGAAACTATTGGACTTCAAGGTAACTTTAGACATTTTAATTAAGAAAAATAAGGACCATCTTGAAGTTATTTGAGAATTTAATTTATAATTTTGTGCCCCAGAAGATATAAATCTCTTAGGACTGATAGATTAAGACCCTTGGTTCCAGTTTACTCAAAAGAGTTCTCAAAAAAGTATGAAAGAAACAAATAATATACAGAAAAATGTTAGAGTGGAAGACAGGGGCATGACAATTGTTTTCACTATGTGTGATACATAAATAAATCTATTAACGGCTTTTCAGCTAGTCTATAGAAAGCCGGAGTAGGTAGAAGGGATTGGTGGATAGACATTTTCCCCAAGAATTAAAGGCCCATTTATTTAACATTAGGTACTTCCAGTTTTTGTGAAAATTACTTTCCTGATATCATGAACAAGCTTGAAACAGTTTTTAATACTCAGAGTCACATGAACCCTTAATTAACTGCTCTTCCATGCAATCTGTGAAACTTTCTCACTAGATCTTACAGTAAAGATGAGAAAGGTGGAGAATTTTTGTGCCAGTCTTGGGCTGGCAAGTTACTTTTAGAATTGAATTCCTAAGAGTTTTGCATTTTTTTTTTTTTTTAATTTCTTTTCAGCGTAACAGTATTCATTGTTTTTGCACCACACCCACCCGGTGCTCCATGCAAAATGTGTCCTCCCCAATACCCACCACCTGGTTCCCCCAACTTCCCCGCCCTCGACCCCTTCAAAACCCTCAGGTTGTTTTTCAGTGTCCATAGTCTCTCATGATTCACCTCCCCTTCCAATGTCCCTCAACTCCCTTCTCCTCTCCATCTCCCAATGTCCTCCATGTTATTTGTTTGCTTTTTCTTACATAATCCTTAATTGTGCCTCAAATATCTTCAGAAGACAGATTTTCTGGCTTTTAAGTTTCTTCTCTTAGTAAGCTGGACGTAAAACAAACATTTTTTATGTGGTATGATGTGATCAAGTCTTCATTTACGGTACTTTCCTTGTCTAAAGTGTGTGAACCCTTAAATGCATGGTTGCCTTTTGGGAATGGCAGCCAGCAGTTTTGTGTTAGGATTTTTCACGAATAGTCCCAGCTGTTGTAAAAAGGAACAGTCTGCCCTGGCCATAGATAACAGCACTTCGGGTTTAGCCCACAGGCAATACCACTGGGACCTTCCATGTACACTGTGAACATCAGTATTCCTTGGAGAGAGAATGACGATTAGTCATTTCTGGCTCCTCGAAATTCTTGCATAACTTGCTGTTATCTCAGTACAGCTCCAGGGGAGGCTTTATCTTGGCACATGCCTCTATCCCCACTGCAGTGCGCTCTCGTTGGTCAGACGGACCACTGAGTATTAGCCCTGGGACTCCTGGTCCATTCAGTGTGGGTTCTCCTTCCTTATCCTGGGTCCTTGCATTATTGTTTTTGTCATGCCTTGTGTCTTGGGCTTTGTTCCCACTGCGACAAGAGTTGTCCATCTCTAGCTCATACATATGTATGTGCCCGTCCTCCCTTGTAGCAACCTAGCACTGCCAATGCTTTCTGTAGAACTGTTACATAGAAATCATTCAGATGATTCCAGATTTCCTCCTGGCACTTAAGTTTCCTTTCCTCCCCCTTGTCAGAATCCTTGTCCTTACTATCTCTGGAATATAAAGCTTGGATACCAAAAGGCTTCCGAAACTAATTGAGTTAGGCTTTGTGTTTTTAGCTTTCTTTTTCCACACTCCATATTCCAGAGCTAACTTTCTCTTTGGATTTTTCTCGCCCTCGTTTTGCATGAACAGCACTCTGCAGTTATGCTTGTAGTTCAGTTTATACTGCGTAAGATAAGGTGGTTTGTAAGATAAGGTCGTTTGCTCTTTTCTAATTCTCACACTTCTTAAATACATCTGTTCTTGGTTATTTCACCTGCTATGCCTTGATTTTGCTTAATACTTTGTTTGCATTTCCTTGTTCTTCTCTGAAATTATTTCTAGGTTTTTGCTGAGTCCATAGGACTTGTTTCTGACTACATAAACAGCTTTGATATGGTACAAAGGATCTTAACAGAGAAGAGGCATGTGCCCTATTTACCCCTTCTCTCTCTCATGCCTTCTTTCCTCCTAAAGTTGAAACAACTCAGAACAATTAGAAGAGCATATTGTCACTATATTTTGAATGCTTTTATTATTTTGGAGATACTGGCATTCTATCAGTAAAAGTTCTTTCCTATCTTCTAGATAGCTGTGAATTTTCAAAGGGTAATAGCTCTTTTCCACAGGCTCCATTTTGGGATGTGAATGTACCTTTTCATTTAGCAAAACCTGCCTAAAAGCGCTCATTATTGTAGTGATGAAGGCACCTCACCTCCAGTCGCTGCCACATAGTTGAACTGAAAAAGGTGTCGTACTTTCTATTGCTTGGTTTGCTCATGTCACTTATGCCAATATCCGGTCAAGAACACACTTCTCTGTTGAGTATTAAGTTTCATTCTGCCAAATGGAATTTTGATAGAAAGTTATCCTGGGGCATCGTGGTGTTTAAACTGATTATGTGTACCAATGGAAACATCTTTTTCTTATGAAAACCAGGTTTTTTAAATTTTAAAACAAATTTGCTTTTGCATTTCTCTCTCTTCTCATTCCCCTTCTTGTCTAATTAACTAGGAAGTTAATTTTTTCTCTTTTAAAGTAAGTAAGGATTATTTTATACCTTATTCTAAAGCAACATATTTGATTAAGCGAATGCCTGCAACAGGTAGATTTGGTTTTTTCTTAATCCAGTTGTAATATCTGATGTGGTATAGCTGCTCACCAACATTTTATCTTAAATATTTATAGCTTGGGTTCTTCTGCCTACTCTCCAAATACACTTTTTACCTTCTTATTCTAATTCAGTTTATTAAAAGGCTTGTCATCCTTGAAAGAATCTGGGAGTCTATATTACTGGCTATAACATCAGCTTAAAGTGCATTGACTACTGTCATTCTGTTTCATTTCTTGAAAATAATTTCCAGTAAGATTTAATGAGTCAGTTCAGGTTTCCTCCATCTCTTGCTAAAGCACATATGTTCACTTAAAAATCTGATATCGGAAAAAAAAAAAGTGATATCAGTATGTTACTTGACTTGGATATAACATTTTTGTTTAAGAAGGAAAGTCTGTTTCTCAAGAGGTCAGAAGGAAACTTTTGTTTCACAGGAAAATATGGGCCATGACCCCATGACCAAGTGTCAAATTCACTTTTGTTGATCAGCAGTGACTTGCTAATGTAAAGTAATAGTGATCAAAATAGCACATGAATTGAGTGGTATCTAATTTTGAACCACAACATGGCTCAGATAGGGTTTAAAGGACACTCCCATCTCCATATGCGGGTTTCCCTGCATTTGTTTGGTGCCTACAAGCACATTATTCAGGAAATGCCAGTAGGGTGAATACCAAATTTCATCTATGTTGATGCAGAATTGCACATTCATAGAGTGTGCAAAACAAGAGGAAAGCTCAAGCTGCGGTCTCTGAAGCCAGTCGTGCATCATGCCAGGTCATTGTTTCACACCTTTGTGTTTACTGACTACAGTTTAAGGCTCTTGGAAACATTTAGACTGTGATGTCTTCGGTAAGTAGCTCTTGAAATACCAAGAACTTGGAAAATAAAGTTATTTATGAGGTTAGTTTTATTTAAGAATGTTATAGTATTGCTTCACAACAAAGGCATTTGGATTTATTTGAAAGTATAATGATGTTCTGACCAAACTCCCTCATTGAAGAAACTCTCCTCCAGAGATTCAGTGACTTTTTCAAGGTAACAGATCTTGTTTATGACTTACTTATGATTCAGAACTTATTATCATCATTGTGGAATTTATATATTTTCCCCACAGTGTGAAAGGAATCTATTGCGGAGTCAGTCATCAAAACCTTTAATACATTCTGCTTGATATCTGCTGGCTTTTCATAGCATTTCCCTATATGATCCTAGTCAGCCGGTACCTAGGGGATGCCCAGGCCTTTTTCTGAGTCTTGGTTTATATTTTGTGTTTCATAAAATCCTTACCCTACAGCACAGTCTTTCTTATTTAAAAAAATTTAAAAAAAAATTCCCATTACTACTTTGGAACTAACTTCTTGATGGCTGTGGATATATTCCCAGTGGTTACAGGGAATTTTAGAGGAAGTTGGAGAGGCCTCTCTATCAACCCTGACCACTTCTAACAGTGGTGATGGACCCAGTCCCAGCCAATGTCCTTCTTCTAAGACAGTTTTAAAAGCTAAAACTTTTTAGGAAGAACTTGAAATAAAAGTGAAGAGAGCTCCAAGCCAAAAGAAAGTGAATTCTGTCCACTGCTCTCTTCTTATAGATACGAGGCCAGTTTGACAGTTTTATATACATTCATAAAAGGTACCAAAGCCATCTTGATTTCAGGCCATGACATGGAACTTTTCCCCTGTAAACAGAAGTGCAGCACTAATATTATGTCTTTTATTTTGGGTGTTGTGCGTGGGAGGAGTCAGGTTAGTTAAACAAGGGATTTTCTGTTGTTTTCTCTCTCCAAGAGAACCTGCTGAGAATGAAAGCATTGTTTTGATTTTTTTGGTGTTGAATCTTTTTGCAATAATACTCAGTCATGGAGACAGGAAAATAGCTATCAACAGATCATTGTTGAAACAGTGATGGCTTGAATTGATCATATGTCAATAATCCATTACTTTCTGTAGCATAATAAATACAATGATAAAGCTGACATAAATCTGTCGTATACATTTTGCTCTGGAATAAGAATAAATGAAAGGAAGTTTAAGCTTGAGGAGAGAAGGAAAATGCAATACAATTTTTTACTAATGTTTCCAGGAATGGGAATATTTCCAAGTATGGGAAATCAGAGAGTGCAACCAGAGTACCAAGAGCTAAATCTTTAAAAAAATCATAACTAAACTTCACTTAAGCTCATATAAACATCCCATATATACATATATATATGGGATATATATATTAAAATATAAAATATATATATTTACTGAAAATATGGCTTTTAGCGTGTATTCTTATAAAACAGTTGTTGCCTTATCAACTCCTTATGAATTTCCATATGGAAGTCATAAAAGCCTTTTTTGCTCAAAGGTTTAGCTCTTTTGCAGCATACATGTAAAAAAATACCCATTTTTTACCCATGTCCATACAACTTCATATAACTTATTGAAGGTTGCAACACCATTTAGTCTTCCTCTCTTCCATGGGATTACACCACAGAAGTGTAAACAGATTGATGGGGCAGGAATCTAAAAACCAAAATTCTGGATGGACATCTGAGAGTTCTCTCTATTTTTATAGAGGTACTGAGATAAAAATATTTGAAGTCAAAATGGTTCTGGGATGCACAGGACCTCTGATCACCTTAGATATGAAGTTTAGTCTCTTCCCATGAATTTCTTTCTCCTCCGTCTAGGAAGCCATTTCCAAAAATAAGGGCTCCTTCAGTCCATTCATCTACTGTTTAATGAGTATCTGTTACTTGTTTGGTGCTGTGAAGTTATAAAACCAATTAAGACAATCCTCATATTTAGAGAGCTTGAGGGTTGATTATAAAGCAATGAATATTATTTTTAGGCAAATATCTCAAAACTTTCATGGCCCAAATTGGAGTTGTCCTTCAGAGCAATTATTTTGAATCAGGGGAGATTTTACACTCATTCCCTATTACTCTGCCGTCCTCCTACTATCTTCATAGCTGGCCCATTCTTTTATGTTCGTTAATAGAGCTAATCCTGTAACTTTTCTCCATCAAGTAGTTCCAGAATAGGTCTGAGTAAAACCTCAGCCCCTTTCAAGGATACATTTAAACTGTGAAAGAGAACATTCATTGAATACAGAGAACTGAACTTCAGGATTTGAAATAAGCACAATAAGTCCAGCCCTGAATAAGAGTTCACATCCTGTACATATCTTCTAAGCAAGATATGTACAGGAGGGCATGAGGAAGACACTATTATTGGCCACTTTAGCAGTCTAAACCAGAATATTGTCATGATTGTTTTTCTCTTGATTGATTTTCTCATGACTGTTTATGAGACTTGATTATTTAAAGAACCATTTTCCAAACAAGTGCTGATTTGGGTCCTGGAGACTGTGTGTTGTGTGTAAATCTCTATGTCCCTTGATAATTTATAATTTTAGGTCACTAGATGGTGCTCTTTCGCTTTGAAACAAAATGTATTTTCCGTTGAGGTGTTTGCTTTTCATTTTATTGTTCTGTTGATACAGAGACGGTAGAAAATAAAATTCTCTCATAAATTGGATCTGAGGCTTCCTGTCCCTCTACAGGTGCATAGGAATTTTAATGTGATTATCCAACCTGTACAAGTAATAGGTTTTCATATTAGCATACCACTCAGTACTTAACTGTTAATTTATTTTGTAAGAAAATACATTTTTCTCCTGTAGAACCATTTTATGTTATATATTCTTGGCTGATACATAAGATACTACATTTATATTTTTATGTGGTTTTATCTGTTCTGTGCTACACATGATTGAAAAATAACTTGGGAAACAAACAAAATGCCAAATTACTGGATCCTGAAGACCCAGGAATGTACATTTTAACAAATGCTACAATTGAATGCAATCAGGTGTATTTTGAGAAATGCCAGGTCCTTATCCCCCAGTAGTAAGCATTTTCAGTGGAGATAAACATCAGAGTCAGCTGATGGTAATTAAAATCAAAGTCAAAGATAGCTGGGATCAAAATTTTGAATGTAGATAGCTTATAATGTGAATATTTCCTAGAGGAGCTATAATGGATATAATAAGAATCACTGAAGAAAATGCTTTGTTTACATAAGTATGTTAAAGTTGGTGAGAAAACGTGGTTCCTGTTAAGATACACTAAAGAGTAAGCAATGTGAACATGATGCCATACTGACTTCAGCTTGTTTGACATCCGTTTTGTTCCACTTTTAGGCCCGTGACCTTATAATACCTGACACTTAAACGTTTTAGAAGGTTTAAACCAATCCTTAGATCTTTCATCTTCATAGTGTCCCTGTGACATGGCAGGCATCAGAGGAAGGATTAAAGAACAGGGTAAGGAGAAGAGTCTAAGGCCTAGGGCAGCTCCCAGGAGATAGTCTGGGAAGGGGGGGTAGCGCGGGTGGCTAGAGGTGACAGCTGACTCAAATTAAGCACAGCTGTTGGGATGTCCCCGCAGGAGGCCAGAGGCATTCCTGAGCTCTGAAACTTGGTGGTGCACTGTTGTTGACTGTGATTGCTCTGTCCTGGTCTTAAGATCCTGTAGCTTTAGTGCAGGGTGTCTTCCCTCCCTCCCTCCATCTTCCCCTCCCTTCCTTCCTCTCTCTATTCATTGCTCATTTTTACCTTATGAATATGACCTGCTCATCATGGCATTGATTTTCAAATGGACTGTTGGATGGGGATACGGAAGTCACAGTATCAGGAAGTATGTGGAATTTGATAAAATTCCCACCAGGTGGTTCTCTTTTCTTATCCTAGAGAAGTGATGGTTTGGAAGGACTCAGTTGGAACTGCTTGTTAATTGTAGAAAATGCTCAGCAAACATCTCCGGACCCCGCTGCTGATCTGAAGTGTAGTTCCGAGTAGGAAGGACTCAGCAGAGAAGGTGTGCTGTAGGGGGTCAGTGAGGTTGACATCACTAGTGATGGTGATGATGATGCCCTCTCTGCTCTTCAGCCTTATCACTTTAGTCTAATGGTAGAGAACTTCTGGCTTCCCCCCAAATGGCCTTGGTCTCTGTCATGCCAACCCATGGGGTAACAGAACACCCTGTTACAGGGGAGACTTGGAAACCTGACAAAAGAGAGAGCTGAAGAGACACATCCTCACCCAGAGTTTTGGCTCTGGTGTTTCCCTCCTTGTGAAGATTCCAGCTTGGCGAACTGCCTCACCTCCTTCAAGCTTTTACTCAGACCTCACTTTCTCAGTGAGGCCAGATGCGCTGACCCCCTTCCCACAGTTGGTACTCTTCACCCTTCTCTCTTGTTCTCCTTCTCCCAAGTTATATTCTAATACATTAGATAATTTATTTGATTCCTTTTTTTCTCCCTGTATATAAGACTGTAAGCTGCATGCGGACAAGTGTCTTTTTCTTTACTAATATATCCTCCAGCCCCTGGAATAGTGCCTGGTACATAGTAGAGGTTCAGAAAATACTTGCTGAATGAATGAATGTTTTCCTTTGTAACAGTCTGTGGCAGTAATCAATAATATATACTAATACATATAGTAGTCATTTAACACTAATTCTAAATAAATACTGCTGAATCATTATGTTTTATTATATTAATCTTGGTGTGTAAAGATAAATTCTGAATTAGATTATCACGTAGTGTAAAAGTGTGAATCCAGAGTTGGAAGACGTTGGATTGTAATGAATGAGTCTCTTAGTGGTTTTCGTAGGTCAAGTTACTAAACTGCTCTGTGCCTTAATTTCCTCAGGAAAAGAACCTTACAAAGCTGTGGGGTAGATTAATTGAGTTAATACTCTTAAAGCCTTAGATCAGGGCTTGGAATGTAGCAAGAATGTAGTAAGTAATAAATTGAATTTATAAATTCTTTACTTGTTTAAAAAATAATTATGTGATAAACTTATTTTGCAGTTCAATAGTTTATCCAGCTTTCAGAAGGAAAAAAGTCCACATAGAAAAATATACAACTTGGGGATTTTCCATATTCCTGTTTTGATTACAATGTTAACACACCTAGAATGAATTAAATCTTGAATTTCTTATGAATCTCTTTTCTTATATTGTAACATCACTTTTAAAACAAAGAGTTTGGGGTTTTATATGAGCTCTTTGTTTTTGGTTTCTTATAGATCCCCATATTAAGGTTTCTGGAAAGAAAGAAGATGTTAAGGAGGCCAAGGAAATGATCATGTCTGTCTTAGACACAAAAGTAAGTGAATGTTAAGGACACTCAGATGTCAGAACCTTGTCTCTGCAAGGGCTACTTCATGCTGTTATGAAAAGAACCATTTGGAGAAGAAAAACCAGGAGAAAGTAATGGTGGGTTTTAAAATAAGCATGTGTGATTCTACAATGGATGTAAAGTTCTGTTTAAAATTTGAATAGGTTCTCAAGCTAGGTAAATGAATAATATTATATATACGTACTCACACACACACACGTGTGTATGTACGTACATATAAGTACATATATATGTGTTTGTATGTATATGTCATCTTCAGAAATAGACAATGATGCTGATTAGTATAGGGCAAGTGATGAAGTTTAGAAGAATTATCATATTTGCCTTTATGATGCCAGAATGATCTCCTATGTGCATGAAACTTGACAACTTTGTCTTATAAGTTCTTTCTCTTTCTGCAGGTATAAGCTAGATAATAGGGAAATATAATTGTGTAAAAATGTATACTGATTTGTGAGAATTTATTCTAGTAAACTCTTCTAAATCATATACTATGTGGCAGACACTTTGCTAATAAGCATCTTACAAATATTAACTTGTTTAATGTTCATAACTAACTCAGCACAGAGATATTAGGGAGTTTGCCCAGAATCCAGTTGCTAATAAACAAAGAGGTGGGATTTAAATCCAGGCTGTCTGGTTCTTAACCACTATGTTTTGCCACTTGGTATTTCACTGAAATGGTTTCTGATCTCTTCCTTTATTTTTTTTCTTTTCTTCCTCTTTTTTATTTTTAAGACTTATTTGCCTTACAATTATTAAATATTCTAGAATCTTTTCCCAGGAAGAATATTGATTTCCTGAACTTCAAATGTTAAACTAAAAGAACTAAATTTAAAAATCAAAGTGTTTAATGGATATGTTTAAAATTTTAAAATCAAGGCTATGTAAAAACCATTGATATTTTTAACATCTTGTTGTATTTTGACTTTCTAATTTTAGTTTCTGAGCATTGAAGAATTTTTACATCAGTCTTACAAATGAGAAAATATTTCATGTCTTTCTCATTTTATAATACCGAATTTCCCAAAATTAAGTACACAGATTCTAATATGATCACAGTTATTCATTATGTCTTAGAATTTTATGTTTTGCTTTATTATAACTAATCTTATACTTTGTTTTGGTTTAAGTAAACCATGTTACTTCTGGAGCTCTGTGCGTTGTTGGCCCTTCCTCATTCTTCCTATCACTGAGAATAACAGGTCTGCTCTGTAAAGTTTGACCTACAGTAATAGACAAATTGTGAAAACAACATTTACAAATACTTTCCTATTCAGTTTTGAGTTTTATTTTTATTGTTTCTGTCATAGTTCAACACTCCTACTAACCTATATATATGCAGTCTTGTAATTATTTTTATTTTTTTGTTATTTGAATTAAATGTTTCATGAATAATCTCTGTTAAAGAAAAAACTGAATAATTTATTTGTTATTATGCCTGACTTTATTTAAATGCTGCTTTCCAAAAAGTTATCTTGGTAAAGGGGTTATCTTTCAATTTATTCTGACAGATCTGTCTTAAGATGAGAATTTTTTTTTTTTACAGCCAAAGAGAAATAGGAAATATACATTTATCAATTAAGATGGTACTACCAAGAAATCTATAGTGTTTCCCGTCGGGTCACTTTTTGTTAGTACTCTTCCCTTGGAGAAAAAGTGTTTTAAGGAATTGTTCTTTATTCATGCATCGAGAATTAATACCTTATTTCCGTATAGAGTAATCGAGTCACCTTGAAGATGGATGTTTCACATACAGAACATTCCCATGTAATCGGCAAAGGTGGCAACAATATTAAAAAAGTGATGGAAGAAACAGGATGCCACATCCACTTTCCAGATTCCAACAGGAATAACCAAGCAGAAAAAAGCAACCAGGTGCTTTGTCTTTTTGCATGAATTAAAGCTTTAATTTTCCATATGCATATCTTTTTTGGGAGACAGAAGCACAAAAATAACCACAGACATACCATAAGATCTTGTGAATATGTGGAATCTAAAAAACAAAACAAAACAAATGAATAAACAAAAGGCAGAAACAGACCTGTAAATGTAGAGAACAAACTGATGGTTCCCAGAGGAGAGGGTAGAGGGGAGATGGGCAACAATGGGAGTAAGAGGTACAGGCTCCCAGTTATGGAATGAGTAAGTCATGGGAATAAAAGGCACAGCATAGAGAATATAGCCAGTGGTATTGTGATAGCTATGGTGAACATAGCATAACTTCTAAACTTGTCCAATCATTAAAATCACTTGAAACTGATGTAACATTATGTGTCAACTATACTCAAAAAATAAAAATTAAAAAAAATATATATGGCCCCTTTTTTAAGGAGACTGAAGGTGCTCTACCGTTTTTAAGAGATGATGCGTAGGTAACTATAAACTTTTCATCTCTGAGTGGTTGTAGAAGGGCGGGAGCAGCGTAAATGTGATGGCAACGTAAAGTGAAGTCTCTGAGACAAGGCCCAGAGAGCATAATGTGAGGAAAGGACCTGGACCTCTGCCTACTCCGAGCACGCGTCCACTGTGGGGATTCTGTCTGTAGCCTCACACACATGGTTCTCCAGTGCACCACATCACCTTCTCAGAGGCAGTGCCCGGGTGCCCGTCCTCCTCACATTGACTGAATTATGTATCTCTTTAGTTTATACACGTTCTTTCTAGTTTTTGTGTTTGAAAACAAATGAAACTCACCTGTCCATGCACTTTCAGTATGTGAAGATCGGATGGTATTATTTGTGCTATTTGGAAGTTTCTTCTCTAATCCCAGTTCTAGAAACTGTCAGCCACAAAGATGAATAAGGTGACAGTCTTTTCTCTGTGGGGACAAATGTGACAGTGACATAAATAAGGAAGATAGAAAGCAATGGCAGTATTCAAAATATTTGACAATTGGTATGGCATGGGGCATGGTCTATTAGGAACAGTGCCCTAGAGCCCCATGCCTTTACCCTCATGCAAGGTGAATTCTTTAGTTGATGGATCATGGGAAGGTTCAGGGGATCCCGGGAGAGAGCTGGAGGTAGTGTTGGAGCAATAATTATTTTTTACCACCTAGCATAAAGTAGTTCAATATTTTGAGTACTTACGGCAGCAATAACATTGTACAGTAATGTAGAGTACAGACCTGATATACAGTATGCAGAAGATTAAATAAAAGGTAAAAAATACAGTGAACCAGAGAAATGATAAAGTGGACAGGATGGCATGATGGGGACTGTGAAGTTTTAGCTAAGTCCAGGGGTTGATGTAAATCAAATGACACCAGTCAGCAAAGGAGCTCATGAAAATGCAAATTATGATTAAGTAGGATTAAGTAGGACTGAGATCCTTCATTTTTAACAAGCTCCCAGTGAAGGGCAATGCTGTTCTTTCCTGGATGACATTTTGAATGGCAAGGGTGTGGATGGACTGGAAAAGCAGATGTGGGCTCGATTAAAATCTAACTTTGTATTTTCTACTTTTGCAGGTATCTATAGCAGGACAACCAGCAGGAGTAGAATCTGCCCGAGTTCGAATTCGGGTAACTGTTTATTACTTTAATACTGTAAATCAGTGTCAGCAATGGTTCCATCATAAGGCAATAAAAATATCTTCATGTATGAGTTTATAGCCAAATCGCATGTTCAGTAGTTTGGAAATAGTGACAAAAGTTGTTTGAATGTGTTGAAGATATTTCTTAGAGAGATTCCAGATTGCACCTGACTCAGTTTCTCTGATGATTTTAAAATGATGAAAAAGAGGCCCAAGGAAGAATTCCACAGGCAGTTTAAGTTACAGACTCCCAGGTTTCACAAAAGACTCCTTTCATTTGAGAAACTTTGCAAACTCTACCCAAGCTTATGTATTTAATAAAAACAATTTACATTTTAGAATTCCATCCTCAGAAAGGAAGGAATAAGTTATGCACATCTCTAAATGTGTGGTGATTCAGCTGTCTGCTTGGGCTCTCATACTTTCATTTAGGAGCTGCTTCCTTTGGTGCTGATGTTTGAGCTGCCAATCGCTGGGATTCTTCAACCAGTTCCCGATCCTAACTCCCCCTCGATTCAGCACATATCACAAACATACAACATTTCGGTGTCATTTAAGCAGCGTTCTCGAATGTATGGTGCTACTGTGATAGTACGAGGGTCTCAGAATAACACCAGTGCTGTGAAGGTAAGTAATTGAGATAATTATTACATCCTAAGTGTACAAATGATGCAAGTTTTATTTATTTATTTTTTTTAGATTTTATTGAGTGAGAGATAAAGTGACTATGAGCGGCGAGGGGAAAGGGCAGAGGGAGAGGGAGAAACAGACTCTCTACAGAACAAGGAGTCTGATGCAGGGCTCCATCCCAGGACCCTGCGGTCATGACCTGAGCCAAAGGCAGACACTTAAACATCTGAGCCACCCAGTGCCCCAAAGCAAATTTTATTTTTTAAAGGATTTTAAATTAATTCATTTTCCAGAATTTTCCCTCGAATTGCATTTTGGTTTATAGAATGTGTTGAGTCTATCCATAGTTAGTAGAAGTGCACTAGAGTCTTTTCTTGTATGTGGATAGTTATTCTATAGGATTATTTCTTTCCTACTCTTCTCTCGTAGGAAGGAACTGCCATGCTGTTGGAACATCTCGCTGGGAGCCTAGCATCAGCTATTCCCGTGAGCACACAACTAGACATTGCAGCTCAACATCATCTCTTTATGATGGGTCGAAATGGAAGCAACATCAAACATATCATGCAAAGAACAGGTGCTCAGATCCACTTTCCTGACCCCAGTAATCCACAGAAGAAATCCACCGTCTACCTCCAGGGCACCATTGAGTCTGTCTGTCTTGCAAGGCAATATCTCATGGTAGGTTTACTGAAATTAGTGTTACAATTTCATTTTATTTTATTTACTTATTTGGGTACAGTGTATGTGGCTACACACACCTTACTACTGTGGTATTTATGAAAACACTTTGGAAGCCTTCTCAAATAAATTTCTTGCTAAAAGGAAGTAAAATAAGAATAAAGTATGTAATCCCTTACAGGCTCAATTTCATTACATAGGTGAGTAATTTCTTTGCTGTACTTTTTTTAAACTTAAACTAAACACAGAAGAGTATACAATGAAATAATGCACTGTATTTCATGCAGGGTGATTATTTTCTCCTGACATGTAGTATTTGTCTGCATTTGACAAAGAAAGTCCATTTAAACAGAAAAGTAAAAATACCTTTTACCCTCAAAAATATAAATTTTGGTAGCATGAAACATGTGAACATTTCTCAGATCTCTGATACAATTTAAAAAATGGTATTTAAGCCACATATTTGTCTTAATGCATTGAAGTAAATAGTCATTATATAATTCATTACTGCTTCCTATTTAAAATGTGCAGTATTTCTTTTTTTTTTAATTTCTTTTCAATATTCTAGAATTCATTGCTTATGCACCCAGTGCTCCATACAATATGTGCCCTCCATAATACCCACCACCAGGCTCACCCAACTCCCCGCCCCCCTCCCCTCAAAAACCCTCAGTTTGTTTCTCAGAGTCCATAGTCTGTCATGATTTGTCTCCCTCTCTGATTTCCCCCAACTCACTTCTCTCCATCTGCCCATGTCCTCGGTTATTCCCTATGCTCCACAAGTAAGTGAAACCATATGATAATTGACTCTCTCTGCTTGACTTATTTCACTCAGTATAATCTCTTCCTGTCCCGTCCTTGTTGATACAAAAGTTGGGTATTCATCCTTTCTGATGGAGGCATAGTATATATGGCCCATATCATCTTTATCCATTTGTTCATTGAAGGGCATCTTGGTTCTTCCCACAGTCCTTCCTATATTCATTTAAAAGCATGTATTGCATGAAGCACTGGGTGTGGTGCAAAAACAATGAATTCTGGTACACTGAAAAGAAATAAAAAAACAAACAACAGCACCACAGTGTATAGGTTGATACATAGTTAACAAAATGGATTGACTGACATAATGTGGACTTGCAATTATCTTATTAAAAATACCACTGTATTCTCCTGTTCAAGAAATTGACCTTTAGTGACATTTGAAACAGTAAGCCTTGGGCGTGGTCTTTACTAATAATAACTTGCAGAATTTGTTTTTGAGAAACTTTCAGAAAGTCCAATTTTTGCTTTTTAAGAGAGGAGCATAAGCAGGGAGGGGAGTGGCAGTAGGATAAGCAGAGAGAGAATCTTAAGCAGACTCTGGAGTCCTGGATGCCAGGACTCTGAGATCATGAAGAGTCCAATGCTTAACTAACTGAGCCACCCAGGGACCCCAGAAAATCCGAAAGATAAGAACTTGTTATAATCTTTAAGGATCGTAATATATAATTATTTTGTTGTGAATGATTTTTTTTAGCCAAGCTTAGTTTATAAAGATACTTTTTTTTTTTTTAATTTTTTTTTAAGGTTTTACTTATTTATTTGATGGAGAGAGAGAGAGAGCACACAAGCAGGAAGAGCAGCAGGCAGAGGGAGAAACAGGCTCGCCACTGAGCAGAGACCCGGATGTGGGGCTGGATCCCAGGATCCTGGGATTATGACCTGAACCGAAGGCAGCGGCTTAACTGACCAAGCCACCCGGGCATCACATAAGGATACTTTTAATATACCACTAGTTAGGTAGCATATTCGTGTCCAAAGATGATTATGATTGCTCTTCATAACTTTCTTTTTTCTGTTTTTTTTTTCTTTAGGTATTATTTTAAGTGAACTTTTTCAAGCATTCTGTATAGTTAGGAATTCATATTCATACTTTGATCATACCTACCAAAAATATAAGTATGCAATGAGATACAGTTTTGTACAATATTAAAAGAAGAGAGTGGGTGCCTAGGTGGCTCAATGGGTTAAAGCCTCTGCCTTCAGCTCAGGTCATGATCTCAGGGTTCTGGGATCGAGCCCCGCATCGGGCTCTCTGCTCAGCAGAGAGCCTGCTTCCCCTCTATTTGTCTGCCTGCCTCTCTGCCTACTTGTGATCTCTGTCTGTCAAATAAATAAATAAATAAATAAATCTTTAAAAAAATAAATAAAAGAAGGGAGGAAGAAGGGATAAATTAATAGGCTTTAACCTAGGGGCATCTGGGTGACTCCGTTGGTTAAGCATCTGACTCTTGATTTCAGTCAGGTCATGATCTCTGGGTCATGATCTCAAACCGCACATTGGGCTCCACACTCAGCACAGAGTGCTTGAGTTTTCTCCCTCTACCCTTCCCCCAAGATGTGTATGTGTACTGTCTCTCTCTCAAATAAATAAATAAATCTCTAAAGGAAATGAAAGGCCTTAACATACATTTTAAATACAGAAATTACTTTTATCCGTAAGGAAAATGGAACACCATGATTACTTTTAATTCCAGTGTATTTGACTATTACTTCTGCCAATACTTATGTACAGAACCCAGCAGTTGGGCTAGCACTGAGTGTCTTGGGAATCAAGTATAAGATTCCTATAGTTAGTAGATTCGGGGCCGGGAAGAAAGCATCAGGGAAAAAACAAGTGCGGACCTCAGCAGAGCTAAAAAGTAAGAAAGCTAAAAGAAGAAACAGTAGTAGCACTTTACTCCAGGAAGGAGGTAAGGTTGGAGCTGCACCAGAAGAGAGGTAGGTCTTCAGTTGGTGAAGAAGCCTTTGGGTGAATTGAGACCAAAGTATAGAATCCATTTGAAAAATAGGAGGCTGGTCTAGCCTGGAGGAAGGGGCAGATGTATGAACATACAGGCCTATGATTTTACAAGCAAAGCTGTGTCAAAATGTGGAGATCTTGAAATGCTGAAACATGGTTAGATTTCATTCAGAAGACAATAAAAGCCAGTACTTTAAGTCTTTGAGCAAAAGCACAGGATTAGTCCCCTTGATGTGGTTCAGTGTCTAGTTTCTGGCATCACTAACAAAATGGAAGTCAGAGAATGGATGAATTTTCCAAGGTGGAAAGTGGGTAAAAAACTCAGGGCCAATAACAGAAACTTCAGACACATATAATTTTGTCATTCAAAAATAGTTTGTGCCCTCAGCATTATTTCCACACGAATTCCCTAAGCTTTGTGAAAGCATGTGATTGAGCTTTAATACTTTGGTTTACTCTTTCAGCCCATAGAATATTGCATTATTTGTAGGCATGTTATATTATCAGATGTTTAAATGAGTAACATTTTACCTCCTGCACTTTCTACTGTGACATTTCTTAGGGTTGTCTTCCCCTTGTGCTGATGTTTGATATGAAGGAAGAAATTGAAGTTGATCCACAGTTCATTGCTCAGTTGATGGAACAGCTCGATGTCTTCATCAGTATTAAACCAAAGCCGAAACAACCAAGCAAGGTTGGTTCAGATCTGGGCCCAGAAGACCACATATCCTATCCCATTCTAGATTACTTTTTTATTTTCATATACATGTATATTTTCATATATATGGAATTAAATATTCTATGTAATATATATGTCATTATATATTATACTTTGTTATTTAAATATATAAGTTAGTAAAAACATTCATTTTTGATCATCATTTTTCTTTTTGTGTTGGTTTTGGAGTTTATTTTTAATGACCATTATTTCTTACAAACATATGAGTAAGAAAAGACGTGTTTTTATTCATTTGCAACCTGGTAACTTTCAGCTTTATTAAGTTATCAGAGAGTTGATAAGGCTAAACATTGTCTTAAATGTGTATGTGTACATATCCAATGTAATTTTTAAAATATTTAATTTACATACTCTTTGCGAGCCACTCTGCTAGCCCTGGAGATTTAAAGAATAGGTGTTCATTCTCTTTAATAAATAATAAACTAATAATGATAATCAAAAGTAAATAATGATGTGTCCTCCATTCAGTCTTCTTGGAACTTCTCTAACATGTTACAAAATTTCAGTAATTCCATGTATAGTCAAAATTTAATGGGAGAAACTTGATGATAGTAAATGCTAGTGAGAATGTGAGGGAAGAGGCAAATTGGCATAGCCACTCTGAGGAGCAATTTGGGACCTTCTAATCACACTGAAAATACTGATATCCTCCTGCCCACCGGCATTGTACACCCAGTTAGACACCCTGAGGAGACCTATGTACCAGAGTCAAAGGACAAGAATGGTGGGGAATAAAAGAAGCAAGTCACATAATAACATGTACTGAGTAATAACATTAATGTATCTTTTTATTCTAGTAGGTAAAACCCCAAACATTTGTGCTTTCCATTTTTTAATTTCTATAAATCTTATTATATATGTATCATGGTGTAAGGTATATCACAGACGATTTTTATAGATGTAAATATCATGGTGTTCAGTGTCCAACTTAATTGGAAAAACAATCGTGCCTTCATCAAAAGAAAAGAAAAGAGAGGTTTGTTTCTAAGTGATAAAATGAGTTTAAAGTTAGAGAACAGGACATTAATTTTATGTGTCCTGAAGTGTCATGCTTAACTAATTTGAGTTGACTGGAGTCACTGCAGACACAGTGACTTCCAAGACTGGAAGATACAGCCAGAAGAGACTTTGTGCATGTGAAGAGTGTCAGGCACAACAGGATCTTCTGGAGTTCAGTACTAAATGAGCCAAGTCAGGGGGCTATAGATGAAAAGTGAGAATTCTAGAGCCTCGTTGCATCCCAGGGCCATTTAGTTCTGTCTGCCTGACCCGGATGCTGAGTACTGCTTTAACTGCTTTTTCAGTCACAAATTTTCTTTATTGCCCATTGGAGGCTCTCCTCTTGAGTTCACACTTCCAATTTTCTAGAGGAGTCCATTGAGAGAAAAAAAATTACTGTTTAGAAGTTTGTTTTACCATAAGCTTTGCCATTGATATGCCATCCATGAGGAACAGGGGTACCTCAAGGTCTATTAGTTAACTAGTAGGCTATAAATGTCAAACGTAAGTGACTGTTACTATGCAGTCTATATATGGTGACAAGTTTGAGTTGTTTTGTAAAAATGTGATCAAAGGGAGAAAGCTTTAATGTAACAGCGCGAGGATGCCAAGGGAATGGGCTGTACAGGCAGACCACCTGAGGTCCAGTCCTCTTGCTGCCCCTGCCCAGCTGTGACCATGGGTAGGACCCTTATCCTCCCTGAATGTGAATCACAATTCCCATCCAGAAGGTTTCTGGCAAGCATCAAGATTTATGTACAGCTTCTACCCCAGTGCCTGGAACACAGGACACACCCAGAAAATTATAACTAACCCTTTATGGTTTTACCACAAGGAGCAAACTTAAGAAATAAGTGGTTAGAATTTTTCAGTTGATTTTAAAACCGCATCAATATATTCCTTCCTGGAATCCTTATTACCATATTCATTTCTCACCCACCTCCCCAGTTCATTGTAGACTACTCGCATGTCACCTTTTTCTTTCCCATTATGTGTTTTCATAGTCTGTGATTGTGAAAAGTGTTGAGAGAAATGCCTTAAATATGTATGAAGCAAGGAAATGTCTCCTCGGACTTGAAAGCAGTGGGGTTACCATAGCAACCAGCCCGTCCCCAGCATCGTGCCCTGCCGGCCTGGCATGTCCCAGCCTGGACATCTTAGCTTCGGCAGGCCTCGGACTCACTGGACTAGGTATAAAATTTATTATTACAGCGCTTCTCAGTCACTGGGGGATTGCTTAGCCCATTCCCTTTCTTTCTACCATCTGGGGCTACAGTTTTTAAAGGCTCTTTTTTTTCCCCATGTCAGGCCCAAAGATTAGGTGAAAAAGCAACAAATCACATCAATCCATTTTGGGTTTTTTTGTTAGACTCCAAAGATTTTGTACCTAGATTCTTTTTATTTTGGCATAAATAACCAAGGTCTGACTGTTTTATTTTCAATGGCTGTGTTTGTTCTTCTAAATTAAGAATGCCACTGAGAGTGAAGTGAGCAGGCTGACTATAATTTATGTGCTTATTCTCTCTTGCATTGGCAATATTGCCATCCATCCCTAGAGGTAAAGATTATCCAGTTTGTTTTTCAAAAAGTAATTGCAAATCTGTAGGAGGGGTAGAGAGAGGGGGAGGTGGGAGCAAGCAGACACCCACCCCCCCTCCCCCGCTGGTGGTCATCACAGCCTCATCCAGACACAGGGAATCTAGCTGCAGCTACCAAGAGGAGCGATGACCTGTGTTTCTATCTACAGCACAGGGTAGAAGGTGGAAGAACGTCCTCCCTCGGTGCTGTAGCTCTTTGAGAACAGGGGGGGCGCTTTTTACTTGTTCCCTGTACCGCCTCATTTGTGGAGTCCTGGCTTACAGGTGGGGTTTCATTGCCATATTCCCATTAGACAGGCTCACTACTTTCTTGCACATGTTTCCGTAGCCTTAATATGAAAAGTGAAAGTAATAGCCGTACAAAATCCCCTTGCCTCATTCAGTATTGATCTGAGACAGAAAAAACACTCTTCGCCTTCTGTCACTTCTTTTTTTCTAACAGCTATTTCTTGCTTTTAAAAATTATATGGTTATAATATGATTAAGATTCCAGGTAGCCCTGTCTAGACACCATTACAGTAAAGACAGACTCTTTACCCCTTGGCCTCTACTCTCCCCAAATCGTCCCTTGCACTAAACAGTCATAACAACACGTGCATGTCAGTTAGGAAGTGCCAGTGAGATAATCTGGCAGGAACCAAGTTCTTCCTACACCAGAGCAACGATTCAGTTACTCAATTTCTAAAATGTTTTCATGTCTATTCCTATCCTGTAATACTTAATACTTTAAATATTATGAAAAAGTTATATACAACTTCATATTTTACTTTAGAATATATTTAAATGCCTGAAGAGAAGTTTCATTACTTAAACATTAAATCCGTAAAAGAAGCAAAAAACAAACAAAAAAAATTGTTTCTGAGGAAAGTTTTTGTACTTACTGAGATGGACCATGGACCACAGGGATGGTCGTGTGTTTTGACAAAATAAAAGCAAACTGTTCCAAGTAACTCAGCCTCTTCACAAACATAATCATTCTATTGCAGGAGAACCTTCCCCTATTCTCTGCTAATTGTAAGTGGTTTGAAAAGAGTTTGTTTGGAAACAGAAAACAAGTGAGTTATAGATAGAAATAAAGATGAATTTCCAGGGGTGCCTGGGTGGCTCAATGGGTTAAAGCCTCTGCCTTCTGCTCAGGTCATGATCCCAGCGTCCTGGGATCAAGCTCCACATTGGGCTCTCTGCCCGGCAGGGAGCCTGCTTCCTCCTCTCTCTCTGCCTGCCTCTCTGCCTACTTGTGATCTCTGTCTGTCAAATAAATAAATAAAATATTTAAAAAAAAAAAAAAAAAGATGAGTTTCCACTAGAGCGGAAGTATGTTCATCCTGGCCAGTTGAAATGAATGCAAAGCAGCTGGCATTGCTCAGTAACCCTGACTGCATCCCTGATTTACATACACCTAACTTCTGGTTCTGATCAGCATCTGTTTGTAGATAGTCTGGGTTCGGTGTTGGAGTTGTATCATGTAGTATCTCTTGGGAATATTCGAAAGAAGGTAATCTATCACTCATATTATATTTGGAAAATATCAGACTCTCTCATTGTGCATTCTGAATGGCAATATTGGTGCCCATCTGTATTTTTAATATTGAGTGTATGCATATTGACTTGGCATTCATTTATTGCAGGTCTTTTGGGGCCTACCACCTTATCTCTAAACACATCAACAACTCCAAACTCACTCTTGAATGCTCTTAATAGCTCAGTCAGTCCTTTGCAAAGTCCAAGTTCTGGCACCCCCAGCCCCACATTATGGGCACCCCCGCTTGCTAACACCTCAAGTGCCACAGGTGAGTGTCATTTAAGTACAATCAAAGGCATGTTGGTGTGGTTTTTTGTATCAGTTTTTAAATAAAATGTACCAGTGGTCCCGTTTCCTTAGGGAAAAATTATGGTTCAAAGCATACTGCGGCTAAAGAGAAACTCCCCAGTGTGTAAATTAGTTAAAATGAAGCATGACAAAGCTGTGAGTTTTTAATAAAAGTAGAATATAATCTTCCAACATGACAAACAGATCAGGAAAAAGAGTGTGATGAGCAGGAAGCAGTGGCAATAACACATGAAGCTAACTGACCTCATAATTAGGAAATGTCGGTTCCAGTTGGACGGATGTGCCTGATAGTCATATGGACAGGCTAACTCTAGCTAGTTTCCTCCTCCGTGCAGTGAAGAGCTTAGGTTAAGTATTCTCTCAAGTCTGGTTCGATTTTAACATTGTTTCGTTTAACATTGTTTTGTGTTTTTATAGTAATGGTAAACCTATTTACAGAGAGGTATCAAAACTGAACTCTTCTGAATTTGTAGTAACAAAAATGAAGTTTTTTGGTTTTACCGAATATGATAAAGTAATATTTGTCAAATATGAGCTTTTTTCTAATATCTGTCTGCATGAAATGTCATTGTAGGTTTTTCTGCTATACCACACCTTATGATTCCTTCTACTGCCCAAGCCACATTAACTAATATTTTGTTGTCTGGTGTACCCACCTACGGGCACACAGCTCCATCTCCCCCTCCTGGCTTGACTCCTGTCGATGTCCATATCAACAGTATCCAGACAGAAGGCAAAAAAATCTCTGCTTCTTTAAATGGACATGCACAGGTAACGTTCTTTGCTAGAGGAGTGTGATCTATGCTGTTTCTAAGAGATAAGCCTCTGGTAATATGTTTAAACTTCCACCTGAAATGAATTTTAGAATGGTAGCCATATCTGTATGTTATTTTCTGTTACCGTTTTAGTCTCCGAATATAAAATATGGTGCAATAGCCACTTCATCACTTGGGGAAAAAGTGCTGAGTGGGAATCACAGTGACCCATCTAGACAGACAACTGGACCTGAGCAGCCATCTCCCAAGTCAAACCCTGTGGAAGGTAACTTTCCTTCTGAACTGACGTTACCCAGATAAAGGGGTTCGTAAAGTCTCTGCGGTGATTTCAATCTGGTTTTGCTAACCATTTATGACTCATCCTACGTCAAGTATGCAGAAAGACATCTTGAATGAAATTCCAAAGAACACAGGGCACAATAAACTGAAAAACACTTCCCACAGAAAGAATCACTTCCCATTACATTGGAACTTCCTAAATTAAAGTGGATGTAATTGTGTAAGAGGAAAGCATCAATTTAGTAAATTAAATGTATACATATAATTTTTTTCCAGGTAGAGTGTTTCTTTTTCTAAAACGCTTCCACCCCTAATAAATCTTTTGAAAATGTGAGGGTCTTCTCTTTAAATTTCATCTTGAATGAAATTTGGGACAGCCTGAATTTATAGTGTCTTCTTTGCAGCTGAAAGCTGTTTTACCTGGGTCTCCCTTGAGTTGGGTTCTGATTTGTTTCCATCTGAAGTGGTTGTTGATGATAAGGTGACATTTGGATTTTCACTTTATCCCTTCTGCAGGTTGTAACGATGCTTTTGTTGAAGTAGGCATGCCTCGAAGTCCTTCCCATTCTGGGAATGCTGGTGACTTGAAACAGATGATGGGTCCTTCCAAAGTTTCCTGTGCCAAGAGGCAGACAGTAGAACTGTTGCAGGGTACAAAAAACTCACACTTACAGTATGTATTTTAATCTTTAAAAGTCCTTGATCCTTTGAAAGAAAATGTCTAACACGCTGGATTTGTTTTAAACTCAGTAGTTGGTGTTCTTTGGTTCAAGTGAGTTTGATCTATTCCGAGAGTGTTTTTTATTTTTCTTTTTAATACTCTTTTTCCTTTTAAAATTTCTACTAAGGAATACTAGCTGGTAATTTTCACTCTTCTGTCCTCTCTATAGTGATTGGATTTGTATCTGGGTTCTCTAAACCGTCTCTGTGCTCTGACACTTTAACATCCTCCCTGCTCTTCAATACGGCAGTATTTACTCTCTCTTTTTTCTGTTGGAAATTTTCCTCCTGTGAATTCTCCTTTGTTTTGCTTTGAATTTCTAACTTAAACTATGCTTCCTTGTCCCAAGGTAGTTAATTGCAAACTATGGTAATAAATACTTGACAGTTTCATGATTTTATTTATTACAAACCACCATGAGTATAAATACATATATTGTAGTAACTGTAACTCTCCCTTACCATAATAGCACAGTTACAAATGTGTTATCCTTACTCTATCTTCTTTTTCTTTCTTTTTTTTTTTCAAATAGATAGTCTATTCACACTTTTTAAAAAAGGCAATACAGTGGAGTGCCTCTGTGTTGAAAGATTTTGCTCCTCTCCATCTCCATCTACCCAATTTCCTCTACTGTCTTATTAGTTTTCTTGTATATCCTTACAGGGGAGACTATCTTAAGACAAATATAGCCTTTATATTTTTATTTCCTGTGTTTCTTACTGAAATCTGTTTTGCTTTTATAAACTCTTTGATCAGTTAACTACTCTCGTTCCCATTTTGTCCAAATCTGCTTTCTCTTTGTTTTTCCTTATGTGGTACTAGTAGCCACGGTGAACATTATTCAGCGTAGGTTAGAGAAGTAAATTTGCTTTCTTCCCTGTGTGGAAGCATTTGAAGGGTATGCCTGTTCCTTTCATCATTAAATAAGTTCTGAACTTACCTCTCATCTAAATTAAGCTGCGACCTCCAGAATGGTGTCTCTGTCGCTACCCTTTCAGCAGCTCAGTCGGTCCTTTATTTTGTTCCAGCAATTTTTTTGAACATGGAAGTCTGATCTTGTCACACTCTGGCTTTAACGGCACCAGTCGTGCACATGGCTTGCTTCCTTTGCTTTGCTTACGCTGTTCTCTGGGCCTTCACAGGCCGCTGCCTGCCCAACCTGCAGAGGCCCTTTGCATTCCCCTGTGTGAAGCCACTGGGAACTTTTGTCAAGCAAACAAAGTGCATTGCTCCTCCTCTTATATTCCAGTAGCCTGCTCCCAGTTCTCCTGGCACAATGGAACAGTGAATGACAAAAGAAAGAATGAACCAATCAGATCAGCTCTTTTCCTAATACTGTTCTTTATTTCTCTTTTACTTGAGCTTAACGTGCACTTGGATTTGAACTTGTGCATGTATAGGGCATTACCAATCTTGCAATTCAGATCATTTTTCCTATTTTAAGGAACATTTTTATGTTCATCCATGCACCCTGAACAGGTGTTGGGAAATACTTATTTATCTGAAACCTGTGTCATAGTAGATTTGTTAGCAATACCCTATGCATTTCACACACAGGAACTGGATCATCTGTATGCCTTCAGGTTGACTTGTTTCTGCTTAGACTGTGTATGCACGAGTCATTGCTCCTCTTTGACGTATCCAAATTAGAAATCTTGTCTGTGTGTCTGTTCTGTATGTATCACAGACATATGCCAAACATACTACATATAATGTTTGTGAAAATGTGTCATGAAATAGTTTCAACTCCAGCTCTAGAGTCATATGCTTGGGTTAAAATCCCAGCACTATCCTTTACTTAGAGGTGTGACCTTGGTTGAGGTACATGGTTTTCTGTAAAATGGGAATAATACGACTGCCTAACTCAGAGCAGCCTTGTGAAGAAGATGAAATGAAATAATACATGTAAATAGTTAACAGTGGTAAACATAGACTAAATGTGCACATAGGAAACATTCAGTACATTTGTATATAAACATGGACTGTTAAATTCCGAACTGTTTCACAGCAGCACTGACAGGTTGCTCTCAGACTCTGAGCTGAGTGCTGCAGAAAGCCCTTTGGCTGACAAGAAGGCTCCCGGAAGTGAGCGTGCCGCGGAGAGGGCTGCAGCTGCCCAGCAAAACTCCGAAAGGGCTCGTCTGGCTCCACGGCCATCGTATGTCAATATGCAGGTAATGAGGAGAAATGGGAGAGTTATCTAGATGTGGGGTGGTAACTTAGGGAATGGGGAATTCAGCAAATGTTTAACAATAGAGCAGAAATTTGGTTTTCCTTCAGTGCTCTAGTCAAAATTAAATTTAAATATATAGGTAGTAGTTAGGAATTGGTTTTGCAATAAACATTAAAAAATAAAAAGCTTGAGTAAGAAGAATTCTTTAAAGTGTATTAAAATTCACAATAAGATGGTCTGTGTCGCTATGTCTTATGTAAATGATATTATTTCTCTGTTACTTGAAGTTTAGATAAATGTAAAAACTGTTATTTTTAAGTATCACTGCCTCATAACATAGTCTTGGATAAATATATCTTTCTATATGCTTAATGGAGATAATAAATTTGGTGTCATTTAGATAGTTATAAAAATAATTAAAGTGAAGTTTAGGTTTTTGAAAGTAGATGCCAGGTATTATTGAAGACTATGTTAGTTGAGAGATGTATGATCATATTAAGCAATTTCTTCAGCAGGGATCTTCTCTGTATCCATTTTTAAAGTATTAGGCCAGTAAATCAAAATAGACTATTGATCATAAAATTCAGAAATTTGATTTCCATATAAATGACAATATGAGAAAGAAGGATTTCATACTTTGTGCTTTTAGAGACTCTTATAAACATTTGATTTCAGTGTCAGAATTACTGGGTAGACTTTCCTACTTTATAGTAGATTTATTATCTCCAGTCTCCCCCACCTCCCCAGAAAAGGGGAAAGCTTTTCACAGAATCTTAAAAACAAGCTGTCACTGCTATGTCAAAAAAAGTAATTTATGTCACTAAATTATACCTCTATAATTTTAGTGAAAACTGCAGTTAAGTCCTGCTTGTCTGTTTTTTAAATCCTTCACATTTGAACATTTTCATGAGTTATTAGATGAATGTTTTTACAAAACCTGTCTTTTTTAAAGTGTCAAAGTTTAAAAAAAAAAACACATATGTTACATTTTTCCTGATGGATTTATTTTCAGTTAATATAAATTAAAGCTTTCATTATACAAAGTACCTCATTCCCTGTATGATCCCTTTTGGTTTTTGTCCCTCTTGTAGTTCCCTTCTTTTCCTTCAGATTTATACCTAGTGAATCATTTTCACATTCCTTTCTTTTGGGATGGATGAGAATGTTCTTGGTGAAAGAGTTTTAACTTAGATGTACTTATGCTCTTAATGAAGAGCTAACTTTTTAAATTGCTAAAAATTCAATGGTTGTAGTCATCAAGCATTGACAGAGAAAGACTGAAGATTTCACTGATTCCTGCACCTAAAAAATGATCTCTGTCTCCTGACCCTTCTCGGAACACTGCATCTCTAGCTCTCTCTTTACATTTACCTCACTTCCTAATTTATTTTGTAGTCATTTATTTGTTTCTTAAACACATCCCTGCTAAGATCCTGTGTGTTTTGAGGCTCTAGACCCTTGTTGATGCATTGTTGTATTCTTCTACAAAGAGCAACATAATCTCTTTAACCAGAAGACACTCAGTATTTACTGAACAGGTAAATTTAGGATCTAATCATTAAAAGTTGATTTTAATTCCCAATGCCATTTTAGACCTATAATTTTAAAAACACCAAACTATGTTATCTGAAAATCTGGCTCTCCTGATTTACTGTCATTTTCTTAGAGTTAATCACACATCTTAGTTTGTCTGGGTCAGCCCATTTACTTTTATAATTCTGGCCTAATTTTTATTTGTAGCACATTTCTCTCTCAAATACAGTTTCAGATCATACATTATACAGGCATGCTAGATCTAATGGTATAGTCCTCCTAGAAGAAGGGTCAAAAGAGCTCTCACCAACTGGTTCTTGGCCCTCTTGGTAGGCCTTAAGACATTCTTAAATCAAACCTTACATAGTCCCTAAATTGGAGAGCTGAGAACACTGGGTTTGCATTTGAGATGTAGCTGTGTCTGGACTGCTTTCTTCAAAATGACCTACCTTGGTCCTCGGTAGACGTATGATTGAAGTCACTTATTCATTGTGAATGGAAAGAATGAATGGTAACATCCTGGACCAGTAGAAGAAGTAGCTAGGTTTAATTTTATTGCATGGCTTTAATGTCATTACAGATCAAAGCTAGGCATTTGTCATTTATCTCACTTCAAAAGCAAGGACTGTGCCAATTAGGCTAAATAAATTGTCTTAACATCATCCCATTTCAGGCCATGATTTACTTAAGTGAGGAGGGGATGTAGAGAAACAAAGAGACCAGTAGATAACCAGAAAGCATTTTGGTAATGCCTTATGTTGGGAAACTTAGCCTATTTATTGGGTTATTCACTATACTTTAGCATCTGTTGGCCCTGGTGTGTTAAATACTCACAATAAATAGGATTTTTTCCCTTTTGAAGAAAAATTTCTGATTCTTACCACTTTCATATTAGAAGTAGTTAATTTATTCTAATTAATTAGTTTGAAAACATGTTTAAATTTATCAGACTTGTGCTACATTACTATCATATTAATGGTACAAAGCTTAGCATGTGTCCCAGACAGATTCATGGGCTGTAGTCAAAACCTTTGTTCTCTAATTGTGGGGTATTGGCAAGACATTTGGACAGACTGGCAATAAAGATATTTTTTCTCTTTTATTTTCAGGCATTTGACTATGAACAAAAGAAACTATTAGCAACCAAAGGTATGTGCTGTGTTAATGATCAATACTTTGATTTTTTTTTTTCTAGGAGACCATAAAAAGTTTCCTAGTAGTCATGTTGAATTAAGAAATTGGACCTTCATGAAAAAAAAACCTACAGTGTTTAGGTTCAAGTTACACAAATTTTGTTGGAAATGAATGTGTTTTGTTGAATAGATTAGCGTTAGATTAATTAAGAAATAATGTAACATTTTTCAGTTTACTGTTACTTTGTATAAAGTATTTTATGAAGGTACTTTAAGGCATTTCATGTTAAGAAATAATACTCAGTGATACTTTCTTTACATATATCAAAGAAACAACATTCATCAATATTTTATTTTAGAAAAAACATTAAAAATACCAAACATTTGTTTTATATGCTGTCTCCCAAAGCTATGTTAAAGAAACCAGTGGTGACAGAAGTCAGAACACCCACAAATACCTGGAGTGGCCTGGGGTTTTCTAAATCCATGCCAGCCGAAACCATAAAGGAGCTGAGAAGGGCCAACCATGTGTCCTATAAGCCCACAATGACAACGACTTTTGAGGTTCGTAGAGTCATGACTTACCCATTCTTCCTGTCTGTTCTTTCAGCAAAGGAGTGGTATCATTCTTTATTTACATAAGGAAAAGTTGTTAATGGTGATTTGTTCTAATTTCTGTTCCTGTAAACATATTGCTATCAAATTGATACAGTCTAATATATTATGGTCTTTACCTTCACTCAGAGTTGTTGATCAGCTACTAAAGAGATGTAAATTTGGATAAATTGTGATTTTGTTAGAGGGGGGAGTGTCACAAATGATAGAGCAGGGCTGAGATTAAGCAAAGGACAGATGTAATATTCCATAAAAGTTATAAAGACTCCCTTTATTTAAGGGTATCACTCACCAGCAGACCCACTATAGGGGGGCAAAGGCAAACACTCAACAAAAATAAGTTTTCACATATGAGTTAAAATTTAGCATGTTCAGATGTGCCAGGAACACAGCAGGAAGTATCATAAACAAGAGCTCCAAAATTTTATGTTTCCCAGATGTTGGCTGCATGGCTCAGGGTGAGACTGGGAAGCTGGCATCCTTGCCGCATGGGGAAAGGATCCAACGTTCTGTATTTCTCAGCCAAGCTGCACGTGACTTGCTAAGCAAAGCCTTTTCAATCTGACAGTATCAGATTTTTGGCTGTAAGCCTTTTGGGAGTTGGGGTGGAATTAGAGCACACATATGCACACTCAGTACTGGGGAGAGTATACACACCCAAACGTGGATAAAAATCATGAATCCAAGAATCACAGTGTTCAACCAGAATGCTTGTAAGCTGAAAAACAAATACTGGTTAAGGGTTTCATAATTGTTAGTCTAATAACTAGCAATTGTCGATTGACCTTCTTTTCTCCACCAATTTTCCTAATAATAAATTAGACTGTTGATGAAAGGCAAAAGCAAACATGCAATTTTTTTTCCCCCATTGCTTTTAAGTTTAAAAGAAAATACTAAAAAGAACAGTCTCTTACAAATTTCCTTGTCAGACTTACAGTAGCAGCCTGGAAGCCTGTATTTAAGGACTGAAGTTAACTGTCAGCAGCTAGAATGTAGGAACCGTTATGAAAAATTTTGAGGCTCTAGGAGACACACTCCTCTTTCTGCCATTGTAGCTCTGAGAGAAAATAAGCTTTCCTTTTGTTGGCAGAGACCTTAAAACTGCTGTGCTAATTCTGAGGGTTTTAGCTGAGGCACCTATGGTCATCAGTTTCACTCACTTGGCTTTGGCAGAATGAGTGTTAGGTGTGTTAGGTGGCTGATCGTGTTTCTGTAGTTTCAGAGATGAAATTACCCTAGAAATGCTATTTGAGTTGTGTCCTCAAAGACCAGAAGGATTGCCGGTTGAAATGATGATTGTTCTGATAACATAGTGATCAAGTGAAAGGGCTGTGAGGTCTGACAGCCACTACTGGTACATGGACAGCTCTGAGGAATGACTTCTCCCCTCTGAACCTGTTTTCTAATTTGAGTTGTTCTGAGGATTACCTGGAAGAAGGCGTCCAGTATGTAGCATGCCATGTGGTAAGTTCTCGTAATATTGAGCAGCTACTGTTCTTTGAAATGGAGAACTTCACCCTGAAGGAAACCAAACACTGGCTGAAAGCTGAGATTACATATATGAAAGCTTTTTGCTGGAAATATTATTGCATATTCAAACTAGATTTGCTTTTTATATCCAAAGGAATACCTCAGAGTATTATGTGAACACATACTGTGCTAAGAACAATTATCTTATTCACATAATTTATTTCTTTGTGATTTATACAGTGCATTTTCATCCATAAGCTTACCCAAAGCTACAAGCTCCCAGTGAGGAAAAAGAGACCCTGATCAGTTAAGTGTCTTCCTTGAGGTCATGGCAGTAGGTGTCACAGAAAGGAGTTGAGTTTATTTTTCAAAATTTCCTTATATTTCTCTTATTAATGGTTTAACCCAAGAGAGTACATAGCAAAGGTGATAAGTAAATGATCTAGAACCATGTTGCCATTGCTTAACATATATAAGATGCACTTTGGAGAGCTTCGTAGAAATGCACATGCTTTTCCAGGATCTCATTCATCAAATAAGGAGCAAGAACCAAGAATCTACATTTTCAGCAAAAGCCTAGTATGAGTCTGATGCAGACACCCTTCTAAAAACACTGCTCTAAAGAAGGGTAACCCTAGGAAGAAGATGCTGAAATTATTTTAGAACCTAAAAGACTCTTTGCTCCAGCGCCTGTCCAAGGATGCATGGACCACTTCTCGAGGCAGGGATGTGCAGGGTCTGACTCAGTGCCTGAACTCCCTCCTATGGCTTTTCCTGCTTTGGCCATCTTGGGCTAGCCTGTTCCCCCTTTGTGGTTAATATCTCGCAACCTGTTCACAATGGAAGGTAGGGGAGAGGGTGTGAGCAGCTAGATCAGTGCATGGGCTCTCACCATGTAACCTGTGTTTATTTACAGGCCATTCAACAATGCTGATAAAGATATAACCACACTTTCTTTGATAATGGTGTTCTAGCTTTTCCCTGTTGTGTAGGACTTGAACTTTTCTTCATGCATCCCAAATCTATTGAAAGGGGATGGAAGGGCCCCTTAAAATAACAGGATCTAAATTTGTGCAGTTGTTATCTGCACATGCATGCCTTTTCCTTTATTCTGCCATAGCTCAGAGGGCTTAAAAACTGAGCAGTGAGGATTGCTTCTTAGGGTTCTTAGGGTTAGCACATGGGGACAGGGTGTGATGGAGAAGGACCTGGGGAAAAGTAGGGAGAACTTAAACATTTTTATTAAAGAATTAACCACATCTCTGCCTACAGCACTAATATTTTGAAATTAGAAGGTGGCAAGAAACACTCGTTTTTCCCTTATTCTTTAACAAACCAAACCAAACCAAACCAAATGGACAAGTGGAATGCTTATCTATGAGAAGAAGCGTGTTTAGCCAATAGGTTCTGATGGAAATGTGCTGCTCACTCTGTGTGCCGGGGATTAAGGCACACAGAATTTCCTGCTCTAGGAGGCTTGCTTGAAGCAAGAAGTGGATGCTTTGAGCTTCTTAGTCAGATTTCTGAGAAGCTAGACTTGAGCAGTTGTTTCCAGTTTTAGGGCAGCTTTGAGAAATGAGCCTGTTCTGAAGAGCTCCTTCAGATAAGACACTGGCACCGTGAGGCATTTTTTGTTTTCTCCAAGACTCAAAAATATGACCCCATCCACTTGATCAAATACTGAGACACAAACCGTTGAACAAAAGGCTGCTTTCACCTATAGTGTCTCTGTCACATCAACAGAAATATGAAAGGTCTAGGATTTTCCTTTTCTGTTTGCTACCCCTCTCTGCTGCATATTCCCTGAAGCAAATGAAAACATGTTTTGGGACTCAAAGATGGTTTTTAATTTCCCCACCACTAAGAGTAATGAGATTGTCTGATTATTTTAAGTCTTACAAATCCAAGAATGGAAATGAGCTGCTCTTTATGGTACTTTAAATTAGTGAGTAGATAGTGAACTAGTAGATATCACAAGATTATGTTTTACTTAATTTTTTTAGAAATCACCATGTTTTGTCAGGACTGACATAGCCGTGTGTATCAAGTCAGCTTAGATCTTAGATGAATGTGTTTTTATGCTAAAAAAGAGTTTAGATGCAGAATTTTAAATATACATATAAATACTACAGTAATGATCTCATTGATGTTTCTGGTTATTGCCAGTTTTGAGCATATTCTTATTTCCTTTGTTACACTGGATTTATCTTGGTTGAAGTGTAATATTAAAGATGATTTTAACTGAAAACACTAGTTCTTTGGTCTCAGGAGCCTTTCTTTCCTCTGCCCCTTCCCAAAAGTCAGCAAAGTGCATCCCATAGAAGTGGGAAAAGATATTTATAGATTCAGTAATTCCACAAATATTTATTAAATATATTTTTTGCTTCTGGAGACAATTTTAGGGATACAGTGCTTGAATACAGGTTCGACTTTCTTTTTGGTGGGTACAGAGAGATACAAAACAAACAAACAAGAAGTCTTTAGGTGATTAAAAAAAAATCCCTCGTCAATATAAGACAGAGATGCTTTACATTAGATGGTTATAGCAGACCTTTATAAGCAGATGACATTTAAGCTAAGTTCTAGATGACAAGAAAGGGCCAGCATTGTGAAGATCTAGGGAGACAGTAATAGGCCTTGATCACCTGAAGACGGAACCAGCTGGTACCTTCATGGAAGAGAAGTTGGGTAGGGTGGTAGATTGTTGAAGACTGAGAGTTCAAAAGAGAGGAAGAGGATCAGTTAGGGAGCACCTCAGCCCATGGCAAAGTATTAGAAAAGCATTATAAGACTTCATACAGAAGGTACCATTTGTTCTAATTTGCTTTTTTTTTTTTTTTAAACCAACCTAGTTGCTTTATGAAAAATGGATATTGGGGTGGGAGGCAAGAGTAGAATAAAATATTCATGAGGTGGCTACAGGTTACTGTTGTGGAGATGGAGAGAAGTAGGAAGATTTGGGGTATGTTTAGAGATGACATCAATAGAATTTATTGTAGTGAGGGAAGGTGACATGAGGACAACTTAGAAGTTCAGCTTTAGCAACTGGGTGAGATGTAGGAATTCTGGGGGAGGAGTGTGTTTGAGTGTAGCTAGTGGGGATGGGTAATCAGCAATTCAATTTCAAGCATTCTAAGTTTAAAATGCCTACAGGACAGTAGAATGGAGTGTCAGATTGGCAATTTAATTATTATAAATTTCAATAGGGAAGTATGGGAATAGGGAATATTCCTATATTAGGGAATATAGGGAAATGCCAATACGGAAATGCCAGTGATTAAATAAATGAATGAATAAATGCAAATTCATTGCAAATGTTGAGATCTTTTACATTTTTATATTTGGGAGGAGGAATTTAAAAAGGTAAATTTTTTCAGGTATTTGTAATTTATTGGAAAGACCCTATCGTTGTTGGGATGAGGGTTTCAGGGAAAAGATGGCAGCCCTCTCCACTGTGATTCACCTAGCCTAGGAGCTGTATTCCTATCAAAGGGTTGGGTGTAGCCACACATCTTCCTATTTGTCCTTCATAGGTGATCCAAGGCAGAGAATCTCTGCTGTACCAGCTGGAAGATTTGTTTTGTAGTTCCCCAAAATAGGGAGGACTCTTGAGTATCTATTGCTCCAAAACTTAGAGGAGCAAGGCTTTATCCTGAGAGCTCTCAGAACTCTGTTGAGCACTCTGATGATGAAGGAGAAAGACTTCATTGCGTATATTACCAGGTGTCGTTGGTGGCTGGAGGGCAGAGGCCATATATACAAGTACCACAGACTCCTGAGAATCAGCATGTGTGGAGAAACTGCAGTGGTTGAACAGAGAAGTAATTGGTGATGGTCTAATGTAGATTCTCTTCTCCTCAAATCTTGGGAAACCTACCTTAATATGTCCCCATCTGACTTTGGTTATTTACAGGGCTCATCAATGTCCCTCTCGAGATCCAGCAGTCGTGAACACTTGGGAAGTGGAAGTGAATCTGATAACTGGAGGGACCGAAATGGAATAGGACCCCCAAGTCCTAGTGAATTTGCAGCTTCTGTTGGCAGCCCCAAACGTAAACAAAACAAATCAAGTGAGCTTTGACTTTTCATCATACTTTTAGATGTAATCAGCCTGAAATTTGTCTGTTTGATTTAGGGTGATGCTCGGATATAAACTCTGGACCCCCTGCCTTCAAGTATTTGGAATAATCCTATGCCACCTCCTCTCTTCCCCATTTTTCCAGGTGAAGTAGAGAGCATAGTTCTCTGCTTCCATGGCCTTTTGTCTGTGCTTTAACTTAGCACTGGTTATACTTGAATTTTTATACTTGTGGAGAACTTGAACTTCACAAGCTAGGAAACACATTTATATTCATTCAGCAAGCACTCACTCATTGCCCGGGTACTGAGTGTTCTATTAGGCTGCACCTTATTTGTTGTTTCTTCCCAAGAGTCTAGCAGTTCTGACACTTACTAGGCACTCAGTAGATATTTCTTGAATGAACCTATGGCCATGCTCACGCAAAACATCCAGAAGATGAGGAAAACACAGGGATGTAAAGGAGCCGAGCTGAATGCTGTCGCATTAGCATCGTGGAAAACAGAGGAAAAATGGGCAGACTTGCCTTCAGCTACAGAAGGTGAAGAGCAGATCTGATTTTTTGAACTGGCAAGATAAAGCTGAATTGGCACAAATAGGAAAAAAGAGTTTAAAGCACAGAGGCTAGGATGCCTGGGTGGCTCAGTGGGTTAAAGCCTCTGCCTTCGGCTCAGGTCATGATCTCATGGTCCTGGGATCAAGCCCCACATTGGGCTCTCTGCTCAGCAGGGAGCCTGCTTCCATTCTCTCTGTCTGCCTGCCTCTCTGCCTTCTTGTGACCTCTGTCAAATAAATGAGTAAAATCTTTAAAAAAATAAATAAATAAAGCACAGAGGCTCTGGCTTTGAACAAATGTGGTTGAGACTCAAAATGAGTCCAATGGTTTTGTCTGTAACAGTACCCACACTTCTAGGTTGTATAAATAAGACAAGAATTGATGATTGTAATCACATAATAGGCACCTAATGGCCTTTTTCAAGGTTTTCAATGAATTTGGAATCATGGAACACATAGGGTGGCGTATTTGAAGAATACTTGAAGAAAGGCAGTCTGAATGAGTGTAGTGGACGTGGTCTACTGTCAATTGTTACCTTCAATCAGGTGGACCATGTTGTCCAGGGTCTCAGATTTGAAAAGGCTGGTCATCATGTCAGCCAGGTCGAAATAAGGAAATAGATTCCAAGTACACTGACAGAAGTAGCCTGGAGACTTGCATGGGCATGGTGCCCCCCAAGCAGCTGAGAGGTAGACTGGTGCTAGATGCAGATCTAGGGCTGGAAATGATCTCTGTTCTGCATCTCAATATAAATTCCCTTTGTGTCTTTCTTTTTCTGTCTTTATCTCCTTTCCCTTTGCTTAACACTGGATAATTAAAATTGATTATACAACTTAGTTGAATTGAAGTTCAGGATTTGGGTTAAGATAGGAAACTCATTAATAAAAAGGAATGATTAAGGAAATTGTTGTTTGTCTTTTGTTAGATGTTTTAAGAGCAGAGGGAGTTTAAAACAATATAGAAACTACAAGTAGTCAAAATAAAAAGAAATATGAAAGAAATTATGTGCCATAATATCACTAAGAACATTTTATTTTAAAACGTGTTTTTTTACATTTTACTAATTTTTTGCTTAAGCCAACGATATGTAACATATTATCGTTTAAATATATAATCAATATGAAGACATTTTTATGAGATATTTTACATTTTTTTGTGTGCTAAGTCTTCAAAACCTGATATTACCAGATTTCATAATCTTACAGAACATTTTCATTCCCACCACACACATTTCAGGCACTCAGTAGCCACATGTGGCCAGTGGTTACTGTATTCAACAGCACAGTTTTAGACAATTTTTCTTGACACTCTTCAAAATCACCAATGTCCAGGTTTTCTTCAGACATCCCTATTTATACCAGTTGTTCCAATGTGATTCTCAGTAAACTCTTTCTTTTATTCTCAGAAAAAGTAAATGTATATCATTTAGACAGTAAATTATATGGTCATCCTGCCAGTAACCTCCTTATTGTCAACTCTGGTGGTTACTCCTGTGTGTTCTTCAAACTCTGCTTCGTGTGTCTCAAACCAGCACCTCACTGGATTGATGACCTTGGGTCCTTACCTTTAAGTGTTGGGGGTCCTTGTCTCTACACCTTTTCCCCACAAAAGATAAAACATCTATTTTTTAGGGGCACCTGGGTGGCTTAGTGGGTTAAGCCTCTGCTTTGGGCTCAGGTCGTGATCCCCGCATCAGGCTCTCTGCTCAGTGAGGAGCCTGCTTCCTCCTCGCTTGCCCTCTCTCTCTCTCTTTCTCTGCCTGCTTGTGATCTCTGTCAAATAAATAAATAAATAATCTTAAAAACAAAAAAAAAAGAAAAGAAAAAAAAATCCATATTTTAATACGTGTTTTTTAAAAGTTTTAAGTAGGCTCCATACCCATTGTGGGGCTTAAACTCATGACCCCAAGATCAGGAGTCCATGTTCCATCAGCTAAGCCAGCCAGGTACTCCTAAAACATCTATTTTTTAAGAGAAAGAGAAACCTGATCAGGAAATTCCTTCCACTTGAAATATAGGAAGTATATATACTCTTAGTTGGGAGATTAAAATGGCCAGAGAAAGTGATCAGTGGCACATAAAAACGTGTAGAACTGGATTCTTAGATTTGGAGAATGCATTGACCAAAGGAAATTCCATGTATCTAATTTGCTAGGTGAGTGCCCTCCACTCTCACCAGTCTGGGAATCCTTCCTGAAGCTGCAACTTCAGTATAAGAGGAAGAATCCCCACATGATTGAGAGCCAGGGAGGTAGGGATGGCTACACAGACAGCTCTGCTAGGTTCTCTGAAGCATCTCTGGAAGAGTGGGTATTTGGCCAAGTGCTTGGCATGGCTCCCTAGTCCATCACCCAGCAGTGCATGTTATTGGGTCTGAGAACCACAGACAATCTGGGGAAATCTTTGTCCACCAAATCAGCCACAGAGTCAAGGCAAGTTCAGCATTGATGTCTTCGAAATTTTCTAAGTTAACTAATGTTCATAAGTTAAATCCAGAAACTGTGCCACCATTCTTACACTTCATATTTTCTCTTAACTTTAAAAGTGCTCTGTTTTGTAAACTAACTGCCCAATTATATTTTTGTAAGGAATGAGATTTACATGTTGCAATATCCTATAATTCCTTTGACCACAGGAAAGCACAAGTGTGGATACAGAGGGCCATCCTGCTTTCCAAAAGGAGTCTGGACTTACAGTAACTTTCCATACCTGTATTATATCCCAGGGATCTTTCTTCCAATTTCTCATTTAATTCATATCAAATCAATTACAAAGAGCAAATGTTTCTGAATGCTCAGGGAGAATATGATTAATGATTATTAACTACAGAGGCACTGCTGCTGAGTTGCTGCCTCCCAAGTGTATCTTTTTAATGGCAGGAGCCTCCCTGAAAGCAGTAACCCGCATTTCATTAATGAAAAGCCAATGTTTCAGTAAAGAATTGCTGTATTCGGGCAGCTACTGCTCCGTTCAGCCCCACAATGAAATCTAAAATATTTGAGTGATTAAAATTTTTAATTAAACCATGTTGTCTCTGGGCATTTACACTTCAAGCTTGTCTCTGCTTGCCTTCCAGCGGAACACTATCTCAGCAGTAGCAATTACATGGACTGCATTTCTTCGCTGACGGGAAGCAATGGCTGTAACTTGAACAGCTCTTTCAAAGGCTCTGACCTCCCTGAGCTCTTTAGCAAACTGGGCCTGGGCAAATACACAGACGTCTTCCAGCAACAAGAGGTCAGTCACTGTTTGTTTATTTTCCTGGGCACCTTCATTTTGGTTGTACGTATGATGGCTTCTAGAATGAAATCACTCATTGACTTATGCCTGTGCTTTCACTGAGCGTTTACTAAAGTCTCATAACTTGTTTTTGCTGCTAAGAAAAATGTCATCTCATTTCTTACTTACTTAGTGCAACTAATAAACACAGGATAGCAAAAATAGAGAAAATTTGGTTTCCAAGAACACACCTTCCCCAGTTTGAGCTAAAAGACCTAACCAGTTTATTGATTCATAGGAACTTTGGACTCACAGCTCCCTCAGCAGCAGTCTGTATTTAAGATAATTTCAGCCCTTAATCTTTGTTACCTTCATTGGTGGCACTTTTAAAAGACCGCATCTGAAGTAAAATCTGTGGTCACTTTTGACCCCATCTTCGTCTTGTTGCTGAATCTGTTCCCACAAAATAGAATATGCTTTTTATATATGTTAATTTATTCGTTAATCTACTGCTTGGCTTTTGCCTGAGCTAAGACAGAAATGCGATGTCTTCTGAAACATCACCACCATGAATTTTGGTGAGACCGATAAGCGATGGCTATTTATGCTCTGCCTTAAAGAGAAGAGCCCCTGAACATGATTCTTTCTATTAATGCCGTCATGTTACTAGGGCACAGCTAACCCAGTGCAATAAAAAGTTAGAATATTTCAGTAAACGTGTGTATTTTTCAAATCCAGACATGGTTTAAGTTTTATGCTAGTTTGGCTTAGTTGATACTAGAGAACATCTGATTAAGTCAGTAATTCCCAAGTACATATGCATCAAAAAGAATCTAAGATTTTTTTATTATACAGTTTATATCATAAATTTATGCCCATGGTTCATTAAGTAATTAAGTTTAATTGGTGAACTTTTTTGTTTTTTAACACCAAAAAAATGTCGTGTGTATTGGATTTCAGTGTATTGATTTTGTTTTCTTTTCCCTGAATCTATATTAGTGTTCATTTAACTGAGTTAAATGAACTCTCTAAGCTGAATAACACTTTTCCTTATCAAATGCATTAAAAAACTGCATTTACTGATTTAGTTCTGCTGGTTAGACAAGGGTAGCTGATTGAGAAGTTCAAGGGCAGAGTATTTTAACTTGTCCAGACAAAGAAGGTTTTGAAGTAAAAGATTGGTTGTTATTCAATAATATTTGGATTTGTTTTGTCTGTGTGTATTTAATATTTAAAGAAGCATAGAAATAAATTTATTAAAGGTAATTCTTATCTATTCACTCCAAGAAGGAAGAAAGCAGGACAATATAAAGTCAGACTGCCTTTATCAAATATTTATTAACTAGACCAGAGGTCAGCAAAGGTACTTCTTAACCATTTACTCCAAGAAGGAAGAAAACAAGATAAAATAAAAGCCAGACTGCCTTTATTGAATATTTATTAACTAGAGCAGGGGTCAGCAAACTGTAGCCTGCAAACCTGCCTGATTTCATAAGTAAAGTTTTATTGAAACACAACCACATTCATTCATTTACATATTATCTGTGGCTGCTTTCAAGCTCAAATAGGAGAGTCGAATAGTTGCAAAGGAGATAATTTGTCCCACTAAGCCTGAAATAGTTACTCTCTTGCCCTTTAGAAAGAGAGGATCCCTAAAATAGAGAATCTATTTAATTGAATTTCTAAAAACATATCTTTCGACATGATAGATGAAAAGGTTTTCCAAGATATACCTTTAAAATGAAAACAGAATAGCTCAAATTAATTTCTATATAATTTGAATGAAAAGTACAAATTTGGTTGTTTCTTTCATGTAGGATATTTTCTAATACTCAGATATCACTTAACAAGAATTTCCCATTAAGTGACCTTGTGGGATTTAGTTTATTGTAAGCAAGTTGAATATTCATTTTTAGCCACTTTCACAGATGATAAGTCTAAATACATCATTACTAGCCATAGCTGTAAGTTTTTTTACACTTTCAGTGAGCCCATTGCTTTATATCTCCAATCATATTTAATGCCCACTGGAGCCCCATAGGATACAGTATTATCAACCCTAGGTGCCCACAACTAGTAATGGCAGAGGCAGAATAGAAAACCAACTCTCTCTGGCTTCAGAGCCCATTACCTTTCTGTTACTCCACAGTGTCTTGAAAGGAGGAGTCATATTCTTGAGCTACTTTGTTGCTAATGCCAGAGAGGGCAATTATATTGTCCCTGGAAATACCTCTTGTATGCCACTGTTGGAGATAATTTGCCAGGCTGAGCCAAGTGAACCATGTGTCTGATGTAGTTTAGGAATTCTTCTCTCAATTCTTATGTAGAACACAGTGGAGGATACCAGAGATGGTATTACTCAGTTTCTTTTTATAGCGCTACGCTTAACCAGTTCAGAATCCAAAGCTAAGAAATGGTTTCTCTCTTCTGGACAGGTATGTATCCTTCCTCTTATGAGTTCCCCAAAAGTATAGAATTTGCTCTGGCTGCCAGAATGCTAAGACCTAAATATCTAATCTCAATTGCATTAAATTACTGGCTTGGTTAAGTTTTATGCTAGAATCATCACTTCCATTTCACCACCTTTGTTACTTAGCCCTTGTCCCCTTGGTTTGTGACACCACTGTTCCTTTTTGGAAGTCGGCATATTCGTAAATGGGAATATGTGTAATAATGAGTTGAACTTTTAGTAAGCAAGAAAATAAGTGCTTAATATATTGGTTATTTATATTACTTTTTCACCTACAGATCGATCTTCAGACATTCCTCACTCTCACAGATCAGGATCTGAAGGAGCTGGGAATTACGACTTTTGGTGCCAGAAGGAAAATGCTGCTTGCTATCTCAGGTGAATATAAATCCTCATACTCACATTTTAAAATCTGAATAACTTCTGCCCATGGCCCCAGCCAGTGGGGCTGGTTCTGTCCATCAGCCACTTGCTTACACGCTGACACCTTGTGGTTGTGGTTCTAGAGTGTTTTCCCACTAACAGTGTGACAAATGCTGAGAACATCCCTACTACTCCTTCATCAAGGCGTTGGCTTGAAGACCTGCCTTGACAATGTTGTTCTTTAAAACAGATCTCTTCAGCAAGATCTAACCAAAATTGCCCTTTGCAGAACTTAAGATTGGGGGAGAGGTGGAATTCTCCTTGTCATGGTTGTGTTAAGCAATAATCATTGGGAATAATTTCTCTGGTTTGGCTGTCATGTTCCAACTGCATGTGTCCTTGTCTGCCAGCTGAGATAACTGCACCAGAGAACAAGAGAAGGATCCTTCCTGTAGCTGGAATCTGGCAATATTGTCTTGCTTTAAAATTTTTCCCAAACTCTTAATAGAATCTGTGAGTCATAGAAGGGTGTAGTATGCTGAATCTAGTTACAGAATGAAGGAAGATAATGTTGTCTGTCTCCCAGACCACCTTTTTTGTGCCCCTGTTGCATATTCTATGTATTAGAAAACATTGTTCTGTGTATTTCCTGAGTACCTGCCATTTAAGAGGAATTCAGCTGGGTGGTGGGTGGTGGGTGGTGAGTCAGGAATCTGCAGATATATAACCATGTACCTCAAAAAGTTGTTTGGAGAAATATAACGGCAAAAATAAAAAGGGCAAAGAAAAAAAAGAGGTTACTTTTTGAAGTTCTGATGAAGTTCATTAATATCAATATTATATGTGTGCCAGTTTCTCAGAAAGAGACATCAAGGGCAGAAGCCAAGTGTTAGGTGTGGTGGGAAAATGACTTTGCCTTTTCAAAACATTGATTTTTGCAGACTCTTGCCTCTATGAGGCCAGCGGTGCCATCCAACCAGTGCAAGTCCTTTCCAAATAGCATTCACTTATCAGATCAGCAAATAAAATAAAAACCTGTCATTTTCCATTTAATTTTAGCCTGAGATTGCATCCCTTTCCCAACCCCATCAGGAAATTGTATATATAGACCTAATACCTGAAGCACATACAAGCAGAGCAGCTCTGAAAGAAGGGTGGAAATTCAGCAACTAAGCAGCCTGTTAGGGTCCTCCGTGGATAGGGTTCTTCAGGCGTCAGTTGGAGAAGTCTTCTCCCCTCCTGCGTACCCACGTAGTTGCATTAATGAAACTCATAAGGGCAGATGCTTTTTCTTGTTTCATTCATAAGATCACCTTTGTATAGTAGAAAGAGCACTGTGTTCACATAAGGAGATCTGGGCTTTGCCTCTGCCGAGGCATTAGTCTTTGGGTGAGTTTCCAAACCTCATTTGGTTTTAGTTTCTTACCCATGAAGGTGGGTTGGAATAGATGACTCTGTAAGATCACCTTCCTTTCCTAAGGTCTGTCCTTCTATGTGCTGTGTCATCAGGGGTAGTGAAAATAACCGACAGTTTTAGCAGTGTATGTGATTAGCAGTATACCCTTTTGTTCTTTCTCTTTCTACTACCTGTGGCAATAGGACAATTTGCAATTTGCTTACTCTGAAGCTTAGCCCTAAATGCTATTTCTAGACTCAAATTAACCTTATGTATGTTTACGTTCTTTTATTAATTTAAAAAAGAAATTAATATACTACTTGAAATTTGATTAACTCACATAACTGAGCCTGTAGTGTAAATAATACTTGTAAGCAGGCACCTTTATACCAGAGAAGTTTATGTCCTAGAATTGGATAATTATTCACTAGAAAATCATAAAATGTCAGGGACCGTATGATGAAAATTAAGGTCTTTCTTCGTGCACCCAAGCTTTGTAAAGCTTCCAGCAACAAGCAGATATCTCTAAATCATTGGGACCTTTATCCTGGAAGACATTTGTGATGTATTCCAGATGGGTTTTGGGGAGTAGAGTGGAAACAGGAGGGGTTTTGAAGCTTCTTTAAATTTTTTTTTTCTTCATTCATCCTCAGTGTGGTTCTGTTGTGGTTATACACTACTTCTGTAAACCACCTCTCTCAATGGGGCTCACAGGTCTTCTTGCTTTTAAAGGCAATTAGAGGCTTTGAATAGATGCCTTATGAATGTTCGGCACAGTGTGAAGTATTCGATTATTTTAAGTATGATTTTGCCTTACTTTGTTGAGCGTATTTGTTTGAACCTGGTAAATTGTTTTCTCTGCAAGTAATAAGTTTTTATTGAGAAACGCTTTGTCAAAAGACTTCTTTTTCCAATTCAGCTCATCTGATAACAAAGACATCCATTCCTAGTCTCAGAACATTCCATTTCCAAGGACAGAATGCAGGATAGCTGGGCAGCTTTTACTCATGTTTGTCTTGTGATTATATAGTTTGGTTAGATACAGAGTTTGCTCAAAATTCCTTTCTAAAATTTTATAGATTTTTAATTTGTAATCAGGGTCGTTCTTTCAGTGTAAGGTTTTATTTTGTTTTTAATCTTGGGCCCGAGGACATTTCTTTTAATGTCATAGAAGGAGAGGAGATTTATCTCTAATAGAGACAGATCAGAGGGGGGGAAAATGGTCTTTTTTTCAAATCTATGATTTTTTGAAAATTCTTTGATTTCTCTCAGAATATTTTAGTGAGTGATTAACTAAATGTACAGGGACAAGGTAAAAGGAACTTTAACATCCTGTAGACAGGCTTCCCACATCGGCCTCAGGTAGATCTAACATTTCCTGACCTATTCTTTTAGTTTGTGACTCTGTTCAGACCCGCAACAAGATCCTGAGAGCTGCCAGGATTGTGTGAACCTTGGAATTTCAAAGAAAAAGGTTGGTATTTTCCCAAACTATCTCTTAGGTTTACTTGAAAAAAATCAGGAGGGACTTTGCTTTTTAATATAAAAAAGAACAACAGAAATTAAAGTCTCTTCAATAGGACTTGATCTTTAATAATCTCTGGAAGATTTATCTGTTTCACATTTAGAAATATATACCTTAGAAATTATTTAGAAATTATTTCTTTAGGGAATGGATGAATTCCTTCATGATCATTTTATGCTCTCAAAAATCTAGTTGATGTGACTTTCCAGAATAAAGTTTTCAATGTCTCTTTTAAAAATGTGTTTGTCTTCAGTGGCCCAGTTTCTTCATGTGCTCAATTGTACATGTTACGTGTGCTAGGGGAGACTGGTGTTTCACCTGTTCATTCCTCTTCCTTCTCGATAGTACGGCAATGTTTTCCTGATTCATGGGTTATTCTCTCATGAGAAAATGGAGACCAAAGACTGTCCTCTAACTAGAAGGTGATAAAACTTTCCCAAGCCATGTACTTTTAAGGGGATTCATTCTTAACTCTCTTACAGTTGCCTTTAAATACATTAAATTCTGTCTTGATTTCTGAATCTCTGTTTTTTAAACAAGATACATGTGTTCAACTTTTAGTAGGAATGTCATTGTTACAGTGTTTCTTTAAGAGTTTGAAGGTAGCCATCTATAAAGGAGCCTGCATATATCTTGCTTGTGTAGATATCTTCCTTGTTTCTCCAGAGTTTTAAAGATGCATTTTTCTGTTTAAAAAATAAATTTGGTATCATGAAATCTGAAGTTTAGCTGTATTATCTGGCATACCTGAAACTACTGATTTTTTAAAAATTGTATTCCGATGCCTCAGTTGGTCTTCTCTACTTGGATGGACCACTGGAGCCCAAAGCCCAGGACATGGACCTCTTTGTAGGCAGTCTATCTATGTTTCAGCCTGTCACTTAAACGTTATTTTTAAAACTCAATTTTCTTACCTAAAATGGAGAATAGTGGGTACCTGGTGGCTCAAGTTGGTTGAGCGTCTGCCTTCAGCTTACGTCATGATCCTGGCCTCCTGGGATCGAGTCCCATGTCCAGCTCCTTGCTCAGCAGGGAGTCTGCTTCTCTGCCCCTCCCCGGGCTCATACTTTCTCTCTCTCTCTCTCAAATAAATAAAATCTTTAAAATATATATATATAAATAAATAAAATGGAGAATAGTAATATCATTTACTCCTTAAGGAGGACTTAAATAGGACAAATCAAATCATAAAGTGCTTATCTTATAATAAGCACTACTAAATTTCTGTTATTTTTGTTCTGCCCTAAGACCTCACTGTGGCCAAAAGAGAGATGTCTCCACTCAGGCATCACCCCTGTGGAGCAGACATTTACATTTTGGAAGGTAGCAGAGTGAAATGTTAAGGGTGCTGGTTCATCTTCCAGAACTTGGGAGATGAGTGCACATCCAGTCATATGGCTGTCCTTAGCCACCTGTGACCAACCCACTGCAACCTGAATCTCTTGTTCTGAACCCCGGCACTGGTATAGCCATAGCTTGCAGTGCGACTTCAGAATTGGAAAGGGGACTGTACCTGTGTGGTGGTGAGAATGTTTTGAGTTACTGTGCAAATGCACATCCTGGATCGCTGGCTCTACTCCTGTCAAAAAAAAAAAAAAAAAGGAAGGGAAGCAAGGAGAGAGGGAAGAAAAAGAAAGGAAAAGGCAATACAACTTTAATCACATCAACTATATAATCCCATTATTTGATACTTCGGTTTGATGGCTGTCGGCTACTCTAATTTCCAGAGTATGACCATTGTCTTTACTGGAATGAGTTCATTAGCAGGAGTTACATCATTTAGTTTGAGGATTTGTAAATACATGTGTTGGGGGAAAGGGGACTGTTGCATAGTGATAAACAAGGTGGACTGCTTCAATTAATTTTTTCCTTTCTGATTAGTAATTTCTGGTTGATGAAAGGCAAAGTAAACTGTGTTTTTTTCAGGACTCTGGTTTCTTTAAAATGAAATGAAAACATCTTAGTTTTTCCCTGAGAACTTGAGTTCAAGTATTAGTTGTTTTCAGTTACAATAATTTCACAAACCGTTGGTATTTTTACTAGGTTGATTTTTTTATTCAAAGGAAACTCCTGCTGATACAGTTCCTCACATAACTCTTTCTGACTCAAGGAGCAGAGGCATCAGGAGTCAGTGGAGCCATTGGGCTGTGGCTTAACACTTCATCGTGCTCCTTCGTTATTCTCACATTTGTGTGTGGAGTTTCCTTTTCATGTCTGACTTCAGTAATTTAATGAATGCTGTGTTTGACATGGATGAGTTCAGTAGCTGTAATAATTTTCTGTGTCATTGGTAATACACCCTCTCATATGCCTTTCGCCACCTCTGATGGCTCCCCTTTCCTTGCCTCTGCAATGACATTTGAGATAGTTCAAACCGGTTAATTTGTCTGCCAGGAATATAGAGGGTTCTGAGAACACGACATACCTGCCGGATAGTCTACAAACTGCAATAAAAATGATTTACTGTCCTTGGTTCTCTCACTACCAACATGCTCCACTTAATATCAGACTTTCTAGCATTTCAGAAATGTCTTGACCAGCAACTAAAACTTTTCCTTTTGCTACCAGATTGACTTTCCCTCCAAAACCCTTCTATGTCACCATTTTCTGGGCTCTACTGCCTTGTCCTGTAGATTATAGAACTTTTCTATTGAGCTTCTAACAATTCTCTCTTTTTCTCTCTAGAACTAAATAAAAATCGAAGAAAGCTTTTTGAACCACCAAGTGCACGCACCTCGTTCCTGGAAGGCGGAGCGAGTGGGAGGCTACCCCGTCAGTATCACTCGGACATTGCTAGTGTCAGTGGCCGCTGGTAGCAATATCCTCGCCAAATCTGTCAAGTTGGACACAGGAGATCTGTGAACAGCCTTCACTGCACACCGTCCTCAGTACTCTGGGTGTCTGGTATCAGGACCAACGCATCTTACTCAAACCTGAACTTTGTGCCAAAAAGCAAGAAAAGAGAGAAGGTGATCTTATGTCATCATACAGAAATGCCACATTTGGATGACTTTTTTTAAACGGCAATCCGACAGAACTTGCAATTTGAGGGTAGGGCTTTATTTCCTGTTTTTATTTACCTAAGTAATGTATGCACTGATTTTTTTTTTTTACTTAAAATGAAGGATTAATTGACATCTGGGATGCCAGAAAACTTAGAGGTTCTTTTTGTTTGCTTGTTTTGTTTAGGGATTTGGGGATTTTTTAAAAAAATAATCAAAATGGAATTTTCTGGTACTGCTTTAAAATAATTATTGAGGTCTTTCAGCACTTTACACTTTCTAATTTCTTGTCCTGTGGAAATCATGCCTCTTTCTCTCAACTTTCATGTCACCTGATGTATTGGTACAAATCAGATTTAGGCATACTTTTCTGACAATCAAGTTTTTATTTGAAATGGTACTGGATTATCAGTTTTGTGCCAAATATTCTGACTTTGGGAAATGTAAATGACTCCCCTTGGTTCTGGACCAGTTCTGTTCATTTATATCAACATCCTAGAAATAATTAGCAATTAACCTATTTCACATAACAGGTACAAAGAAAGACCAGATGGACTTTGCAATATTAACCCTTTGCAGTCATCATATTTAGCTGCTGCCTGTATTGCTAAAATGATTTTAATGGTTGTCTGAAGGCAAAGGGCTATTCTTTAGTATACTGCCACTAAAGGACACTTATTTATATCAAACTTTTATTTTTAGATATTATAAGCATACAGTACATAACTGATTAAATTGATATCTACTAGAGATTTATGGTAGAGAATGGACGGCATTCAATAACTGGAGCCCTAGATTGTCACTTTATTTAAAAAAAAGACAAATAATCATCTGACAAGACAGCACTGTTGCCATTAAGAGGAGAAATAGATTACTATCCTTATCATGTACACTCTAGCTGTGCTCCATATGGTCACAGGACTTTCAAAAACCATATCTGTCTGCTTGAAGTAGACTTGTGTTTGTTGAGAACAGAAAGGCTTTATTTAAGTTTCCAGGATGACAGTTTATAAAAACAGCGGAGTTCCAAAGGAAGACCCAAAGAAAAAGACTATTTTCTAAGTGGCTAGACTCATTGTTACTATCTTATACTGTGAAAGTCCAAGAAATCAGGCAACATTGTTTCCTAGGTCTTTTCGGACATCTTACTATAGATTTATGAAGGGTTTTCAATCCATGAAGAAAATCACTAAGTGCCTCTCTTTCTTCAAGGCAATATTATTTCCAAGTGTATTGATTTGTTGGAAAACTTTCCCATAGGAAATGTTGTGAATTACCTGTACTGTAATGATTTATTTATGTTCAGTATTCAAGACTTTCTACATGGACATAAACCACTGTCACACATTTTCAGAAGAAGGTATTACATAAGCCTACATAACAATTGGGGACTTTCATACAAATGTGAGATTAGAAAGATTCGCCAGATATTTTTCCATGACTAAGTCTTTCCATTAAAGTAAGAAAAAGAATTGAAATTTTGCACTCAGAAAAAAATTTCACCTTATAAAATAATATTGGTAACCTGGAAGGCATAAGTAATGGGCCTGTCATAAAATTATATCCGTAATGACAGCACGAAGGGGATGCCCATTCCTAACTAAATCTTGCATGCTTAGGTGTGAGAACTAAATTGATTCTTTTGCGAGTACAACAGAATCATCCTGTGCACAAGTCACATGAATACGATGGAGTTCCCTGCTTTACGTGGCTGTATGGACACATCACGCTACACATTCAGCACAGGGTAAGAATTTGGATTCATTTCCTGTTCCACTCAGTGCTATAAGTTTCATTTCTTTAATAAGACCTTCCTAAATTAGAAAAAATAATAACATCATTTAGAGCTCTTTCCCCAGCTCTACCATGCAGTTGTAATAGGAGGAAGATGGGATGAATTCACAGTATTAAGTTGATAACAGGTTTTATGAACAGTGCTTTGATACTATGCCAAAGAGAAAACTGTCCCAGTTAAACTAGATTAAATAGGGTGGCTAAAAATTAAAAACAAAAACAAAAAACACTGGAAATTACTTTTCTCACTTTCTCTTGATGCAATGAAGGGAATATGACACTACAGTATATGGTGTTGTCAGTGTTATATGATGCACAAAATATTTGGATTATTTGAATAAATGTTAGCTTTTAATCAGTCTGTGCCTTAATAGTGACCGGTTATCTGTAAATAGAGAACAGATACAGATTGTATTTTTGTGGGGGGTTTTTGTCCTTCTAGTGATTTTTTTTTTAAATGAGAGATGGAATTAAGCATTGAAAATGGGAATTTTTCTAAACTAATCAAGTGTTATATGAAAAATAAATTTATATAACCCCTTTGTATTGCCCTTGCTAGATGAAATGTGTCTTTTTAATTTTTTTTTTTTTTTTTTGCCTTTTTCAGCAGAATTGGAAGATGTCTCTGTAGTAGCATTGAGCATGCATTCTCTCTTCCTGTTGTTTTGCATTGGCCATCCTCATTTTCATCCAGAAGCTAAAGCATTTATTTTAGCCAGTGAGCTCGGGACCAGTAATCAATCATTGTTTCTCTGGCCACCCATAGGTATATACCAAAAGAGTAAGACTACACATTTTATTCTTGCTCTTTCTTTCTTTTATAAAGAATCAAATGTATGACCACTTTGACAACCTCATCCATCAACAGAGGAGCTCTTTCCTAAAGTTATGCTGGGCTTCTTGACCCAGGTTCCTGTTTCAGAGATGGACTGTCATGCTGTCACACTGCACACCGAACCCTCACTGTGCCTTGTGCTGAGATTTTATCTGAACTCATCTTCAAATGGAATTAATATATTGCCAATCCTGAGAGTTGTTAAATCTCAAGGAAATGCTAACCTTCCACTTATTTATGCTTCCAAAAATACCTCCACTGTGCTGAGTGGAGTGTGGATTCTGCTTAGCTTTCTCAAGCCCTCTCCACTTGCCCCTCCCCACTGCTCACTCTCTCTCTCTAAAAAATAATCCTTAAGGAAAATGGAAAATGGTAGAGGTACTGGACAATGGACTGCCCCTGCCCTTCAACATAGGCTTCCATGTGTTTATAGCACTGAGAACTCCTATGCTGAATAGAAACCCCAGTTTTTGACATAACTGTTGAAAAGTTCCCATCTCAGAAATGGGCCTGTGCTCTCAAATGCAGTATTTCTTTCATCTACCTTTTGTTTTCTAGGTTTCATACGTTTAATCAGATTTTCAAAAGGAATGTGGCCAAAAGGGTTATGATACACAGCTTTATAGTTACACTCTATGAGCCATAACTTCTTAGATTTGACTCCAAGTGACTTTAAAACTCAGATTTACGTTGAGAGAACATGAGTTTGCTACCACTGAGGGCAATCTGAGAACGTAACAATAGAGAGTGATGCTAGATGGTGACATAAGTTGTTCCTGACTTTGCTCCCCTCCACCCCCAAGAATGACTAACAACTATTCTTGGACAGGGCACCACTAAGAAAGTCCTAGAAAATGGGGGTGAGACAAGTGCCTCTCATGCCACAAAGACCAAGACAAAATGGACTGGAAGAGTATGAGAAGTAGCTACACACTGATGGCATTGCTTCTCCCCCAACCCAGTGCAGTACTGTGCCAAAAGGTCTCCCCTAAACCTATAGTTCCTCCACTGGAAAAAGAGGTCCCAGGGGAGACATCCAGCCACCTAAAGGTAGTGGGTTTTTTGGTAGAAGCACCTATTCTGATCTTGCTCCATGGGGATCATGGGAATCTCATTATGATGGAGAAGGGGAGAGGAGCTTCCAACAACCAACACTCAAATCTTAGCAGACAACATTTCCACCTGCAGGCGCAATCAATATTTCCAACCAGTGACTTTGTAAATCCACAGAGCCAAATAAGTGATGCATTCTGACCAGCTGCATTCATACCACAGCAGGGTACAGACCTACCGGATCTGGGTTTTCAAATAGAGTTTTGCCAGCCCTGGAGTCTCAGTCTTCCTGCACCCAGCCAGGAGAGCTGTGTCATACCCGCCTTCCATCCTCTCTCATAGCCCCCAGCCCCATACTACAGGGCTGACAGAACACCTGGAAGTTGCTTTGTAACCCACTAACATGCAAGCTGAGGTGAGAGGGAAGAACTGATTGCCCCCAAAGAAGAGTAGCCCTGTTTGGCCAGGGAACTTGGGGAATGGGTTGGTTTGCAACAGTACCACAAACAGACCTTAGTGGTATTGGAGCTGCTTCTCCTGCTGTGCCCAAAGAAGGGAAATAAATTCATAGCCCTAATTATTCTTTTTTTTTAAGATTGTATTTATTTATTCGACAGAAAGAGCACAGCAGGGTGAGCAGCAAGCAGAGGGGGAAGGAGAAGCAGAGGGAGAAGGAGAAGCAGGCTCCCTGAGCAGGGAGCCTCATGTGGGGCTTGATCCCAGAGCCCTGCAGTCATGACCTGAGCCAAAGGCAGACGCTTAACTGACAGAGCCACCCAGGCCCCCCGGCCCCAATTACTCTTGAATACAACCTTCAAGCTGCCTGACCAGGGAACATTATCAGAATTCATGGGAAGTTGTATCGCCTCCCCCAGCCCTGCTTACAGTGGTACTTAAAACAGAAAGCATAGTCCATGGCACTCCCCAACTGTAGAGCAAAATAATTGACCTCACTAACTAGAATATTCATTGCACACTCTTGCCTGATTCAGGTGCCCAAATAATAAGTCATGCATGCTGTGGGTCCCGTCCTACTGCCCTGCAGGGAAGGGCAGCTCTTTTCATAGCCCCTTCCACTACTGCTAACTAACAGTTCTCACTATTCGATAAGCCTGGCCAGGAACAAAGGCAACAGTGGAGCTGATTCACAGTTTCATTTGGTCAGGGAACCCAGTGGCAATCCTAATAAGCTGTTTTCAGCCAGCGTCACATCATCCCAGCACTGACAGAGCTCAGTTACCTTGCCCTCAGACCTTAATGGCAGGTCCCATTGTCCAAGAATCTTGTTACCCCAGCAGACAGGTCCAGAACCCCAAACTTAGCTGACTTAGTACTTAGTGAACCTGTGAACCTGTGAAGTCTGAAAGATGAGACCACTTAGATACCGATGTAAGGATCACAAAAATCAGGTCAATACAACACCACCAAATGAAACTGAAAGCTGAAACTAATAACTGAAGGAAATGGAAACTGGGAAATGGAAATCAATGAACTGTCCGGCAAAGAATTCAGAATAATCCTCTTCAAGAAGTTTAATGACTAGAATAACAGTTAAAATTAGGAAAATAATTCATGAGCAAGATAAGATGTTCAAGAAAGAAATAATAACTATAAAAAATGAACCTAGAGCTAAAAAGTGCAGTAACTGAAGAATTCAATAGATTGAAAGGAAGACTCAAAAAACAATAACAACAACAATAAAAAGGGAGACTCAATATGCAGAAGAAATAATAAGAGACCTGGAAGATAGGACATTTGAAATTATCAAGTCAGAGGAGCAAAAAGAATAAAAAAGTGAAGAAAGGGTGCCTGGGTGGCTCAGTTGGTTAAGCAACTGCCTTAGGCTCAGGTCATGATCCTGGAGTCCTGGGATCAAGTCCTTCATCCGGCTCCCTGCTCAACAGGGAGTCTGCTTCTCCCTCTGATCCTCCCCCTTCTCATGTTCTCTCTCTCTCTCTCTCTCAAATAAAATCTTTTTGAAAAAGTGAAGAAAGCTTATAGGACATATAGAAAATAACAAAAACAATATTAATATAATAACAATAAAAACACATGGGAATTCCAGAAGGTGGAGAAAATGAGAAAGGAACAGAATATAAGTATATTCAAATAAATAATACCTGGAACTTTTCCAAGGAGGGGAGAGAATTAGACATCAGATCCAGGAGACCCCAAAGACTCCAAATAGATTGAACTGAGACATTATAATTACATTGTCAAAGTCAAAGAATTTTAGAAGAAGCAAGAAACAAAAAAGAGGTTATGTATAGGGGAACCCCATAAGATTATTATAAGATTATAACAGGCCAGACAAGACTGGGAGGACATATTCAAAATGTTGAAGTTTAAAAAACGAACAACAACAACAAAAAACCTGTCAACCAAAAATAGTATACTTGGTAAGCTGTCCTTCAGAAATGAGGAAGGGATAAAAACTTTCCTGAACGTATAAAAGCTGTGGGAATTCATCACCACAACACCTGCTAAAAGGAGGTCTTTGAGTAGAGATAAAAGGATGCTAATTAACATCCTAAAAACATAAAGCAGTGTGAATGATAGATATACTATCAAAGTTAGATTGCACACTATGGTAATCGATTCTGTACCATGGTGATTGTGGTGCATAATTCACTAACAATTTTAGTAGTTCTAAAGCAAAAGTAGTAAAAATAATCATAACTACAAAAATTTGTTAAGTTGCACAATATAAAAATATGTAGGTTATAACATCAATAATGTAAAATGTGAGGAAAGAAATAAAAGTCTAAAATAAAAAGGGCTAAGGAATTCCATCAAAGTTGTTACTAGTTTTAAAAAGGGTGTTAAAATATGGAATCTTGAAATTATGTTCTCCATACTAAGAATAAATACTTTTAATAAGGTGTCTTTGGGTTTTTTGTTACCATTATATTCCTTTGGAAAATGGACAACAAATAAATCCTTAAAAAATTTTTTTTTAAAAAGATGTTAAAATTTTAAGATTTTTTTGTAATTATTCAAATTGTAATTATTTAAATTAAATTATTCAAAAGTTCATGATTTAAAAAGAGAGCATACTGATATCACATAACATTAAACACACAATAAAAGACAGCAGGGTAGGAAACAAAGAACAATGAAAAAAAAAAAAAAAGAATAAAACAACCAGAAAACAATGAACAGAATGGCAATAACTCCTTACTTACTAATAATTCACTAAATGTCAATGGGTTAAATTCTCCAATCAAAAGACATAGAATGCTGACTAGATTAAAAAAAGAAAATCCAAGGATATGCTGCCTGAAAGAGACTCACTTTAACCTTAAATACACATAGTCTGATAGTGAAGGGAAAGAAAAAAATAATTCAAACAAAAGGTAAATAAAATCCATATTTATATCAGAAAAAATAGACTTTAAAATTTCTAAAAAGAGGGGCTCCTGGGTCACTTAATTGGTTAAGCTTCTGCCTTTGGCTCAGATCTTGATCCCAGGGTCTTAGGATCGAACCTCACAGAGGGATCCCTGCTCATTGGGGAGCCTGCTTCACCCTCTGTCCTCCTGCTGCTCCCCTGCTTGTGTGCTTGCTCTCTCTCTCTCTGCCAAATAAATAAAGAAAATATTTTTAAAAATTAAAAAATGCTAAAAAGAGGCAAAGTAGCTCATTATATAATGATGTAGGGGTCAATCAACCCCAAAATATAACTGTTGTGAATATTTATGCACCCAAATTGGAGCATAAATATAAAGCAAAAACCAACAGAGCTAAAAAGAGAAATAGAAACACAATAGTAGTTGGGGATCTTAATACCCACCTTCAATAATGGATAGGCCAGACAGAGAATCAATATGGAAACTGTGGATTTGAATAACAGTATAGACCAAAAGAACTTAACAGATATATCCAGAACATTCTATCCAATGACAGCAGAACATACACTCTTCTCAAGCACACATGGAAACTTTTCTTAGAATAGATCATATATCAAGGCACAATACAAGTCTTGGCAAATTCAAGAAAATTGAAATCATACTTCTCTGATTGTAATAAAATCAAAAAGAAGAGAAAAACTGGAAATTCATGAATTTGTGGAAATTAAACAACTTTATCTTGAACAACTAAAGAAAAATTAAAAAGGAAATAATATCTTAAGACAAAAGAAAATGGAAACAAATCATACAAAATTTATAGTATGCAAAGTAGTTCTCAGAAGACGATAATAATAAATACCCACATTAAGTAGCAAGAAAAATCCTAAATAAAAAACCTAATTCTGTGCTTTAAGGAACTAGAAAGTGAAGAACAAATTGAGCTCATTGTTAGCAGAAGGAAGGAAATATTAAAATTAGAGGAAAGATAAAAGAAATAGCAAATAGGAAAACAATAAAAAATTGATAAACATTTAGCTGGCCTAACCAAGAAAAAAAGAAGTCCCAAATCAACAAAACGATAAATGAAAATGGAGATATTACAATTGACACTACAGAAATACAAAGAATCATTGAAGATTCATAAGTTGCTTATAAGTTATGAACAACTATACCTCAGCAAATTGGACAATCTAGAAAAATTGGGAAAATTCTTAGAAATATATAAACTATTAAGACTGGATCAGGAAGGGGCACCTGGGTGGCTCAGTGGGTTGGGCCTCTGCCTTCAGCTTGGGCCATGGTCTCAGGGTTCTGGGATCGAGTCCTGAATTGGGATCTCTGCTCAGTGGGGAGCCTGCTTCCTCCTCTCTCTCTCTCTCTCTCTCTCTCTCTCTCTCTCTCTCTCTGCCTGCTTGTGATCTCTGTCTGTCAAATAAATAAATAAAATCTTTAAAAAAAAAAACTGAATCAGAAAGAAACAGAAAATTAGAATAGGCAAATTACCAGTAAGGAGTAATAAAAGATCTTTCAGTGAAGAAAAGCCCAGGACCAATAGCTTCACTGGAGAGTTTTATCAAATATTTAAAGAATTAGTGCCAATCCTTATCCTTCTCAAGCTGTTCCAAAATATCAAAGAGGAGGGAACACTCCCAGACTGAATTTACAAGGTTAACATTACATGACACAAAAGCCAAAAAAGGAAATTCCTTGAAAGAAAAATTTAGGCCAATATTCTAATGAATGTACATACAAAATCTTTCAATGGAATACTGATAAAGTCAATTCAGCAGCATAATTAAAGATCAAGTGTGATTTATACCTGAGATTCAAGAATAGTTCAAAATAAGCAAATCAATCAATATGATACATCACATTAACTGAATGAAGGAAAAAGTCCTATCATTTCAATAGACACAAAAAGCATTTGACAAAATTCAACATTGATTAAAAAAATTCAACAAATTATGTGTAAAAGTAATGTACTTCTAAGTAATAAATATTATTTATCATAGCATCATACTAACATCATACTCAATGGTGAAAGGTTGAAAGCTTTTCCTTTAGGATTAAGAACAAGACTAGGGTGTGCACTTGCACCACCCCATTCAACAAAATGTACTAGAAGACTTTTTCAAAGCAATCATGCAAGAATAAAGAAATAAAAAACATCAGTATTGGAAAGGAAGAAATAAAATGTCTTTATTTGCAGATGAAATTATTTTATATTTAGAAAATCCTTAAAAACTTCACCCAAAACTTAAATTTGATCAATGAATTCAGTAAAATTACAGGATACTAATTTCAGTACAAATACCAGTAGTAGTGTGTGTGTGTGTGTGTGTGTGTGTGTGTGTGTATGCAACAAATTAAAAAAAATAAAATTATCTTATTTACAATAGTATCAAAAGCAATAAAATACATAGGAATAAACTAAGCCAAGGAGGTAAAACTCTCTGGAAACTACAGGGCATTGATGAAGTCAAAGACACAAAAAGAATAGAAAGGTATCCTGTGTCCATGCAACCCATGCAATGAAGAATTAATATTGTTAAATGTCAATACTACCAAAAGATATCTCAGATTCAATGCAATCCTTATCAAGATTCCAATGGCATTATTTACAGAAGTAGAAAAGGGATCCAAACATTTAAATGGAATAACAAAGAAACCCAAAAAGCCAAAGCAATCCTGAGAAAACAGAACACAGTGGGAGGCATCACGCTTTCTAATTTCAAGCTACACCAAAAAAGCTATAGTAATCAAAACAGTATGGTCCTGGATAAAAACATAAATATAGATCAATGGAACAGAACTGAGAACTCAGAAATAAACCTAAGCCTATATGGTCAACTAATATTTATAAGGGAACCAAAAATACCCAGTGGAGAATAGACATTCTGTTTAATAAATGGTGCTTTAAAAAACCAGATCCTTATGTCACTCACAAAAATTACCTCAAAAAGGAATACAGACTTAAATGTATGTCCTGACCATGAAACTTCCAGAAGGAATCATAGCAGAAAATTTTGTTGGCATGGGTCTTGGCAATTATTTTTTGGGATATGACACCTTTAAGTGTCAGTGCAGCATGGCAACAAAACCAAAAATAAACAAGTGATACTACATTGAACTAAAAAGTTTCTGCACATCGAAAGCAAAGTGAAAAGAAACCTACAGAATGGGTAATATTTGCAAACTATATACCTGATAAGAGGTTAATATTCAATATATATAAAGTACTCATAGGAATCAATAGCAAAGACCACCACCACCATCAAAGAATCTAATTAAAATAGGATAAAAGATCTGAATAGACACTTCTTCCAAAAAAGATATACAAATGACCAGCAGGTATACAAGATGTTCAACATCTCTAGTCATTAGGGAAATGCAAGTCAAAACTACAATAACATGTCACCTCATGTCTATTAAAATGTCCATCTTCAAAAAGACAAAAGATGATTCCATAAGATGTCAGCATAGGAAGATTCTGAACTCAACCCTTCCCATAGACACACCAAATCTGTGGCTCATTTCCTTCTGAAAGAAAACTGAAAATTAGAAGAGCTATATCTTTACAACAAAGGCTAAAAAGATCACACTGAAATAGATAAGAGAAGCAGAAATGCAATGTCACCAAAAACCCCACCCCTGGTTTGGTGACACAAAATAGGGATGGATATCACCCGTCTAGTGCTTCTCCCAGAGGAACAAGGGGTTGGTATCCCACATCAAGCACCCCAACTTCTGAGATCTATACCAAAGAAACAAGCTCCAGAAACATCTGGTTTAGAAAACCAATGGGGATGTTGTCTAAGGCACCAAAATTGCTGTAGGGAACTGAGATTCCCTTTCAAAAGGATCACGTGTAGTCTCACTTGCCCAGAGACCCAGTAAAAAAACAACTCAAAAAACTCTTAGACTGTATTTGAAAACAGCAACTCAAAAAGCTCTTAGACTGTATTTGAAGAAGATTTATATGTTAATCTAAAAGCATCTGCTGGAGGGACAGGAAACAGTTGATCATCTCTCGGATAGAGAGGTGTTGGCGGATGCCATTTTTGCATTGTTCACCTACCCTGCTAGCATGAATTGGCAAATTCAGACACAGAATTCCCCTGCTGCTTGTGAAGATAGGCAGAGGTGAGAGGTCATGGCAGTATCTTGCTGCTTAGCTAAAGCATGAAAGAGGGGGCAGTTGTAGAACTCTGCTCCCTGGCTGGGGCAGGGGAGAACGGTTGTCATATTCTCCCACTCCCTAGCTAAAGCCTGCAAACACAAGTGCTTGTGACATTCCATTAATTCTCTGGCTCAGGCTGGTGAGTATGAGTGGTCATGGCATTCTCCTGCTCCTAGCCTAAAGCTGGCATGTGTGCACGGACAAGGCACTCTCCTGAAGCCCACAGATATGTGCTGTTAAGATATATTCCCACTGCCTTTATGTAGCCAGCCAACAAACTCCTCCCCCTACACTCTTCAACTGCTTAGCTAAAGCCAGCAGGTTTGCAAAATCCACACAAAGATGCCCCATTACTGCTTGGCCCTGGTGGCCAAGGAACCTCAAATTCCTGAGATCCACTGGAATGTAACAATCAGAAAGACAATTTTTGGTGGGCCACTCGTCCCTGCCAAAGACACTGCATGCACAGCAGACTGAAATATAACCCCAGTCCCCCTGTAAAAAGGACTATTTTACTTAGCCTGGAGCTTCATCCTGAAGAAGAGACTTCAGGTTTCCCACACATCTAGAAGACTGGAGGTGAGACATCACTGTTACTCTCTTGGACACTATACCTGTCAATGAGACCTCCCAAAAATTTTTATACGCTCATCTGGGGCCCAGGGTTTGCAACTTCCACCCAGAGGATACTTCCTGATCTGGTCTAGAAGCTAGCAGAAATTTCAATTGCAGCCTATTGCCTGAGATTCTGGCTCCCAATTACCCTGAAACTAGGTGCTAAATGAGATTCTGCCCCTTGGAACACTGATAGATCTTGGCACACCCTCAGCCATAGGAATATATCAAGAATAAATCATACTGTTTAGACAATCACAAAGGTTCAAAAACAACCAAGAGCAAGGTTGAATGAGAAGATTTATCACATAAACAAGACCATCCCTTTAAGACAAAGAATTGGTTGCTTCATGTAATACATAAAAACCAAAACAGAGTCGAACAAAAATGAGAAAACAGAGAAATATGTTCCAAATGAAAGACAAAGGACAAAACCTCAGAAAAATACCTTGATGCTATGGAAATAAGTAATGTACCTGATAAAGAACTCAAAGAAATGGTTATAAAAATGCTCACCAAAATTGGGGAAATAGGTGACCAACAACACGGAAAATATAAAGAAAATACCAAACGGAAGTCATGGAGCTGAAGAATAAAATAACTGAACTGAAACATACACCAGAGAGGCTCAACAGCAGACTGTATGAAGCAAAAGAACTAAATTCCAAGCAATGGAATTTATGCAGATAGAGCAGAAAAAAGATCTAAAATCATAGTCATAATCATAATCATAATTTAATGATAACTTAAGGAATCTACAGGACAACATCAAGTGGAATAACATTTGCACTAGGGGTCCCAGAAAAAAGGGAGAGATAAAGGTGCAGAAAATTTATATGAAGAAATAATGGTTAAAATTTCCCTAACCCAGAGAGAAAAACACTCCAGGTCCAGGAAGCTCTAAGAGTACCATAAAGTATGAATTCATAGAGAGCCACTTCAAAACATATAATTAAAATGTGAAAAATTAAAAATTAAAAGAGAATTTTGAAAGCAACAAGAGAAAAAACCAATTGTTACGTACAAGGGAAACCCCATAAGGCTATCAGCAGATTGTGAAATAGAGTCTCTGGAGGCTAGAGGTGAATGGTATGACATACTCAAAGTGCTGAAAGGAAAAAAAAAAAAAAAAAAAAACAAAACCTCCAAAGAATATTTTACCCATCAAGATTATCATTCTGAATTGAGGGAAAGGTAAAAGTTTTCCAGAGAAGCAAAAGTGAGAGGAATTCATGAGTACTAAACTGGCTTTGTAAGAAATGTTAAGGGGGGAGCACCTGGATGGCTCAGTTGGTTAAGCATCAGACTCTTGATTTTGGTTAGGCCATGATCTCAGAGTCATAAGATTGAGTCCTCTGCTTTGGGCTCCATGCTCAGTATGCAGTCTGCTTGAGATTCTATCTTTCTCCCTTTCCCTCTATCCCTAAACTACTCTCCAATGTTCTCATGCTCTCTCTCTCTAAAATAAATGGACCTAAAAAAGAAAAGAAATAAAAGACAAAGAAAGCAATCTTAAGGTAACTTCTTTAAGACTGAAAAACAATAGCACCAATAAATAACAAGAAATCATGAAAGTATGAAACCTCATTGGAAAAAGTAATATCTATGTTACATATTATATATATAATACATAGGAAAGGTAGATTAATCACTTATAAAGGTACTATAAAGGTTTAAAGAAAAAAGTAATAAAGTTAACCAAAACTATAATAAATAGTTAAGGGATATATTAAAAAGATGTAAAAAGTGCCATCAAATACAAAATGTTTGTGGGGAAATACAAATGTAAAGTCTTGGAATGTATTCAAATTTCAGTTACTATCAACTTAAAATTGACTCACATACATAGGATGATATATATGAACTTTGCAAACCACAAAGCAAAAATTCATATTAAACACACAAAAGTGGGCACCTGGTGGCTCAGTCAGTTAAGCATCTGCCTTCAGCTCAGATCATGATCCCAAGGTTCTGGGATGGAGTCCTGAGTTGGGCTCCCTGCTCAGCAGGGAGTCTGTTTTTCCCTCTCCTTCTGCCCCTCCCTCTGCTTATGCATGCTCTCTCTCTGCTAAATAAATAAATAAAATCTTTTTTAAAAAATAAATAAAAATTAAAAATAAACATAAAAGAAAATGAAAAAATATTTAAACATAACACTAAAGAAAGTCATCAAGGGATAAGAGAAAAGGAAGAAATAGAGAAGAGAAGAAACAGAGGAACTACAAAAGCAGCCAGAAAACAAGAAAATGACAATAAGACATATGTATCAATAATTAATTTAAAGGGACTAAATTTGGCAATCAAAAGACAAAGAGTAGCTGAATGGATAAAAAGCAAGAAACATCTATATACTGCCTACAAAAGACTCATCTTAGAAGTAAGGACACACAGAGACTAAAAGTGAAGAGATGAATGCAAAGTCACCATGCAAATATTTCACCATGCAAATAGTGATGAAAGGAAGGTATTGTAGCTATATTCCTATCAGACTAAACAGACTTTAAGACAAAGACTATAATAAAAAACAAATAGGGGCACTACATAATGATAAAAGGGTCAACACAATGAGAAGATATAACATATGTAAATATATATGTACCTAACACAGGAGGACCAAAATATATAAAATAAATATGAACAGGTTAAAAGAGAGAAATTGTCATATATATATGACAATGTAATATAAATATTAATATTATATATTATAAATGTTATGATATATATAGTAGGGGATATAATATAATAGGGGATATTAAGACCCTACTTAACATCAATAGATAGATTTTTCAGACAGAAAATCAATAAGGAAATATACGTCTTAAACAACATGTTAGACCAGATGAATTTAATAGACCTATACAGAACATTACACCCCAAACAGCAGAATACACATTCTTCTTAAGTGCACATAGAACATACTCCAGGATAGATCACATGTTAGATCATGAGACAAGTCTTGATAAATTTAAGAAGACTGAAATATCAAACTCCTTTTCTAACCACAATGATATGAAGTTAGAAATTAACTACAAAAAAGAACCTGGGGAGAAAAATCCATAAACATGTGGAGGCTAAACAACATGCTATTAAACAACCAATGGGTCAATGAATAAATCAAAAAGGAAATAAAAATATACTTGGAGATGAGTGAAAATGGAAATACAACATTCCAAAATCTATGGGACACAGCACAAGTGGTTCTAAGGGGAAGTTTATAGGATCGAAGCCTACATCAAGAAACAAGAAAAATTCCAAATAATTAGAAAAAGAAAAGCAAACAAAACCCAAAGTTAATAGGAGGAAAGAAATAATAAAGGTCAGAGTAGAAATAAATGCCATAGAGACTAAAATAATAGTAAAAATCAACAAACTTAATGTCTCATTCTTTGAAAAGACAAGCAGAACTGATAAACATTTAGACAAACTCATCAAGAAAAAAAAAGAGAGGTTACAAATAAATAAAACTAGAAATGAAAAAGGAGAAGTTAAAACTGACACTACAGAAATACAAAGGATTGTAAGTGATGATTATAAAAAATTATATACCAACAAACTGGACAACCTAGAAGAAATGGATAAATATCTGGAAACATACAATATGTCAGGACTGAATCAGGAAGAAATAGAAAATCTAAACAGACTGGTTACTAATTAGAATCAGTTATTAAAAAAAAAAAACTAATAAAAAAAATCCAGGACTGGAAATCTTCACAGGTGCATTATACTAAACCTTTAAAGAAGAGTTAATACCTATTTTTCCCAAGTTATTCAAAAAAATTGAAAAGGAGAGAATGCTTCCAAATTCATACCAAAACCAAAGACACTACAAAAAAGGAAAATTACATGCTAAAATCCCTGATGAATATAGATGCAAAAAATTCTCAATAAAATATTGACAAATTTAATTCAACAATATTATTTTTAATTTAACAATATTATTAAAAGGATAGCATACCATGATTAAGTGGAATTTATCCTAGGAATGCAAGGATAATTCAATGTACATAAATCAATCAATGTAATATATCACATTAATAAAATAAAGAATAAATATTGCATGATCATTCCAATAGATGAAGAAAAAGCATTCGACTAAATTCAAAATCCATATGTGATGAAAACTCAACAAAGTGGGTATAGATGGAGTATATCACAACAAAATAAAAACAATATTTGACCAATCTACTGCTAACTACATACTCAATGGTGAAAAACTAAAAGCTTCTTCCCTAAGATCAGGAACAAGACAAGGATGTCCACCTTTGCCACTTTAATCATATAGGAATAGTATAGGAAGCCTTAGGTACAGCATCAGGCAGGCAGAAGAAATTAAGGTAATCCAAATTAGTAAGGAAGAAGTAAAACTTTCACTATTTGCAGATGACCTAATACTATATATAGAAAGTCCTGAAGACTCCACCAAAAAATCCATTAGAACTAATAAATGAGGGGTGCCTAGGAGGCTCTGTTATTAAACATTTGCCTTCATGGGGCACCTGAGTGGCTTGGTTGGTTAAGCATCTGCATTGCTCAGGTCTGGACCCTGGGATTAAGCCCTGCAATGGGCTCCCTGCTCAGTGGGGAGCCTGCTTCTGCCCCTCCCCCCACCGTGAGCTCCTTCTCTCTCTCTCTCTCATTCTGCGCTGTCTCTCTCACATAAATAAATAAATAAATAAATAAATAAATAAATAAATAAATCTTTCAAAAAGAAAAAAGCATCTGCATTCAGCTCAGGTCATGATCCTGGGGTCCAGGGATTGAGCCCTGTGTCAGGCTCTCTGCTCAACAAAGAATCTGCTTCTCCCTCTCATTCTGCCCCTACCACCTACTCAATCTCTCTCTGTCTCAAATAAGTAAAATCTTTAAAAAAAAAAAAACAAAACTAACAAATGAATTGAGTAAATTTTCATGATACAAGATTAATATATAGAAATCTGTTGCCTTTCTATACAAATGATAAACTATCAGAGAAATTATAATTCCAGTTGCAACTGTATCAAAAAGAACAAAATACCTAAACATAAATTTTACCAATGCGATGGAAGACATGTACTCTGAGAACTATAAGACACCAATGAAAGACATTGAAGAGGACACAAATAAATGGAAAGATATACTGTGCTCATAGATGAGAAATGTTAAAAGTTGTCTTACTGGAGATGTAGTGGAAACAGCAAAAGAATTAGAATTAGAAGTGGAGCCTGAAGATGTGACTGAATTGCTGCAACTTTATGCAGTCTTAAACTTCAGTGGATGAGGGGTTGCTTCCTGTCGATGAGCAAAGAAAGTGGTTTCTTGAGATGTAATCTATTCCTGATGGAGATGCTGTGAAGATGGTTGAAATGACAACAAAGGATTTAGGACATCACATAAACTTAACCAGCAGCAGGGTTTAAGAGGATTGATACCAATTTTGAAAAAGTTCTGTGGGTTAGATAATACCATACTATTGACAGCATCACATGTTAAAGAAAAATTATTTGTGAAAAAAAGAGTCAATTGATATGACAGACTTCATCATTGTTTTAAGAAATTGCCACAATCACCCCGATTTTCAGCAACCAACACCCTGATTAGTCAGCAGCCATCAACATTGAGGCAAGACCCTCTATCAGCAACAAGATTCTGACTCACTGAAAGCTCAAATGATGGTTAGCAGTTTTTTAGCAATAAAGTAATTTTTAATTAAGATATGTACATTGGTTTTTTTAGACATAAGGTTATCATACACTTAACGGATTAGTTATGTAAACATAATTTTTATATATACTAGAAACCAAAAAAATTCATTTGACTTAGTTTCTTGTTTTATTCACTTTATTTTAGTGGCCAGAAACTTAACCACAGTATCTCTGAGGTATGCCTGTATCATATGTCAATTATACCATAATAATGATGGTGATGATGATGATCATAATACTTGGGGAAAACAACCAACAGGAAACAAATGTTGGCAAGGATGTGGAGGCAGGAGAACCTATTTGCATTCTTTGTGGTATTTGTGAACTGGTACAATCATTACGGAAAACAATCTAGAGGAAAATTAGCAAATAATTAGTAAAAAATTTAAAAAAGGACTACCATATGACCCAGCAATTTCTCTTCTGGGAATATATTTAAATGAAATGAAAACAATAACACAAGATGTTATCTGTATCCCCATCTTTATAACAGTATTATTTACAATAGCCAAGACATGGAAACAAACTAAGTATCCACTGGTGGCTGAATGGATAAAGAAGATGTGATACCCACACACACACGACTATTATTCAGCTATAAAACACACACACACACACACACACACACACACAAGGAAATTCTGCCATTTGCAGCAACATGAGATGGACCTCGAGGGCATTATGCTAAGTGAAATAAACCAGACAAAGACAAATACTGCATGATATCACTTACATGTGGAATCTGATTTTTTAAAAATTTAAAATTTAAAAATTTAAAATTTAAAAAACACACTCATAGAAAAAGAGCATATTTGTGGTTACAAGATCTGGAGGGTGGGTGGAGAGGAAAATGGAGAAGGAGGTTAAAAATTACAAACTTTCAGTACTTGGAATGTAAGGTATAACCTAAAGACTATAATTAACCTAAAGACTATAATTGCTATATTGTGTATACACACACACACACACACATACATGCATATTGTTGTTAAGAGAGTAAATCTTAAGAGTTCTCATTCCAAGGAATTTTTTTTTCCTTTTTCCTTTTATTGTATCCATATGAGATATTGGATTTTAACAAAAATTGTTGTTGTAATTCTTTTACAATATTTAAGTTTAACTATTATGCTGTATACCTCAAATTTATACAATGATGTATGTCAGTCACTTTTCAGTAAAACTGGAAAAATGTAATAATACTTGGAAATTAATTCTAAAAGTTGACCTCTGAAAAGACATTGGACAATGTAAAAAATGGAGTCTCCTTAAATATCCAAGTTTCCAAGAGAACTTCACGGTCTTGCCTATGTAAATTTTGGCCTACCTTGTTAAATTAGCTCAGGATTTGTCCTTTTCTTGAGTACTTATTAATTATACATACTCAAATATGTTAAAGTGCATTTAACCTCATTTTGATAATAAATTGATATTTATTCAATATTACATAATTCCATTTATTACCAGAGGCCATGATTCTGTTTTCTCCTACAATCCTGCTCCAAGGAAGCAGCTTCCTTTCCTCATCTCCAACAGCCTTTCAGATAACTTTCAGGTAATCTGAGTGAGAACTGAAGAAATTCGAATTTGTAGTTTGACAAACATGTTTAGATCTTCTCTCTAGATCTCAGGATAATTCTTCTGTGTCACAAAATCCTTACTTGTAAAAAGGACATATTACCCACCTCCTAGAACGGTTGAGGGTTCAGGAGAGGTGTTGTATAACTCGTCCCAAATAGTACATTGCACACAGTGAGCAGTGGATGAAGAGCAGCGACTATTACTAACTGATTGTTCCTTTCCCTGCCTGGCCTTTCTTTGCCCATCAGGGATTGTCACTGTGTTCATCTGCTTTTTGCATCAGCAGGGGAAGCCCATTTCTTCAGCCAGAACATGAGTCATGAGGAACATTGTAAACCCCAGGCTCCGCAGCCTGCCTCCAGACTGATAAGGTTGGAGTCGGAACACTTTCCTGAAGGTGAAGGGCCGAAGGTCTCCCACTTTGTTCAGAAACCCATACTGTATTTGGTTGCTTTTTATTTCAGTTCTTTAACATTTCTGACTCACCAGAACACTAATATGTGTGGAGAGGATTAGTAGCTAATTCTAATAGTCCTATACTTTGTGTTTAATTGTTATGTTCCCAGAGAGTTCTCATTACTTCCAGATGGCATTTTTTCCCCCTAAGATCACCTCAGTCCTCACCCCATGGTTCTGCTCAATTTCTCTTCACTCCCATTTTTTTGGGGGGGGTGGGCACTACTACCCCAGGATTTAATACCAGTTTCCTTTGTGTGTATATAATGAGCTTTTCTTTTAGAAGGAGCCATTTGCCTATATTTATGCTAAGTTTAGTTGTTTTCCACTTTAAAAAGTGAACTGAATTAGATAATATTTGACCATTCCTACAGATGTGGTGGCCAGGATACTTCAAAAACACTTCATCAGGGGATTTCACATTTTTGTTGCTTTTTAAAATACTTTGACTCATTCTGAAAGGAGGCAAGTGGAGCTTAAAGTTCTCTTTCTCAAGGGTTAGGCGACGAATGTGTTTTGGAACAGATTTTGGGAATTGGATTCTGAATTTGACTTTGGAGGCAGAATTTCAGTGTGGGAACCAGAACCTTTAGGAAAAAATTACAGTAACTAAAATGTTTCAAATTCATAATAGAATGTTTGGATGTGTTACAAGAGGAAAAAAAAAAAAAAAGGAGTAGCTCAATAATTTGGTGTGTGTGGCCTCTTTTTTTTTTTTTTTTTTTCCTCCCAGGCCAGGGAAAACAAATGATTCTTACCCCACGGTGTTCAGGGCTTCTTAATTCCTAATGAAAAGGTTGTGGGAATTAGACATTAAAAGACTTTAGTAAAACATCTAGAAAACAATATATGTTCAAACAAAATTTTCACTGAATTACAATTGACTCTTTGTCCAGACTGCCAATTCAATTTGATACAAAGTAACTGTGGATAAAGTTTTCCAGCTTTTTTCGTTTGGTGATGTGGGTGGGTTACACTTCCTTTGTTTTTCCTTTCCTTTGCCAGAATCATAAGCTCACATTAGTAATAGCCACATGAATTTGCTCTACATAAATTCTTCCTATAAGTTGAAAAAGTCTCCACCTTCTATTTCACAAAGCTAAGTTAAATTCCTAGATGAGAAAGGGAAATCTCATCTTACTATTTTCTTTATATATTTAAAAGCTTTTAAAAACACATAAAACTACCTTAACTGTTTCCATCAGAAAATGTGAGGACAGGATGGCTTTAAGGAAAGTTATAGCCTTATTTGTCATGTCATAAATTTTAAATCAGGCATTCCATTATAATGAAGATGTCTTTAAAGAAGTGATTTGTTAAAAAAAAAAAAAATCAGAGGACATAGAATTGAGTTAGGAAAGAGGATAATAGGAATGATACAGATAATACTTATCACCCTTGCATTTTCATAAGCCCAGGATAAATACAAGCTTTTTGGAATAGCTCTTTTGGTCACACTACTTTTAAGGCAATGATAAGTTAACAAGACTGAGAAACTAGTTAAAGAAATAATTTAAAACAGAACTTTAGGTGCACTGTTTTACATCCTCTTCAAACAGTATTTCTCTATGAATTATTCTGTATTTTTCCCAGTTTGTTAAAAACAATTAAATCTAGGTGATGTAAAAATGGGTGGTATGCCAGTGCTTCTCAAACCATATGTGATGAAAACCAGTTTTTAAAAATTCACTTGAAATGAATTCTTCAACTAATACATTTGCAAAAATAATAAAAATCTTGTGGCTGTATAAAATTGTTATAAAAGTTCCTAAATGCTTCCGCTCCCTTCTCTTACTGCTGAGAACACCTGCAGTAAGGTGTTCAATAAGGTTGAATTCACACCTGTCCATAGACCACTCTTACAGGAGTACTCTACACATTTTTCATAGCAGAAGAGCTTAGAAATGTATTTTTAGAAGATACATGGAATTATCAAGTGCTGTCGCATGTTTTATCAGCTTTACTAGCCTCAAAAGAACTTGGATGTGCTTTCAAGTGTCTTTAAGATATAGTAAGTTGTATAAATCTCTTGGAGAAATATTGAAATGTGTGTCTCATGTGTGCTTAATGTAAATGTGCTTTTCTTTTGATTCTGTTCTTTCGCCAGCCCTGTGGCCACTCCAGCTGCTTCCTGTGTGTTTAATGTATCAAATTCTCCCTCTCTTAGTTTCTCCATCTCACGCTGTCCCATTTATTTATGCTTTCCCACAATTGAGGGGAAATAGCATTTTCAGCCACTTGGAGGAGAGTTTATTTTGTGTGGCAGTACCTCTAGGATCTGGCATGCTCTAGAAGTGGAAAATATTTCCTTTGATCTTCTTGAGATGGTGGTTTGTAAGGTTCCAAGGCAGAGACCAGCAGGGCATGCATGTCATATTACAACATTTTGGAGAGAGGCCCATCACCATTTTCACTCTTGCAAGGCTAATCCAGATCATTTTGTTTGGAGCCATTCTTTATTTGCAGATGTTAGAACTTTACCTTTTGAGGATGCTCTTGGAAATTGATTTTAATGTTTTGCTAAAGCAGAGGAATCATCCTAGTACTCAGAGCAGGCAGTGATAAAGATACAATTTCAGCAGCAAAAAAAAAAAAAAAAAAAAAAGGAAACCAAATCCCGAACAGTGGCCCCTCCAGCCTACAGCCCAGAGAAACAAGTTGACAGCTTTGTGAAGAGGGTGTCCAAACTAATGTGCCTGCTGGAACCAAACAGAGCAACCATGTGGAGTGGTGGTAGCAAACCAACTCCAAGCTGCTTAGGGATTGTGAAGACCAACTGCTCACACAGAAGGAAAAGGAACCAAATAAAATACTAAAGAGGAAAAGAGGGAAATTGGGGGAACATGCTATAGCAAGGCCCGCAAGCCACAACATAAAAGACCAAAATCTCTGGCTTTGTGTCTGTGAACCTTGGGTATGTCTTGCTTCCAGATCCTCCAGCAATGCAGTCGTAACAGCTTCAGCTGAAAAAGGGACTCCTGAGAATGGTGAGGCTCCACAAAGTGGCTTCCTTTCCAAGATCTCCCAGGCCTCCCAGAATTTCCCCAGTTAGTTGGGGAAGAGAGAGCAGACAGACTGACAGACTGTCCCTTTGTTGGGAGGAATGAGGGAGATTCCACGGCAACTCCAATGAGGAGCTGTGGTCAGAACCTGGACATAGTATCTTCCTTCACCATTATTAAATATGTATCCTACAGCCCCAGTTCTGCCTGGTTGTGTGGGTCAGTGTGTGCAGTGTTCCTCTTTCTGAGAGGAGTGTCTTGTGTGATGACTCTTAATCCTCCTGCCTCTTAGCTCCGGGTCAGCCTATGAGTTACAAAGATTAATTCCTATTTTGTGCTTGGCTTTTTCACTTATGGTGTTTTGGCCCATATATTTATTTTTAATATTTGTTAAATTAAAACCTGTAAGTTTTATAGAAATACAGGTATTCCAGCATCATTCCAATGATTAGAAATTTCTGGGGGAAGGCTCAGGCAATCTATAGTTTCCTAAAAGTTTTCCCCATGGTTCTGTTGTATCAGGGCTAGAAATCCAGTCATTTGAACCACTGGCTGAAGCCACTATGAAATAAATGGTAGTAGGGACAACAAAAACCTTCTCTTATAGGGAGGCACTATTTTCATCCATTTTTACAGATGGTTCTGCTAATGCAGAGACATGTTAACTAGTTTGCTAAAGGCCATATAGCAGTGAGAGGTTTAGATACAAGCTGAGGGGGGACGCCTGGGTGGCTCAGTGGGTTAAAGCCTCTGCCTTCGGTTCAGGTCATGATCCCAGGGTCCTGGGATTGAGCCCCATATCGGGCTCTATCCCAGGGTCCTGGGATTGAGCCCCATATCGGGCTCTCTGCTCGGCAGGGAGACTGCTTCCCCCGACCTCCACCCCCCCCCCCCCGCCTACTTGTGATCTCTCTGTCAAATAAACAAATAAAATCTTTAAAACAAAACAAACAAAAAAAGATACAAGCTGAGGTTTAGACACAAGCTCTTTGACTCTAGAAGTGGAACTCTTGTCTACTAAAGTTGCAAAAGATCTGTGGTAATGTGGGCTGATTTGGCTGGTCAGAAATTGACTGTTTAGAGGGGAACTGTGGTCAAAAGATTGTAAAACGATTTGAAAATAGAACATTTTTCTGTCTCTGGGAGCAGACAGATGGGTAGAATTCTGTGCACCATGCCCATTCCAAGCAATGCTGAGAACTACTGATGAGAGCATCTTGTGTAGGCGAGGGTCATAGGTGAGTGTGCAAACCTTAAAAGTGGCTGTGTCTTGGACTGTGTGTTGAAAACCCTTGACCAGGGAGTCATATGGGGAGTAAATGTGGAAATGTGCTTTCCTGACACTTCAGTCCTCTTAAGGGATTCAGATGTTCTGATTTCTTTAATTATTGCAGAACCTAAAGAAGCATTGCAAAGAAACAATGTAAGGGCTGTGGTTCCTACATGTACTTTCTCAACCAATCAAGAAAAACTTGTAATTATCATAGGAAGGGGGTAAGAAAACAGAATGGTCCACATCTCCCTCATTCCACTTCTACTTCTTCCCTCCATTCGCATTCCTTCTTTAGGGTCAGGGGACATGCTCATGTATCTTTGAATTCCTCCAGTAGCATTGCTATGAAAGTGTGTCCACATATTCTGCTGCGTTTCTCTTAGAGATCCAGTGGAATTAAGCTTTGCTACTAAATCCTGACTGTTGGATTTCTCCACTTATAATAAGATCTTCATTACTTTGAATGAGTTATTTGGCTTCTCTGACACAGCCTCCTCATCTATAAAATGCAGTTGCAAATATCCATTGCCCAGGATTATCCTGGGGATTAAGTAAAATAATTTGGATTAACAATCTCATCCAGAGTCTTTCAATTAGCATGTACTCAATAAGTGTTGATTTTCTTCTCTCTTGGCCCAGTACAGTGATCTTTCTAGGACAACACTTCAAACACTGTTTGGAAAAAACAATTACTAAAGTGATTTGCATAGAAACGGTGGTTCAGAATCTGACATATAGAGTTCCTTGACTCTCCTGAAGTGAATTTTCCCCCAAAGGTGGCTGTTGATACCCTCAGGCCAGAGTTTGATGGAAACACCCTTACAGTGAACAACTTGGGTTTATTTCCCACTGCAGGAAGGGAGAAGTCACAGCATGGGGTAAGCGAGTGTTAGAAAAACCTTGGTGTATTTGGGCTTGTAATAGGTGATTTTGAGAAGGGGGCAGTTAAAGGAAAAGAGATTTTTTCTGTAAACTGGATGCTGTCAGGATGCAGAGGTAATTCTGATTGTTTCTTAATATGTCTTACCTAGAAGAATATAGAACAAGATAAAACTGAAATGCGTAAGGAAACAATGAGGAGTAATTCTATTAGCTACGAGAGGGGGATATTTGGAATTTGAAAGTTTGGATGATGTTCATATTTTTTCTGTGTTCACACATGGTTATGGAATGGTCTGTTTTTGTCTTGATCCATCTTGGTCATAGAGTAGCCTTGTCTGATGTTGATGTTTTGTAAAATTGTTCAACAGGAGAACACCAAGATCTGGCTGTGAGTGCTAGTCCAGCTTCTAGATGACAGGGGCTACCTTTCTCTTTTCTTGTGATTTTATTTTTAGTTATATATATATATATTTTGAGTGTGTGTGTGTGTGTGTTTTCATTTCTCATACCCCCTGAGCTGATTCTTCTGTTTTCTCTCTTTTTTTAACTTTTATTTTTTATAAACATATATTTTTATCCCCAGGGGTACAGGTCTGTGAATCGCCAGGTTTACACACTTCACAGCACTCACCAAAGCACATACCCTTCCCAATGTCCATAACTCCACCACCCTTCTCCCAACCCCCCTCCCCCCAGCAACCCTCAGTTTGTTTTGTGAGATTAAGAGTCACTTATGGTTTGTCTCCCTCCCAATCCCATCTTGTTTCATTTACTCTTCTCCTACCCCCTTAACCCCCCATGTTGCATCTCCACTTCCTCATATTAGGGAGACCATATGATCGTTGTCTTTCTCTGATTGACTTATTTCGCTAAGCATGATACTCTCTAGTTCCATCCACGTCATCACAAATGGCAAGATTTCTTTTCTTTTGATGGCTGCATAGTATTCCATTGTGTATATATAACACCCTTCTTTATCCATCATCTGTCGATGGACATCTAGGTCCTTTCCATAGTTTGGTTACTGTAGGCATTGCTGCTATAAACATTTGGGTGCACGTGCCCCTTCAAATCACTACATTTGTATCCTTGGGGTAAATACCCAGTAGTGCAATTGCTGGGTCATAGGGTAGTTCTATTTTCAACATTTTGAGGAACCTCCATGCTGTTTTCCAGAGTCGTTGCACCAGCTTGCATTCCCACCAACAGTGTAGGAGGGTTCCCCTTTCTCTGCATGCTCGCCAGCATCTGTCATTTCGTGACTTGTTAGTTTTAGCCTTTCTGACTGGTGTGAGGTGATATCTCATTGTGGTTTTGATTTGTGTTTCCCTGATGCCAAATGATGTGGCGCACTTTTTCATGTGTCTGTTGGCCATCTGGATGTCTTCTTTGCAGAAATGTCTGTTCATGTCTTCTGCCCATTTCTTGATTGGATTATTTGTTCTTTGGGTGTTGAGTTTACTAAGTTCTTTACAGATTTTGGACACTAGCCCTTTATCTGATATGTCATTTGAAAATATTTTCTCCCATTCTGTCAGTTGTCTTTTGGTTTTGTTAACTGTTTCCTTTGCTGTGCAAAAGCTTTTGATCTGATTAAATGCCAATAGTTCATTTTTGCCCTTGCTTCCCTTGCCTTTGGCGATGTTCCTAGGAAGATGTTGCTGCGGCTGAGGTCGAAGAGGTTGCTGCCTGTGTTCTCCTCAAGGATTTTAATGGATTCCTTTTTCACATTGAGGTCCTTCATCCATTTTGAGTCTATTTTCATGTGTGGTGTAAGGAAATGGTCCAATTTCATTTTTCTGCATGTGGCTGTCCAATTTTCCCAACACCATTTATTGAAGAGGCTGTCTTTTTTCCATTGGACATTCTTTCCTGCTTTGTTGAAGATTAGTTGACCATAGAGTTGAGGGTCTATTTCTGGGCTCTCTATTCTGTTCCATGGATCTATGTGTCTGTTTTTGTGCCAGTACCATGCTGTCTTGATGATGACAGCTTTGTAATAGAGCTTGAAGTCCGGAATTGTGATGCCACCAACTTTGGCTTTCTTTTTCAATATTCCTTTGGCTATTCGAGGTTTTTTCTGGTTTTATATAAATTTTAGGATTATTTGTTCCATTTATTTGAAAAAGATGGATGGTTCTTTGATAGGAATTGCATTAAATGTGTAGATTGCTTTAGGTAGCATAGACATTTTCACAATATTCATTCTTCCAATCCAGGAGCATGGAACATTTTTCCATTTCTTTGTGTCTTCCTCAATTTCTTTCATGAGTACTTTATAGTTTTCTGAGTATAGATTCTGTGCCTCTTAGGTTAGGTTTATTCCTAGGTATCTTATAGTTTGGGGTGCAATTGTAAATGGGATTAACTCCTTAATTTCTCTTTCTTCTGTCTTGTTGTTGGTGCAGAGAAATGCAACTGATTTCTGTGTATTGATTTTATATCCTGACACTTTATTGAATTCCTATACAAGTTTTAGCAGTTTTGGAGTGGAGTCTTTTGGATTTTCCACATATAGTAACATATTATCTGTGAAGAGTGATAGTTTGACTTCTTCTTTGCCGATTTGGATGCCTTTAATTTCCTTTTGTTGTCTGATTGCTGAGGCTAGGAACTTCTAGTATTATGTTGAATAGCAGTGGTGATAATGGACATCCCTGCCGTGTTCCTGATTTACCGGAAAAGCTTTCAGTTTTTCTCCATTGAGAATGATATTTGCGGTGGGTTTTTCATAGATGGCTTTGATAATATTGAGGTATGTGCCCTCTATCTCTACACTTTGAAGAGTTTTGATCAGGAAGGATGCTGTACTTTGTCAAATGCTTTTTCAGCATCTATTGAGAGTATCATATGGTTCTTGTTCTTTCTTTTATTAATGTTTTGTATCACATTGATTGATTTGCAGATGTTGAACCAAGCTTGCAGCCCTGGAATAAATCCCACTTGGTCGTGGTGAATGATCCTTTTAATGTACTGTTGAATCCTATTGGCTAGTATTTTGGTGAGAATTTTTGCATCTGTGGTCATCAAGGATATTGGTCTGTAGTTCTCTTTTTTGATGGGGTCCTTGTCTGGTTTTGGGATCAAGGTGATGCTGGCCTTATAAAATGAGTTTGGAAGTTTTCCTTCCATTTCTATTTTTTGGAACAGTTTCAGGAGAATAGTAATTAGTTCTTTAAATGTTTGGTAGAATTCCCCCGGGAAGCCATGTGGCCCTGGGCTTTTGCTTGTTTGGAGATTTTTGATGACTGTTTCAATCTCCTTACTGGTTATGGGTCTGTTCAGGTTTTCTATTTCATCCTGGTTCAATTGTGGTAGTTTATATGTCTCTAGGAATGCATCCATTTCTTCCAGATTGTCAAATTTGTTGGCATAGAGTTGCTCATAGTATGTTCTTATAATTGTCGTATTTCTTTGGTGTTAGTTGTGATCTCTCCTCATGGTTTTGATTCATGATTTTATTTATGATTTTATTTATTTGGGTCCTTTCTCTTTTCTTTTTGATAAGTTTGGCCGGGGCTTTATCAATCTTATTAATTATTTCGAAGAACCAGCTCCTAGTTTCATTGATTTGTTCTATTGCTTTTTGGTTTCTATTTTATTGATTTCTGCTCTGATCTTTGTGATTTCTCTTCTACTGCTGGGTTTAGGGTTTCTTTCTTGTTCTTTCTCCAGCTCCCTTAGGTGTAGGGTTAGGTTGTGTACCTGAGACCTTTCTTGTTTCTTGAGAAAGGCTTGTACCACTGTATATTTTCCTCTCAGGACTGCCTTTGTTGTGTCCCACAGATTTTGAATGGTTGTGTTTTCATTATCATTTGTTTCCATGAATTTTTTCAATCTTTTTAAATTTCCTGGTTGACTCATTCATTCTTTAGAAGGATGCTGTTTAGTCTCCATGTATTTGGGTTCTTTCCAAATTTCCTCTTGTGATTGAGTTTTAGCTTCAGAGCATTGTGGTCTGAAAATATGCAGGGAATGATCCCAAACTTTTGATACCAGTTGAGACCTAATTTAGGACCGAGGATTTGATCTCTTCTGGAGAATGTTCCATGTACACTAGAGAAGAATGTGTATTCTGTTGCTTTGGGATGAAATGTTCTGAATATATCTGTGATGTCCATCTGGTCCAGTGTGTCATTTAAGGCCTTTATTTCCTTGTTGATCTTTTGCTTGGATGATCTGTCCATTTCAGTGAGGGGAGTGTTAAAGTTCCCTACTATTATTGTATTATTGTATTATTGTTGATGTGTTTCTTTTATTTTGTTATTAATTGGTTTATATAGTTGGCTGCTCCCATGTTAGGGGCATAGATATTTAAAATTGTTAGATGATCTTGTTGGACAGATCCTTTGAGTATGATATAGTGTCCTTCCTCATCTCTTATTATAGTCTTTGGCTTAAAATCTAATTGATCTGATATAAGGATTGCCACTCCTGCTTTCTTCTGATGTCCATTAGCATGGTAAATTGTTTTCCACCCCCCTCACTTTAAATCTGGAGGTGTCTTCGATACTAAAATGAGTTTCTTGTAGGCAACATATAGATGGGTTTTGTTTTTTATCCATTCTGATACCCTGTGTCTTTTGACAGGGGCATTTAGCCCATTAACATTCAGGGTAACTATCGAGAGATATGAATATAGTGCCATTGTATTGCTTGTAAGGTGACTGTTACTGTATATTGTCTCTGTTCCTTTCTGATCTACTACTTTTAGGCTCTCTCTTTGCTTAGAGGACCCTTTCAATATTTCCTATAGAGCTGGTTTGGTGTTTGCAAATTCTTTCAGTTTTTGTTTGTCCTGGAAGCTTTTTATCCTTCCTTCTATTTTCAATGATAGCCTAGCTGGATATAGTATTCTTGGCTGCATGTTTTTCTCATTTAGTGCTCTGAATATATCGTGCCAGCTCCTTCTGGCCTGCCAGGTCTCTGTGGATAAGTCTGCTGCCAATCTAATATTTTTGCCGTTGTATGTTACAGACTTCTTTTCCCAGGCTGTTTTCAGGCTTTTCTCTTTGTCACTAAGACTTGTAAATTTTGCTATTAGGTGATAGGATGTGGACCTATTCTTATTGATTTTGAGGGGGGTTCTCTGCACCCCCTAGATTTTGATGCTTATTCCCTTTGCCATATTAGGGAAATTCTCTCCAATAATTCTCTCCAATATACCTTCTGTGCCCCTCTCTCTTTCTTCTTCTTCTGGAATCCCAAATATTCTAATGTTGTTTTGTCTTATGGTGTCACTTATCTCTTGAATTCTCCCCTCAGAGTCCAGTAGCTGTTTGTCCCTCTTTTGCTCAGCTTCTTTATTCTCTGTCATTTGGTCTTCTATATCACTAATTCTTTCTTCTGCCTCATTTATCCTAGCAGTAAGAGCCTCTATTTTTTATTGCACCTCACTAATAGCTTTTTTTATTTCAACTTGGTTAGATTTTAGTTCTTTTATTTCTCCAGAAAGGGCTTTTATCTCTCCAGAGAGGGTTTCTCTAATATCTTCCATGCCTTTTTCAAGCCCGCCTAGAACCTTGAGAATCGTCATTCTGAACTCTAGATCTGACATATTACCAATGTCTGTATTGATTAGGTCCCTAGTTTTCAATACTGCCTCTTGTTGTTTTTTTTTGTGGTGAACTTTTCCGCCTTGTCATTTTGTCCAGATAAGAGAATGTGAAGGAGCAAGTAAAATACTAAAAGGGTGGCAAAGACCCCAGGAAAATATGCTTTAACCAAATCAGAAGAGATCCCAAATTGTGGGGGGGGGGGGAGAAAGGGGATAGAAAGAGGTTCAGAAAAAAAATTTTTAAAAAGAAAATGAATAAAGAAAAAATATGTATATCAGATAAACTAGTTTAAAAATGTTAAAAAAGAAAAGGGTAAAAGTTAAAAAAAAATTAGCCGAAGAAGAAAAAATTGAAAAAGAATAAAAAAATTAAATTAACTGCAGGACTAAAGAACCATGGGGAGAAAGCCATGAGTTCTGTGCTTTGCTTTCTCCTTTTCTGGAATTCTGCTGCTCTCCTTGGTATTCAAACTTCTATCCTTGGTAGGTGAACTTGGTCCTGGTTGGATTTCTTATTGATCTTCTGGGGGAGGGGCCTGTTGTAGTGATTCTCAATTGTCTTTGCCCCAGGTGGATTTGCACCACCCTTACCAGTAGCCGGGCTGAGTAATCTGCTCAGGTTTGCTTTCAGGAGCTTTTTTTCCCTGAATGCTTTCCGTAGAGTTCTGGAGGATCGGAATGAAAATGGTAGCCTCCCAGTCTCCGGCCCAGAGGAGCCAAGAGCTCGGGGGCCCCACTCCTCAGTGCGCCCTCAGAGAATAGCGCCCAATCACTCCTGACTCCCTGGCCTCTGGCTGCTCTGAGCTCACTGAGCCTGCGACTGGTTCAAGGTAACCCTGAGCTGAGAGCTCACTCCTCAGCTCTGCCTCTGTAGCCGGCTTCCCTGTTCTAATACCTGCAAGCTCTGTGACACTCAGACACCCCCGATCCTTTTGTGACCCTGCGGGACCTGAGGCCACGCTGACCCCGCATGGGCTTCACTCCAGTTTAACCTCTGGAGTGATGTCCTTCAAGGGAACAGACTTTTAAAAGTCCTGATTTTGTGCTACGTTGCTCCGCCACTTGCCAGGAGCCGGCTCCTCCCCCCGCGGTCCATCTTCCCGTTGCTTTGGATTCACTTCTCCACCAGTCCTACCTTTCAGAAAGTGGTTGATTTTCTGTTTCTAGAATTGCTATTCTTCTTCTCTTCGATCTCCTTTTGGATTTGTAGGTGTTTGCAATCTTTAGATAAGCTATCTAGCTGATCTCCTGCTATCTGATGTAGTCTCAGCCTACTACTTCTCTGCCATCTTGACTCCTCCCCTTAGTTATATATTTTATTTATTATGCTTATAGCATTGACTAGTATATGACAGACATTGTTCTGAGAGCTTCACAACTTCACATTGTTCTGAGAGTACTACTGTACCCCTAAAATTTACTATTTTCATTACCCCCATTTTACAAATGAAGAAACTGAGAATCAGATGAAATAATTTGCTCAAAGTCATACAGCTCATGGGTGACAGAGCTAGAATTAAACCCTAGGCCACATGGCTCTTTAGTCAGTGTCCCTAAACTATACCAAGGCAGGCAAGATGCTGTTTGTCCTAGAAGGCAGCCATCAGTGGCCTCATGGGTTTTTTTTAAAAGCTATTTAAAAATTTGTTTTTACTCCTCCTTGAGACTTCTCATTCCATCATTGACTCCAGATTCTCTGCATTTATTCAAAAATCTTGATGGAGTACCTACTGTATGCACATGGTGTATGTGTATGTGATGCAAATGTTTCCAAGCCTCCTGTGGGAAATCTTCCATCTCTGTTGCACCTGTGTTGAAGAATCTGCACCCTGATAGCTGTTTTTGCTAAAGCAAGAGACAGGTCATTCTCTCTCTGTTTAGTTGTCAGCAAGGGAGATAGTGAATCTTGAGGGCACATCAAGTAATGGACTTACTGCCAACAGTTTTCTGAGTTGCCAATACCTGAACAAATGGGATGAGATGTTCCCATTCCAAAGAGCACTACAACAATTCCAGGTATTGCTGGAACAGACTAAAAGATGGATTGATGAAGTTGGCAGATGATATGCTCACTGCTGTTTTGATGTTGGGGTCAGTTTATAGGCACAGTGATATTTATTTGACACTTCTCTTGGAAGTACATCCTCCAAAGGATTTAAAATTAAGAATCTTTACGATGCTATAATATAAAACCATCAGTAATCTCTGTAGTATTTCTTTAGAACCCCTCCCAAATGCAGACAAAACCCCAAAAAGAAAATGGCAAATGTATGCGGAAATAGGAAGATGAACTTGAAGCTGGTAAGGACTCTGGATCTTTGCTTCTACCAGGTCGAATAGCTGTGAACAAAAAGCTTTCCATCCTTCTAAGAGTCCATCAAGTAGCAACTATGAGGAGGAAGTTCTTCCTCATGTCCCACTTAACTCTCTCTCATGCTATAGTTAATTCACATCTTTGCATGCTTAGTCATAGGACAGAAGCAAAGTTATCTATAAGAAAAATTGACAGGCTTGGTATTCAGCTTTTCCTCAATCTTCCAGGAGCCTTCAGTTTCCCCTCCTAGACCTGCTTTCACTGGCTTCCCAAAGTAAAACCTCTTCTTCAAAAAACTGGTTTTATTTCAGGTCAAATAAAGCCACTGGGGGAAGAGAGGGCAAAAAAACCTTGTTTGGAGGGGAACTGCAAGAAATGCTTTTAGTTCTTAAAGTGGCTGTTAGTTCCTTGTCCAGAAATAATGACTTAATCCAAAGGGATGAAGGACATTTTGGAATATCAGGCATCAGCAGTTGCTCTTTATAGAAAAGACTGTCAATCTGATTTTTCATAAACCTTTGCATGGTGCCAAGGAACTGAGTACCCACCCTATCTCCATAAAATGGGTCCTCTGTGAAGGATTGATGATTATCATTAAGTTAAATAATGCATATGTAAAGTCCTTATCATAGATTCTGTCTCATGATTAGTGCTTAATGAAAAGTAGTCAATCATTATAATCTATTAAATTTCTTTTCATGGGGGCGCCTGGGTGACTCAGTGGGTTAAAGCCTCTGCTTTTGGCTCAAGTCATAATCCCAGGGTCCTGCATTGGGCTCTCTGCTCAGCAGGGAGCCTGTTTTCCTTCCTCTCTCTCTGCCTGCCTCTCTGCCTACTTGTGATCTCTGTCTGTCAAATAAATTTTTTAAAAAAATTTCTTGTCATGTATTTTGGCTATTACTGATATGGCACAGTGTTCTCAGGTAATTGAACCTGAAAACTTGAGGTTTAAGATCTGTGTAGTAGGAGATTCATGTGCGTCTGGTGTCTGGGAGTGCCATTTGCTCTTCCTTCATCCTAGGGTATCCTGTCCTCATAAGACAATTAGGTATATGTTTGGTTCTTGTGATGCTTTTTTTAATTGCTTTTTATTAGTATATGACTTTTATACCTTATACATTGACAATCTGAGCTAAAATATTGTGTTAACTTCAGCCAGGACAGAAGTCGACAGAGCCTTCAGTACTTACATTGGATACACATCAAAAATATCTGAAACCAGGTATTTTGTTTTATAGAGAGTTGTGTGAATTTAGGTCAAGTTGTGCCCCAATTCTGACATAATTATCAGGAATGTGAGGTTACCATTGAATTGCTTTGGGAGAAATGAGGCCTCTCTTATATCTCTCTTGATAATTGGAGTCATGATCCTGAGTAAGGCTTTCAGGTCATTGCACAAGGATAAGATGGGTTTATTTGCAAAATGCAACATGGAAGCCTTCTGGGTTAGACTTAATGATATATGGAAAAGGTTCCTTTGGGATGATTATGTTCCTCATTTAAGGTCCAACCTGAGGGTAAATTATAGTCCTAGAGGAAAGGTCATTAGGGATATGGCATGAAGGCAGTTTTACAATATATTGGTGGCTACAGTTTAAGAATAATGTGAAAATACAAGTAGAAGAGTACAACATCTCTAGTGGTTATTGTGGCTCCTTCCTTAGCCTGGGTTTCTTAGAAAACAGATGGAAGTATTTTGTGTTAACACTTCACTAGGAGAGCATTCACAGGTAAGTAGTAAAGATAAAAAGGGAAAATTCAGAGAAGGCAGGATGACAAAGATAAGGTAGAAGACAGTGGAAGAGTAGGGGATCTTGATTCATCTGGTCCCTTGTTTTTGGTTAGATAATTATCAAATCATTCTGCACATCTATGAATTCAACCTGAGATATAAGAAAAGAATTTCTGGAATCTACAAATAGAAAAACAACCACTTTAGAAAAGTAGGAAGTATGGAGAAGTGATTTGAAGGGATATACTGCAAGGGGGCAGAGACTCTGAAAGTCAGCTACTGGAAAGTGATATAGTCCCAGAGTGCAAAAATGGAACTGTTAGAATTCTGTTCCAGTGAGAGACGTCCCTTTCTGAAAGGTGTTCATGTGGTTAATTGGGACAGAATCCTAGGCTGGACACTGTGGTCTCAGAATCCCTGGGGTCATAGAAAGAATGGGGGTACTTGAGCCAGCAGTTTCCATGCACTGGAGCATGGAAACTGGTTATAGTCAGTGAACCGAGGCAGGGATCCTTAGCTCGTTTTGTCATAAACCACGAACCGTGGCACAATGGGGTGACCAGTCTTCATACAGGGCCTCTGCAAAGGGTTGAAACATGGTGACCCTCCAGCTTCCTCAGGGAAGGGCAGTGTGGGAGTGCATCACAGGAGTCTGTAGTTTGGCACACACAAAAGTGAAGACTGCTTATCCCTGAGTAATTACTGAAGAGAGGCAGGCCACAATCTTTCAGCTCCAGAGCTGGGGCTCAGGGCTTGGCCACTTTTATTTTCTTCCTTTAAAGTGACATGGAAAGCCCTTAGGGAGCAAAAGCCATGTAGAACAACCAGAAGCAGCTTACACTGAGCCTGGGCCTCTGGCAAGGGGTGGTGCAACTCTGCCCAGGCAAAGACACCTGAGAATCACCACAGCAGGTCCCTTCCCAGACCAGCTGGAACAATGCGTGAATACCAAGGTTATGGAGCACACAGGACGATAAAACTCCAGAACCAGGGGAAAATAGTATTTAGAATTTGTGGTGATTTTTTTTTTCTCATGGTTATTTATCTTTCAGTTTAAAATTTTCCTTTTCTTTATTTTTTTCCTTTTCAACTAGTTTCTTATTTTATCAACTCTGTTTTTAAGTCCTTTTTGTCTTTTATTTTTACATTTATATTTTAAAAATATATTCTTGATTTTTGGCTTCCTTTCACTATATTCAATTTTATTTGTGTGTGTGTGTGTTTATATATATTTATTAGTATATTCCCTGCATATTCTCAGACTACAATGTTTTGAAATTGGAACTCAATAGGAGTTTCCACAATAGGAAATTTGGAAGGAACTCAAACACTTGGTGGTTAAAGAACATCTTACTAAAGACTGAATGGGTCCACCAGGAAGTTAAAAAACTTAAAAAAATTCATGAAAACTAATGAGAATGAAAACACAATGGTTTAATACCTCTGGAATACAACAAAGTTGGTCCTATGAGGGGAGTACATAGCAATACAAGCTCTCAAAAAATTGGACAAGTCCCAAATATGCAAGATAATCTTACACCTAAAGAAACTGGAAAAAGAACACCAAATACATCTTAAACCAAACAGGAGAAGTGAAATAATAAATATTAGAGCAGAAATAATTAAAATAGAAACCAGAAGAATAATAGAACACTAGAACAAATCAATGAAATCAGAAGCTGATTCTTTGAAAGATTAAATGAGATCAATAAGCCTTAGGTCAAACTTATCCAAAATAAAAGAGAAAGTACCCAAATAAATAAAATCATGAATGAACGGGGAGAGACCATGGCCAACACCAAGGAAATACAGAGAATTTTAAGAGCATATTATGAGTAACTATATGCCAACAACTTAGACAATCTAAAAGAAATGATGTATTTCTGGAAACATAAAGTACCAAGACTGAAACACAAAGAAATAGAAAACCTGAACAGGCCCATAAACAGCAAGGAAATTGAAGCAGTAATTATAGAAGCTCCCAACAAGAGTCCAGGGCCAGATGTTTTCCCAGGGGAATTCTACCAAACATTTAAAGAAAAACTAATACTTACTCTTCTGAAACTATTTCAAAAAAATAGAAAGGGAAGGAAAACTTCCAAACTCGTTCTATGAGGTCAGTCTTACCTTGACCCCCAAACCAGACAAAGACATCATCAAAAGATTTACAGACCAATATTCCTGATGAATATGGATGCTAAAATTTTCACCAAGATCCTAGCCAATAAGATCCAACAGTACCTTAAAAGGATTATTAACTACAAACAAGTGGGATTTATTCTTGGGCTTCAAGCGTGGTTCAACATTTGCAAATCAATGGGATACATCACATTAATAAAAGAAAGGACAAGATCCTTTCAACTGATGCAGAAAAAGAATTTGACAAAGTACAGCATGGTTTATTGATTAAAAATCTCCACAGTGTAAGGGTAGAGAGATCATACCTCAATATCATAAAAGCTATCTATGAAAAGCCCACAGAGACTATCATTCTCAATGGGGAAAAACTGAAAGTTTTCCCCTGAAGTCAAGAACATGACAGGGATACCAACTCTCACCTCTAATTCAAATCAGTACTAGAAGTCCTAGCCACAGAAATCAGACAGCAAAAAGTAATAAAAGGGATTCAAATTGGGAAGGAAGTCAAACTCTCACTCTTCACAGATGACATGATACTTAATATGGAAAACCAAAAGACTGCACCCCAAAATTGCTTAAACTCATATAGCAATTCAGCAAAGGGGCAGGATATAATATCAATACAGTTGCATTTTTATACACTAACAATTAGAAGAAAGAGAAATTAAGGAATTGATCCTGCTTACAATTGCACCATAAGATAAACTGAGTAAAAACCCTGACCAAAGAGTAAAGGATCTGTACTCTGAAAAATATGGAACACTTATGAAAGAAATGGAGGAAGACACAAAGAAATGGAAGAACCCTCCATGCCCACGGATTGGAAGAATAACATTGTTAAAATGTCTATGTTATCTAGAGCAATCTATACATTCAAGGCAATCTTTCTCAAAATACATAGTTCTACCAATTAAATTTACAATTAAATATTTTCTTTTTGGGAGGAACCATAGGGAGAGATGAATATATGGAAAAGAAAAAGCAATCACACTCCTCTAGATGTGAGCCTGTCTAGAAATTTGAGGTGATAGGAAAACTGTCCTCACCTCAACACTGTTCACTTCCACAGATCAAGGACCAAGTCATCTATAATTTTCAACATCCATTTTCATCCATCCATTTTCAGTCTCATCTTCTAAGACATATGATAAACCCTCTATCCAGCCTAATTAATCAGCTAGACCTTCCTTGAGTACATTCTCTGTGTCCATGATTTGGCCATGCCATTCCCTCAGCCTGGAATGTCCTCCCTGACACTCTCTGGTTATAGAAATCTTACCCATTTCTGTAGGCCCAATTCAAATGGCAGCTCTACCATGCAGCTTTCACAACTGAGTGGAAGTATATTATTCCTCCTTTGAAGTCCTGTACCTCTTAGTGTCTAACATGGTTGATCAAATGTTACTTTCTTTTTAAAATTTTTAACATTGTTTTAAATTGTGTTATGTTAGTCAACATACAGTACATCATTAGTTTCTGATGTGGGGTTCCATGATTCATTATTTGCATATAACACCCAGTACTCCATGCAGTCTGTACCCTCCTTAATACCCACCACTGGGCTAATCCATTCCCCCGAACTCCCTTCCTTCCAAAACCCTCAGTTTATTTCCTGGAGTCCATAGTCTCTCATGGTTTGTCTTCCACTCCAATTTTTCCCCCTTCATTTTTCCCTTCTTCTAATGTCCTCCATGCTATTCCTTATGTTTCACAAATAGGTAAAACTATATGATAAATGTTACCTTCTAATACAGTTAAAGGACTTGCTGGTTTGCTTTCATTCTTTTTTCTATTGCCTCATTGGTGCCAAGGATGATGTTTAAGATAATGACTGTGAAATAGTAAGAGTTTAGCAAATATTTGCCAACATGAATTGAATTCCAGGGTACTTGATGGAAAATGGGGAGACAGACAGAAATGGAAGTGACTGGTATTTCTTCTCTTCTGCTGCTGTTTAATATGTTTCACTTCATGCTCAGTCATAGTGGAGGAGGTCCTAGAGATGATGAAATTAAGACAGAAAGTGGAAGGGTGGAAGACATATGAGATCTAATTACGTTTTTTTCTGAATGTGGAATTTGTTGTTTTTGAAATGGGCAAAAAGTGTGCTCTGTTACAGCTCAGTGTCATTTCACAGCATGACCCATCTGCTATAATTGTTTTGTGCATATTTGTTCTGATATTTGGCCTGACGTGTGTCAAAAACCAAATGATAAAACCCATACGAATTAGTGAGAATAGTCTCAGACTGAAAGGGGGAAATGGCACTTAGAACAAAAATGAAACATTAGTAAAACCAATTGGGAAACTAGCTGACAGATGAAGATCATTCTGGAGTGTATTAGGAGTCAGATATGCTAAATAACACACTTAGCAGTGAGGACTTTTGTCAGCCTGAGAAGAGGCTGGTACTAGAAACCAGGAAGTCTAAGTTCTTTTCATACCTCTAATCCCCTTTAGCAATTAGCTTCAATTGGCTTCCATTTTTCCATTTATGCATGGCTTTGAGTGATTGCAAATCATCTGTGTCCCAGAGAGTATAGAGCAGACAGAAGACACTGTCTTCCATTTCATGTCCTGAGAACCTCTGACCTTTAATTCTATTAGAACAATGACTCATCCAGAGCAATATTTGTGTTCATCCATTGCAAAGTTGTTTTCTAAGGTGCAGCTTTGTGCAAGCCTCTGCAGTATGTTCTGGGAATGGGAAAATGAACAAGACAGACACCTTTGAAGCCAAATAGTATTTTATATGGTTCCAGCCAAGTCTGCCTTAAGTACATGAGCTTGACCACCATCAGTTCATCTTTAAACATTTTTTCTCATCAGTAATTGAGATGACAATAGACTATTTGTCAAAGAATTCTCGTATTATGTATCATAAAGTGTGCAAAGCTCTCAGCAGAATGTTGGGCACATAGGAGGCGACTAACAAATGTAAACAGTGATGGTGTAATAGTTTGATTGCATCAGAGTGACAGACCAGCTGGGAGTTGGAGAGAAGCATATAGATCAATCTGAATCAACCACAAGATGACTTTAAACATCTTCAGATAAACTATGGTATATTCAGACAATGGAATCTTTTTTTTTCCTTTTTAAATTTATTTTTTATTTATTTTCAGCATAACAGTATTCATTATTTTTGCACCACATCCAGTGCTCCATGCAATCTGTGCCCTCTATAATACCCACCACCTGGTACCGCAACCTCCCACCCCCCGCCCCTTCAAAACCCTTAGATTGGAATCTTATTTAGTGCTAAAAAGAAATGAACTAGAGAGCAATATCACCAAGAGGGTGACATAGGTGACTTTGCTCTATCTCACAAAAATAACTGACAACTAGTCTTGAACAAAACACAACTAGAGCATGGAGGTGAAGCTGAAGCACCTCCTGTATCACAGAGATCAAGAAAACTGCATTGGAAAGGTCAGAAAAGTGGCTACAATCTTATGGCATTGCCCTTCCCCCAGGCCAACACAGCATCATATGGAGAGGTCTCTCCCGAGCCTATGGTTTCTCCAATGGGGAAAGGGGGGGGATTTCAGCTTCCTCCTAGTGTTTTGGGTCACTTCATGGAATCCCATACTCTGGTCTCAACCACAAGGATTGCTGGGAGTCTATGGGCTCAATCAGAGAAATTTTATTATGATAAAGAAGGGAGAGGAGTTTCTAACAACCAATCTACAGAACCAAACAGGTGGTACATAGTGAACATGAAATTCTGTGGGGTGTATGAATTCCTGATTTGAGTCCTCAAACAATAAGTTTTGCTGACTCTAGAAAATGGTTTACCCATGCCAGGCTCCATGTACTACTGTGGAACATGATTCTTGGCCTCACAGGAGCAGAAGGTCTGGTGAGAAAACCTGGAAGCTAGCATCTAGCAATGCTCAAGCTGAAAGGGGCACAGGCAGAGCTGATGGTATGCAGTACAAAGCCAGTGGTCTTGGTCACTAGGAAACTCAGGGCATGGGTTGGCTTAAGACCATGTAGAGCCTTACTGGCTTTAGAGCTCCTTCTTCCTCTGCACCCAGGCAGGGAAACCAATTCATAGTGCCACTTATTACTGAATATAGCCTTCAGACTACCTGAGCAGGGAACCTAACCAGGACACATGGGAAACTATGTAGCCTCTATAACAACTCTCATAATAGTGATACTTGAACAGAGAGCATACGCATGGTTTTCTTCATCTGCAGAGCAAAACTGGTGGCCTCACCTGACCAGGAAATTTAATATACTTTTTTGCCTAATTCCAATCTCTAAATAAGGGATTGGCCATGGGTCTTATTCTGTTGCCCTTCTAAGACAAGGAAGCTAATTCCTAGCCTCACCTAATATGAGTATAGTAACCTGCCGGGATTGTCTAGTAAGCCTGACCACACCTCAAGGCAACAGCAAAGTCCTTTCCACAACCTTTCATGGGTAGAGAACAAGCTAATGGTCCTACCTAGGTATTCTTAACCAATGACACACCCTCCAATCCCTGATCACAAGCTCAAATGATTGTCTTGTCCAAAAACAGAACTTAAGAAGCAGGCCTCACCTGCCAAAGACCAATTCTAAGAGAGATGCTCCCAAATACAAACTGAGCTAAATGGCAAAGAAATGTCTCTGTCAAAGTGAACCTGTAATGTCTAGAAGATGAGCCCACTTACTCAAATGCCCAGATTATCAATGGAAATAATCAAGAACTTAAAAAAAATCAGGTAAATACAACAACCAAAGAAAACCAACAAAACTCCAATGAATGACCCTAGAGAAATGAAAATCTCTATGGCCTTTCAGACAAAGAATTCACAATAATTCTTTTAAAGATTAGTGAACTACAAGAACACACAAACAACAAAATAAAAATAGGGAAATGATACATGAACCAAAAAGCTCAACAAAAAGGTAGAAACCACAAAAAGAAAGAAAAGTTCAAGTTGAAAAATACAATTACTTAATTATAAAATTCAGTAGAGAGCTTTAGAATCATACTTGACCATGCAGAAGAAAGAACAAGTGACCTGAAAGATAGGACATTTGAAATGACCCAATCAGAAGAGAAAAAGAAAAAAAAATTAAAAAGAGCAAAGAAAGTTTAAAGGACCTTTGGAATACAATGAAAACAAACAACATTTACATAATGGGAATTCCAGAAGAATAGGAAAGAAAGGGAAGTATGTTCAACCCCAAGTAGGTTGAACCTAAATAACATTTTACAGAGTCACATTATAATTAAATTGTCAAAAAGCAAATACAAGGATGGAATTCTAAGAGCAGCAAGAAAAAGAAGAGAACATGCAAAAGGAAAACCATAAGATGATCAGTGGATTTCACAACAAAAATGTTTTAGGGTAAGATAGAATGAAATGACATATTCAAAATATTGAAAAAAAAATGTCCACCAAAGATTCTATACCTGATAAAACTATCCTTCAGAAATGAAGGAAGGATAAAGACTTTGCTGAACAAACAAAAGCTGAGGAAGTTCTTGCCAGTAGACCTGCCTTGAATTTCTTTGAGTGAAAGTAAAATGACATCAATTAACAACATAAAAAAAAAAAAGAAGGTAATATAAAACTCACTGATAATGACAAATACACAAAGTTAGATTCTGTAATGTAATAATGATGGTCCATAATTTATTTACAATTCTAGTTTAAAAGTTAACAAACAGTAATGAGATCTATAACTACAATAATCTGTTATTTGTTACACCATGAAAATATGTAAATTGTAATCTCAATAACTAAAATGCAAGGAAGAGAAGTAAAAATGAAAGTTTAGGAATTCTATTTATTTTTATTAGCTTAAAATAACGTGTTACATTTTAAGGTGTTTTATGTAATCCTCATAATAAACACAAGGGAAAAACTTGTAGCAATTACACAAAAGAACATGGTAAAGAAGTCAAAGCATACTGATACCAAAAGATATCAAAACACATACACAAAGATAGCAGGATAAGACACATGGAAAAATGGATCTACAAAACAACCAGAAAACAATTAACAAAATATCAGTTGTTAGTCCTTTCTTATTAATAATTACATGAAATATAAACATATTATTAAATTCTCTAATCAAAAAATACAGAAAGGTTGAATGGATTAAAAAACAAGATCCAATAGTATGCTGCCTACAAGAGATTCACTTTAGTCTTAAATACACACATAGTCTGATGGACTGATGGATGTCCATCAGTCTGGATGGAAAATGATATTTGAAGAAAATGGTAACCAAAAACTAAAAAGAAAGAAGAAAATAAAAAGAGAAATGAAGGAAAAAAAATAGAAAGTAAGGAGAGAAGGAAGAAAGGAAGCAAGGTAGGGTGGAGGGAATAAAAAGAGGAAGAAATAAAGGAAAAAGCCTGGGTGCAATACTTATTTCAGACAAAATAAACTTTCAACTAAAGATGTTAAAAGGGACAAAGAAAGTCACTATATAATGATAAAGAGATTAACTCATGAAGAAGATAAAACAATTCTAAATATTTATGTGCCCAAATCACAGTAGCTAGACATATAAAGCAAAAATTAACAGATCTAAAAGAAGAAATGAAAAACAATACAACAATAGTTTAGACTTTTATACCCTAACTTTGAACAATGGATAGATTATCCAGACAGAGAAGCAAGAAGAAAACATTGGATGGAGCAACTCTATAGACAAAATGGTCCTATCAGATATAGAATATTCTACCCAACAAAAGCAGAACACATATTCTCCTCAAGCACATATGGAACAACAAATCTTAGCAACTCCAAGAAGATTGAAATCATATCAAGTATCTTTTCTTACCACAATAGTATGAAACTAGAAATCAAAAAGAAAAGAAAAACTGGAAAATTCATGAATTTGTGGAAATTAAACAACACATGAATCAAAGAATAAATTAAAGGGGAAATGAAAAAGTATACTGAGAAACAAAAATGGACACAGAACATACCAAAATGTATGGGATATAGCAAAAGCCATTCTAAGAGTTAAGTACATAGCAGTAAAATCCTACATTAAGAAGAAAGATGCCAAATTGAAAAAAAAAAAATTGGGCTAGAATCAGAAACAAAGAACAAATAAAGTGCATAGTTAGCACTATGAAAATAATAAATACTAAAGGAGAAATAAAGGAAATAGAGAACAGGAAAACAATAGAGAGATCTACCCAACTAAGAGTCATTTCCTTGAAAAGATAGACAAAATTGGCAAGTGTTTAGCGAGATTAACCAAGGGAAAAAAGAGAGGGGCCAAATCAACAAACCTATACATGAAAAAGGAGACATTACAACTGACATCACAGAAATACAAATTATCATAAGAGGCTACTATGAATAACTATATATCAACAAACTGGACAACCTAGAAGAAATGGGAAAAAACTTGGAAACATAACAATCTAAAAGGACTAAATCAGGAAGAAATAGAAAATCTGTAGAGACTGATTACTGATAGATTCAATCAGTAACCAAAAATCACCTAAGAAAGAAAAGCCCAGGATCAGATGTCTTCAATGGTGAATTCTACCAAATATTTAAAAAGTAGTGCCAATCCTTCCCAAATGCTTAAAAAAAAACAATAATGTACAGGATGGAGCACTCCTAAACTCATGTTATGAGTCAAGGATTCACCTGATACCAAAGCCATAAAAAGATACCACAGGAAAGGAGAACTATAGGCCAATATTCCTGATGAATATAAATGTAAAAATTCTCAGTTAAATACTAGTAAATCAAATTTAGCAGCACAGGGCACCTGATAGCTCAATTGGTTAAGTGTTTGCCTTTGGCTCGGGTCATGATCCTGGCGTTCCAGGATCAAGCCCCACATGGGGCACCCCACTCAGCAGGGAGTCTGCTTCTCACTCTGCCCCTCCCCCTTCTTGGCTCTCTCACTCACTCTTTCTCAAATAAACAAATAAAATCTTTTTAAAAAATAAAGTTTTCATTTGCCATGATGAAGTGGGATTAGTCTCTGTGATGGAAGAGTGGTTCAACATCTACAAATCAATGTGATACATCACATTAACAGGGATAAAGAACAGAATCATATAATCATCTCAATAGATGTAGCAAAAGCATCTGATGTAATTCAAGATCTGTTCATGATAAAAATATTAACAAATTAAGTATAGAAGGAATGTATCTCAATAAAGGTCATATATGTCAAACCCATGGCTAACATCATACTCAATGAAGAAAGTTTGAAAGCTTTTCCTTCAAGATCAGGAACAATATAAGGGTGCCTAATCTCACCATTTCTATTCAACATGGTGGTGGAAGTCCTAGCCAAAGCAATCAGGCAAGAAGAAGAAATAAAGGACATTAGAACTGGAAAGCAAAGTAAAATTATCTCTATTTGCAGATAACTTGATTTTATATAAAGAAAATCCTAAAGATTTCATCAAAAACCCTGTTAAACCTAATCAACAAATTCACTAAAGTTTCAAGATATAAAATTAACAAACGACAATCAGTAGAATTTCTGTACATTAACAATGAATTATTTGATTAAATAAATGAATCAATCTCATTTACAATAGCATAAGAAATAATAAAAACATTTAGGAATAAATTTAACTAAGGAAATTAAGGAACTCTATTCTGAAAACTATAAGATATTGATGAAAATAACAGAAGGAAACACAAATAAATGGAAAGGTATCCTGTGTGCATGGACTAGAAGACTTAATATTGTTAAAAATGTCAATACTACTGAAAGCCATCTATAGATTTAATGAAATCCTTTTCAAGTTTCCAATGGTATTTTGTACAGAAATAGCACAAACAATTCTTAAACTTATATGGAACCACAAAAAATTCTGAATTACCAAAGCATTTCTGCAAAAAACAAAGCAGGAGGCATCATGCTTCACATTTGTTTTCAAGTTAAACTCTAAAGCTATTGTAATCAAAACAGTACAGTCCTTGCAAGAAGCAGAAAAAATGGACCAATGGAACAGAATTGAGAGCCCACAAACAAATCTAAGTACAGACCTTCCTCAGCTTATGATGAGGATACATTCCAATAAACCCATAAGTTGAAAATATCTTAAGTCAAAAATAAATTTAATATGCCCAACCTGCTTAGCCTAGCCTACGTTAAGCATTCTCTGAACACTTATGTTAGCCTACAAGTGGGCAAAATCATCTAACACAAGGCTATTTCATAATAAAGTATTGAATATCTCATGTTATTTATTGAATTCTGTACTGATAGTAAAAAACAGAATGGTTATAGGGGTACACAATGGTTTTAAGTGTATCAGATGTTTACTTTTAGGATCATATAGCTACTGGAAGCTGCAGCTCATGGCCACTTCCCAGCATCACAAGACAGTATCTTATCATATATCATTGTCCCAGGAAAAAAATCAAAATTCAAATTTCAAAGTATGGTCTCTATTGAATATGTATTATCACTTTAGCACTTTCATATAGTCAAAAAATTATAAGTGAAACCGTCATAAGTTGGGGTCCAACTGTATGCATGGCCAACTAATATTTGATGAAGGAGCCAAGAATACTCAATGGTGAAAAGATAGTCTCTTTCACAAGTGAGGCCTATAATTGGGTATTCACATGTAAAAGAGTGAAACTAGCCTGCTATTTTACAGTACTCACAACAATTAACTTAAAATGGATTAAAGACTTACATATAAATCCAGAAATCATGAAGCTTCTAGAAGAAAATAACAGGGGAAAAAATATCCTTAACATGAATATTGGCAATGATTTTTTTTACATGACACCTAAAGCACAGGGAACAAAAGCACAAACAAGTGTGACTATATCAAACTAAAAAGCTTCTGCACAGCAAAAGAAACAGTCAACAAAGTGAAAAGACAACATATGGAATGGGAAAATATTTGCAAACCGTATATCTGTTGAAGGGTTCATATCCAAAATGTATTAAAAATTATACAACTCAATAGCAAAAAACAAAAACCTCAAATAATCCAATTTAAAAACTGATAATGGACTTGAATAGATGGCTTCATCTATGAAGAAGAAGATCTATAAATGGTTTATATAAAATGGTTTATATAAAAGGTAGGAATATAAAAAGATGCTCAACATCACTACTCATTAGGGAAATGGAAATCAAAATCACAATGAGATATCACCTCATGCCTGTTAGAATGGTTATAATAAAAAAGATAGATAATAAATGTGGCAAGGATGTGGATGAAAGGCAACACCTTTGCACTGTTAATGGGATTGGTACAGCCCTTAAAGAACAAAGTATGGAGGATCTTCAAACAATTAAAATTAGAACTACCATAAAACCCAAAAATTGCAGTTCTGAGGATATATACAAAGGAAACGAAAACACTAATTTGAAAAGATATCTGCAACCCCATGGTGATAGCAAGACTATTTGCAATAGCCCAGATATGGAAACAACCTAAGTGTCCATCAGTAAATGAATGGATAAAGAATTTGTGGTATATATACAGATAGGTTGGCATATATATATAAATATAATTGATACTGTACACACACATATTAAGATAATATTCAACCATGCAGAAGAAGGAAATCCTGCCATTTGAGATAACATGGATGGACCTTGAGAACACTATGCTAAGTAAACTAAGTCAGAGAAAGATAAATATTGTATAATTTCACACATGCAGAATCTAAAACAAGACAAAACAAAACAAAACAAAACAAATTCACAAAAAACCCCACCAAACTCAATGAAAAAGAAATTGGATCTGTGATTACCAGACGTGGGATGCAATGCTGGGAGGGGGAATTGGAGGAAAGTGATCAAAAGATACAAATTTCCACTTATAAGATAAATAGGTACTATGGATCTAATGTATAACATAATTATAATTGTCACTGTTCTATGATATATATGAATGCTCTTGAGAATAAATCTTAAGAGTTCTCGTTAAAAAAAAAAAAAAAAAAGAGGGCACCTGGGTGGCTCAGAGGATTAAGCCTCTGCCTTCAGCTTAGGTCAGGGTCTCAAGGTCCTGGGATCCCAGCCCTGCATCAGCTCTCTTTTCAGCAGGGAACCTGCTTCCCGCTCTCTCTCTCTCTGCCTGCCTCTCTGCCTACTTGTGATCATCTCTCTCTGTGTGTCAAATAAATAAATAAAATCTTAAAAAAAAAGAGCTAGTAAGCTACAAACAGACATGGAGAAAACTTAGATGCATGTTACTAATTGAAAGGGGTGAATCTGAAAAAGCTACACACTGTATGATTCCAACTATGTGACTTTCCAGAAATGGCAAAGCTAGGAAGATGATAAAAAGATCAGTGGTTTCCAGGGGTTAAGAGGAGGGGAGAGAGATAAACAGGCAGAGCACAGAGGAATTTTAGGACAATAAAAATACCATGTATGATGTTATAATGATGGACGTATATCATTATACATTTGTTCAAACCCACAGAATGTACACCAAGAGTGAATCCTAAGATGAACTATGGACCTTGGGTGATTATCAGTGTCAAGGTAGGTTCATCCTTGGTAACAAAGGTACCATTCTGTTAAGTGATACTGGTAATAAGGGGGGGGGGTATTAATTCATATGTAGGGGCAGAAGGTATATGGGTTTGGTGGCTTAGAAATTCCAAACATTTCTAGTCTTGGCAGGTCCTTGCTGCTGCTCTGTACAATGTTCCTGATTTCTAGGACCCAGTGCTTCAGTGTCAAGTCTCCAGCTTCTGCTATTGGGACTCAGAAACAATGACTAGACATGACCATGGTTCATGACAGCTTCCCATTCTGGGGAAGGTGATAAAAGGGTATTGATATAAGTGGGGGCAGCCCATGGAGAGCATTTGTTTTCTGCTTCCAACTCCCCCTTGGTGTCATTTTCTGTATTTAAGAATAATAAAATGCCAGGAATGACAGAAATTGAGATTCAGAGAGAGTAAGTGACTTGCTCAAGGTTATTCATTAGTGCCAAGATTAGGACTCAAACCTAAGTTTCTTGTCTCCATTGTGGTGCCTTTCACTGAGCTAGTTGCATGAAAAAGGAGCAAGGAGAGTTTGGTAACCTTAAATCTCTATTTCTCTTGATGTGTTCTTGTCATCAGCAAGTTCAAATAAGTTCTGAGTTTTATTCTGCATAGTATCCAAAATGGTATGGTCCTACTCTGCATTCTAGAGGAACAGCTTCAGTTTTCTGTAAAAGCACCTGTGCTTTTCTTTAATAAAATAGCAGTGTGCTAAGTTAAGATGGACCTTTCCTCTAGGCCCAAGGAATGATCCATGATATGACAAAAGCCAATCACAATAATCTTGATGACTTAGTTGTGGCCAATAAAATATAAAAATATATCACTTGAGATAGCCCCTGAGACACAACAGGAGACTCTGAGACGAATACACTCCTTTGCTAGTCAGGGGGCCTAATTCTATCAAATTGCAGTCATTATAGTTAATGTGGCTCTATTTGAATCCCCTGGAAAGTGAGGCTGTGTTTCTTATGATTCAGCACTGTTGATTCTTTGGGCTGGATGATTCTTTGTTGTAAGAACTGTCCTGTGCTTTGTGGGATGTTTAGCAACATCCCTGGCCTCTACCTTCTAGATGCCAGTTATACACCTTTCTCCTGAGCTGTGACAACTAAAAATGTCTCCAGACATTTTGAGAACCACTGGTCTAGGGAAGTATGGAAAGTGTGCGCATGTGTGTGTACTAGGGAAAAATAAATATATGTCATTTATATTTATTGATAATTTAGATTTCTTCTTTTTCACTTTAAAAGAGCTTCAGTGAACATATCCTTAGTCTTTGTTAATATCTTTATTTTCTTTGAATAAATTCTTAGACATGGAATTACTTGGTGAAAAGAGTGGCAGCTTTAAAGTTACTCTGAGGACTAAATAACCTCCAGAAAGACTTTTCCATTTAGATTCATATCAAATTGGACACTTCTTCTTAATCTGTATAGAGTTTAGTACCTAGTTTTGCACATGGCAGGTACTCAAGAAATACTTGGTAGTTGGTTGATTGTTACTTGTGAATTCCCAATCCTTTTTTTTTCCAATAAATATCTAGACATGTTGGTATATGTCACTTCACAACAATTCCTGTATAGGCTGGGTCTGCAGAAGGTATTTGTTATTATTATATATATTAAAAAATAGTATTATATTATATAGTCTATATTCCTATAGACTGAAAGTATGGTCCCTGAACCTGTGGTCCCCACATAGGAACTTGTTGGATATTCAAATTCTCTGGTCCCACCTCAACCTATTCTGTGTTTTAAAATCTTTCTACAAGGGTACCTAGGTGGCTCAGTGAGTTAAGCCTCTGCCTTCGGCTCAGGTCATGACCTCAGGGTCCCAGGATCGAGCCCCATGTTGGCCTCTCTGCTTGGCAGGGAGCATGCTTCCCCCCACCTCTTTCAGCCTCTCTATTTGTGATCTCTCTGTGTCAAATAGATAACTAAAATCTTAAAAATAAAATAAAAAAAAATCTTTCTACATGATTCCCTGAAAGCTAAAATTTGAGCACCACTGCAATAGACAATAAAAATCAACAAACACTGTTCTCTTTAGTATATAAATTGCTAATCCCTAGATAGTCCCTCTATAACGGCTTCTCCCTGGTGGGAGTTAGCCAGCCTGCCCTTAGTTCATCAGAGATTTTGAGCCTTTACAACCTAGATGTGTGTAATGGTATCTCACGCCATCTGGTTCCCTGGTTGGTCCTTTAAAGTCTCTGCCCATGCCAATACCTTACAGTAAGGTTCAGTTCAGCCTGATTGATGGTCCATGGCCTGTGAGCCAACAGCTGGGATGCTGAAATGAAGAATGCTTCTTGCATGTTCAACCTCATTTGCCAGATTGCTCATTAGACAGATAATGCCCTATCTTGGCCAGATATAAAGTCCACTTGAGTGGTGTCCATCTGCTCTGAGATGGGTCTTTTGATCTAATTAGAGACTGCAGGCCTCTAGCAGGCACTTCTGCCAGAGAGAATAGCAATTTCCCTGCGGCTGAACCGTATGGGTGAGTGTGAGCAGAGAAGAGAAGAAGGTGGGAGACCGCACACACTTTTGAAGGCTAAATCAGCTATTTCTCCACATGGGACAACCCCAGCGTACCCAGATTCCTTTCAAAGCGTAGGAGACAAAGTCAGAAGGTCAATTTGGAAGGGAACAGCTGCAGTTGACAGGGATTTTGGTGCTTGAGCTCACATCTGGTTCTTCTTCCTCCCCTGTGGGTTAGAAATGAGTCCTGTACTAACAGATCCTGACATCTGTAATCCTTGGGGTTTGCAAGATTGTGTGTGTGTGTGTGTGTGTTCATATATGTGCAGTTTTCTAATTAGACTACAGCATCTCTTAAAGGCAGGGACTGTGCCTCTCACTGCATTCTCCATCTTTATAATGGAGATTTTTTTTTAAAGATTTTATTTATTTATTTGACAGACAGAGATCACAAGTAGGCAGAGAGGCAGGCAGAGAGAGAGGAAGGGAAGCAGGCTCCCTGCTGAACAGAGAGCCCGACGTGGGGCTCGATCTCAGGACCCTGGGATCATGACCTGGGCCGAAGGCAGAGGCTTAACCCACTGAGCTACCCAGGTGCCCCTATAATGGAGATTTTTGAATGGGACTGACTGTACTTTAAATTCTCATGCACTAAGGTACCTCATGTTCAGGCTTCCCAGGGAACACTGGGTGATCCTTCCTATAAGACACATAATTTTGAGAAGCTAATTATATAAGGGACTGAAAAACAATGTAAAACCACCAGTCAAAACACTTCACTGGGGCAGTTCTAGGCATTGCTTTGTAACTGATAATTTTTTAAATAGTGAAATGCATCATTATTCATGTCTGACATCTCTATCCCAGGTCAAATGTTGCTTATTTGGTGACCAATTCAGACATACAGGTCAAGAGGATGGGACTAAATTCTTAACAAGCCAGGAAGCTCTACCTTCCTTCTGTGAGGGAGCAACTAGTGAAAATAATCTCTTTTCATTTAAGGAGACCAGTCAGTGAATAAAGCAGACACTCTAAGGAAATGGATGCTGGGGTTACAGAAGGAAGAGCTGAAGTGAGAGTCAAAATAAAATGCTCACTGTCAGAACATGTTTGCATGATCAGATAGCTCTATAGCAGTGAATGACACAGCATGGCATGAATGAGATGCATGTGAATGAAGAGAAATCCCATGTTCTTGCTGACCCTAATATGAATGGAATGTGATCTATTGTCCAGGTTTTAGCACTGAAAGTCCTATGTCCTTAGAAGTCCCCCAGTTCCTGGCAAACCAAGATGGTTGATCGCTTACTTGTTTTCTGAATGTCTTGATTTCCCACACTGGCCCCTTGGAGATGGCTAAATTCTTCATGAGATATGTTTAAGGCAGCCCTGGAAAATAAGAGCCAAATCAGCTATTTAGATCTGAATTTTTCTACTCCCTATGAAATGTATGCTTGGTGTTTGTAGATTTTACACCTCCCCCCCGCCCACCTTTCACATCTATAGCAGGAAAGTAGCAAGTATGGCAGTCCTAAAGTGAGGCAGCTGCTCATATTGGAAGTAGAGTCTGCCTCACCAGTGGAGGCCAGACTTCCCCAGATCTTGTGAGGCTTCTCTAGTTGCCTGTCTATAACTTCTGGAGTTCAAGCCCAAGGTGTTGTGGTGGAGTGAGGTTTCACAGTGAGAGCCGGTAATGGAATTATAATCTTGCAAGAAGTTTCATGGTCTTTCTCATTCAGTTACTTGGTTTATCACCTCTCTCATTCCAAAGACTGGTCAGGCATGTTTCCCTTTAGGGTTTTATTAATGCTATTTTGGATTTTGTGACATTCTCTGCCTAGAAAGTCCAAAGTCCTGAAAAGCACTTAGTTTCAGAATATTTGGAAAATAGAATAGTAGAATGTATTAAGAACATAGTTTCTAGAGTCAGACTTTCTGGGTTTGAATCTCAGTTGTTCCCCTTCAATATGTATGACCTTGGGCAAGTTACTCAAACTCTAAACTCAGTTTCCTTACCTATAAAATAGGGATGGTGTCTTTTACATAATAATATTATCTTTTTCATAAAGTTGCTGTGAGAATAAAATGAGTTAATATATATATATGAAGTGATGTTTTAATTTAAAAAAGTTAATTTAATTTTTCCAGCTTTACTGAAATAAAATTGATATATAACATTGTGTAAGTTTAAAGTATTCAATGTATTTATTTGATGCACTTAAATATTGTAAAATGATTACCACCAAGTATTAGCTAATGCCTCCATCACGTCACATAGAAAATTTAAGTTAGAACTTTTAAGAATTAGAACATTTAAGATTTGCTCTCTTAGCAAGTTTAAAGTTTATAACACAGTATTATTAATTATAATCACCATGCTGTACATTAGATTCTCTAGAAGTTATTCATAACTAAAAATTTGTATCTGTAGTTTAAACCCTGACAGTTTTTTTCTTTTTTTGAAATAAAAGTGTCTGACTTAAGCTTTGATTACTGAGGCATCCACTTCAAAGAGACATCTACTTCAAAGATAGCTATCTCAAATAAACACATTGCCAGCCACATGACTAGATAAAGAGGCAGGCTGTGCCATGTCCCCATCTGCCAACCAGGCTCCCATGTTTTAGTGATTTTGGTAATTAACCATTTGGGTTGCTTGTTTTTCTCTTTTTTTCACATCTTGAATTCCCATTCTGTTTTTAATTCACCAATAAAGAGTATGTCCTTGAAACCCTAGGCCTCTACACTCAGTCCTAATAAAAGCAGAACCCCAGACCCACACCCTCTTTATATGCCTGTGTCCTTGCTGTGTGGCCCTAGGCATGCTGTATGGCCCTTTCCACGACCTATGATTAATAAACTCCCTACTCCCCAAAGTTTCCTGATGAGTACAGAGGGCTTCTTACAATCATAGTAAGAATCATGAGGGCCAGTCCAGTCACAACATTGGTTATTGATAGGTTTAGTCTGGCACAGAGTAGTACATTTTGACGAACATATCCCCATTTCTCCTACTTCCAGTCCCTGGTAACCATCACTCAACTCTCTGTTTCTAGGAGTTTGGCTTTTTTAGATTTCACATAAGTGGTCATACAGTATTGCTGTTTCATTTAATATGTCCTCTAGGTCTATCCATGTTGTTGCAAATGGCAGGATTTCCTTCATTCTCCTGGGTGAGTATTATTTCATTTTGTACACACACACACACACACACACACACACACACACACACACCCCACAACTCTTTTATTATCCATTATGGACCCTGAAGTTGTTTTTATATCTTGGTTTCTGTGAATAATGCTGCAGTAAACAGGATAGAGATAGCTCTTTGAGGTCCTGTTTTCATTTCTTTTGAATATATACCAGAAGTAGGATCATTGTAACATATGTAGCTCTATTTTTCCATTATTTGAGGAACTTCCATACTGTGTTCCATAGAGGCTGGGCCAATTTAAATTCCAACCAACACTGCACAAAAGTTCTCTTTTTCTACATCTTCACCAAGACTTGTCGTCCATTGTCTTTTCAACAGTATGCATTCTAACAGGTATGAGTTGTTACATCATTGTAGTTTTCTTATAAATAAATAAATAAATAAATAAATAAATAAATAAAAAAATATATATATATGTTTTTAAAAAGTTAAAAATAGAGCTACCTTATGACCCAGCTATTGGACTACTTGGTATTTATATTTACCCCAAAGATACAGATATAGTCAAAAGAAGGGACACATGCACCCCAATGTTCAGAGCAGCAATGTCCTAAATAGCTAAACTGTGGAAAGAGCTGAGATGTTCATCGACAGATGAATGGATAAAGGAGATGTTGTTCATATATACAATGGAACCTTACTCAGCCATCAGAAAGTATGAATAGTTACCATTTATATCAACATGGATTGAAACTGGAGAGTGTTATGCTGAGTGAAATAAGTCAATCTGAGAAGCAAAATTATCATATGGTTTCACTCATGTGGGACATAAGAAACAGCATAGAGGATCACAGGGTAAGGCAAGAAAAATGGAATGAGGAGTCATCAGGAAGGGAGAAAAAATATGAGAGAATCTTAGCTATAGGAAACAAACTGATGGTGGCTGGAGGGTTGGTAGGTGGGTGGATGGGTTAATTGGGTGATGGACATTAAGAAGGGCATGTGATGTGATGAGCATTGGGTATTATATGGAACTGATGAACTCTACATCAGAAACTAATGATGTGCTATATGTTCACTAATTGAATTTCAATAAAAAAAGAAAAAAAATTCTTCCATGAGCACAGATAATTCTCCATTTGTTACAACTTCTTTAACTTCTTTCATTAAAGTTCCATGGTTTTCAGTCACCATATCTTACACTGTCTGGGTTTAATTTATTCCTAAATATGTTATTAGTTTGATGCTACTATGAATGGATTATTTTATTTCTTTTTCAGATATTTCATTGTTAGTGTGTAGAAATGAAATGATTTCTTTATGTTGATTTTATGCACTTCAACTTTATTGACTTCATAGCTCTAACACTATTTGGTTAAGTCTTTTTTTTTTCTAGCATCTTTTTTTTAAAATTAAATTTGATTTTTTTCAATGCTCCAAGATTCATTGTTTATACCACACACCCAGTGCTCCATGCAGTATGTGCCCTCCTTTAATACCCACCACCAGGCTCACCAATTCCCCAAACCCCCTTCTTTCCAAAACCCTCAGTTTGTTTCTCAGTGTCCACAATCTCTCATGGTTCATCTCCTCCTCCAATTTCCCTCAATTCACTTTTCCTTTCCTTCTCCTAATGTCCTCCACGTTATTCTTTATGCTCCACAGGTTAGAGAAACCATATGATAATTGACTTTCTCTGCTTGACTTATTTCACTCAGCATAATCTCCTTCAGTCCTGTCCATGCTGATACAAAAGTTGGGTATTCATCCTTTCTAATGAAGGTGTAATATTCCATTGTATATATGGACCATATCTTCTTTGTCCATTCATCCGCTGAAGGGCATCTTGGCTTTCTCCACAGTTTGGCAATTGTGGCCATTGGTGCTGTGAACATTGAGGTACATATGACCCTTCTTTTCACTACATCTGTATCTTTGGGGTAAATACCCAGGAGTGTAATTGCTGGGTTGTAGGGTGGCTCTATTTTTAATTTCCTAAGTCTTTAAAGATTTTTTGTACATAAGATCATATCATCTGCAAATAAAAACAATTTTACATCTTCTTTGACTGGATTTTTTTTTTTCTTTTTCTTATCTGATTTCTCTGACTAGGACGTCTGAAACCATGTTGAATAAGTGGTGAGAGTGAACATCCTTTTCTTGTTCCCAATCTTAGAAGAAAAGCTTTCAGTCTTTCACCACTGAGTATGTTGTTAGCTATAGGTTTTTATCATATATAGCCTTCGTTGAAGTACATTCCTTCCATACCCACTGATTTTTTTTTTTATCAAGAAAGGATGTTGTATTTTGTCAAATAACTTTTTCTACAACTATTGATGCGATAATATGATTGTTACCTTTCATCCCATTGATGTGGTGTATCACACTGATTTTGGGATTCTGAAACATCATTATATCCTGGGATAAATCCTGCTATTTGTGGTATATGATCTTTTTAATGTGCTATTGAATTCAGTTTGCTAATATTTTGTTGAGAATTTCTGTATCTGTATTCATCAAGGATGTTGATCCATAGTTTTCTTATAGTGTCTTTATCTGACTTTGGTATCAGGGTAATTGTGGCCTCATAAAATGAATTAGGGAATGTTCTCTCCTCTTCAATATATTCCAAAGTTTTAGAAAAATTAACATTAATTCTTGAAATGTTTGGTGTAATTCACCAGTGACTCTGGCTTTTCTTCGTTGGCAGGATTTTGACTACTGATTTAATTTTTTACTCATTATTAGTCTGTTCCAATTTTCTATTCTTTACTTATTCGGTAGGTTATACATTTTTTAATTAATTTGGTATGTTTCTAGGATTTTACCCATTTCTTCTATATTGTCCAATTTGTTGACATATAGCTGTTCATAGTAGTTTCTTTGATCCTTATATTTCTGCAGCATCAGCTGTAATGTCTGCTCTTTAATTTCTAAATGTCTGTTTTCCTTAGTCTAGCTAATAGTTTATAAATTTTCTTTTAAAAAAAAATCAACTTGGGGTGCCTGGGTGGCTCAGTGGGTTAAAGTCTCTGCCTTCGGCTCAGGTCATGATCCCAGGGTCCTGGGATTGAGTCCTGCATCAGGCTCTCTGCTCAGCAGGGATCCCGCTTCCCCCTCTCTCTGCCTGCCTCTCTGCCTACTTGTGATCTCTGTCTATCAAATAAACAAATAAAATATTTCTAAAAAAATCAACTTAGTTTCATTAACTTTTTCTATTGTTTTCCTATTCTCTAATTTTTCTCCAATCCTCATTTTTTCCTTCTTTCTGATAACATTGAACTTAGCCTTGTGGGGGGTTCCTTGCTTTTAAAATTCTGTGTCTTGAACTTTTGACAGTTACTATAATGGGTCTTGGAGAATATTTTTGTGGGTTGGACTTTAAGGGTGATCTATTAACTTTGTAAACCTGGATATCTAAATCTCTCCCCAGGTTTCGGAAGTTCTTGGCCATTTTTTTCTTTAAATAAGCTTTCTACTCTTTTCTTTCTCTCTTTCTTCTGGGACTCCATTGATATTTAACACCTCAAAAGAAAAATATGTACACAAGTCCCAAAGGCTTCCTACATTCTTTTTCTTTTATTTCTTTTATTTTATTTTCTCTTTTCTTTTCTTTTATTTCTTTTCTGTTTCTTTAGTTCTGTCTTCCAGATCACTGATTTTTTTTTCTTCAAGTCTGCTGTTGACCGTCTTTATTGAATTGCTGGGTTCAATCATTATCTTCTTCACCAAAATTTCTAATTGGAATTTGGTTCTTTATGTTTTTAAAAAATCTCTTTTGAACTTCTCATTTTGCTCTTGCACTGTTTTCTTGACATTGTTAAATTCTTGGTGTTCTCTGAGGATCTTTAAAAAATTATTTTGAATTTTTTGTGGTGCACTTCCTAGGTTTCCATTTCTTTGGGGGCTAATTACAGGAGGCTTGCTGTATTCCTTTGGTGGAATCCTGTTTCCTTGATTCCTCATAATCCTTGTAGCTTTGGCATAGGTGTCTGTACATTTGAAGAAGCAGTCAGCTCTTCCAGATTTTATGGACTGATTTGGGAAAGGGAAGACTTTCACCTGGAGGTGGGAATACCCTGGAGCATGCTGTGACATCAGGTTTAATGGTGCAGGGTCCCATATGTGGTGAGAAGTGGCAACACTGAGTCTCAGAAGGGGTATCATATCCTTTTGGATCAGCCTGCTAGGTTCAGAGCACTGATAACTGTGTGGTACTTGGTGAGGACTTCAGGAAATCAGAAGTGGCTGAAAGAACTTCTGTGGTGTTCAGTACTAAAGAACAAGGAAATCCTGTTCCAGCTATAGACCAAAGCAGGCAGTGGTCGTGGCTGGAGGTGGTGGTGTGTACACACTTGACTGTGGGGCTAGTTGTAGATGTCCAAATAGTGGCAGGGGCTTGTTGCAGATACACATGTAGTAGTGGGGGCCAATATAGTCAGCAAAGGTCAGGGCCTACTATGGGCTTATTGACAGATGCAGAGTCTTCTGCTGTCAGTGTGCTGTCCCATGGCTGGATAGGCTCAGGCATCTTCTCTGCAATGGATACTTGTGAGGAGGATTCGGCCAGGGCATTCAGGTGCACAGCTAGAGGGGGTATAGAGAACATGGGGGTGCTGACCAGTGACAGAAAAGAGAGTCTTCTCTGGGCCCTCAAACAGTTGCAGACACGCTGGTTGTCAGCATGCTCTTCCTTGACTGTACCATCTTCTTGCAGGTATGCACACTGTAGTAGAGATGAGTGATAGTTCTCAGACTGGCACCATGGCAATGCATAGCTGGAGGCACTAGTCCCAAGCATATGTACTGTAGTAGGGTTCAGCTATCTAGTTCTAGGTGGGCATTTTTATTTCCACAGCCACAGAAGCTTGGGCTGGCTGCTGGTACAGATTCCTAGGCTCCAAATGGGAAGAGGAGAGACGGAGTAGGGAGGGATTTATGGACCTAGCAAAAGAGTGAGATCTTTAGAAGGGCCACATCAGGTGTGTTGACCATTAGTCTCTTCAGTGGCAAAATCTGCTAAGTGTGTCTGCAGAGCAGTTCATATCTGTTTACAAGATGGTTCCCATTGTGTGGCTTTTACTGGTAGCTCCTGCTTTTCTTCCTTGTTCTTCTCTGTATATTTCATCTCTGTCAGTCTGGTGGGGTGAAATTGAATTGGGTTCTTCATGTGGTGCCCAGAAAGGCTAGTGAAACAGGTCACTCACCCTGCTCTTCCTTTTCTGGGAAGGGGAACTCTTTCTAGCTATAAGATCTTTCTTGGCCTTGAGCAATTCCATCTTGGGAGATGCAGTGATGTAGGGAAAATTAAGCTATTGTCCTTCTCTTCTTGTGTAGCTAATTCTCAGTTGTTTTTTTTTCCCCTCTCAACCATGCTGCTAAATTTGCTTAAGTGAACTCCAGAACTCTTCCAGAGCTGCTTTCATTTGTGGGTTACTGTCTAATTGTTCATCTTTATGGGTGGAGGGCGGTGAAAGCTGGTGAGATGTCATCTCAACGAATGTATATGATGTACTTAGAAAACAGATTGAGTGCTATATAAACATTTGCTGTTACTATTATTACTATTACTACTAAGGTTGCAAGAAAAAAGAATTTAACAAACATGGCTCTAAGATATACCTTTTAAATTTGCCAACTTTGTGGTTATGGGCAATTTCACCTCTCAGAGCTTCAGGTCCCCCATCTGGAAAGTCATACCTCAGGTTTGTTGTAAGAACTAAAAGAGAAGTCTGGTTAAAATTGCTTCCTTGATAGTTGTCAATATTTTTCCATCCACAGAAAGTTAACATAGATTTGGTACTATAATTATATAGTCACATTAACCAGATCATTATATACAAGGCACTGATAGATTATCAAATCTGGTACGTGGTTTGTCATTATTCCTGGTATGGTGCAGCATGCACTAACTTTTTTGCTTCATTGAAATTGACATCCATAGTTTCATTGGAACTTCAATGGCAAGGACTACTGAAAAAAATTTCTCTGAAGCCTCACTTCATAATAAGGCATATTTTCATGAGTGTCATAGAAATTGCTTACCAGCTCCCAGAGGATTTGGTTACAGCCCCAAAATTGCTTAGCAGCCATAATCAAATGCTTTGTCTGCCCAGAGCCAGCTCAGCTGCAGTATCTGGGAAACCACTAGCTAGGGCTTTTAGGTCTTTCTACCTAAGAAATGGTGCTCATTGCCTGGAACCAAAAGATTGTCTTGTGTCTTCTGTCCATTTTATTCTCTGCTTGCATGGCATGACCTTATATTCCCCCTTATTATTTTTTTCCTCTAATACCTTTTCTGGATCATAAAGTCTCATTCACTGCTCCCCTTCCTCTGCCCCTCACAAAAGGCAGCTTCTATATAATATCATGCTATGTCCTCTTTCTCTTACTACTTAGGAGAACCTAGCTTTCAACCCTGATCTCTCACTCCTTAAGTAGTGAAGCAGTGAGACCATTTCTGACCCACAAGAAGGTTTCATGCCACTACCACCATACCATGGAATGTACAAAGCTGTCTTGGGGCATTTCTAAAACATGAGTGAGCCCCATGCCAGTCACAACACAAGAAAAGCCAATAGTATAAATATCTTTACCTTACGTGCCCACTCTCATTCTTTGTACTAGCTTCCATTTTATCCAGAAAAAAAGCCAGAAAAACAGATCATGGATTCTAGGGTTCTCTGATAAGCATGTAAAGTTGAATAAACAACATGGCTTTCCATAGGTCTGAGATCTTGCCTTTTTATCCCACTGTTTGGGTGAACATTTTTTGTTACCTACAGAATGCCATGCTTATGCCATGCCCTGTGAGAACAGGTCAAATAAGAAACATTCTACTCATGTGACATTTGCATTATGGTGAGAAAGATAAAGAAATTTACCAGTGATGACAGGATTGCATAGTAAAATCTATGCCAGAGGCATGCTGAGGGAATCACACTGAATCCTAGTTGAAGGCAGATAAAACAAAGAAGAGCTTTCGGAATACAGTCACACTAAACTGACTTTGAAGCAGTGGGTAGAAACCAGGTAGATGAAGACCAGTGGGAGAGAGACCCGCATCTAACTTAGCCCTCTGTCCCTTCTGTTTTTGTTACTGTAGGCTACTTTATCCCTGCCTTCTCTATTACTTAGGGACTCTGGAACTTTCACATAAAGGAATATAAATTCCTTAGTTTTCCATAGTACAATTAAAAAATAAAATTTCTATTCTTTAGAAAACAGTTATTCACTGTTTAAGGTAGTTTTGCTCCACTCTATATTCAGGCATAGTCTGTAATTTCAGTTTTTGGTTTGTTTCCCACCAACTTTTCAAGATACTAGGGTTGTAGTTGGAGGAAGTTACCCTGGATCTTTGTGCTTTAGAATACATAGCATTGCTACGGTGCCTCACACCCTCATCTTCAGCCCTGATCAGTGAGTCTGTAATCATGGGAACAAGGCAAGCAAATTTTATGAAGGAGAGTTTTTTTGTTTGGAGAGGTCAGGCCTGTATAAATAGCAAAGGAAATGGCTGGGTGGTCAGGAACAGTATGAAAGCTAAGGATATCAGGAGAATATGAGAGATAAGGGGGGAGTTTATAAGGGAATTAAGGTAGCTTCCATATAAACTTGGACTGCCTTGGGACATTTCTGTGGGGTTCTGAATGTTACTAGATCAGTTCTAGTCATCAGGAAGTGAGATACAACATCTCTCGGGAGAAAAAGTGTTAGTAACAGAAACACTTGTGGAATTGTAAGAACTCCCATTCAGATTACCAGATTTTTTTTGTAGGGAAGGACTGTATTTTCTGGAACATTTATTGTTCCTGGAAAACTAAAAGCCCTATCCAGTCTTCTAGACCTGACTGAATTTGAGTTTCAGTGCTGTTGAGCTACAGTGGGATGTGCCTAGCAGCTGGTGTGTGGGAGACCCTGTTCTCTGGGGTTCAATTTTGCACAAAGTACTAACACCAACTTCTTGCCAAGGTTTCAGTGGCTGTTTGTGACTATAACTAACTATTATCTTAGTCTGAGAACCTCCCATAACCTTACCAGAAATTCAGAGCTGGGATAGAATTTTGAGTCCAATGTTAGGATTTCATACAAGGGCCAATTAGAGAAAATGTTGCATCACCCCAAAGTTCATGCTGCAGGAAAGGTTCAAAACAAAAACCACAAACTGTCTGTTGATTATTTAGAATATTGTTTTGGTACATGGTCTACTCAAATGCTAAACAAAATGCAATTCATTCCATTACACTGAGAAATAAAATAAAACACACTGTAATTATTAGCAGCATGTTAGGAGAGAAGATGATTTAATGGAATTTTTTTTAGTCAAAATCAACTTTTCCAATGTATATACTTCTAAACTATGTTAGTGATACCTATTCTGATTATTTTAAGCAATAAAAGGAAGAAGCCGTGAATGAAAAAATAATTTCCTTTTTGAAGAATGATGTAACCAAGAGAATGTTGCATAATAATGTCTGTAGTAACGCTAAAATCACTTGGGATAGTACTTTTAAAGTGCTGTAAATATAAGGTGGTATGATTATGCAAGAAGAAAATAGAAATGAGACAGTTGAAAATTAAGGAGTGTATTTCTGTAAGGAATTTCAAAGGACATTTCAAATATAGAATCCTAGTTCTCAATCTAAGGGATAGTTACAGCTGACATTTCAGCACCTCCAGAACCTGTTCTACTCTGCTTTTGCTTTTATTGGAGTCTGTCCTCCGTCTTCTTCTAATTATCTATTTATTTAAAGAGAAATCAATAGGCTAGCTGAACATTAAGAACTGACCTCCAAAAGAGAAGTCAGGAACTACAATGGGGAGCATCTTGAATCATGACAGAAGTATATTGACTGGGCAAATTCAAGCAGCTTCTGTTCAGACATTCAAAACAGTGGGCCCTTATCTGTTATCATTGGTGAAATGTTTTCTTGAACACTGGTAGATTTGGGAAAGCTGAACTCACTCAGTATTATCCCTTTCCCTCTCATGCATCTGGAGCTCTCTCATAGGAATAAACTACTTTTCCTCCTGGCTGATGGCCTCTGGTAATTATAAGGGCTTGGGGATGATACGGCTGTGGTTCATGCTAGCCCTCTGATTGTCAGGGTTGACGTGAATGGTCTGGCTGGTGTGTCCTCTTCCTCATTCCTCACACCATGAGTAACTCTCCTGGAGATCTGAGAGGATGGTTTTCCTAAGTAAAGAAGGATTATTCTTCTATAAAAGGCAGGATATCATAGTATTTGCCTGTTAGGAACTTTGTATCAATTGAACCATTACTGGCAAATTTAAGCAGAAAATAATGATTATTATGAAGGTACTGGGAATATTTTTAGAGGAAAAATAAAATAATATTTTTATGATCTTAGGAATGGTGAGGTGAGATTTCTTATACAAGATGAAATCACAAACTATGTCAGAAGATTAGTAAATTTGGCTACATTAAAATGTAATTAAAAACCTGTGTATCAAATACACCAAAACTGAAGTAAAACCAAACAAAAACCTTGGGAAAATATTTGTAAAACATGCACTTAACAGAGGATTATCATCTGGAATGTGTAAAGAACTCTTATAAGTGGAGGGATTTGGGATAATGGTGTAGAATAACCCTGAACTCAGCTTTTTCCCCTGGATACAAAAAATCTACAACTACATATCGGGTAATTATCTCCTATAAAGAATCTGAGTGTTAGCTGAACAGAATTTTCACAACAAAGATAAAAAAGACAAATTGAAATGAATAGAGAGGCAGAGAATTATATCACCCAGAAACCTACTCTAGGTCTGGTAATCCACAATTGGGAAGTGATTCTCAAAATATGGAATTTTCCCTTGATTAGTGAAGGAATAGTGCCTCACATCAATCACCCTGGCCACTGAGCCCAGCACTGGAAAAATGAACCCACCAAATATCTGGTTCTGAAATTCAACTGGGATTCAATCCAGAAGAACCAAGAACTATAGGGAATGCAGGCTTGTACATAGACCCACTTGAGCTGAGATTCAGTGCGAAAGTAACAGTTTAAAAAGTACCTAGAGCATAAGAGAAGAAGATCCTATACTAATCCTAAAGTGGTTTTCAGAGAGATAGGAATCTGAAGTGACTTCATTATATGGGGACACAAGGGCTAGGAGGTGCTATTTTTGCAACCTCATTTTAACTTGTTGGTGATGTAATTGACAAACACCATTTTTGGTGCCCTCTTATGTATTCTACTAGCTCTAATAAGTATGTTTCATGCCCTGCCCACCCCTGTATCAGCCACACCAATACTATCTATCAGCCCCAATCTTCTTGCGCAGCAGCAACACCATAGCCCAGCTGGATGAGTGCCTTGCTCCCCACCATTCCACATGACAGCTATAGCCCCACTAGAGCTGAAATGCACACACAGTTCACATGAGAGATGCCACTTGACTACCTGGCTCTGAATGCCAGGGGAGATTGTGCTTCAGGATCTATGGAACATCTCCAACAGAACACCACTCCTTCAAGACTGAGAGAGGTAGCTGTTTTACCTAATACATATAGACTAACACAAAGAGTCTGGCAAAATGAGGAGACAGAGAAACATGTTCCAAACCAAAGAACAAGACAAATCCCCAAAGACCGAAATAAATTAAAAGGAGATATGCAACCTACCTGGAAAAGAGTTCAAAATAATGTTCATGAGGATGCCTACCAAACTTGGAAGAACAGATGAACACAATGACAACAGCAAGAAAGAGGTAGAAAATATGAGTACTAAACCTAAGTTTTAACTGAACTGAAAAATACAGTACAAGGGATCAACAACAGAACAGCTAAAGTAGAAGCACTAATCAGTAAGCTGGGAGGCAACGCAATTGATCTCACCCACAGAGAGGAGCAAAATGGAAAAAGAATTTTTAAAAAGTGAGCATAGCTTAAAGGACTTCACATTGAATGGGAAAAGAGAAAAGCCAGAAAAATTATTTGAAGAGATAATGGCTGAAAACTTTCCTAATCTTGGGAGGGACAGACATCTAGGTCCAGGAATCCCAGAAAGTCCTAAGATGAACCCATACAGAACCACACAACCTGTCCACCTGTCAATAGGTATCATTTCAAAATGTCTCCTGCCCCAGTACACTCCTGAAGGCAGGCCCAGATGGTACCAACACCAATCCAAAGTGATTCCTGCCCAGGGAAAGGGGAGCAAATAACCCACACACCAGTGTGCCTGCCATTCCATCAGCCATACCTCTTAGCCAGTCACTTAGTGAGTAGGCCCTGACTTTCAGGGCTCCTCCAATAGTGGCAGAGAAGCTAACTGCAGACAGCTAGTCTGACTGCCAGCCCCACTTATCAAGAAGCTTCCTGCAGCCTCAAACAGGCCCTTCAATATTGCAGGGACCAAATACTGGAGTGTGAGCCCATAGCAGGCAAGGTAGATCAGTGCAGTTGGCTGAGCTGAAGGCATTCACACCTTAGCCACAATAGTAGGACACACACAGCTTCTACAGGAGAGGCTCCTGCAGGGCCTTTTTCAGGTTATCAGAGAGGACAGTGTTACATGGTACCATAGGACTTCTTCATATGGCCCCTGTTTCCAAGTCCAGAAAATTTAACTGACCTTCCTAATACATAGAAACAAACACATAGAATTAGATAAAATGAGAAGGTGGAGGAATATGTCTCAAATGATGGAACAAGACAAAAATCATAGTAAAGAGCCAAATGAAATGGAGATAACAATATGCCTGATAAATAATTCAAAGTAATGGTCATAAAGATTCTTGCTGGACTTAAGAGTGGATGAATCAGTGAGAAGTTCAACAAAGAGACAGAAAATAGAAAAAAGAACCAGTGAGAGCTGAATCATTCAACAGCTGAAATTTTAAAAAGTACACTAAAGTCAATTAACAGAACATGATAGGACATAGAAGAATAGATCAATGATATGGAAGGCCGAGTAATGGAAAAAAGACATGCTGAACACCAAACAAATAAACAAACAAACAAGAGAACAGGTTAAGGGAAATCATCAATATCATCAACCATATAAACATTCACATCAGAGATCCCAGAAAGAGAAGAAAGAGAAGGGGGCAGAATGCTTATGTGAAGAATAATAGCTGGAAACTTCCCTAATCTGAGAGAAAGAAACAGATATCCAAATCCACGAAGCACAGACTCCTGAACAAGATAAACCTAAGGAGGTCCATATCAAGATACATAATAATTAAAATGATAAAAAGTAATGATAAGGGTACCTGGATGGCTCATTTGGTCAAGCATCTGACTCTAGATTTTGGCTCAGGTCATGATTTCAGGGTTATAAGATCAAGCCCTGTGCTGAGCTCTGTACTGGGCATGGAAGCTGCTTAAAATTTTCCCTCTCCTGCTGCCCCTGCAATACCACTCTCTCTTACTCTAAAAAAGAAAACAAAACAAAAAAACAAACTGAAAGAGATTATGCTGAGTGAAGTAAGTCAAGCAGAGAGAGTCAATTATCATATGGTTTCACTTACTTGCGGAGCATAAGGAATAACATGGAGGACATAGGGAGATGGAGAGGAGAAGTGAGTTGGGGAAAGTTGGAGGGGGAGACAAACCATGAGAGACTGTGGACTCAGAAAAAAAAAAAAAATGAGGGTTTTGGAGGGGAGAGGGGTGGGAGGGTTGGGTGAACCTGGTAGTGGGTATTAAGGAGGACACATATTGCATGGAGCACTGGGTGTTGTGCATAAACAATGAATTTTGGAACACTGAAAAAACATAAAATTTTTAAAAAGTAATGATAAAAAGTGAACTTTAAAAGCAGAGAGAGAAAATAAAACTGTTACATACAAAGGAAACCTCATAAGGCCATTACCTGATTTTTCAGCAGAACCTTTGCAGACCAGAAGAAAGTGGGATGATTTATTCAAAGTGCTGAAAAGAAAAAAGCTTGCAGATAAGCTATTTTTCAGGATAGGAGAGATAAAAGATTTCCGAAACAAAAGTTAAAGGAGATCATCACCATTAAAACAACCTTAGAGGATATATTAGAGATTCTTCAAGTAGAAAGGCCATGAGTAGACAAAATTGTGAAAGGAAAAATTTCACTGGTAAAAGCAAATATAGAGTAAAATTAGCAAAGTAATCACGTACAGATCCAGTATGGAGGTTAAAATACAAATGTAGTAAAATCAATTTTATCTATAATTGCTATTTTTCTTTTTAATATTTTATGGTTTTAGGTCTCACATCTAGATCTTGAATTCATTTTGAGCTTATGTGAATGGTGTAAGAAGTGGTCCACTTCCATTCTTTTTGCATATAGGTGTCCAGTTTTCCAGCATCATTTTTTGAAAATGTTACAGTATTTCTTTTCTTTTGGTGCCCGTTTCTTGGACTTCAAAGAATGAAGGCATAGACCAGATGAAGAATGGTGGGCAGCAAAGCAAATTTTATTGAGTGATAGCAAAGCAAAATTTATTGAGTGATAACACAAAGCTCCCAAAGAAGGAGGGGGCCCTAGAGGATTTGTCCCCAGAGTTTCTCATTCTAGGGGTTTTTATGGGCCTGTTGGTGACTGTTTTAATCTAATTAACTTTCCAAGTGCCTGTCACTTGATTAGGATTTTGTCATCTACCTACCACGTGGGAAAGGGTGGAAGGCTCCTTCCAGGGTAGTACAAAAATCCTTTTAAGGATGATTTCCTGTTAGGATGGTGGGGCCAGATTGTGTGTGCAGGGGTGGGGGGGGGGTGAGGGATGGGAGTGTTTTTCCTGTCTGCCTTTATTCTGACTGTACTTTATTAAAAAGATTTTTTAATGGGAAAATATTTTTTTTAATTTTTTTTTTTTTTTGGTTTTTAACATATGTGTTTCAGGGGTATAGGTCTGTAATTCATCAGTCTTACACAATTGACAGCACTAAGCATGGCACATACCCTTCCCAATGTTCATCACCCAGCCACCTCATCCCTCCATCCCTCCTACGCCCCTCCTCTCCAGAAACCCTCAGTTTGTTTCCTGAGATTGAGAGTTTCTTATGGTTTGTCTCCATCTCTGGTTTCAACTTGTTTTATTTTTTGCTCACTTCCCCTATGATCCTCTGTCTTGTTTCTCAAATTCCTTACATCAGTGAGTTCATATAGTAATTGTCTCTCTCTGACTGACTTAATTCACTTAGCATAATAACCTCTAGTTGCATCCACATCATTGCAAATGGCAAGATTTCATTTTTTATGGCTATGTAATATTCCACCATGTGTGTGTGTGTGTGTGTGTGTGTGTGTGTGTGTGTATGTGTGTATACCACATCTTCTTTATCCATTCATCTGTTGATGGACATATAGGTTCTTTACATAGTGTGGCTATTGTGGACATTGCTGCCATAAACATTCGGGTGCATGTGCCCCTTCAGATCACTACATTTGTATCTTTAGGGTAAATACCCAGTAGTGCAATTGCTGGGTCATAGGGTAGGTCTACTTTCAACTTTTTGCAGAATCTCCATGCCATTTTCCAGAGTGGCTACATGAGCTTGCATTCCCACCAACAGTGCAGAAGGGTTCCCCTTTCTCCGCATCCTCACCAACACCTGTCATTTCCTGACTTGTTAATTTCAGCCATTCTGACTGGTGTGAGGTGGTATCTCACTGTAGTTTTGATTTGTATGTCCCAGATGCTGAGGGATGTTGAACACTTTTTTATGTGTCTGTTGGCCATTTGGATGTCTTCTTTGCAGAAATGTCTGTTTGTGTCTTCTGCCCATTTGTTGATTGAATTATTTGTTCTTTGGGTATTGAGTTGGGTAAATTCTTTCTAGATTTTGGATACTAGCCCTTTATCTGATATGTCATTTGGTAATATCTTTTCCCATTCTGTCTGTTGTCTTTTGGTTTTGCTAACTGTTTCCTTTACTGTGCAAAAGCTTTTGATCTGGGTGAAGTCCAGTGGTTGATTTTTGCTCTTGCTTCCCTTGCCTTTGGTGATGTTTCTAGGAAGAAGTTACCATGACTAAGTTTGAAGAGGTTGCTGCCTTTGTCTCCTCAAGGATTTTGATGGATTCCTGTCTCCATTGAGGTCTTTCATCCATTTTGAGTCTCTTTTTGTGTGTTTTGTAAGGAAATGATCCAGTTTCATTCTAGTGCATGTGGCTGTCCAATTTCCTAACAGTATTTGTTGAAGAGATTGTTGGTCTCCCCCCATTGGATATTCTTTGCTGCTTTGTTAAAGATTAATTGACCATAGAGTTGAAGGTCCCTTTCTGCACTCTATTCTCTTGTGCCAATATGATACTGCCTTGATTACAGCTTTGTAATAGAGTTTGAAGTCTGGAATTTTGATGCCACCAGCTTTGGTTCTCTTTTTCAACATTCCTCTGGCTATTCAGGGTCTTTTCTAGTTCTATACAAATTTCAGAATTTGTTCCATTTCTTTGAAAAAAAGTTTATGGTATTTTGATAAGGATAACATTAAATATGTAGATTGCTTTAGGCAACATAGACATTTTCACAATATTTTTTCTTATAATCCATGAACATGGAATGTTTTCCCATTTCTTTGTGTCTTCCTCAATTTCTTTCATGAGTATTATATAGTTTTCTGTGTACGAATTCTTTGCCTCTTTGGTTAGATTTATTCTTTCTTGGTCATCAGCTCTGCAAACCACATCAAGAGCAGGCAAATAGACTTTAAAAGAAAGGTTGTAATGAAAGACAAAGAAGGGTTCTTTGATGATAACAATAAGGAGTCAATCCAATAAGAAGACGTAACATTTATAAATATATATGCACTCAAATAGGAGCACCAAAACATATAAAGCAATCATTTAAAGCAAATATGAACAGACCTAAAGGGAAAAGCTGATATTAATATAATAATAGAAAGGAATTTTAACACCTCATTATAGTAATGTATAGATCATCCAGACAGGATATCAATAAGGTAATATTGTCCTTAAACAACACATTGGACTTGGTGGATTTAATAGATATATACAGAACATTCTCTCCCAAAGATCAGAATACACATTCTTCTCAACTGTACACAGAACATTAACCAAGATAGTTCACACGTTGGGTCACAAAACAAGTCTCTATAATTTTAAGAAGACTAAAATTATATCAAGCATCTTCTATAACCACAATGGGTATGAAACAAGAAATCAATTACAATAACAAAACTGGAAAACTACAAAAACAAATATGATACAAAAAACCTAATAGGCCATCTGAAGAAGTCAGAGGAAATAAAAGTACATAAAGACAAATGAAAGCAGAAAGAGGACATACCAAAATCTATGGGCTATAGCAAAAGCATTTCAAAGAGAGAAATTCATAGCAATGTAGGCCTACTTTAAGAAATGAAAATCTCAAATATACAATCTACCTTTGTATTTATAGGAAGTAGACCCCCCCCCAAAAAGGCAAATCCAAAGATAGTAGAAGGAAGGAAATAACAAATATTAGTGTGGAAATAAATGAAATAGAGACTAAAGAGAGGATCAAAAAAATCAATCAGACTAAGAGCTGTTTTTAAGATTTTTTATTTCTTTATTTGAGAGACAGAGAGATCACACAAAAGAGCACAAGTGGTTGACAGGCTACCCATCAAGCAGGGAGCAAGACTTGATCCCAGGACCTTGGGACTATGATCTGAGCCCAGTAGCCATTTAACTGATTGAGCCACACAGGCACCCCAAGTTCTTTTGAAAATATAAACAAAATTCACAAACCCTTAGTTAGGCTCAAAAAAGATCTTAGACTAAAAGAAAAAAGAGAGGGCTCAAATAAGTAATATCAGAAATAATAGAGGAGTGGTTACAACTGATATCACAGAAATACAAAGAATCATAGAAGAATACTATGAACAACTATATGCTAATAAAATAGGCAACCTAGCAGAAATGGATAAATTCCTAGAAACCTACGATCTCCCAAGACTTAATCAAGAAGAAATAGAAAACCTGATTAGACCAATTACTGGTAAGAAGATTGAACTAGTATAATAATAATAATAGTGAAAAGAAGGGCCATCTGTACCCCAATGTTTATAGCAGCAATGGCCACGGTCGCCAAACTGTGGAAAGAACCAAGATGCCCTTCAAAGGATGAATGGATAAGGAAGATGTGGTCCATATACACTATGGAGTATTATGCCTCCATCAGAAAGGATGAATATGCAACTTTTGTATCAACATATGTATCAACATATGTTGAGTGAAATAAGTCAAGCAGAGAGAGTCAATTATCATATGGTTTCACTTATTTGTGGAGTATAACAAATAACACAGAGGACATGGGGAGATGGAGAGGAGAAGGGAGTTGAGGGAAATTGGAGGGGGGAGATGAACCATGAGAGACTATGGACTCTGAAAAAGAACCTGAGGGTTTTGAAGGGGCGGGGGGTGGGAGGTTGGGGGAACCAGGTGGTGGGTATTATGGAGGGCACACATTGCATGGAGCACTGGGTGTGGTGCAAAAACAATGGATTCTGTTACACTGAAAAGAAATAAAAAAAAAAAAACCTGAATAGACCAATTACTGGTAAGAAGATTGAACTAAATAATAATAATAATAATAATAATAATAATAATAATAATAATAAATAAAAACCTTCCCCCAAAACAGGAATTCAGGACTAGAGAGATGACTGATGAATTTTTATAAACTTTCAAAGAAGATGTAATATCTATTCTTCTCAAAATCTTCCAAACAGTTAAAGAGGAGGGAATGCTTCCAAAAACGTTTTACAAGACCAGCATCATCCTGATAACAAACCAGAAAAGAACACTTTACAAAGGGAAATTAACAGGCCAATATCCTTGATGAACATAGATGCCAAAATCCTGGACAAAAAGTTAGCAACCTAAATTTAACAATGTATTAAAAGGATCATATATCATGATGAAATGGGATTCATTCCAGGGATGCAAGGATGATTCAACACTCTCAAATCAATGTGATCATATGATCATCTGAATAGATACAGAAAAGTCATTCTATAAAATTCGACATCCGTTTATGATAAGAACTTAACAAAATGTGTATGGAGAGAATATAGCTCTCCATAATAAAGGTCATATATGAAAAAGCCGCAAATAACCTCATACTTAAGGGAAAAGATAAAAGCTTTTCCCCTAAGATCAAGAACAAGAGAAAGATGCCCACTCTTGGCATTTATATGGTGTTGGGGAAAGTGGATAGCTACATGCAAAGGAATCAACGTGGGCCACTATTTTATACCATATACAAAAATTAACCTAAAATGGAATAAATATTTGAAGCTAAGACCTGAAACTATAAGCCACCCAGAGGAAAACATAGACAGTAAGCTCTTTGACATAGATCTTGGTGATAATTTTTGAAGCAAAGCAAAAGCAAAAGCAAAAGCAGTGTAAACAAAAATAAACAAGTGGTAGTATATCAAACTAAAAAGCTTCTGCATAGCAAAGAGACCATTAACAAAATTAAAAGGCAACCTACCAAATGGGAGAAAAATACTTGCAAATTATTTATCTGATAAGGGGTTAATACCCAAAATATATATAAAACAACAACAACAACAACAAACTCTTGAAACTCCATAGCAAAACAACAAACCCCATAATACAATATGAGTAAAACTGGGTGAAAGATATGCATAGACATTTTTCCAAATGAGACATACAGATGGCTAACATCATTAATTACCAGGAAAATGCAAATCAAAACCACAATGAATGGGGTGCCTGGGTGGCTCAGTTGGTCAAGCATCTGCCATCAGCTCACATCATGAAATCAGGGTCTGGGACTGAACCCCACATCAGGCTCCCTGCTCAGTGGGGGGTCTGCTTCACCCTTTCCCTCTTCCCCTCACCCCTGCTCGTTCTCTCTCTCTCAATAAATAAATAAATAAATAATATAAATAATTAAAAATAAAAATAATAAATAAAATATTAAAACAAAGCAATATCACAATGAAATATCACCTCCCACCAGTCAGAATGACTATTATCAAAAGACAGCAAGTGTTGGTGAGGATGTGGAAAAAAAGGAAATCCTTGTGCACCATTGGTGGGATAATAAATTGGTACAGGGTACAGCCACTAAGGAAAACAGTATAGAGTTTCCCCCAAAATTAAAAAGAAAACTCTCATACAACCTATTGATTCCACTTCTGGGACTTTATCTGAAGAAATGAAAACATTAGCTTGAAAAAACACAGCCTCCCACCCCCATGTTTATTGCAGCATTATTTAATTAGCCAAGACATGGGAGCAATCTAAGTGTCCACTGAAAGGGGAACAGATTTAAAAATGTGGTATATGTAAACAATGGAATTTTTTTTAGCCATAAAAAGAATGAAATCTTCCCATTTGCAGCATGGATGGACCTTAAGGATATTATGCTAAGTGAAAGGAGTCAGATAGAGAAAGACAAATACTTTGTGATCTTACTTCTATTTGGATTTCCAAAACAAAAAACAAAAAACTCAGAACAAAAAATTAACTCATAGAGAACAGGATCAGTGGTTGGCAGAAGTAGGTGTAGGAGATGAAGGGTGAAGAAATGGGTGAATGTGGCCAAAAGTTACAAACTTCCAGTTATAAAATCAACAAATCCTGAAGATCTAATATACTGAATAGTGAGTATACTAAAAAATGCTGAATTGTATATTTGAAAGTTGCTAATAGAGTTAATCTTAAAAGTTCTCATCATAAGAAAAAAAAGTGTAACTGTGGTGATGAATGTTAACTAGACTTATTATGGTGATCATTTTGCAATATATATAAATACTGAATCATTTTGTTGTGTATGTGAAACTAAATGATAGTACATGTAAATTATATCTTAATAAGAGAGGAACATCTTTAGGTTGGTTTAATTTGAGGAATTATTAATAAAGTCATACAGGAAAAGATGAGAAGACAGGAAAGAATGGTTTTTTTTTGACACCTCTTAAATATGGGTGTGTAATAGTTGTTTTCTCTATGTTTGGTTGACAAATAGCTTCCAGTTCTGAATGGTTTAATCAGTAAATCAATATCATAGAATTAATTTATGTTGCATATAGAGACTAGATTATTTTAGGAAAATCAAAGAAGATTTAAAATTACAAAGAACAATTAAACAAAAGCTATTTCATAAGACACAATTAACAACTAATGTTTTATCATACTTGCTTTCTTAAGAGAAATTAAATAACACCCATTTTAAAAAAGTCCCTATGTATGTCACTGTTCTTATTTGTAGACAACAGAATCAAAGTTTAAGCAGAAAGTTTTTTGTTGTTGTTGTTGTAAACTGACAAAGGTAGTACATAGAACCTTCAGGAGGGAAGAGAACCAGGTTTGGATGCTACACAGCCAGGATCCATGCAGCTAGAAGCTCTGAGCAATCACACCATGGGCCTCTTGTAGCAGAAGTACTACTGCTGTTGGCACCCATTACTCAACACCGATGATGCCAGGGCTTGGAAGCTAAAACTATGCCACAATGCCTCACAAGAACCAGATGCTTTAAATATCACACACTTCCTCAGACAGAACGACCATCTCACAATGTTCACTTCCTTGTTGTGATTGTAGGGGGTCTCTGCTTGGCAGAACCTAAGCACTGTGGGGAATCCCAGGTGTAATGAGAAAAAGAGGGCAAGAAGTGCAACCAACTGAAGGGCAGCCAATTGATGTTTTTTCTCCAGTCCTTGACCACCGTACTATAGGTCCTTTTCCCCTGTAAACTTTCCTATCTCCAGAAGGAAATAATATAAATAATTATAAATAATAATTATATAAATAATATAAATATAAATAATATAAATAATTATATAATATTTATCTGTAAACAATATACATTTTAAATTTATATACATTGCATTTTCTTTACATGGTTCAATAAGCTGAATTTTCTTTTTCACATATTTAATACCTATTTATTTGGATATATTGTTCTTTGGTACTTTCCATCTGAATAAATGCCTTTTTTTTTTCATTCTACTCTGTTATTCAGGTTTTGGGTTTTTTTTTTTTTTACTTTTATAAAGGGTTGTAAAATTAATATCATTGTATATATTTCTTTGGGCACATTTATTCAAATTACTTAAGACAGAGTTTTCCAAAATTCCCTGGAGGTAGAATCACCTGGGGGCACTTATTGCAAGTATAGCTTCCCAGACTCCTCTTCCAAGAGTCAAGAGAAAACTGGAAAGCTGAATAACTCAAAACAAAATAATTCAAACAAGTTTAATTACAATAGTCTAGGTTATGGTTAGGACAACTTTTCTGTAAAAGGGCCAAATAGTAAATATTTTAAGCTTTGTGGGTTACACGCAGTCTGTTGCATAGTCATCTGTCTTTTTTACAACTCTTTAAAAATGTGAAAACCATTCCGAACTTAAGGGCTGTACAAAACAGGCTGGTAGTTTGCGAAACTCTGCTTTGGTGAAGAAAGGAATATTTCAGTCATGTGGAGCTAGTAACAACTGTGCTTTTACTACTTAGACTTGAAGGATGAGAGAGGTTACTGGGACTTGAAAGGAGAAAGGATACTCTGCAGCCAGATGTACCCCTTGAAGTGTTCCATGAGAGAGATGGCCTACAGAGACCTTTCAGAAAGTAATGAAATACATGAACCTGACTCCTCTGAGTTCCCCATTTGACAAAGCCAATCCTGAAGCTAGGGGAAGTGGAGTCCTATTATATCATCACGTTGTATAGCTTTCTGGAACAGAGAGTATGGTGGGTGAGGCAGAGTGTCTTTGGAGGAGCCAACAAAAGGTAGTTAAGACAGCTGAGATATAACCTGAGAATTTGTCAAAGATTAGTTGACCATAGACTTGAGAGTCCATTTCTGGAGTCTCTATTCTGTTTTATTGGTCTATGTGTCTGTTTTTGTGACAATGCCATGCTGTCTTGGTGATCATGGCTTTGTAATATAGCTTGAAGTCAGGCAATGTGATGCCCCCAGCTTTTTTTTCTTTTCAACATTCCCTTGGATCTTTTCTGGTTTCATACAAAATTTAGGATAGTTTGAGCTCCTTGAAAAATGCCAATGGTATTTTAATAGGGATGGCATTGGAAGTGTAGGTTGCTCTGGGAGAGATAAACTTTTTTTTTTTTAGATTTTATTTATTTATTTGAAAGAGAGTGAGCTGGGGGAGGGGCAGAGGCATAGGGATAAGCAGATGTTCCCACAAGCCAGGAGCCAGAGGTGGGGCTCAATCCCAGGACCCAAGCCAAAGGCAGATGCTTTACTGACTGAGCCACCCAGGTGCCTCCAGTATAGATATTTTAACAATGTTTATTCTTCCAATCCCTGAGCATGGAATATTTTTCCATCTTTTTGTGTCTTCCTTAATATCCTTCATAAGTGTTCTGTAGTTTCTGGAGTATAGATCCTTTACCTCCTTGGTTAGATTTACTTCTAGGTATCTTATGGTTTTTCTTGCTATTGTAAATGAAATTGATTCCTTAATCTCCCTTTCTATAGTTACATTGTTAGTGTATAGATGAGCACCTGATTTCTGAATCCTGACCCAAGACATTGATTTTTTTATCCTGACGAATTACTGAATTGCTGTAGGAGTTCTAGTAATTTCGGGGTGGAGCCTTTTGGGTTTTCGACGTATAGTATCATGTCATCTGTGAAGACATAGAGTTTGAATTCTTCTTTGTTAATTTGGATGCCTTTTATTTCTTTTTTTCTTTTCTTTTTTTTTTTTTTTTTTTTTTTCCTGATTGCTGAAGCTAGGACTTCCAGGACTATGTTGAACAAGAGTGGTGAGAATGGGTATCCCTGTCATGTTCCTGACCTTAAGGGAAAAGCTCTTAACTTTTCCCCATTGACAAATCAGGAAAAAAATATCCCGTAGAAAAAAAGACAGTCTCTTCAATAAGTGGTACCAGGAAAATTGGACAGCTATATATGGAAAAAAGAAGCTAGACCATTCTCTTATGCTATACACAAAGATAAACTCAAAATGGATGAAATAACTCAATGCAACTTCTTTCAAGACATGTCTTCAAAGGCAAGGGAAACAAAAGCAAAAGTGAACTATTGGGACTTTGTCAAAATGAAAATCTTCTACACAAGCAAGGAAACAATCAACAAAACTAAGAGGTGACCTATGGAATGGGAGAAGATAATTGCAAATGGCATTACAGATAAAGGACTGATATCCAAGATCTATAAAGAACTTCTCAAACTGAACACTGAAAAAACAAATAACCCCATCAAAAAAAAAAAAAAATGGGCAGAAGACAAGAATAGACACTTCTCCAAAGAAGACATCGAAATAGCTAACAGAAAAAATTCTCCATATCACTAGCCATCAGGGAAATACAGATCAAAACCACAATGAGATACCATCTTACACCAGTTAGAATGGCAAAAATTAACAAAACAGGAAATAATAAATGTTGGAGAGGATATGGAGAAATAGGAAATTTCTTACACTGTTAGTAGGAAAGCAACTTGGTACAGTCACTTTGGAAAACCATATGGAGGCTCCTCAAGATGGTAAAAATAGAACTATCTTGCAACTCAGCAATTGCACTACTGGGTATTTACCCCCCAAATACAGATGTAGTGAAAAGAAGGGCCACATGCACTCCAACTTTAATAGCAGCAATGTCCACAATAATCAAACCGTGGAAGGAGAAAAGATGCCCTTCAACAGATGAATGGGTAAAGAAGATGTGGTTCACATATATAATGGAATATTACTCAGCCATCAGAAAGGATGAATACTCACCATTTGCACTGACACGGATAGAACTGAGGGGATTATGCCAACTAAAAGAAGTCAGTCAGAGAAAGATAATTATCATATTATTTCACTCATGTGTGGAACATAAGGACTAACACAGAGGACATTAGGGGAAGGAAGGGAAAACTGAGGGAGTGGAATCAGAAGGACTATGGAGTATGGGAGTGGAATCAGAGAGACTATGGGCTGTGAGAGACTAAGGACTCTGGGAAACAATCTGAGCATTTCAGAGGGGAGGGGGTTAAAGGGATGAGGTAGCCCCATGATGGTTATTGAGGAGGGCATGCGTTATAATGAGTACTGGCTGTTATACACAAATAATGAATTTTTGAACACTACATCAAAAACTAATCATGTACTGTATGGTTACTAAAATAACATTTAAAAAAAAGAACCTGGGAATTTGTGCTTTTAACAATAACCCAGATGATGTTGACTAAAGCTTGAGAAACATTGTTCAAGGGTATAAAGCTAAACATGAAATTGCTAGTTCACAGTGTATGTGAGTTATCCATTTTAGTAAAATTATTATTTAAAGTGACCATATCAATTTAACCTGTATCAGCAGCATATGATTAATTTCCCCTTCAATCTGGCCAAATACTTGATAGTCAAACGTTTCCATATTTACTAATTTAATGGACAAAAAAGTAAAATTTTAAAAGTAACATATAGCTGATTTCCAGTGAAGGTGAACATACTTTCATATATTTGTCATTCCAATATCCCTCCCTTTTTGAATTTATGTTCTTTGCCCATTTTTCTACTATATTATTTTTCTTGTCTTTATTAATGGATGAGAATTGTTTATATATTCTTTATGTATTTATATGTATAACCCTATGTCTAATATATACTGCAAACATTTTTTCTAGTTTGTGGCTTATTTTTTTCATTCTGTTTGTTTTTTGCCATACAGGATTTGAATATTTTTGTGTAATAAAATGCGTAACATTTTTAAAAACTTATATCCTTTATAATTTGCTATGACTTCTACCTACAGTTCATGTGTTCCACTACCTTATTATTCTAATTTCATAGTTTTGTTTTTTATACTTAATATATCTGGTATTTGGGATTTTTTCCAAACATAGGAATTACTAAAATACATTAAAAAATTATGCTTAATTATACTATGGATAAAATAGTATTTCTTGTATTTAAGGTTTATTTAAAGGACTTACATTTTTATCAGACTTACATTTTTATCAGAGCCAGCATGAACAAATTATTAGCAGATTTTGAAAATACCAATTAAGAGAATTTTGAAAGAAAAGAGACATTCAGCTTTGGCAGTCTTTAGGTAAAATAAAGAGTAGTGTGATAAAATCAGAGAAAGTAAAAGCAAATTGGTCTTGTTACTACTAATGGAAAAATATTTCTCAGTATAATATTATCATGTATTATAAGAAAAATTTAATATTAAAACATTCATTTGACTAATTGCTTGTTATTTCTGTTAAAATTATGGAAAGGGGGAAAGAGTATACCTTTGAAAGATGGAAAATGATAGTAAGATAATTTTGGAATCTTGCCAAAATGGTGGCCGGATCACATACATCTACCTCAAACACCCCCAAATTTCTACTGAAACAGGATAATAAAATGATTGAAAATACATATGATAATAAGAGTTCTGAAATACAAAATGACAGCGGTAGACCAGGACGTTTTGAGGAAATCCTGGAAAATATAAAGTAGATGAAATTAGATTCATGGGGGAAAAGGAAAAAGATCAAAGATGCCACCATTTCCCCCAAACAGAGGCATAAATACTCTTTCTCTGGCACACACCTTTATAGCTCCAAGTTCAAAGTTAGGAAAATGCTGAGTAATTATTTAAAGACCCACTGTCTTTGTCCATTTGGACTGCTACAACACAAATACTACAGACTGGGTCACTCAAACAATACTTATTTTACACAGTTCTAGAGGTCAAGGCGTCCAAGATCAAGGCACCGGCAGATTCAGTGTCTGGTGAGAGCCCACTATCCTGTTAATGGCAGAAGGGATGAGAGAGCTCTCTGAGACCTTTTTTTATAAGGACATTAATCCCATTCAGGAGTTCCATCCTCAAGACCTAATCACTTCCCAAAGGCCCCACCTCCAAATACCAGCACAGTGATTAGTTCTCAGCATATGAATTCTGAGGAGATGCAAATGTTCAGTATATAGCACTCCACCCACTCTGAAAAGCCATGCCTGAGAAGGACTTTCACTGACCACTAGCAAAGGCCTCTGGGAAAATCCCCATTATTGGTTTAGTAAGCAAACAGTTGAAGCTGAAGGACTATCTTCTTAAACAAATGTGATTAATCAGCTGAAGGAGAATTTCTAGAGTAGGTCTTTTGGCCTGAGAGAAAAAGAGCAAAACTTGAGGTAATTCCGGACCTATGCATCAGAAAATGTATTGTTTATTTTTAAGTCAGTTCTTTCAAGAGTGAAATACTTTTTGAGCACCTGGGTAGCTCAGTCAGTTTTGGCCCAGGTCATGATCTCAGTGCCTTGGGATTGAACCCTGTGTCAGGCTCCATGTTCTGCATGGAGTCTGCTTGAGATTCTCCTCTCCCTCTACCCACTCCCCAACACAACTGCACACATACTTTCTAAAATAAATAAATAAACAAATAAATAAATAAATAAATAAATAAATAAATAGGGTACCTGGGTGGCTCAGTCACTAAGCATCTGCTTTTGGCTCAGGTCATGATTCCAGGGTCCTGGGATTGAACCCCACATCAGGCTCCCTGTTCCCTGCTTCTCCCTCTCCCACTTCCCCTGCTTGTGTTCCCTCTCCCACTGTGTCTCTCTCTGTCAAATAATAAATAAAATCTTAAAATAAATAAATGAAATCTTAAAAAGAAAAAAACAAGAGTGAAATAGTTTTAGTTGCTCTACCACAGAGTAAAGTGCTCCTTGTTTTTGCAATTTGAGGGCCCATGATTTGCTTGTCTTCTCCATTCCTTCTGATATGTTCCATTCACTTACTTAAAGCTCACAATGGGCCAATCTTTCATTTCACAAGCATGTATTGAGTGCCTACTAGGCACAGATAGGAAAGGTGATAGATATGTCCGTGCCCTCGTGGCAGTTACATTTTAGAAGCCAGACAATAACCAAGCAAGCCATTATTTAAACCAGAAATCCAAATTTTGTAAACTGCGAAGAAGAAAATAACCAGGATAATGTATAAGATAGTGTGGAGGCTGATTTCAGAGAGCATGTTAGAGCAGCCTTTCTGAGGTGACATATCAACCAAAAACTGTAGCAAGAAAAGGAATTAGGCATGAGAAAAGCTGAGTGGGAGCACATTTTGGGCAGCTAGGAAGATTTATTTTTAAGGGTATGTTGAAGAAACAGACCTAGGCAAATGAAAGGGGGAAAAATCTATTGGACTTCTATTTGTCTTCACCTTTCCTTCTGTCCCTTTTGTTTTTCCCTTTAGAGACCTGTTCCTTCCCCCAGCCCCTTACTCGTGGGGTTATCAAACATGGGATTCTTCCTCTCATCCTTGCTAAAGGGTAAATAGATGGCCTAAACAGATTTCTTTGCTAGCAATTTGAATCTTGTCTGGAGTGAATTAAGGAGAAATATGTTTGGTGTTGTCTTTTCAAGGCAACTCCCTAAATAGGCTGCCCATAATTTTTTTTGTTGTTGTTCTCTATGGCCTCCTGGTCACCTGGTACCTCTCCTTTAGAGACAACTTTCTGTCTCCAGTTCTGTATACCATTCTGAGGCTTCCAAGTGAATTCTTTATTCGTTATCTGTTTAAATTAACCAAAGTTGATTTCTTTTCTTTGTAATCAGTTACCCTAACTTTACACAAAACCAATTCAGATGTCTATAGTAAACCTAGTATTTCAATTTAAAAAAAACAAGAGCACCTGACAGCTCAGTCGGTAGGGTATGCAACTCTTGATCTCGGGGTTGTGGGTTCAAGCCCAATGTTGGGTATAGAGATTACTTATAAATAAAACAATCTTTTTTTTTTAAGATTTTATTTATTTATTTGACAGACAGAGATCACAAGTAGGCAGAGAAGCAGGCAGAGAGAGAAGAAGGGAAGCAGGCCCCCTGCTGAGCAGAGAGTCCGATGTGGGACTCGATCCCAGGACCCTGAGATCATGACCTGAGCCGAAGGCAGCGGCTTAACCCACTGAGCCACCCAGGCTCCCTAAATAAAACAATCTTAAAACAACAACAACAACAACAACAACAAAACACTGACAACCAAAGAACACATGACATTTGCAGAAAGTTTTGTATATATCTATCTATATTTATATACACAAATTTTGTATGTATGTATACAAATATATTGTGTCTATAAATACATATATACACACAATACAGCCAATATGAACAAGTAGAAAAACTGACATCAGAGTTAACAGAAGCACAAAAGATAAAGTTATGGTTATAAAACATAAATTATAACCTTGACCATGAAAAATATATATATAACAAAAATAAGGCTATGGAGATAAAAGTGGTTGGATGTATAAATGTGTTCAATTTCTCATCTTAGTGGGAAGTCAATAAACTCCTTATTATTGATAATTCAAGCCAGAGGTGTTTGAATATATTATTTAAGCTTATAATAGTCAACACCAGAAAATCTAAAAGCTAGGAGCTACTCAGAGAAACTATTTGAGAGAGACATAGATTTGAAGGTAAAAAAAGAAGGAAATTTAGATTCTTCTTCATGGTTTGAGATTTTTTAAGCCACATGTAGGTATTAGTTTAAAAATTAAGCCTAGTTTAAATTTTAAAAATATAGTTTGGGGGCACCTGGGTGGCTCAGTGGGTGAAGCCTCTGCCTTCAGCCCAGGTCATAGTCTCAGGGTCCTGGGATCGAGCCCCACATTGGGCTCCCTGCTCAACAGGGAGCCTGCTTCCCCCTCTCTCTACTTGCCTATTTGTGATCTGTCAAATACATAAATAAATAAAATCTTTAAAAATCTATATAGTTTGTATATACAAATAATATTATTAGATAACATTTGCCTATGTTCAGTTTTTAACTAAGAAATTATAGCCATTTGGGCTCAGATATTCAGGAATCTCCAAATCTCATTCCTAACCAAGGACACTTCCCCTAGGGTCCATAGGTATGAAGTATGCACAAAGGAGTCAAAGCAAGACAAACAGAAGGCAAAGTAACATTTTAGTTCTTCTAGCTGTGTTGAGCAAACATGCTCAACACGGTGACACTAGTTTTCTGGGCTTGACACATTTGGTAGGCATCTTCTTTCTAAATAACTAGGGAGCCAGTTAAGCAGGCTGTGAGGCCAGCTTTGTCTGTTTTCCCCTGCCTATGCCAGAGCTGGATCATACACACAGATGGAACACAAGTCCAATGTCAACCCCACCTACCATCACCAGAGGATTTGAAACTTGAGAGACAAAGCCCCACAGAAATAATTCCCCTTTTGTCAAACTGATGCAGGAAGGGAAAGCCTACAAGTGATAGTGAACTGTCTCACATGGTGAGCTACCTCCTCCACTTTGAAGCAGGCTCTAGCCCTTACTATTTCAGTCACATGGGAGAAACAGCAGGAAGAGAAAGGCCAAATGATCCCATCCACATGTCCTGAGGTTCTTAGCCTGGCTATATACACTGAAATCACCTGGGAAACTTTAAGACTTTTAAGGCATGGGAGGCATCCCTAGAGATGGAATTAATTGTTCTCGGGTGTTATTGGATATTAAGCATTTGAAAATTTCCCCTGTGGGATATGAATTAATAATCCTGAAACTATTTTTTCTGTATACTGGGATAAAAAAAAAAATAAGTGATGGATGACAGATGGTGAGGGTCAGTTTTCTCAGAAAGGAAAATTATAGATAAACAAGAAGTGAAAGCTAGAATAAACTTTGTATACTAGAGTTGGAGACATCAGAATCAAATCATGTTTAGCTACACACACACAGAGTTCCAGATAGGTGTTGATATGTAGGCTAATATGCAAATAAATATTATCTAGCTCTGTCACTGAAAACAATGATGTTTGAATAGCAGTTACTCGCCATTTCTAGTTCTTAGATCATGGTTTATAATTACCATTCCTTAATTTGGAGAAATGGCTGGTTCTGGGAGCAGGACAGGGGACATACAAAATAAGCTTGGGCATCTTGTAGTACCAGAAAATAAAACAGTGTTCAAAAAATAAAAGAATGGGGGGAGTGTCTGGGTGGCTCAGTGGGTTAAAGCCTCTGCCTTCAGCTCAGGTCATGATCCGGGGTCCTGGGATAGAGCCCCGTGTCGGGCTCTCTGCTCAGTGGGGAGCCTGCTTCCCCACCTCTCTCTCTGCCTGCCTCTCTACTTATTTGTGATCTCTGTCAAATAAATAAATAAAATCTTTTAAAAAAATAAAAAGCAAATAAAAGGATGGGGTCATGTCAGAAGGACAGAGGCACCAACCTGAAAGAACTCCCAATGGCCAAAGCTGGAAGTATTTGGGCAGTAAGATAAATAAAATAACATACAATTGAATTATAACCCAAAGTACAAGATGATTATGTATGAATCCATACAGATATAATTAAGTAATTTAACTAATAAGTGGGAAGAAAGAGATCTTTCTTACAAAATAGTTCCAAATAATTTATGTAGCTATGTCCTCTTCCATGAGGTAGAGCTTAAATTTTCCTTCTCCTGCCTGAGGATGAGCTAGACTTTGTGACTTGCTCCCAAAAAATAAAGTAGGTGAAGAGAAAAATAGTAACTTTATGATACAGGAATCTGGAAAACACCAAGTGATAAAGGATAATATTGCCTTTGATGTCATATGGTTATCATGGATCCTCTGATGTGGTGAGAAGGGCATTTCCACTCTATAGCACACTTTCCATAAATCTAAATACCAGTCTAATTATGATAAAAAAAATCAGATATACCCAAATTGAAGGACATTCTACCAAATACCTACTAGTTCTCCTCAAGGTTGTTAAGAAAAGAAAGGAAAGACAGAAATGGTTACAGACCAGAAGAGATAGACAGACATAAGATCTCAATGCAATCTGATTCTCTGTATTAGATCCTGGAGGTACAAAAAAAGGATGCGATTGAAAAACTGATGAAATGTGAATAAAGTCTGGATTATAGTTAATAGTAATGTACCAATGTTGGTTTCATAGTTTTGACAAATGTACCACAATAATGTGAGATGATACTATGAGAAGAAACTAAAACTGGGTCAGAGGCATATGAGAACTCAGCATTATATGTGCAGCTTCTCTGTAACTCTAAAATTATTCCAAACAAAAATGTTATTAAAAAACCAACAATAAAAATGGCAACAAAACAAGCAGATGAAGTATTGGCCAGTAATGCTCAGGTCAGAAGCCTCAGAGATGGGCACAATGATCTTAATAAAATAAACCTCTGCCAATGTAGCAGAAACAAATTCTCCAGATGATTCTAATTGCAACCAAATCTGAAAACCACTGTTTCAACACCCTTGAGAGCTTTGTCACTAGGATACATGACCAAATCAGAGTCTGATTTTGATCAAAGATTCCTCCTCCTATTGAAGTGGGTAATGGAAGAGGTCTGAGGAAGTAAAAACAAGGTCATTTTCCACACAGACCAGTGATCTTTATCACGGTTGTGGGAGAACCCTGAGGATTGTAAACATTTAATTTTTCTTCTTTTTTTATTTTTTTTTTTAAAAAGATTTTAATTATTTCAGACAGAGAGCAGAAGTGGTAGGCCAGGCTTAGGAGGTGTGAAGAGGGAGAAGCAGACTGACTCCCCATGAGCGGGGAGCCCAACGTGGGGCTTGATCCTGGAACCGTGAAATCATGACTTGAATGGAAGTCTGATGCTTAACCATCTGAGCCACCCATGTACCCATAATTTTTCTTGTTTTCACTAAGTAGATTTTATAGGCATATTTAGGGAAACACAGGAGACTCAAGGTTAAATCAGCACTGGCTTTATAGTGGGAAACAGTGTTGATATTTAGGAGGTGCCCATTTCAGCAATTTAAATAGATTCCAGAGAAAAAGAATGCAAGGACATTCTACACATGTTCACTGGCACATAGAAAGCACTCAGTATATATTTATTGAATAAATGGCTTAATGTTCTCCAGTGGTCAATGCAAGAGATTAGGAAAAAAAAAAATTCTTGATCTTGAATCACAGAGACATTACTTATGAGGTAAAATCACAGCATATATCTAAAAAAACTTGAAGAGAGTTCTGGCATAAATTAAAAAGACTTAATATTGTCCCATTAATACTAATTTAACCAATCTTTTTGTTTATGTACTATACCATAGGGGAAAGAAGAAATGCTTCTAATAGAAAAAGCTGCTTTTTGTTTTTCAAGGACTTATTTAATATCACTTCCTGAGGTGCAAAAGCTATTTTCAGAAAGTACAACCTTCGCCCTCTTTACATATCAGTGAACAATACACTGTCTTGGAGCTCAAGAATTCTTGCCATCCTCTGGGAAATGTGGTAAGGCACTTCTTCATTCCTGAAGCCAAGTCCATCTTGGTAGATGATCTCATGACTTATGTTGTCTTGGGGAGAAACAAGACTGAAGGTAGATCAGAGAAAGGAAAGAAGAAAGAAGTGGGAGAGTGGCTGGGATTGAGAGGTGAACTGTAAAGCAGGAAAAAACAGATTCTGCGTGAGAACAAGGAGTCAGTCTTTCATTCCTAATGTCAGAGAAATCGGTCCTGCCCTAACAGGATGTTTGGAAAGGACAAGGGGCTAAGGAAATGTCTCGAGAAGATTTGGTCTAGGACCTCTCCAAAGAAAATATTGTAGAAAAGTTAAATGAGGAAACAGATATCTGAGATTTGTTATTCCCCTTGAGGCAGTTCATTTTGTTGTTTTGAGCTGAGAAAAAAAGGACTGAAGAAAGGTAGGCTTACCACAAAGAGAAGTGCTCACAGACTGCCCACTCCCCATATTTCTAAGCACAGAGGACAAATGTGGGAAGTTGGAATGATGGAAAATGTAACCCAAGGATAAAACAAAGGAATAAAGTTGTACTTATAAACCACAAGCTAAGCATTATAGAATTTGTCTTCCCAGATCCTGACCATAATGGAAAATTTTTTCATTATCTGAAATAATATCTAATAAAAGCTTCCTTTTTCACTATGGGCAAAATACTTTTTTGACATAAAAGTGGTGCACATAATTCATCCATACAGTGTGATGAGTTTGGAGGTAAATAAACATGCATGAAACCATCGTTGCAATCTAGGCTGTAAACTTCCCCCTCATCTCCAGAAGTTTCCTCCTGCCCTCTTTATTATTATTTTGTGATCAGAACACAAGATTTACCATCTTAGCAAATTTTTTTCTTTTTAGGCCAGGGAACTTAGTAGATAGCAGGCTACGGGCTAAATTATTTTGTTAACTGTATGGAAACACTGATGAAATCTGAATAATAATATGAGAGTTCACTGGATCTGAGTCAATGTCTTTCAAACCAGGACAAACTGGGAGAAGGTAATTTCTTTTCTAAATGAAGCTAAAACTCAACTCCTCAGTTCAAAGTATTCTATCTCCTGTTTTGAATTGAAGGGAATTTCACATACTTAAAAATTCAAAAAAGATTATATTAAATCACAATAGGGCTTAAATACTACCCTGAATTTATTTATCACTATTAGTTATTGAACATCCACTATATCTTAGGCATAGTTTGAGGCACAGTGATACCAGGACAAATAAGAAAACGATCATCGTGGCTTTCCTAGTGTGTAGTTATTTCCCAAGTAGCAACAGATTCTTTGAGAAGGACATGGATTTAGCTCTCACTTCAGAATCAATAGAAAGCATAGCCCTGAATTTCTAGTAATGCATGCCTGGGATTCTGATGTAATCACCCACAAGAACAGAGACAAGTGCTATACTTGAAGAGAAGGATAAAGTTGTAAAACAGTCATACATATGCCTCTATCCATCTTCATTAGGAACACAGACATGTCGGAATATTTTTCTGGATCTGTCTTTTTAGACAAGGAATATAAAGGCAAAAATAAACAATTGTGACTACATCAAACCAGAAAGCTTTTAGACAGTGAAAGAAACCACCAACAAGATGAAAAGACAACCTACTCAGTGGGATAGGATGTTTGCAAATGATATATGCAAGGGGTTAATGTCCAAAATATATAAAGAACTAATATAACCCAAAACCCCGAAATCAAATAATCTGATTAAAAATGGAAGAAGACCTGGAGGGAAGACATAGCGATAGTCAATATGTAAATATGTTCAACATCAATAAACATTGGGGAAATACAAATCAAACCCACAATATATCAACCAGCTCCCATCTCTCAAAATGGTTAAAAAAAAAAAAGTAATAGCAAGCATTGTGAGGACATGGAGAAATGGGAGCTCTCCTGCACTGAATGTAAATAGATGCAGCTAATATTGAAAATAGTGTGAAGGTTCCTCAAAAAATGAAAAATAGAAGTACAGAATAATCCAGTAATTCCACTTCTGAGTAAAATGAAAATGGTAATTCAGAAATATATATGCACCTTTATGTTTATTGCAGAATTATTTATAATGGTCAAGATATGAAGGCAACATAAGTATCCATCAATAAATGAATGGATAAAGAAGGTGCAATATATGTATATGATGTAATATCACTTAACAATAAAAAAGAATGAAATTTTGCCATTTACTACGACATGAATGGACCTAGAAGTCTGTCACTTATGCTAAGTGAAATAAACCAGACAGAGAAAGACAAATAACATAGGATTTCACTTATGTGTGGGATATAAAAAACAAAACAAATAAAGAACAATAAAAAAGAAAGAAAAGAGTCATAAATATAGAGGACAAACTGCTGGTTGTCAAAGGGAAGGGGTGAGGAAATGGGTGAAATTGGTGAAGGGGATTTAAGAGGTACAAACACAGTTATAAAATAAATATTTCATGTGGATTAAAGTAAAGCACAAGAAATGTAGTCAGTAATATTGTAATACAGTTGTGAGCATTTCATAATGTACACAATACATAATGTATACATTTCATAATGTGTACATCTCATAATGTATATAATCATTGAAACACTGTGATAATTTAATATTATATATTAACTATACTTCAATGAAAATAAAACATAGACATGTTGGAATTGTGCAAGTGATAAGAACAATTCTACTAACCTTGACCAGTCTTTTACGTTTTTAGAGTAAATATATCACTTTTGGAGATCGCTATTGTTTTACATAATTCTGTGAGAGCTTGTGAAATTTATTGTCTGAGTCCGTTTCCTAATGTGTGAAAGAATAGCTACTTCACAGAGTAGTCGCCTGAATAAGAATAATAGCAGGATAGCACTGGGTACCCAGTTGATCCTCACGATGGCTGGTTCTTCCCCTTTTCATTTTTCACAATTAAATGGCTGATGGTTGAAGTGACAATGTCTATTGGAAATGTTCACACCTGAGAGGCTGGAATGAATAGTAATTAACAGAGATGATGCAGAGACAAATCAGTGATCAAGAAGGGCCAGAACACAACTGAACTGTTTTCCAATTCTGAGATTCTATAAAAGCCTTGGTTAAATGTCATGGCATTGCGGTGTCTTTTTCCTTACTAAGCAAGTTGACACCCCATCTACTTTAGGTTTAGACAGGCCTAGTTGCTTATCAAGCATCTGATGTGGGTGTCACACTTCCAGGTGCTTCTAATTCATGGCATTAAATCCTTCCAACACCTTGGTGGGAAAGAGATTTTAAAGATGTGACAAAAAAGGCTCAGCAAGATAGAAATTCAATGTACACTCATCATAATAATATTTAACATAAAAATTAGCATAAACTCAATAAGTGAAAGACTAAGGGTTTGAACTCAAGACTGTGTATTAATTCACATCCACATTCTCCTAACTCATATCCTAAGTCAGGTTAAGATGCAGTTAAGTTGAAACTTGATTTATTTGGCAGAAGGGACCATAGGTAGTGGGTACATTTTAACTTTTGGCCCCTGGTAACTAATCTCTGCATGTGTATGCTCTGCTAATTTCACGTTAGCAAGGGCCACCTGTGTTTCTCCCTATTGCTGAGGCTACTTGGACAACATTTTACCCTGCGGGTTCTGGGAGCACAGGTGTGGGAACTAGAGTAAAAGCCAAAAATCTAATGCTTTTGAACTCCCAAACCATAGGGCTCTGGACTCTCAAGCCCTCGACTGAAGACACAGTGGATATAATGAGAAGCAGCTGCATTATTTATCAACTTTTTTAGATTTTAGAAGGGTGCAGGGCAAATGAGGTCATTGTAAGTCAAGCTTTTGTAAGTCACTGGTGTATTAGAAATGGCTTTTAAATATTTTGTCATGTCATGATTGAATATGGAATGTGAATTGCATTTAAAATTTCTCAGCAAGCCTGCAGAAAACAATTTTGCCTGGAGGCATCATTTTGCAAGTTTAGCAAACCAGTCACCAGTTATATTTCATAACAGGAGATACCCCAAAAAACAAGGGTGCTCCAGAAGAAGTGCTAATTCTCATTAGGTCAGCTGTGGATGGTAAGAATTCTTCTCTGAGCTTTTGCAGCCCATTTATGTATGAAGGAAGCTCAGCCTAAATTTCTCCTTTCCTAAGTGACAAACAGAGGCTGAGAGAGTTGAAAACAGAGGAAACCACCTTTCTTTTCAAAGGTCTGCTGGGTTCTGTAGTTGTACCACAACATCTAGCAGATTATTTAGACACTATTTTGCATACTGAACTCAAGCATTGCATTAAATATTTGCAACATGGAAGGCATTATACATAGAAGATAAAATCTCTAAATAAAAAATTTTCTACTGCCATCTATCTAAGAAGTAAATAAATTCTACTCCAGTATTTGCTATGATCTGTGTCTCGTTGGGATCTTGCAGTTACCATGGAAATGGCAGGTCTGGAGAAAAAGGCACTATAATTTCTCTTAGTACCACAAAAATGACCCCACTTAGCACTGTGAATTGTTTGAACCCTGCCCTGTAATTTGGTAAAAGTCAAAAAGTTCTCAAATGTCTTTCACTGCTCTTCTTATGAAAAGCAGTTGGCTCAAATAGCGAGTGTTAGAGAGTTAGAAATGCAGTGGTTTAGCTAAGAGCTGGAGCATATATTTAAGGCAGCATATTTCTTTAGAATTATATCAAATAATGATTCATTTATATTGGAAGTTTAGAGATGTGAAATGGTTAGTCAGCTTCAACTGCTAGTGTGCCATTTAATTTTATTTCTTAATGAAAAATTATCATTTGTTATCCACTGAGAAGTTATTCTTAGGCTCCAAGGTAAGCAGAGGAAAAAAAAAATAAATTTTTAGCAGCTGGGTCACATATGAATGGCTAGGAAATTACAGAAGCAAAATAGATGAGTCGTTATCAGATTTGATATTTTCATCATTTGAAATGTGTCTAAACTCGTTACTTTCTTACTTCACTATTCATCAAAGGAGTTGACACAAATTACACACCACAGTGATCTGAATATTAGAGCTGAGATCCACTCTTCCCCATTTGCTGATAGGCAGTGAGCTGTCAGGGAGGCAAAGAACCTTGTGAAGGAACAAGGTGGGTAATATTTTGTTTCGAATTGTTTGCTTGCTTTTATACTTGGGCACACCATTACTCTCTGCTGTCTTGGACAGTATCCCTAATTACTTTAAAAATGCGGTGTTTCTGGGTTGCCTTGGTGGTGCAGTTGGTTAAGTTTCTGACTCTTGGTTTCGGCTCAGGTCATGATCTCATGGATCATGAGATTCAGCCCCACACTGGGCTCAGAGCTCAGGGGGGAGTCTGCTTGATGATTCTCTTCCTCCACTCTTCCCCTCACTCACTCCCTCTCTTTCAAAAATAAATAAATCTTTTTTAAAAATGTGATTTTCCTTGTCCTGTCATTTCATCACGGTGCCTCATCTCAACACACCTGACACACACCTATTCAAATTCCACCCTATCAATCTCAAATCCAATTGCAAATTCTTTTTGATGCTATTGCAGCGAATCCAGGCAGCATCATTAAAACTTTTACAAATAACACTTTTTTTCCAAACCACTAAACCACTAAGTGCTCTATGGAATTTATATGATTTTCCTCAATGAATCCAGTAGCCTCTTTTTAGCATTCAGTCTCATCAGTATCTCTACATCATTTAACACCATTCCCCATGACTGCTCTGATTCTGTCCTCTCTTAGGTTGCCCTTTAGTCTGTCTTAATGCTCCTTTCTCAGGCCCCTTGCTGTCTTTCCTTTTTTTACACACATCATTTGTTCATTCATTCATTAAACATTTATGGAGCACTTATCCAGTGCTAGGCTATGCACTGAGGATGTGCAAATACAGTGATGCATAAGGTGGGTTCCCCTCATTAAGATTTCTACAGCCTCAGGGAGAAGAAGAGTCAGAAACCAGCAATTATAGTTTGATGATTCCTTTTTGTAGACATGTGTAGAGTCCACTGTTGATGAGTATACAGAAGAATTTCAAAAATCTAGGGAGGAGAAGGAAATAAAGGTGGCTTCCTGGGGAGGTGACCCTTGAGCTGAGTCTTGATGAAGAGGTAAAACTTATTCAGGTGAAGGAGAGGATGAGTTTTTCAGGCAGATGGAAGAGCATTTCTGGAGAAAAAAAGAAGTTTGCAGGTTGGGAGGCAAGGTGGTATAGTGGAGGAATATATATGTATATAGTCCCTGGAGCTAGATATGGGATTGGATCCTGCCATGTGACCACGGACAAACTGCTTAATGTCTGAAAGCCTCAGTTCTGCCATCCACACCATGGGAATATTACCTATCTTGTGGTGTTTTGGGGAGTAGTTTAATAATAAATAAAATAAGGTATCTGCATCATATCTGGGTAGTAGATACCCAGTAAATTATAACTATGATTATAATGGTGATGGGTGTGATGGTTAATTTTATGTGTCAGCTTGGCTGGGTCACAGTGCCCAGATATTTGATCAATATTATTCTGAGTGTTTTCTGTGAAGGTATTTCTGGATGAGATTAACATTTAAATTGGCAGAGTAAAGAAGATTACCCTTTATAATGTGGGTAGGCCTCCTCCAATCAGCTGAAGACTATAAGAGAAAAAGCTGACCTCCCCTGAGCAAGAAGAAATTCTGGTAACAGACTACATTTGGACTTGAATAAAGGTTCAAGGATATTCTATGTGTATCTAGTCTGCTGGCTTACTCTAGTAGATTTTGGACTCATCAGGTGTCCACAACTGTGTGAACCAACTCCTTAAAATAAGTATCTCCCCACCCTTCTCTACACACACACACACACACACACACACACACACACACACAGTTGGTTCTGTTTCTTTAGAAAACCTTAATACAGATGGCTTACTGGAACCCATATCAAACTGGCTACTCAAAATCTCCACTTGGATATCTAGTATCTAGATACCTAGATTAGTATGTTCTAAACTGAGCTTCAGTAGAACCCTACTCTACCTGCAATCTTCTCCATCTCCATAAATATCAACTCTATTCTTATATATGTTTGGGCCTCAAACCTTGATGTTATTCTGAACTCTTCTTTGTTTCATACTCCACATCTGATTAATTGGCAAATCCTGTTAGCTCTATATTCAAAACACATCCAGAATTCAAATAGCTTTTACCACCTCCATCACTATTCCCATTGTCCAAACCACCTGGATTGTTGGAACACCTCTGAAATGGTTTTGGTACACCTCCTTCTCAGAAGCCAGAGAGATCCTCCCATTCTCTGCTCCAAACCTTCCAGGGTCTCCCTGAGATTAAAAAAGCTGAAGTTTTTACCCGGCCCACAAGACCATATGCAGTCTGATGTCCTTCCCTCTGGCCTCATCTCCTCTTGCTCATTGTTCTCCTCCATGTTGTTTTTCAAAGTAATCACATTGCAAATGTCTGAGAACCCCTTCATTTTCTTTTCTTTTTTAATTTTTTCTTTATTTATCTGACAGAGATCACAAGTAGGCAGAGAGGCAGGCAGAGAGAGAGGAGGAAGCAGGCTCCCTGCAGCGCAGAGAGCCCAATGTGGGGCTCGATCCCAGGATCCTGGGATCATGACCTGAGCCGAAGGCAGAGGCCTAACCCATTGAGCCACCCAGGTGCCCCCCCCTTCATTTTCTATTCTCTCTTCCTGGAAGGTCTTCTGCCAGATTTCTATATGGCTGTCCACTTCTCTCCTTCAGGTCTTGGCTTAAGACAGTGAGGTCTTCTCTGAAAAATCTTATCTAAAACTCTCTTCTCTCAATACCCTTGCTACACACAATTCCTTTCTTCCCTCTCTGTTTTATTTTTCTTACTATCTAACCTGATAGGTTTTACTTATTACCTTCTTTACTCTCTATCTCTCCCCACTAGAATTAAGCTACATGAGAGCAGAGGTTTTAGTGTCTTTCATTCAATGCTGCATCCTTAGTCCTAGAACAAAGTCTGGAACATAATAGGAGCTCAATAAATAGTTGTTAAATAATCAAGATAATGATGGTGATGATGAGGAGAAGGAATACCTAAAATAACACATCCTAACGTGTTATTTGTGATATGGAAGCATGTCCATTTCTTAGATCTCCCAGTTTCAGAAGATCCAATACCTCAAGGTTGTGCCATGTTCCCCTTCCATTTCCACTGTGAATACTTACTTAAAAGTACTGGTCACTAGGTCTTAATTTTAGAGATTTGGATTCAGTAGGTTTGGGATAGGTATATAAATCTCCAGTTTAAAAAAATGACACTGAGGGGAAGGGGCTAGATGGTGGAGGAGTAGGAGACTGAAATATCATCAAGTCCCAGAAGTTTAGCTAGATAGTTATCAAACCATTCTGAATGCTGACAAACTCAACAGGAGACTGAAGAGAAGAAGAGCAGCAATTCTAGGAACAGAAAATCGACCACTTTCCAGAAGGTAGGATGTGCAGAGAGGTGAAGCTGAAGTGACAGGAAAATAGACATGGGAGGGGGCTATCTCCTGTTACATGGTAGAGCAGTAGAGCACAAAATCAAAACTTTTAGAAGTCTGCTTCACCAAGGGATGTCACTCCAGAGACTAAGCAGGAGTGGAGCCCTTGCAGAGAGAGTGTGGTCTCAGGACCTGTCGGGACACAAAAAGACCAGGGGTGTTTTAGTGTAGCAGAGCTCCCAGGTATAAGAGAAGGGAAGACAGCTTCAGAGACAGAGCCAAGGAGTGGGCTTTCACCTCAGGATTACCTTAAACTGTGATCTAAGGCACGGTCAGGCCACTGGTTTTCAAGCAGGGACTCCACAAGTGGTAGATCCTGAGATATCCCTCCTTCCTCCTCTACAAGGAACAGTGCATGAGCATGCTGCAGGATCTGCTGGGTTTGGAGACTCCAAACAGTGTTGTTCACCAGAGATAGAAATGCTTGGTCACAGGCTGGGTGAGCATAGAGTGCTGCCAGAGACAAGGGAAAGAGGAGTGATTTACTGCTTTTCTCTGAGGGCATATTGAGGAGTGGGACCCTGAGCTCTCAGTTACTATGGGATGGAGATTGGGAGGCCACCATTTTCATTCTGTCCTCCAAAGCATTCAGGGAATAAAAACTACTAAGAGTGAACCAAGCAGAATACTTGGCCTGGCCCCTGGTAAGGGTGGTGCAATTCTGCTTCAGGCATAGACATTTGAGAATGTCTCAAATGAGAGGCAACAGACCCCTCCCCCAAAAGATCAGCAAAATCATCCAGCCAAGACCAAGTTCACTGATCAATGAGAACTGCAGAACTCTAGAGCTAGGGGAAAGCAACACACAGAAGTCATGGCTTTTCCCCCATGATTCTTTAGTCTTTCACAGTTAAATTATTCAAATTTTATCTTTTTCTTATTCTACTTTAAAAAAATTTTCCCTTCCCTATTTTAATGTTTTTTAAACTATTTTAGCCTATCAATACTTTTTAAAAAATCTTTTTAAATTTTCATTGTTATATTTTAATTATATCATATATTATACATATTATATATTATATTTAATTTTCATTGTTATATTTTATCCCTTCATTGTATTTAACCTTATTTTTTGTATACATATAGGGTTTTTTTGTTTTTAAAATTTTGGGATACAATTTCTTCTAATGGATCAATATGTATCCTAAATCTAGTGCATGGCTTTGTTCTAGTCTCCAACCTGATCATATTCTTTCCTTTTTTTTCTTTTCAGCCAACTTATTATATTATCAATTCTTTTTTTAGAATCTTTTTAAATTTTCATCTTTAGAGTCATAGCCCCTCCCTTCATTGTGTTTACCCTTATTTTTGTATATATATAATTTTTTCTTTCTTTAAAATTTTGGGAGGTATCTTCTTCTAACAGACCAAAATACACCCAAAATCAAGTGTGTAGCTCTCTTCTAGTCACCAGTCTAATATATATATATTTTTTTCTTTTTGACCTTTCTTTCTCCTTTCTTCAACCCCTCCGCCCCCCCAGTTTCAGGTCTCTTCTGATTTGTTTAGTGTATAAATTTCTGAGGTCATTGCTACCCTTTTAGTATTTTGTTATCTCATTCATCTATTCTTATCTGAATAAAATGACAAGGCAGAACCTCACCACACACACACACAAAAGAACAATAGGCAGTACCAATAGCTAGGAACCTAATCAATATGGACATTGGTAATATGTCAGAACTAGAGTTCAGAATGACAATTATAAAGGTGCTAGCTGGGCTCCAAAAAAGCATGGAATATATTAGAGAATCCTTTTCTGGAAAAATAAAATCTCTTTCTGGAGAAATAAAAGAACTAAAACCTAACCAAGTTGAAATTAAAAAAAAAAAAACTATTAATGAGGTGCAATAAAAAATGGAGACTCTTACTGCTAGGATAAATGAGGCAGAAGAGATAATTAGTGATATAGAAGACCAAATGATGGAGAACAAAGAAACTGAGCAAAAGAGAGACAAACAACTACTGAACTATGAGAAGAGAATTCTAGAGATAAGTGATACCATAAGATGAAACAATATTAGAATAATTGGAATCCCAGAAGTAGAAAAAAGAGAGAGAGGAGCAGATGGTATATTGGAGCACATTATAGTAGAGAATTTCCCTAATTTGGGGAAGGGGACAAGCATCAAAATCCAGGAGGCACAGAGAATTCCTCCACAAAAATCAATAAAAATAGGTCCACACCCTGTCATATAATAGTAAAACTTACAAGTCTCAGTGACAAAGAGAAAATCCTGAAAGCAACCTGGGAAAAGAGATCTGTAACATACAGTGGTAGAAATATTAGATAGGCAGCAGACCTATCCACAGAGACCTGGAGGGCCCTAAAGGACTGACATGATATATTCAGAGCGCTAAACAAGAAAAAGGTGCAGCCAAGAATACTATATCCAGCTAAGCTGTTATTGAAAATAGAAGGAGAGATAAAAAGCTTCCAGGACAAACAAAAATTAAAAGAATTTGCAAACACCAAACCAGCCCTACAGAAAATATTGAAAGGGGTCCTCTTAGTAACGAAAGAGCCTAAAAGCAACATAGATCAGAAAGGAGCAGAAACAATATACAGTAACAGTCACCTTACAGGCAATACAAAGTCACTAAATTAATATCTTTCAATAGTTACCCTGAATGTAAATGAGGTAAACACCCCAATCAAAAGACACACTATATCATAATGGATTAAAAAAATAAGACCCACTGGTATGCTGTCTATGAGAAACGCATTTAGTCCCAAAGACACCTCCAGATTGAAAGTGAGGGGTGGAAAACAATTTAACAAGCTAATGGACATCAAAAGAAAGCTGGGGCAGCAATCCTTATAACAGACAAATTAGATTTTAGGCAAAGACTATAATAGGAGATGAGGAAGGACAATATATCATACTTAAAGTGTCTGTCCAACAAGAAGATCTAACAATTTTAAATATCTATGCCCCTAACATGGGACCAACCAATTATATAAACCAATTAATAACAAAACCTAAGGAGCACATCAACAATAATACAATAATAGTAGGGACTTTAAACCCCCCTTACTGAAATAGACAGATCATCTAAGCAAAAGATCAACACAGAAATAAAGGAATAATGTATTGTTGTATCCTATTAACTAGTATTTTGGTGAGAATTCTTGCAGCCATGTTCATCAAAGATATTTGTCTGTAATGAAATAATGAAACACTGGACCAGATGCATATCAGTGATATATTTAGAATATACCATCCCAAAAGGACTAAAAACAAATTCTTCTCTAGTGCACATGGAACATTCTCCTGAATAGATCATATCCTGGGTTATAAAGCAGGTCTCAACTGGTACCAAAAGATTGGGTTAATTCCCTGCATATTTTCAGACCATAATGCTCTGAAACTAGAACTCAACTACAAGAGGAAAGTTGGGAAGAACTCACATACATGGAGGCTAAACACCATCTTAATAAAGAATGAGTGGGTCAACCAGTATATTGAAGAAGAATTTTTAAAAATTCATGGAAACAAATGAAAATAAAAACACAACAATTCAAAATCTTTGGGACACAGCAAAGGTGGTCATTAGAGGAAAGCATATAGCAATACAAGCCTTTCTCAAGAAACAAGAAGGGTCTCAAGTACACAACGTCACCCTACAGATAAAGGAACTGGAGAAATAACAGAAAGAAAGCCTTAACCTAGCAGGAGAAGAGAAATAAAAAAAGATGAGAGCAGAAATCAATGAAATAGAAACCAAAAGAACAGTAGAACAAATCAATGAAACTAAGAGCTGGTTCTTTTAATTAATAAGATAGATAACCCCCCAGCCAGACTTATCAAAAAGAAAAGACAAAGGACCCAAATAAATAAAATCATGAATGAAAGAGGAGAGATCACAACCAACACCAAAGAAATAAAAACAATTATAAAAACATACTATGAGCAACTATACACCAGCAAATTTGACAATCTGAAAGAAATGGATGCATTACTAGAGACATATAAACTACCACAACTGAGCCAGGAAGAAATAGAAAACCTGAACAGACCCATAACCAGTAAAGTGATTGAAGCAGTTATCAAAAACATCCCAACAAACAGGAGCCCAGGGCCAGTCGGCTTCTCAGGGGAATTCTACCAAACTTTTTTTTTTTTTAATTTTTTATTTTTTATAAACATATATTTTTATCCCCAGGGGTACAGGTCTGTGAATCACCAGGTTTACACACTTCACAGCACTCACCAAAGCACATACTCTACCAAACTTTTAAAGACAAAATAATACCTGTTCTCCTGAAACTGTTCCAAAAAATAGAAATGGAAGGTAAACTTCCAAACTCATTTCATGAGGTCAGCATTACCTTGATCCCAAAACGAGACAAAGACCCCATCAAATAGGAGAATTACAGACCAATATCTTTGATGAACACGGATGCAAAAATTCTCACCAAAATACTAGTCAATAGGATACAATGGTACATTAAAAGGATTGTTCACCACGACCAAGTGGGATTTATTCATGGGCTGCAAGGTTGGTTCAACATCTGGAAATCAATCAATGTGACACAATACATTAACACAAGAAAGAAAAAGAACCATATGATACTCTCAATAGATGCTGATAAAACATTTGACAAAGTACAACATCCTTTCTTGATCAAAACTCTTCACAGTGTAGGCATAGAGGGGACATACCTCAATATCATCAAAGCCATCTATGAAAACCCATAGCAAATACCATTCTCAATGGGGAAAAACTGAGAGCTTTTCCCCTAAGATCAGGAACACAGCAGGGATGTCCACTATCACCACTGCTATTCAACATAGTACTAGTAATCCTAGCCTCAGCAATCAGACAACAAAAATAAATAAAAGCCATCGAATTGGCAAAGAAGGAGTCAAACTCTCATCTTTGCAGATGATACGATGCCTTATGTGGAAAACCCAATAGACTCCACTCCAAAACTGCTAGAACTCATATAAGAATTCAGTGAAGTGTTAATATATAAAATCAATGCACAGAAATCAATTGCATTTCTATACATGAACAGCAAGACAGAAGAAAGAAATTAAGGAGTCTATCCCGTTTACAATTGCATCCCAAATCATAAGATACCTAGGAATAAACCTAACCAAAGAGGCAAAGAATCTGTACTCAGAAAACTATGAAGTACTCATGAAAGAAATTGAGGAAGACACAAAGAAATGGGAAAATGTTCCATGCTCATGGATTGGAAGAATGAATATTGTCAAAATGTCTATGCTACCTAAAGCAGTCTACATATTTAATGCAATCCCTATCAAAATACCATCAATTTTTTTTCAAAGAAATGGAACAAATAATTCTGAAATTTATATGGGACCAGAAAAGACCCCGAATAGCCAGAGGAATGTTGAAAAGAAAACCAAAGTTGGTGGCATCACAATTCCAGACTTCAAACTCTATTACAAAGCTGTAATCAGCAAGACAGTTTGATACTGTCACAAAAACAGACACATAGATCAATGGAACAAAAGAGAGAGCCCAGAAATGGACCCTCAACTCTATGGTCAACTAATCTTCAACAAAGCAGCAAAGAATGTCTGGAAAACAGACTGGAAAACAGTCTCTTCAAGAAATACTGTTAAGGAAATTGGACAGCCACATGCAGAAGAATGAAACTGAATCATTTCCTTACACCACACACAAAAAGAAACTCAAAATGGATGAAAGACCTCAATGTGACACAGGAATCCATCAAAATTCTTGAGAAGAACACAGGCAGCAGCCTCTTCGACCTCAGTCATGATAACTTCTTCCTAGAAACATCACCAAAGGCAAGGGAAGCAAGAGCAAAAATGAGCTATTGGACATTATCAAGATCAAAATCCTTTGCACAGCAAAGGAAACAGTCAACAAAACCAAAAGACAATTGACAGAATGGAAGAAGATATTAGCAACTGACATCAGAAAAAGGGCTAGTATCCAAAATCTAGAAAGAATTTACCCAACTCAATACCCAAAGAACAAATAATCCAATCAAGAAATGGGCAGAAGACATGAACAGATATTTCTGCAAAGAAGACATCACTCAGTATCAGGGAAATACAAATCAAAACCACAATTTGATACCACCCCACACCAGTCAGAATGGCTAAAATTAACAAATCAAGAAAGGACAGGTTTTGGCAAGGATGCAGAGAAAGGGGAACCCTCCTACATTGTTGGTGGAAATGCAAGCTGGTTCAGCCACTCTGGAAAACAGTATGGAGGTTTTTCAAGAAGTTGAAAATAGAGCTATCCTATGACCCAGCAATTGTGCTACTGTGTATTTACCCTAAAGATACAAATGTAGTGATATGTTGGGGCACGTGCACCCAAATGTTTATAGCAGCAATGTCCACAATAGTCAAACTATGTAAAGAACCTAGATGTCCATTAATAGATGAGTGGATAAAGAAGGTGTGGTGTATATACACAATGGAATACTATGCAGCCATCAAAAGAAACAAAATCTTGCTATTTGCAATGATGTGGTTGGAACTAGAGGGTATCATGCTAAGTGAAATAAATCAGAGAAAGACAATTATCATATGATCTCTCTGATATGAGGAATTTTAGAGGCAGAACTGGCAGTCATTGGGAGTAGGCAGGGAAAAAATGAAACAAGATGGGATAGGGAGGGAGAAAACCATATGAAACTCTTAATTTCATGGCACAAACTGAGGGTTGTTGGGAGTTGAAGGGTAAGGATAAGGTGGCTGGGTTATGGACATTGGGAAGAGTATGTGCTATTGTGAGTGTTATGAAATTTCTAATCCTGATGATTCACAGACCTGTACCCCTGGGACAAATAATACATTATATGTTAACTAAAAAAGAAAAAAGAAAAAAAATGACACTGATGCTGGTGGTCCTTGAACCATACCTTGGGAAACATTAACTAGGATTAAGTCCCAAATAATATAAGCCATATCTGGATCACAGATGTATTTGATTTGGTCCAGAACTTGTTGGCTTGTGAAGTATTTAAGAAAAAGTACATTACTTAACAAAACTTAAAAATTAAAATATTGTTTACATCATTCTCACTTCTTTTTTAATTTGGTTTAATCTCATTTTCTATTTTAATATGATGATCTGGCAACACTGGATCTATATTGCTTAATGGCAATAATTGGCTAATGCTGGGTGGGAGCTGCATATTTCTTTTAAAAAGGACATGTGAACTCCACATTACCACATATGCCACCTCTACTCAATATACCTTAAACACTCCTTTTACCTAAATTACTCACAAAATATTAGAAGGCATTTGAGTCTGGGACCCCTCACTAACGAAACCAAGCCCAGGATGGGAGTATTCTCAGGTTGGAACAATTCTATATATATCCTGAAACCCAAAAAGTCTGCTGGTCACTGTCTGAAACCAGGAATCCCAGAACAGGAAAGACAAAGACTATTTCTATGAGGGGCATGAAGAAAATTGCCTTTTTATTATTTTGCTCATGATTCCATTCTAGAGGAAAAATAAACTACAGTGCAGTTTCTATATTAAAGATTTAATAAATTAACCGGAGTCTTATTGGTAAAAAGCAATTAGTTTTACATAAATGTGTAGAAGATGTACATAAAGACGTACATTGACTTTTCCCCCCTTTTTACCCATAAAAAACTGAATGATCAGTTCTTGGTTCCTCTGAAGAACCCTGCTCAGCTAACCAGAACAATGGCAGGTACACTTTGAGAGTCATACTCAGAAGTAATATTCTGATTGAATCCCAGAACCTGCTTTGAAGTACCAGAGTTCTCTCCCAGGACACTCTTATGGTCAGGTTGTCAGTACAATTTTGATTGTGACTTGGACTGTGTCACTCAAATACAATCCAACCCAGTCCTAAATAAACTTGTCCCAAATGTCTCAAGAGTGGATTAAAATATACAGGCAACCATCCTTTGGAGAACCCAATATAAACATACATAAACCCCAGTCTGGGAGTCCAAGCCTTTAAAGGAGTAGCAGTCCTATGGAACTAGGAGCCACACCTATGACACTGAAGGACCATTATTGGTAGAACTGATGACTTAACAATAAGGCTGACAGGCACTTTGGTGTGACTTCAAGACTGACAGTAAACAAAGGTAATGGGCTCTGAAGGGACACATTGAGGCATTTAGGACCATGCTAAAGGAAGAGTGGATTCTCCAGCTTCTACTGACTATAATTGGTGGAGACTTAGAGATATTTTCTATTGTCATTGTTATCCCTCACCTTGGCTACCTCCCTCTGCTTCCAAGGCCTAGGAAACAACCGCTAAATGGACAATAGAGTCAGTCTTAAATAGAGGTCCAAGTATCACTCTCTCCCTATTCAATAGCACTGAAGATCTGTGTTCCTTCATTTTCATAGGAGTTTTTAAAATGTTATCAGTCCATGCCAAACCCACAGTGTTAAAATGGATAGTTACATTTTTCACCATCCAAGTGTCTGTTTTAGGATTCCCTAGGACTACTTAGAGAATTAGATGAGTTTCCAGCCTCGGATAATCCTTGGCTGTTAGCTCCATCCCAGTCAACAATCCACAGATGAGTACCATTTTTACATTGTTATTGGTCACAAAAGGAATTCAACAGATGGGTTTAGATGAATCAGAGGAAAGACACTGAACTCCTGGAAAACCATGTGAGGATGAATGATTCATATTCTGTTTCCACACAGAAAAGCAGCATATTGGAAAGAGTGTAGGCTTTGAGGTTTGAAGGACTCAGGTTAGGATTCAACTTTTGCTACCTCTTGGAAGTAGTGCCTCTAGCACTTTATTTGCTTTCCTGAGCTTTGGTTTTCTCATCTGTAAAATAAAGATAATAGTGCACACTCCATAGAGTTTGGGCTGAAATTTCAAAAAGAATGTGTAGGAGCATCTAGGGGCTCAGTCCGTTAAGCATCTGCCTTTGGCTCGGGTCATGATCCCAGGGTCCTGGGATCGAGCCCCACATCGGCGTCTCTGCTCAGCAGGAAGTCTGTTTCTCCCTCTCCCACTTCCCCTGCTTGTATTCCCTCTCTTACTGTCTTTTTCTGTGTCAAATAAATAAAATCTTTTTTTAAAAAAAGAACATGTATAAATAATCTAGTCTATTGCTCACCTCACCAACACTCCATGAAGGGTCACTAATTTGGTTGTGGTTGCTCCTACCCAGTGTCACAGGGAATCCAAGAGCCATAGAATTGAAACGGATGTTTTCTAATCTTACTCCACTTAAGAGGCACAAAGCATTTCAGGCAAGGGATTATCCAGTCTTTGTTTCACATTGTCATTTCCATTAATTAACATCCATAATAATATCACATAACATTGTTTGCATACTGACTTTGTGTTAAGCTGTGGTATTTAATGCTGACTCTGAATACATGAAATGAGCATTATTATCATTATCTCCCTGCTTTATAACCAAGGATCTGAAAGCTTAGGAAAGTTGTATCACTTGCCCAGGGTCACATTGCTGACCTTGATCCCTGATACTCTCACTACCATTCTATGCTGTCTCCCATATTTAGACTCCCAAGGTCATTCTTGCTGCCCATACAAGCCCTTCTCTTGTCTTTCTAAACAAAAACAAGTCAAATGGAACACACATACCTTCTGGGCATATAAAACCCCTGCTGATACTAGAGCCACAAAAAAGTAAACACAACTGATTCATCAGCCTTTTTGTGACCTCTTTTCATCCTAGTTCTTTCCCATCAAATTCAGAAGCTAGAACAATTTTAAATGCCCTTGACTTTTTCCCATGATGATGTGCAATAGTGCACCCTTTCTGAAATCTCTTGGAGATTCTGGTCTGAGTCCACTTCATAATTTTACATGTTGAGGGGCTATGTGAAACTGGCAGAGCCCTTGGGGATGGAGTCTGGTTATATAGCGATAAGTTCAGTCTGATAGGAGGTAGTGTGGTTTTCCCGTGAGGATCTGTTGCTGGTGAATAGGCAGAGTATGTGTAGTGGATGGCAGGTAGCTCTTTTGTAGGGACCTTCTGCGTCTGCAGGTTCAGGGATTCAGATTATTATTATCATTTTTTTAAGATTCTATTTATTTATTTGACAGACAGAGATCACAGATAGGCAGTGAGGCAGGCAGAGAGAGAGGAGGAAGCAGGCTCCCTCCTGTGCAGAAAGCCCAAAGCAGGGCTGGATCCCAGGACCCTGAGATCATGAGCTGAGCCGAAGGCAGAGGCTTTAACCTACTGGCCACCCAGGCACCCCAAGGGATTCAGATTATTAACAGGGGTAGTGGTCTGGCTCTTTTGAGTGAAGAGTGTCTAGCTTATACTAGCAATATGTACTCTATAAATATTCATGAGATCATTGAATAAGAGCAACTGAAGAAAGGAGGGAAATGTGAAGACAAGAATGGTCTTACCATCAATGGCAGCAGAAAAGGACACTTTTGGAGTGATAAGCAGAGAAGGAGGTGACCTTTCAGGTCAGGTAGTCAGTCATAAGTGACAGGTTTTAACTACCAAAATATAACATAAATCTCCACAGTGAGTTGTGGATGGATAAATGGATGATCCATCTATACAAAGTTTATAGTGTTTATAGCAGTGCGGTGGGGATTATGGACAGTTTATTATTTGCTTCTTTTTATTTATCATTGTTTTATTATTTCATTTTCTTATTCATGTTTGTTAGAGTTTACAGAAACGTTTTCTGCATATCTCAGTTAAGTCTGACAAAATCTTTGTCCTTTTCCTTTTGGGGGAATTGACTGAAATATATAGTTCAGTGAGCCTTAATGAGACTTTTTCCTGAATTATTTAAGTTTGCTTAACTCTATCTGCTTATCCACATCAGCCAGCAGTTGACAAATGTGCCATTTTTAAAAATTTTTTTATTTTTTTCAGTGTTCCAAAATTCAGTGTTTATCCACCACACCCAGTGCTCCATGCAACACCTGTCCTTCATAATACCCACCACCAGGCTCACCCAAGCCCCCCAAACCCTCAGTTTGTTTTTCAGAGTCCACAGTCTTTCATGGTTTGTCTCACCCTCCATTTTCTCCCAATTCACTTCTCTTCTCCATCTCCCAATGTCTTTGGTGTTATTCCTTATGCTTCACAAGTAAGTGAAACCATATGATAATTGACTCTCTCTGCTTGACTTATTTCACTCAGCATAATCTCTTCTAGTCCTGTCCATGTTGATACAAAAAGTTGGGTACTCATCCTTTCTGATGGAAGCATAATATTCCATTGTATATATGGACCATATCTGCTTTATTCATTCATCGAAGGGTATCTTGGTTCTTTCCACAGTTTTCTGACTGTGGCCATTGCTGCCATAAACATTGGGGTACAGGTGGCCCTTCTTTTCACTACAGCTGTATCTTTGGGGTAAATATCTGGTAGTGCAATTGCAGGGTCACAGGGTAGCTCTATTTTTCTTAAGGAATCTCCACACTGTTTTTCAAAGTGGCTGCACCAATTTGCATTCCCACCAACAGTATAAGAGGATTCTCCTTTTTCCACATCCTCTCCAACACTTTTTGTTTACTGTCTTGTTGATTTTGGCCTTTCTAGCTGGTGTAAGGTGGTATCTCAATGTGGTTTTGATTTATGTGTAGAAAAATGAAACTCAACAATTCTCTTACAACATACACAGATGTGCCATTTTTAAATGAATCTTTCTGTCAGTTCTCCACAGCCCTTGTTTCAGGTGCTATGCTAGGCTTTCCCAGACAACAGTTAGGAAAAGGAGATTCACACTATGTCTTTGAATGGATGATACCCTATTTTCTTATCTACAAACCTGTGGATAATAAAACCCTGTCACCCTCGACCCGCAAGGACGACAAGAAGCCCCAGTTCAGATGTATCTTTTCTCTTTATTTCCGCAAGTCTACACACTTAAATACGTTTACATGACCAATCAGCGAGCAGGGTACAGGAGGGAGCGAATCAGGCTGCGCACCTAAACGAACAACTTCGCTAGCAACCAATGCTGTTTACCTCCTCTTTGGGCATTCCGCTTAGTCTCACGAGGCAATCCTAACCTGACAACTAGCCAGGCGCCATCTTTTAATGGCGGAGGCTGCCCTGGCCAGGGGCCTGCCTCTGACATCTCCCCCTTTTTTCTATTATGGCGGGGATCATGCCTGTCTTAGGTTGTCAGTGGCGGGGAATATCCTTACCCATCATCAGACGGCAGATATCAACGATCTGCGTCCTGTCTTAGGTTGGTTGGTATATTTCCCCCACCAATCTTACCCGTCGTTGACTACCGATCCAGCATACTTAGCCACACTTGGGGGGTTGTTCCAGCCTTGATGGCTAACAAGGCCTGCACCATGGCTTGCTGTTGCCTAGGTTGCTGTCGCCTCCAAATTTGCAGTTTCCTTACTAGTAGAATCAAGCCCACTACAAGGATTGTCATCAGACCAATTATGCTAGCCCATTGTTTCATAAAGGTTAACACATCTTGCAATGTTTTGATTATCTCTGGGATGGTTGCAAGCTCAACTCTGGTATTATTTATCCTTGTTATGCCTAGTAGCAGGTGCTGAGTGTAGTTTTGGAATTCTGTGGACTAATTTCCCCGCAAGTATTGGGAGAGCTGTCGGGAGACATTCTGTAAGTCACTCATATTAGTATAGGCTATGGGAGTTACACAAATTGCCGGGAAGGGTGCTATACATCCCAGTCCCAATAGGACCCCCAATATGTCCACTTGTTCTTGAACCAAATCCACTCTCTGGCTGACTATCAGGATTCCTGCTTGCAGATGTGCATTGATCTGAGTCTGTGTTTGAAGGGCAGCTGCTGTTCCTTCTGCAAGGGTGTTCACAGCTTCCACAGTGGGTATAGTTGCACCAAGCGAGACTGCTGCTGCCATGGCAGCTGCTGTAGATATAGCCAATGCTGTCACAACGGCGGCTGTGATATTAAAATCTCTCTTCTTTCTGGATAGCACCACCAGTAACTTGTCTTCTAGAACGGAAACTGGGATAGGAACATGGGTAAGGATATGCATAATCACAGCCAGCTTGAAGTACATGCTCCTAGCAAGTTACAGACCTGCCATGCATCAAAGGGAGAGGAGGGATTGCCTTGCTTAGGATTTTGAAAGGAATAATTGTATCCTGTAAAGGTATTATTTTTATAAGTAGGAAAGCGTGGAGTGAATGTAAAGCTATGCATTTCATTGACGTAAACTAAGCGCAAGGTACTCTGACATCCAGACCACTCTGGTGGCCATACCCTGTTATTGGTGCACCTGGGCAACTTAAAAGGTTGATATGGCCCGAGGCATTAATAGATTTCACAGGGGCCAAACCCTGGATCATAGGTGGTCCCACTGAGGTATGTTTAGCAAGCCTTCATCTAGGAACCATGGAGCCACCTTTTCCACTGTTTTCAAAAAGGCCCGAGCAGTTTTTGCTTTTAGTGGAGTTCCATTGGCTTTCAGCAGGTCTTTTAAAGACCCTTCCAACCACACATTAGATACTTCAGATCCCATTATGAACACACAGACAACAGACGCGGACGTTAAAGACACTAACTAGCACATTAACTTTCTACACGCATATACTTCAGTCGACCTTTACTCCCCGCTTTACTGCGGAATTCCCACTTTTGAACGTGGCTAATGTCCCCGCTTACCTGCGGACCTTTATTCCCCGCTTTCCTGCGGATTACCTTGCAAGATTCCTTTATTTAGTTCCCGGGTGCCGGCGCCATTTATCGCCCTCGACCCGCAAGGACGACAAGAAGTCCCAGTTCAGATGTATCTTCTCTCTTTATTTCCGCAAGTCTACCCACTTATATACGTTTACATGACCAATCAGCAAGCAGGGTACAGGAGGGAGCGAATCAGGCTGCGCACCTAAACGAACAACTTCGCTAGCAACCAATGCTGTTTACCTACTCTTTGGGTGTTCCACTTAGTCTCATGAGGCAATCCTAACCTGGCAACTAGCCAGGTGCCATCTTTTAATGGCGGAGGCCGCCCTGGCCAGGGGCCTGCCTCCGACAAAACCCTATTAAATTTCGGTAGCCATTAACAGATACTTACAACAATATTATAAGAAAAGCTGTTTCCTAGCCCAGTCACTGAAATGATTGAAGAATACTGTTGACTTTGCCAGTGGAATGTATCTAGCACGAACCTTGGAACCTTGACTTGGGTACTTTTTCCTTCTTTGTCTTGCTTTCCTACTTTTAGCCTGAGAATTGGTGTCACCTGGGGTTTTATGCCAATCTCTCAGTGCTCAGCAGAATAAAGAGGCCTGGGAAGAATGTTGTTTGACATTCAAGAATGTTTAAAGTTTATTATTTCTGAATGTGCTGTTGTGTACAAAGCAATTATGCTACACCCTGCTGACTCCCTCTTTGCTTGGATTTTGTCTCAGCTCTGTCTTGTCTGGTGTTTATCTACATTAAAGTTCTCTCTTTCTCTCTCCTGCTCTAATTCTTGCTTCTTTTGTAAATAAAATATCTGAAGAAAGCAGAGGTTAAGAATAGAGATGGGAAGGAATATGTCTGAAGATTTTTCTGTAAGATTATTATACTTTGAGAAATAGATGTAGGAGAAGATTCCCTTACTTTGTGTTTAATGTAAAATTCAGGCTTGTGTATAAACTTTGGAACTCATAATAAAGTCCTGGTGTGGTAATCAGCCACAGTTTATAGTGAACTCTCCGTAATCTAGGTCAGGGGTGACCAGACATGAAAGGATGAAGTAATAGGTTTGGCTTTTTTTTCCCTCTTGCTTTTCTTTTGCTAAGATGAAAGATTGGATTTTTCTTTTTCCAAGGTACTCCTGCTTTTATCAAGCCCTGTCCCTTTGAAAGCACTGGTATTAGGCATTTATACTTTAATGTGAACAGAAGTCTCTGTGTTAGCATTTGTGAATCTCATCTCTCATTTTGTATCTAAAGATGGTAGTCTGAGAAAGCATTTAGGAAAAGATAAGAGGCGCAAGTCAAGTCTGATGAAAGATGACTGCCTCCTCCAAAACCCTGTGCCTTCCTTCCTTCCTTCCTTTCTTCCTTCCTTCCTTTTTTTTTTTTTCTCTCAAGGTCAGGAATTTATCAGTCTTAACCCTGTGTCTTTTAAAGTACCACACATCAAAGTTACCAAGGGAGCAATGTGCAGGTTCTCTTCAGATGTGGATAAGTGAGAGCAGCAAGTCTATAATATACTTTCATGTGTTTTCATATAAAATAATAATTACATATCTAAGAAAATAATACCTGTTTATTTTTAAATTTTTGTTGTTTTAAAACATTATTATTTTATTAAATTTTCTATTTTAATTTCAATATAGTTAGTACAGTATAATATTAGTTTCAAGTGTACAGTATAGTGATTCAGCAATTCTATACATTACTTAGTGCTCATCAGGACAAGTGCACTTCTATTTAACCCATCCTCCACCCAACTTACTCTGGTAACCATCAGTTCTCTACAATTTAGAGTCTATTTCTTGTTTTGTTTCCCTCTATTCTTTGCTTGTGTGATTTATTTCTCAAATTCCACTTATGAGTGAAATCGTATGGTATTTGTTTTTCTCTGACTTACTTTGCTTAGCATTATAATCTATGGCTCCATCCATGTATTCATAAGTGGCAAGATTTCATTCTTTTTACAGCTGAATAATATTCATATTATTCATATATTCATAATATATTGGTATGGATAAAGATGTAGTGTTTATATATATGTATATGTGTATATATGTATATACATACCACATCTTTATTTTTTCATCTATTGATGGACATTGGACTTTCATATCTTGTGTAAATAATGCTTTTATAAACATAGGGGTGCGTGTGCATGTATCCCTTTGAATTAGTGTTTTTGTATTTGGGGGCTAAATGCCCGGTAGTGTGATTACTGGATCATATGGTAGTTTCACTTTTAGCTTTTTGAGGAATCCCCATACTCTATTCCACAGTGCCTGTACCAGTTAGCATTCCCATCAATAGTGCATGAGGGTTTTTTTTTTTCCTCCACATCCTCACCAACACCTGTTGTTTCTTATGGTTTTAATTTTAGCCATTCTGAAAGGTGTGAGGTGATAGGTCACTGTAGTTTTGATTTGTATTTCCCTAATGA